>NC_092043.1:0-1200000 GCF_003086295.3 Arachis hypogaea | reverse complement strand
AAAAGAGAGAGAGAGAGAGAGAGAGAGGGTAGTTGGTGTTAACATCCGCAAGCAATCAAGGAAGCAAACAAGTCATGGGTGCGGTGTTATTTTTTTGATGATTTAAAAATGAAAATATAATAATGATATGTTTGGATTGGTTGGTGCCGTTGTT
Organism: Arachis hypogaea; assembly: GCF_003086295.3. Classification (NCBI taxonomy): domain Eukaryota; kingdom Viridiplantae; phylum Streptophyta; class Magnoliopsida; order Fabales; family Fabaceae; genus Arachis; species Arachis hypogaea. The sequence goes on along the minus strand of NC_092043.1, from coordinate 1,199,846 downwards.
CCAATGAAAAGGAAGTAGTTGTGGCTCTTCGTTTCAAGTATCTCTCTTGGGATTGCCATATGTCTGCCCTTCCTCACACTAAGGTTTTTTGTTTTTGTTTTAATTTTGTCTCCTCCATTTCTTGTTTCTCCACATCTCTTTCTCACTTAGGCTCTCTCCCCTTCTTTCTTTACTGGTTAGTTTTCCGTTTTTCACTCTTATTACTCCCTACCTTAGCTTCCTTGCACTGAGTACCCACCACTTTCTTTCAGGTATTTCACTTTTATGAGTTTATCCTTATCCACTGTTTTCTTCTGTTCATTATGCTAGCTCAAAGTGCGTGTTGTTCTCACACAGTGGGATTTCATGATTACAATAAAGCAAAAGTTAGAACTTAGTGTATATTAGAACCAATGAATAAGGTGCTTATAACCAGCTTAGATTCTTCTTTCGCTTGGACTTTGTAAGAGATCTTTGAGCTATTTACTTAATTAATCTATGCAGAGTGGTTAGTTCCAAGTGTTGAATTATGGGGATTTCGATTTGTTTCGTTTCAGATTTGGTTTATTTTTTCTTAGCTATGTTGGTGTTTGTGAATTCCATCTTTGCATAAGCTTAATATATGGTGGATGTGTTGACCCTTTTGTGCTTTGAAAACGTAAATAAAATATAAATATGTACTATACTATATAGTATGTAGTTCCTGTATATCCTCAAACCAATGCAACATAATGGAAAATTAATATATACAACAACAGTGTTGAACATTAGCCTAACAGTAGTGACGACCACGTTTGCTTTATGACAACGTTTTCTTTTCCTTTGAGTATACGGTAATTTCTATTTTATTAATTTTGTGTGCGTGGCTCAAAAAACTTTACTGCAGTTGAGCAGTTCTCGAAATCTATAGAAATGTATCCCAACCAAGCATTCTCTTCAGGATCCTATGCTGAGATGTTGTCTGGGAATCCTTTATTGTCTCATAACTACAACAATAATGGATCCGTTGGAGCACCAAACATGGTTGATCCATCATGTAATTCTTTTGTAGGAGGTGAACAAAATGTACATGGCCAAGGGTTATCTCTTAGTCTAGGTACATCTGTTCCTTCCTTTCAATACCAGTATGATGGAACTACTGCTGCTGCTGAATGCATGGTATCTTTATCTTCTGGAGGCTTTCATGAAAGTGCCAAAAGAGAGGGTTTGTACAATTCCAATAACTCTGATCCATGCATTCAAGGATCATTCTCAAACGGTGTATTGAACTCACACTATCTTAAGGCAGCACAGGAGTTACTTGATGAAATAGTTGGTGTCCGAAAGGCTTTGTTGAAGCAACCTGGAATGGAGAAACAAGAAAAGTTCAATAATGGCATTGATGGTGGCTCCAAGGATTCTGATGGAAAATGTAACAGTCAATCTCTGCAAAATAATGTCAAACCTCCTAATGAATTATCAGCTGAAGAACGCCAGAGTTTATTAGAAAAGAAGACAAAGCTTCTGACCTTGTTGGATGAGGTAAATTAAATATCCTTGGTAATTGTTGGATCATATCATATAATAGTGTTTAATTTGTGATATGGTTGAATTAGGTGGATAAGAAATACAGACAGTACTGTCATCAGATGCAGATTGTGGTGTCATCTTTCGACATGGTTGCCGGATGTGGAGCTGCTGAACCTTACACATGGCTTGCATTGCGCACCATATCTCGCCATTTTCGGAGCTTGCGCGATGCAATCAGTGGACAAATTCAAGTGATACAGAGGTGCCTTGGGGAACAAGAAGGGATACCGCGTCTTCGTTATGTTGATCAACAGCTTAGACAGCAAAAGGCACTTCAGCAACTTGGTGTAATGAGACAAGCTTGGAGGCCTCAGAGGGGTCTCCCCGAAACCTCTGTCTCAATACTTCGCGCTTGGCTTTTCGAGCATTTTCTTCACCCGTATGTCATCACTTCCTATTTCAATATAAAAAACTTATGTACAGTTGTCTTCGTCGTCATTTAAACATGTCAAATCATTTGATGGTTTTCAATTATCAACTTTACATAAAGATAAATGCATCCGAGTCTCTAACCTTTTCAAAATATATGAAAAGCTATGTTCAAAAGGATGCATCTGATCTTAGATAAGTGAACAAATGAACCTTTTTAGAAGCGAACAAGTGAATTTTTTTTTAAATAATGTTGTAATAAAGTTATTAGATAAGTTTCATTTTGTAAATTGAAACCAGGTATCCCAAGGATTCAGAGAAAATCATGCTGGCAAGACAGACAGGCCTGACCAGAAACCAGGTACAATAATTAATTGAATTGTAAGTACAGATATGGTTGGTATTTGGTAACATTCATATTATTAATGGTATTGATAATGATCAGGTGGCAAATTGGTTCATCAATGCACGGGTGCGGCTATGGAAGCCGATGGTTGAAGAAATGTATAAAGAAGAGTTTGGTGATTCTGATAACATAAGCTGCAATATTCCATCCGAAGGCATTGTGAAACGTAAAAGAGATGATGCTGAAGCCTCTGATAACAAAGGGGAAGATGATTCACAAGACAATTTAGTAACCATTGCTGATAGTGTCCAACAAGAAGGGCATTTTCATAAACATACATCATGTTCCGTGGATGAGAACAACAATAATGGGGTTTATAGTTGTGGAAGCATAATGGGTTGTAGCACTAGTCCTGCTGCATATGATTTTGCAGAGTTGGGTAACTTTACATCTACCATGGGTGGCCACGTGTCTCTTGCATTGGAATTGAGGAACTGTGAAAGGGATGGGTTTGGTGGCATGTCTGATAATGATGGCATCCACAAGAAAAGACGTAATCATAATCAGGGTTTGGCTTCTTCTTCTTCTTCTTCCTCCCCAGAGACTGATCACCTGCTAGATTATCATTTCACAGATTCAGGAAAGCAACAACACAGGTTCAGCAGCAACCCTCATCTTCTGCATGAGTTTGTTGTCTGAAAATCTGAAATATCTACAAAAAGGGAAATTGAAATATCTTTTTGGATCTCTCTGGAATGGTGTACCACCAAAGAGAAAAGCCTATGCATGATGCATGCTACTTTGATCATTCTTCTTGTCCATTATTGTTCATAAAAGAAGTGATGTAATATTACTAAACCGTACAAAAAATATATACAGGTAGGTAATGTGTAGATATATTTCTCACTTTGTAATACTTCAGATGATTGGTTGTATGTAAAATTTTGTAAGGAAAAGGGAACACATGTTGTTGCATCCATTCGTATATAATGTCGAAAAATAAGGAATCTTGTAAGAGATACGTATCATGTACGATGATTTAAATGTCTTGCCTCTTGTTTGCAAATTGTGGTCCATGAGAAAGTTTGTGTCATTGGTGAATGATGATGATTTTCTTCATAACTTGCATGGCATAGTAGGAGTAGTACAAACGTGATTATATTTAAACGTGATTTTCTTCATAACCATGTTTTGTTTTCTAGGTGTAACACTTGGTTTAATTAAGGCATTAATCATGTACTCATTTATTAAGTGACAAGTGGAGGAGTTCAAAATCCAAATTAAAGGAACAAAGTTTAGCAATAATTACTAAAAACTAAAAAGGGCATCCAAAGGGACCAACCCAAAATGAGTCTTATCAGCACATCATACCAAAGCCAGAACCCACTACTCTTAAGGCCCTAACAGGTCTACACCGATCTATTATACATTTTAGGTGATTATTTATTTTCACGAAGATGTCTTCATGTAAATATAGTTTTAGGTACCCTTAGATAGTTCAATCAAATATATTGAGTCAAACATGTAAAACAATTTAACGATTTATAATACAATCTTTAAGTGAAAATCTCTATAGGAGTATTCACCTGCATTTTATGGTTGTTACTTGTTTTCTCTCCATACAGAAATTGTGATAATCAGTGTCCTTTCAACATCCCTATGCATGCTCACAGTGCCTAAAGGGAAAGGAAAAAGCTAAAGATATTCTTTCTATACATCCATGGCATTTATGCAGGGTCACAAGCTGACAATCCTAGAACTGAGAGTGTGCAAAAGATAGCACACTTTCCTCCTCTTTTTGCAGATCACAACAATCCAAATGAACAGCACATTTTTAACCTATGGAGGCGAGGCTCTATAATATCCTGTGAATGTGATAAGAGAAAAAGAGAGATACTATACTATGCACTGTTTAAGCTGCTTTTGAGTCTCCCAAAAATTTATATAACTGCAGGTGCAGGCAAGGACTAAAGCTGTAAGAATTGATGCTTTTGCTTGTTGGGGACCATTTTATTTTTCTGTCATTTTCTAACGTAGCCAATTAACTTGGCTTCTTTTAGGATAGGCCAGAACTCTGTCTCATAGACTCATAGGTCTGTGCTACATGATAGATATAGATCTTCTGCCTCTGCTGGTAAATATAGGGGAAATAATTGACATTGTTACATTCGCTGAATTATAAATTATTATTTATATATATCATCAGCAGAAGCATATTTTGTATTATTATTATTGAAATGCAGAAAATCCAAAGTCTATAAAGGTAAGCCTCCCCCCTGTAGGTCCACTTGCATTTACAAACTGCCTTGAATTTGTACCCTCAATTCTCTGTAATATTTATTTATTTTTACACACAATTACTTCAATTATTCTAATGAGTTTCCAAGTACTCCGTTTTGACTTAGTTTTTTGCTTTGCCTTTAAGTAAATCTTTGAACATGTTAACCTTCAACACATCTAAATCGTACCAATAAGTAGTTAGAGTTAATGGGGTAAAACCGGTTCTGCAACTTTTGTCTTGTATTCAAGTTGTTAGCATGTACTTTAATTTTACCACAAAATTTTTATTTATGTTCTTCACTAGTCTCCTCTTGGCCTGACAGTGACACCATCTCCTAAAAAATCTTTTATCTTTGATTCTTGCATCTCCGCTTTATTTCTATGCTCAATATATTATGATTATTATGAATAGAGCTAGCTAGCTGCATTTCCCCCAGGATCAATGGCTTGGTTTTTAAACAGTGTAGAGGTTTTCATATATATATATATATATATGAAACTTGGGAGTTGATTGTGACCACTGCTTATACTCACCAATGAATCCACTGCTGAAATTTCGATGGGCTTTGTGCAACTTAGTACGGATTGGATTCTTGACTTCTCTGCATTATTATTAACCTATCTCTTCAGGTAGCTTTTTACACAAATAGTTCTTTCTGTACGTAGAAAATAGTGTTTGTTTTTCTTTTCCTTCAAGTTCCATTTCACCATTTTGTTTCTCTTTTTTCACAATTCAGAATCACATGAACATTTTTTTCTTTTGGGTTTTAATATATAGTTCTTTGTATCCTTCACTGTAGAGCAAGATAAGGCTCAACATACTCCAAATTCCAGGACCTGAAAGAAATTAAGGTCCATTCATTATGTCAAACTCCATGACCAATCAAAACCAATTTGAGGGGCAAGAGTTAGATGCTGCTTATGGTTCTTGTTTGAGAAACAACCCTGCATTCACTACTGAGTCCATAGGAGGAGTGTTTCCCATTATGGAACCTCACCATCATGCACTAGCTTCAGGCTCTGAGATGAGTCACACAAGGCATTTGATGGATCTTCTTGGAGCAGCTGCTAATGAGAGCAATCATCATCATCATAATCATCACCAACGACAACCTCAAGGGCTCTCTCTTTCCTTAGGGTCTCACATGATTGTTCCTTCTCATGATGAATACAGTAGGCATAATAGTAGATCCTTCGTTAATGGTTTCATGAACCCCAATAATTACTTCATCCCTGCCCAAGATTCAAGGGCAGTGGAGAATAATCTAACTAGTGACTACTACTTCAACAGTGCCACCACCACCACTACTTTTGCTTCATCTTCTGCCTCTTTTGGAAGTGAATCTTTTGCTGCTCTCATTGGGAACTCTAGGTACCTCAAACCAGTACAGTCCCTTCTTGAAGATCTTGTTGATGTTGGTGGAAACGTGGTTGATAGAATCAATGACAAGTATGTGGAGAAGTTGTTCCATGGTGGCAGGAACAGTTCCCGAACACTCTCCTCACAGTTCAGGAACAACATAAACACTGGTGTCTTGTCAGCTGAAAAACAAGAACATCAAATCAAGATTGCAAAATTGATTTCTTTGTTGGACGAGGTTGGTACTTGGTACAGTCTTAATGAATTCTCTGCCTCTTTTAAGTAATGAAGTTGATATAACATTGATTTTCAGGTAGAAGGGAGGTATGAGAAATACTACCATCAAATGGAACAAGTGGTGGCATCGTTTGAGATGATAGCAGGTGAAGGAGCAGCAAAATGTTACACTGCATTGGCACTACAAGCCATGGCTAGGCACTTCTGCAACCTCAGAGATGCAATAATGTCACAGATAAATTTGGAGAAAAAGAAACTGTTGCAAGATTTGCCTAAACAACTCAACAATGGGTTATCTCAACTAAGCCTATTTGATAGAGACACAAGTAGACAAAGCAGAATGTCTTCTCTCCAACAACTTGGGATGATCCAAAGTCAACGCAGCCAACAAGTTTGGAGACCCATCAGAGGCTTACCTGAAACCTCTGTTGCAATTCTACGTTCTTGGCTCTTTGAGCACTTTCTCCACCCGTAAGCAAATTAAAGCAAAAGCTAAAGCTTCCTCTTTGTTCCTTGCTCATATCATATCATATATGAATAATGTTATTTTTGATGTGTATCTTTTTTCTTTCTTTCTTTGCAGTTATCCTAATGATTCTGAGAAATTAATGTTAGCGTCCCAGACAGGTTTAACTAAAAACCAAGTAACTACTCCGAATCAGAAACCTTTTTGTTTGTTGGTTGTGTTGTGATGGATGGTCATGTCTATGTATTTAAAGATATTTATTGTTGGTTTCAGGTGTCGAATTGGTTCATAAATGCAAGGGTACGGCTATGGAAACCAATGATAGAAGAAATGTACGAACAAGAGTTTGGAGACTCTTCAGAAGACTCCAACCCACAACCTGATTTCACCACCGATGATGCTACTCACTGCCACCACCACGATTCAAATTAAAAACGAAAAAGCAGAGAACAATTACTCTTATTATTACTATGTAACATGACACAATGAGTCAATGAAATTGAGAGCCATTGTAAACAATTTTTTTTGTTTTTAGTAGTCTTTTTGTTTAATCAAGAAGTAACAAGTAAGTTTGTATCGAAAGATTAACAACCTGGTGTAAAGTGTGATAATATCTAAAATTTATTGGATAACTAAAAATTATTGCAATGTCATGGAGCAATTGTATAGCATCTCTTTTTTGTTTGGGTGGAGTAAGAGAGTAGCTTATTGTATATCATGTTCCTACCGATGATTATGTAAATGCTTACTACTACCACTTATACAGTTATACCATTTATTACCATCCATGCATCATACAAATTTGGTATCACTATCACACGACTCGATTGATATATGACAATACATTCAAGTAATATATGATATTGTTTAATATTCTGATAGAAAAATAACTACTAAAAAAAGTTAGGTAAATTCTAGAGATGTTCATACAAATGCACCTAATTAAAAGTAAAAAAAATAAAAATAAAAATAAAAAACTATGGAACACAATCAAAATATATAGAACGATGTAAACAAAGATGTAATATGAAAAGGGATAAATGATATATTATAAACATTTCGCCTATAAAAAATACAACGGATTGTGTAGTCAAACTTATGATGCATATTTATAAGAGTACTGCTAGGGAGCCAATGTCCTAAACCTACAATATATACAATGGGCTAAATCTTTGGTTCATAAATAAAATGAACATCACCCATACTATACAGAATAACCAGCTGGATACCCAAGTTATGTCATAAAACCACTCATCCAAAAAGTTTAAGCTGATTTTAGGTTTCACCAAGGATCAAACTTTTGACCTTTCGGATCTAGAACTCTAATACCATGTCATGAAACCACTCATTCCAAAAGCGTAACCTAATAGAACAATGTAACACTAATGGTCATATCTCTGATACTTTCTAAACATTCATTGTACACATTATACGATTAGGTCATTAGCTCCCTATACTTTCTCTATTTATAATACGAATGTAAATGAGTGAATGAAATAAATTAATTAATTAAATAAAATAATTTATTATTAAAAATATATCACCTATTTTTAAAAGATACAAATACTTTGTATTTATAAAAGCACAAAATATTGATTTTGAATTTATTATTATTATTATTGTTTTCTTTTGGTATGATGATGATGATGATTATTATTATTATTATTATTATTAGTAGAGTAGTGCTACTATAGTAGGGAGCTAATGGTCTAAATGTACAATATGTACAATGGACTATTGAGTTATAAAATAAACATCACTCATACTATCCAGAATAACCATCCGAGTACTACCTTTCGATCTAGAGTTCTAATACCATGTCATGATAGAAAAATATAACACTAATGGTTATATCTCTAATACTCCCTAAACCTCCATTATACACATTGTACAAATATTCCATCGACTTCTTATATTTTCTCATTATTATTTTATTTCTGTTGTAGAATCTGGGCTCACAAATTGGGCCCGTTGAGGCTTACACAATAAAAATAAGAGATGTCCGGGGTCCTTCTCCCAAATCCGAACGACAGCAGGGAAGGTAGTATCTGTGCCAAAATAAATAAAAATGGAAGCAACACCAAAAAAAATAAAAAATAAAAATAAAATGGGAAGCTAGTAGATAGATTTATTAGTATTTGTGGTAGAATTTAAGAATTGTGGATTAATTAGTATGTTTGATCTGCGAAACGAAGGCAGTTAATGACCAAGTTAGCAATGAGACCTTGAAACCCAAAGATCCAGCAGCAGCAGGAACCCTAGAAACCAGAATCACAATGACAATGTGGAATTAGTAGGTAAGAGATTCATAAATTTGGGAAATAAGAAGCGAAGCAATGGCGAAGCATACCCAGGCATGGATGGGAATGCCGAAGAAGAGATGGCCGCTGATGTTAGTGGCATTCTTGTCTCTCTCCACTGCCATGGTTCTCTTCATCAGACCCAACAGCTCCGTTCCCTGCACCCCCACTACCGCCGCCGACAACAACCACTTCGTAGACCAAGACAATCAGATTCGCTCCTCTCTCCAACTCGGAAACGCTCCCTCTCCCCTTGATTTCATGAAGTCCAAGCTCGTTCTCATGGTTTCCCACGAGCTCTCTCTTTCAGGTCCGTTCTTCGTCTCTTTCATTTTTCCCCTTTTGCCAATTGAATTCAGGGAGGAAAAGAATGTTATTTTGTGTGTGTGTGTTGTTGTTCAGGTGGTCCTTTGTTACTGATGGAGTTGGCTTTTCTGCTGAGGGGAGTTGGTGCTGATGTTGTTTGGATGACAAATCAGAAGCCTCCAGAACCTGACCAAGTCATTTACAGTTTGGAGAGCAAGATGTTGGACAGAGGAGTTCAGGTCTGCTTTGTTAACTACTCTCTGAATCTAAACCCGCTTTTGATTTCAAAATGAGTGACTTTGGATTTGTATTCATAAGCTTCACTGTGTTGTTGATAGGTTCTGCCTGCAAAAGGTGAAAAGGCTGTGGATACAGCTATTAAGGCTGATCTAGTCATTCTTAACACTGCTGTAGCCGGCAAGTGGCTTGATGCCGTTCTCAAGGAGAAAGTTTCCCTTGTTCTTCCAAAGGTTTTATGGTGGATTCATGAAATGCGAGGGCATTATTTCAAAGTGGAATATGTTAAGCACCTCCCTTTTGTTGCAGGTGCCATGATTGATTCTCATACTACTGCTGACTACTGGAAGAATAGGACTAGGGAACGTTTAGGGTACACTCCCTGCTTCGTTTTTTTTTTTTGGATTTTTTGCTGCTGCCTCTTTTCTGTGATAATTGAGTTGTGTTTCTTGCTGTGTGCCATGGTCTGACTTTGTTGTAGCATTAAAATGCCTGAAACTTACGTCGTACATCTTGGAAATAGCAAGGAGCTTATGGATGTTGCAGAAGATAGTGTAGCAAAGAGGGTTCTTCGCGAGCATGTTCGAGAATCTCTTGGAGTGAGAAATGATGATCTACTTTTTGCCATCATAAATAGTATGATTTACTGCTGGCTTGTAGTTACCTATGCTCAATCTTTGATTGGTATAGTTTTATTCAATCTAAACATGATCTGCTAGGAAGAATGCAAGATTGTTTTCTGATTAAAACCTTTTCTCGTCTAGTCAATCCTTCCCTACTTGTGTTGTTTGTATGCTTTCCATTCATTTTGACCTTTGTATTAGTGTATGTATTGATCTCCATGGTGGTATAACTGCAGGTGTTTCACGTGGTAAAGGACAGGATCTATTTCTCCGATCCTTTTATGAAAGTTTGCAACTCATACAGGAGAAGAAACTGCAGGTGCCAACTTTGCATGCTGTAGTTGTGGGTAGTGATATGAACGCTCAGACAAAGTTTGAAACTGAGCTGCGCAAATTTGTTGCGGAGAAAAGGATTCAGGACCGTGTTCACTTTGTTAACAAAACCCTGGCAGTGGCTCCTTACTTGGCTTCGATTGATGTTCTTGTTCAAAATTCTCAGGTATCTTCTGATACATTACTCTTGTACAATACATTGTTTTGAAGAATAAAAGTTGCTAAATGACTTCAGAGACATGAAGTTAATAGTAGTTCAAGGGGGCCTTAGCTCCCCAAAATCATTCAGTTCAGTCAGGAACCTAAAGATAGAAAGCATTACTTATGCTTAAAATCTGGTTATAAGTTTTTTTTTAGGGTTTTACTTATCAATGTGCTTCTCTATGTATCAGGCACGAGGAGAATGTTTTGGAAGGATAACCATTGAAGCAATGGCATTTCGCCTGCCTGTACTGGTATCTCCTTTACTAATATGATTCTCCTTATTAATATGGCCTTTCCTATCTGTATGTGTTTAATGAGGCCAGAGAATTATAATTTGGATTTTGGAAGTCTGTTTTATCCAGACAAATTTTTGTTCATAGAAAACTGAAATATGCAGCCAATGCTTTTCCAATGAGAACTAGGTACAGGTACTCTTTAAGTTATCGGCAGTCAGATCATTTGTTAGTTGCAACTGTATTTGATCTCCTGACTATATTCAAGCCCTGGTTATTGTAACTAGTATAAGACATTCTATTTTTGCAATTTGTTCTCAATAAATGATATTGAATATTAACTAGGATAAGGGCAATCCAAAATACCTTTTATTTGAAATATATTGTCACACATATATGGTGTTATTTGTTTCTTGCTGCAAAAACAATGACATATTAAGGCATGTCTAATTATGTTTCTTCTCATTTAAATATTTGCAGGGAACTGCAGCGGGAGGGACAATGGAGATTGTGGTGAATGGGACAACCGGTTTCCTACACCCTGTTGGAAAAGAAGGCGTGACCCCTCTTGCAAATAACATTGTGAAAATGGCAACTCATGTTGAGAAGAGGTTGACTATGGGGAAGAAAGGGTATGAGAGAGTGAAGGAGAGGTTTCTGGAGCACCATATGGCACAGAGAATCGCACTTGTTCTTAAGGATGTTTTGCAGAAGGCGGCCAGGCAGAATTAAATTAACTAGCTTAGGCACTTTGCTGTTAAATTGTAAATTGATTCCACAGGAAGAAGAGAATGAAGTGTATACCTTCCCCTGTACTTTGTACCATATGTCTTGGGAAATTGTTTGATTCATTTCTTGTGTATAGCTCTGTCATATCATTCATTTCCTCACTTTTCACTCTTCTTGCCTTGCTGCTTGGTGATCAGTGAATTTTAGAAAAGTAAGTGATGTGTTAAAAACTCGTGCTAAGTGATTTAGTGATGTGTTAAAATGAGGTATTTCTTGCCCTTCTTTTTACTGTTTTGAACCAAACGAAGTTCACACTATCATCTATCATGTTCACGTGCTAATCTTTTACTGTTGAAGTTGTAAAATGATGCACATGATTCTAGACTCTAGAGTAGGCTTGGAGAAGTGACTAGTGAGGTTCAATTTGCCAAAAGGAAAAAATCATGTTTGAGTATTTAAAGTGTGATTTACCTGACTGTAAACATAATTAATTATTTTCATTTATTCCAGAAAATTTTCCGTTGTTCGGGTGACATTGGTTTAGCTCACTCTTGGCTCATCCATACATGTCTGCCTGGTAATGGTAAACTGGTGACAGATTATTAAAGTAGCAAAACCCTAAATTGATATTAAACACTAATTAAGTAAAGACTGTTATTGTTTAACTAACAAAAAATATAGCATTATCTATTTAATAAAGAGCGTTTAAAAACGGATAAATTATTTATCAAACTAATGAATTTTAAACTTCGGCTGATAAAAAGATTTGTAACATCAAAATCCAAAAACTAAAAGAAAAATTGGCAACTTAATGCAGCTTATTTAAATTTTTGCTAATAATTGTTGTAAAAGGTTGTTACTTTTAAATCTTAATTAATATTTCACTTAATAAGCAAAATCTTTATTTTCCAAAAATACAAATAAATAAATAAATAAAATGTTTACGTATTTTTCTTCAAATTTTAACTCGTGTAAATGGAAATCCAGTTGTTCAAAGTTCTAAAAGGTAAAATATGCCAGGGTAGTTCCGTGATTAGGGCTTGTTTGGAGAATTTCTAAAAAAAATATTTTTTCGAATTATTTATTTTTAAAAGATTTTATAAAATAATAAAAATAATTCTATGTTTAGATATTTTATATAAAAATTTTTTTATTTATTAATTATTTTTATAAAAATATTTTTTTGTTTATTTATTATATAAAAAATATTTTTTTAAATTTTTTTAAAAAAATATATAAATTACAGTTTTTTTTAAATTATATTTTTTATTTTTTTAATATTTTTATTTTTATTATTAAAAATTTACTAAATATATTATAAAATAAAAAGAAATTTATTAATTTTTTTTATAAAAATAATGACGTTCAAATAAATATTATTTTTAAATTTGCAGCAGATGGCTTTGCTTTTGTGTAGTTGAGCTGAAGCTTAGTGACTCTCTCTTCCGTGAAGCGGTGAAGCCTTTCAACAATAAACAACTGTGTGTAGCTGCAAAAATAAACAACTTTGCCCCTTTCTCTCTTTGTTGAGCACCACAACACACACAACAAAACCATGGCCGATGCAGAAGATGCCGTGCGACGCCGTAACGCCGTCGCTGACTACCGGAAGAAACTCCTTCAGCACAAGGAATTGGAATCCAGAGTCCGATCCGGTTCGCCTCTTATTTCTTATTCTGTTTTCTGTCACTTTTAATAACTATCATATGCATTCCTTACGAGCTTCGATTCTGTCTCGTTATGCAAAATGGCACTGCTAGGGTTCGTGTTGTCAGCCTTTTTAACTGTTTCTTTCGCATCACATCGCGCAATCCTGTTACCATGCCTGATTATTTGTTTTCATTAGGGTTCTTTATTATTTTAAATTTTGGGGGACTACTGGCCCGTGCTAAATTTGGTTTTGGTTACTTTAGGTCAATTTCTGGAAATTAGGGAAATTATATCGATTGGATCTACTTTGAAACCGCACTAAGATTCTGCTGATGAAATCTATTCTATTCCCTAGTTGTATAGAAGGAAAAAAAAACTCGTGATAGAGTTTAGTCAAAAGAAACAAGTGGCATAACTCCTAAAACAGAGTTATGGTATTTATTTTTATAGCAATTTCCTTTTTAACCCGATACAGGAATGTTGAATTTGGATTATAAACTCAAATTTCAGTGAGGGAGAATTTACGAGCCTCAAAGAAAGAATTCAACAAAACAGAAGATGATTTGAAGTCTCTTCAAAGTGTTGGGCAGATCATTGGCGAAGTTCTCAGGCCTCTCGATAATGAACGCTGTAATGATTCTATCCTTTTTAATTTATTATTTGATTCTTCTTATCATCTATACATCTGTATTTAAAGTGTGTATTATGGTTGCATAATCCTTTCTAACTAACTAGTATATTATATTGTTACTTGATTGATAGAACTTTTAAGAATAAATCAATGGTTATAGAATTTATTTGTTTTTGTAATGTTAGTGATTGTTAAAGCAAGCAGCGGTCCAAGGTATGTGGTTGGCTGCCGCAGTAAAGTGGACAAGGAAAAATTGACTTCTGGTACAAGAGTGGTTCTTGATATGACAACACTCACCATAATGCGTGCTCTTCCACGTGAAGTGAGTTCTCACTGTTTTTCTGTTATTCTTTTTTCCTTTTTTTTTTTTAAATTGTGATTGGATTCATGCATTGATGTCTTGTTGACATATGTAGGTTGGTTGGTTTCTGAAAATCAACTATTTCTTATGTCTGATGTCCCCTTCTTTCTATTGTTTGTGTTTCCAGGTTGATCCTGTAGTTTACAATATGCTGCATGAAGATCCTGGGAATGTCAGTTACTCTGCCGTTGGTGGTTTATCTGATCAGATAAGAGAATTGAGGGAATCAATTGAGTTGCCTCTGATGAATCCCGAGCTCTTTCTTCGAGTTGGAATTAAACCTCCTAAGGTAATTACCTTTCATTAAACTTTCTACTCCCTGACCTCTATTGAAGAAATTGTGTATTTTATTTTAGTAGCATTGGCATCCAATTCTTATTTGTCTTTAATGGAAGTGTATTTTAAAAACCATGCTTCTAGATTTTGCTTTTGATTACAATTACCCCACTGTCATCTTTCAGGGTGTTCTCCTCTACGGACCTCCTGGTACTGGTAAAACATTGTTGGCTAGGGCGATTGCCAGCAATATAGATGCTAACTTCTTAAAGGTCATATTCTATATCTTTTTCTCAATTCTGTGTGCTTTAAGGGTTTCCCTCAACACGAATGTATTTTACCTTCCTCCCTCATTCTGATGTAGGTTGTTTCAAGTGCCATAATTGATAAGTACATTGGAGAAAGTGCTAGGTTGATTAGGGAAATGTTTGGGTATGCACGTGATCATCAGGTAGGATTTTTGCATTTGGTTTGCCTATAGCTTATATATATATATATAATTAAGGAGCAATTCTAAATCTCCATAATGTTTGTTTAAGCCCTGCATAATTTTTATGGATGAGATCGATGCCATTGGTGGTCGTCGTTTTAGTGAGGGAACAAGTGCAGATCGTGAGATTCAAAGAACACTGATGGAGCTGCTTAATCAACTTGATGGGTTTGATCAACTTGGGAAGGTATACTTCACTTGATAATCCCATCATGCTAAATTTTATAAACAGCCATGATTAACTTATAGAAACATGGGTTATGTAATGAATTCCATTAAAAGGAACTTCATTCTACCTTCTCTTTTGGTGTTGAGGTAGGTGGTGAATTTGTGGTAAGCCTGTGAGGCAAACATATCTACTTTTACACTTTTAGATGATGAATGCATGGTAATGGATTTTTTCTGCAAATGATTATGTGGGAGAACTCTATTGATGGTTTGATAATTATAACATTTTTGTCTGCATTTGTGTTGTAGGTTAAAATGATAATGGCAACAAATCGACCTGATGTACTTGACCCTGCTCTCCTGCGTCCTGGGAGATTGGATAGAAAAATAGAAATTCCTTTGCCCAATGAACAATCAAGGATGGAAATTCTCAAGATTCATGCTGCTGGAATTGCTAAGCATGGTGAAATAGACTATGAAGCTGTTGTGAAGCTTGCCGAGGTGAGTCCAGGTGACTTGGGTTAGTTTTACTCATTATTGCTGCATGTTTGACATTTCTCTATTGCAAACTGTGCAGGGATTTAATGGAGCTGATCTTCGGAATGTCTGCACAGAAGCCGGAATGTCCGCAATTCGTGCAGAGCGTGATTATGTGATCCACGAAGATTTTATGAAGGTGAGTACTTTGTATAAGAAGCTATTTTCTCTGGGTATACCATGCCTTCTCACTTACATGGATTATAATTTTGATTGTTTGGTCCCAGGCTGTTAGGAAACTGAATGACGCAAAGAAACTTGAATCGAGTGCACACTACAATGCTGATTTCGGTAAAGAATAGAATTTATTGGAAACTTCCTTCAAAGCCATGGATATCTAGGCAGTGCATGTTTTGAGTAAGAAATACCTCATGCAAGTTAGTCAACTTGAAGAGCTAAAAGCATGATGGTTCGTTTGGGCTATGACTTGTATTATCTGAAATTCTGAAAGTGGAACTTGTCAACCCGACACAGGGATGTCAATTGATTTGTTTGCCTGACGCATTTATTTATTTTTTCCCTTCTTGCTATGAATGTAGAAGTACGGCACACATATTTAAACCAGTATCCGGCCGTTTGCCATGTTAATCGCCTTCTATTTCCATATTGATTGAGCATTTTAAATCATGAATTATCACTTGGTTATCAATTTATTTCTGCTAAGCATACCGACTAGCGACTAATTCTGTCAATCATACATATGCTTGTAAGCTGGAATGCTGGATGCTTTTTCTTCGTCAAAAACCAGTTATTCTGTCAAAGGTAATCCAACGCTTTTTTATTTTAGTTCATCTAGAATACCATTTGAACAGACAAATTTAATCGGACAAGGGGAATAAAAGAAACAAAACAAAACTTGTCTTCAATCCCTCGTGTTGGTACGTAGGCTTAAGGGCAAAGGACGTTATATTCCATACAATTAAATATGAACAACGTCAAGCTGGTTGGAATTTTTTGTGACGAGAAATAAATACAAAATTATTGGCAAGACTAAACTAAAGTACAAAATATTGAATTCTAACTTGCTAGTATAATCAAGAGAGCTGGTGTGCCTCTAACAACTACATGCCCGTGGGAACTCAATCTTTACGATGCCGTGCCCAGAAACCCTTCTTCCTCGCAGAATCATTCTCCGACAGGGATCGGCTCCACTTGGATCCGAGTGAAAAATGCCGCCTTAAGAATGGTTTTCCAACTGAGTTACTCCTTGTACTGGAGCTGGCTTCCATCTTTGAAGCTTTCCCACCCCATTCAACCCCTTTTTGGCGATCAAATACATCTAACCCACCATCAAGATAGCTGTCAACAACCCGGTTTCGGGATATCTTGTGGTTCTTGGCCTTCATCTCTGATTTTCGTGATAACTTCGACAAGTGCTTCTCTCCGACCATACAAATTGGACAGGCTGGATCATAACTATCTGTCTCCGGTGTCATAGTTTCCAAGCAGTCTGCATGATATACATGACCACAGACAAGAACGGCAACAACCGAGACATCACTGCTGGTAAAAAATTTCTGGTTACCCCATGCAGATCTCTCGGTCAAGAGCCTCGAGCAAGCACCACAAGATTGTAAATCCATTGAGGGTGAATACGAGAACCTACTACTAGCTCCACTTATCTTAAGACGTCCTGAACCAAAATACTCGCTATCAAAAGACCACCGTTCCTTTTGAGACGAAGCAACCAGCTCAGAAAAGGTTCGCATAGACCAGCCATCAGATGACCCACATTGGGATCCAGTTGCCATGTCATTACTGCAAGTGGAGAGTACAAATGACGGTCTTCCCTCAGAAATAGAGTTGTCCGGTGATTTCAGACCCAGAATTCGGCTGTCAGATATTTGTCTCAAAAGGGGGTGTCCTGGAGATCTATGAGCCCATCTCGATGGCATTGAATTAGGTAGATTGGGATCATTATGATTAGGCAATGGATCGGTTGTAGGTGTTGAGAAAACTGAAGGTATTGAATATGAAACATTTGGCATTGAAGATTCTGCAATTTCCGGTGATTCTGCCAAATTTTTCACCTACAGAGAAATATATATATCAACAGTGAGGCCAAAGTTACAGCAATATGCTTATCATTTAGATTATTGGCAATTCTATGTAGCAAATCTAGTAGTTCAAAACTAACCACTGTAGAGCAATTGCTTGACAAGGAAAGATCTGCAGCAAGAACATAGATGAAGAAAGAAAAATTAACCGCCATACCCCAAAAGAAAAAAAGGAATCAGGGAACCAGTGTACAAAAGTATAATAGCAATATAAATATCAGGAAACAAGAATACAGAATGCTGGGAAGCAACTTATGCCAGATCGGAAGACAAGAAAATGCAACAGGTGACAAAAGGACATGGATCTGGAAGATAAAGATGCTTTGCATAAACAATTAACAAAAACGTCCAACATATCACAAGTACGATTGGAAGGCAGGTCCTTAATGCTTTTATCCCAAGCACTTTAAAAGAAAAATAAGGAGCCTATAGATGATCAAGCTACTCCAGACAGATGCAAAGATCCTCATTTCACACCAATGTTACTTCAGCTGTAACCAATCTAAAAGATCAGAACAATCTTTGAACACTACTATGTATATTCATGAATAGTAGTGAAAGGTGTACTATGAAAAACGCACAAAGCTGGATAAGCAAGAAAGCTTAACCAAACTTTTTCCCTCACAAGGTAAGCACCTTCAGTTGAACAGACTGATAACTGTCAAAAGAATTCATCCAACAATAAAATCTTCTTTCAAATAATGAGATGCTCAAAAACCACCAGTGCCATATTCTCATGCATCATTAGATTCTATAAAAGAATAATAGATTCGACATTTACTTGAAGATGGGGTCATCTGATTTGCGACCAGTCGCTCATGCACAGGGGACTTCTGAGAAATAGGTGTTACAGAATTCTCCAGGGTGCTTCCCCCATCAGATAAATTGCCTCTTTCAGAACTTAGTGACCCTTTGAGCTCCATGCTGATATTTCTGCTGACTCTGCGTGACGTGTGAAAGGAAGGATCCTCAATTTCACCAGCAACATGGCCCCAACTATCCCATCGAAAGCTCCACGAAGGCGAACATACAACATTTCTATGTAAACTTTCACCTGCACCTCTGTTGGAAAGTGTATGATCCTTTGCAGCAACACAACAAGCTGATCCCATGATAACTGCTAAGCGCTGGCATACATAAATATCAATCAAACTTGAATGAAGACTAATAAAGAGATACTGTATTGGTAAATTAAAGAAATAAGAAAACACATGTAATATTTTACCAGGAAAATTACAGAGAAAATCAGAAGCCAGCTCAATTTTCCAACAAGAAATTGTAACCCTACTTACTCTCCTGAAAATTGAACAAAACATAAAATAAATTAAATTGAGATTTATGGTAACGTGTTGAAAACGATCCAAAAGCCAAAGCTCTAGATAAAGAAACCCACTCAAATCTTATAAATTCTGATGGAAACAAATTTATTGGGTGAGCAATGAACATGACATCGTATCATAAAGTTAAACGGTTCAATAGCATTTTCCATATCATGTGACATACCAATCAAAATGTTAACATTAAGAAGCTCCTAAGTTCCAAACCAAAACTTGCATCCCAATCTAACCCTCCTAAAATCTCTAGCACATCAGTGTGTGGTAAAATACCCAAGTTAACATCAGAAAAGAAAGCAATAATGGAAGCCATGGAACAACTTCCTAGACATACAGACACCAAAAATTTATAGTTGCAACCAATCATCAAAGAAGATATTAAAAGTGAAATTAGTAATAAGAAGTAGCAAATCCTAGCTGGATAACTGTGAAAGGAAAATATTGGATATTCACACTCACAGAGTTAAAAGCAGAGGTGAACTACACTGCAGAGCCAAACACTAACACTTAATACAGAGAAAAACACGAAACTACCAAACATAAAATCTTAATTCATCAATAAAACCACCAAAATAACTTCTTTTCATTTACATATTTTTTTTAATAAAAATAAATAAATAAAGCAAAGGGTTGCAATTTCGTCTACCATGACCCGAATCCCGTGGCCACGTAAAAGAAACAAAGGGGAATTCATCCAGCAATGCTCAAAATGGGGCAATATTTTTGCATAGAACGAATACCAAAAGAGCTAGGGTTTTGAAGCATTCTAAAGACCAGGTCGTAGCATGAATGAATAATAAAGTTAGAAAAAAAATTGCTAAAAATAGAGAAATAGAATAGAAAGAATAAGAACGAAATGGTACCTCTTCAAATGAAAATTCTTAAAAAAAAAAATGTGAGCTTCGGAGAAGAGAGAAGAAAAAAAAAAACGGGTTTTGGTGTGTGAAGTGTTGATATTTGGGGCTTCGTCTTCGTGTTGTTCTGAGTGGTGTACGGAAGAAGTATGTGACGGCGTTTGCCACCGTTATAACGGAGTTTAAGTAAGAGGGTGACCCTGTGACACTGCTGTTTTGTCTTTGTGTGTGTTGGATTGAAATTGGAATTGGAATACTTAGCACTGAATGCCATGGTTTTCACTCTTTATTTTGTCCCTTTCCTTTCTTTTCCCTTTCTTCCTATTCTTCAATGTGCATTGCTGTCTTTGTCTCTTTTTAAATACAGGTTGTAAAATTAAATAAATAAAAAATTATGGTTGAATAATGTTACTCCCATGGCTTTGATAAAGTGGGAAAGCATGAATTGACTCACTATACTTTTAAAAGACAATAACTTCTAAAGTCATCAATATTGACAACATACGATTCAAGATCATTATTCATTAGTTTGATTCTTATAAAATACTATTCTGATCTTGTCGAGCTGCTAAGTTTTGACAACATTTAAAGGGAATTAGTTCAATAAAAAGGAGAAATCATACTCTTTTAGAATAAACCAGGCATTAATAATTAATAATTAATACAGAAAGGAAGTAAAGGTTTTTAGATTTGTTTTTCTTACTAGGAGACCGCATTTCTTTAATTATAACCCTAATACTAGAAATGAAAAAACAGTTGGCTGCTCAGTGGTCTAAGCTAAGAGGGGTACATGTTATGTTAGTTATTGGAAGCAGTACTTGATATATTTTTTTTCACACGCTATTTTTCAGTTCAATAGTCTTTTACTCATTTAAAGGTATATTATTGATCATAAAATGAAATTCAAATTCCGAATAAATTGATTATTCCATCAATCTAAGTTGATTGTAATAATTGATATTTTATGCATGCGTATTAAGTTTTGGAAAAGCAAACAAATAGCTGAGTCAGCTGAACAAAAAGATAAAATTCTACACATATATGGACTAGACATTTTTTTTATGCATTATTGAACAGCCTATACGCAACACATTCTTAAAGTTATTTATGATTAGTACAACATAAAAATACAGAGGTATAAAGGTGTAGTAATATTTGATGAATTCATATTTTATGATATTTATTTGTTTTATTTCGGTGAATTTTATTAATTTTTTTTGTGTTTATTCATTGAAATAGCATAATTTTATGATTTCTTCTTAAATTGTGTTTAAAAGTAAAAATATATTTTTTAGGCTTTTTAATTGCTAAATTTTATTCACTTTAATCTTATTTGATGTCTTAATGTGTGAAGAACTGAAGATTGATGGTTTAGAATTATAAGAAATTCTCGTTCCAAGTATACTTTTTAAACCAAGCAATCAACCTTTCTTACAAACGTTTTGGTTGTCACAAGTAACAAACCCAATAAAAATAATTAACCGAAGTATTCAAACATCGGGTCGTCTTCTCAAGGAATTGCAGGGAAGTATGATTTATTATTGGTTATGGAAAAACAGTGTTTTGGGTTAAAGGGTTTTGAGCAAGAGAAATTATTTGCAAAAATTTATAAAGTAATAACAAAGAAATCTCTTAGCAAGGTGTGAAAACTGGAAGTTCTATCCTAGTTATCCTTATCAATGGTGATGAGAATTATAATTCTGCTACCACTAAGTCAATCTCTAACTATGAAGGTCAGTTAAGTGGACAAATTAATTTAACACCTAAAGTCATAGTCAACTCCTTAAGGAAAGATTAGAGTTATAGGAATCTAAATTAATCAGCAAGGATGATAATTATCAATCATGATGAGTTTGATAACTCAAGAGTTACCAATTAATCAACCAAGGCCAATAGTAAATAATCTAAATTAAAATTAAGGGAAAGCAATCATGAGTCTGAAATACCTCAAATTATATTTAAATAAATATGTCAATCCTAACATGGACAAGTTCAGAAACCAATTGGGCAACATAAATAATTCAACAAATAAGAGAAGTCAAAATAAAAAGATATTGAACCTAATAGAAAGATGAGATAAGAATATTCCTAAGTCCTTTAAGAGGAGTTCTAATCCTAAATCCTAAGAGAGAGGAGAGAACTTCTCTATCTAAAAACTACATCTAAATCCTAAAACTATGTATGAATCCAGTATTCCGTCTCCCTGTATGATTGGATGGATTCCTCCATTTATAATCCTTCCATCTGTGTTCTCTGGGCTTGGATCTGGGCCAAAAGGACTCAGAATTCGCTGGAAACGAGATCTGCAAATTCTGCAGATCGTGCACGTCACGCGTCTGCGTGGGTCACGCGGTCGCGTCATTTGGAGTGTTGCTCTTCCACGCGGTTGTGTCAATCATGCACCCGCGTCAGTTGTATTTCGCAAGCCACGCGTTCGCCACATTCATGCGTTCGCGTCGAATCTCTTTAGTGCGAACCACGAGTTCGCATCGTCCATGCGGACGCGTCACTGCCCGTTTCTCCAAGGACCCCAATTTGTGCTTTCCTTCCATTTTGTATGTTTTCTTTCCATCCTTTAAGTCATTTCTGCCCTATAAAACCTGAAAGTACTCAACACACAAATCACGGCATCGAATGGTAATAAAGGATAATTAAAATTGATAATTTTGAAGCATAGAAAACATGTTTTCTCATACATCATATTCTAAGGAAGGAATTATAAATCCATGCAAATTCATATGAATAAGTAGGTGAAGAGTTGATAAATCATTTAATTTAAGTACAATATATATCATAAAATATAGGTTTATCAACCTCCTCACACTTAAACAATAGCATGTCCTCATGCTAAATCCAAGAGAAAAGAGTGAAGGTGAAATGGTGGAATCATATGCAATGCAATCTACTCTAAATGCAACTACCTAAATGAGTCATGCAAATCTAGTTATTATTTACCTATATATAAAGTATACATGTAGTTAAATTAATTCATATCTTCAAGGAATCATATATGCATAGCCAACCTTAGATAATGTTAAAGCACTTTTACAATTGAGATGGGTAAAAATATTTTTCAAACTTACAAGACAATTAACAATTCAGGCAGAGATATATGGTGATGAGCTATTGAACCCTCACTGGATTTTGTGTTTACCCTCTAGTTACTCAGTGTTTGTTGGGTTAATCACTTTATTCTTCCTTTTATCCTTACTTTCTATAACTTTGTTCTTCATCTAACCAATCAACAATTATAGAATACAGACATACAAAAATCATGAGGTCTTTTCCAAGGTTGTAATGGGGCCAAGGTAGAGGTAAGGGTATATGTATAAGGCTAAGTGAGCTAATAAGTGAATCCTTGATTAGTCTAAGATCTCACCTAACATACATATTTTTACATAAATCAAAGTTTCTTAACATATTTGCCCAAATTTTCCCACTTTGTATTGCAAACTCATGCATTAAATTTAACTTTGTCCCATGTGCATTGATTCCTCTTATTTTGTGTTTGGGGAATTTTTTTTTGTATCCCCTTATTGAAAATATTTTTTTTTAAATGCACAAGGTAATTCAATTTTTCTAATTTCACATGAGCATGCTTCCCAAAATTTTTAAATAATTTATTCAATTTAAATTCCTACTCTTTTCTATCATCCTATGTTCCCATAAAATTCCCCACACTTAAATGTTACACAATATCTATCTTAAGCTAACCAAGGATTCAACTTGAAATTTTTATTGTTTTTCTGCTTAAGGCTAGTAATGTGCTTATAAAACAGAAGGGAATTAAAAGGCTCAAGGGGGCTAACAAGGATGGCATAAAAGGTAGGCTTTATTTGGGATAAGTGAGAAAAATTCAAATGATGGCCCCAATCACTTTCTTAGTATGTATCTATATTCTATATTGGACATATAGATTAAAGCAAAGTAAAGAACATCAGAATAAAAAAGAAGGGCAAAACACACAGGAATGAGATTTATGGTTTGAATGCAACCATACAATTAAGCTCAAAATTCACAGGCTGTGTGTTCTCAAGCTCGTAAATCATATATCAATTAAGTATGTCATGCAAGTAGAAATTAAGAGTTTCCATTATTCTCAATGTAAAATTAATTTGGGTGGCTTTAAAGTTTTAGTGTTCCTCCTTGATGAAATGTTGTTAACTAACTAACATGTAATGCTATATATACAAGGGGTGTGGATTGTTTTACTATACTATGGTTTCTAGCTTACTCTTTTTATTTTTCAATCAAATCAACTATCATATGCTAAAAAGGGTAAACTATACTTATTAATCCACTTAATATATAACTAGTAAACTAAGGTGCAAATCAAGCTAAAATATCCAATATATTATACAGCCCAAAGTGCATAATGTAAAAGTATAATAAAATATAGAAAATGGCCAAAATAAGAAGAGAGTCTATAGTGGTTCACCAAAATAAATAGATGCCAGAGATGGCGACCTCCCCACACTTAAATAATAGCATCGTCCTCGATGCTCACTCAAGCCGGGTGTGAAAGAGTGTCATCTCCAGAAGGATGGGCTACTGGTGACTCGATGGTAGGCTGAGGGTTTGCAGTCTCGGTGAGGGTCGGAGGAGCGGTCTGCTGAAGCGGGGGCTCTGTCCGTAGAGGAACCTCCGGATCTGCGGTCTGTAGCTGGTGGTGCTCTCCATGGTGTGGAACAGTGTGCTCGGGACCTCCCTGCTCAGCCTGGGTAGGTACCTCCTCCTCATGATCGCTCACCTCCTCCTCAGATGTGTCGGAGGGCGTGTCGGGCTCGGAGAGAATGTCACCACCAGAGCGGATCATCAGCTTGAATTGCTCATAGCGTCGCTTGTGGCGACGCTCAGACCTCTCAAAACGTCGCCTGTTGCGATGTTTAGACCTCTCAAACTGCTGCTAGTGATGGCGCTCCATTTGATCTAGGCGGTCAAAGAGTCGTTGCACCAGACAGTAGACAGGCTCAGGAGCAGGTGGGGGTGTAGTGGGTGATGCTGGGCCAGTGGAAGCAGAAGGAGCAGCAAAAGAAGTGGCTACCTCAGTGGTGTCAGTGAGAAATAGAGGGCGGTAGCCGAAAGCCAGAAACTTCTGACTGTGTGGAATGATCTTCCGGCAGTCCGCGGTGGGTGGCCTTTCATCAGCAACCTCCCAAGGTGCCTCAGCTCGGCGACCCAACTGAGTAATCATGTAAGGAAAGGAGAGGGTGCCTCTAACATGGACTCTGGCCATGTAATGCCGGATGAAGCGGGGTAGATATAGGTCTTTACCCGTCATCACACACCAGATGAGGGTAATCATAGCAGCTGGCACCTCCGTCTCATGAGTGCTCGGCATCACATAGTTATTCAGAATCTGTTGCCATAGCCGAGCCTCATCATTTAGATATATAAGCCTGATTTCCTTGGGTACCAATGTGCTTGTTCCCATGACCCAAGGAACAGTAGGATCAAGAGTGACGTCCTTCTTTACTGCATCCTAATCAAACCTCATGAATCTCATATCCTCCTCAGCTTTCTGGTAACCATCTGGCTGATCTGATTTAGGTAGAAGATGGAGGATCTCTTCAATTGCTTCCTCAGTAACCAGAACCTGTTTGCCTCTGAGCTGTACTGCATCCAGGGAAGATAAAAAATAGTTACAGTAGAATTCTCTGACCCAGGATGAGTTAACCTCAGTCAAGTTTCTCTCCAAGAAGAACCAGCCTCTCTATTTGATCTGATCTGAAGTGTACTGCTTGAGTTCTTCTGGAATTTTTAGAGTTCTTTCAAGGTGTAGGTTCCGGGTGGTTGCAAAAGTCGGGTACTTCAGCTCACAGTATTTGTTTGCAAATTTTACCGGGTCAGCCGAAGGTACCAACTGATCAGCCTTTTCCTGCGGGATAAAGTTCTTCTCCCGCTAGGAATCATCGTGTAAGATGCCAAGGATGGAACCAGAGGATTCACCTCTTTTCCGTTTGTCAGTGGTAACTTTGCCCTTTCCCCTGCCTTGAGAGTTAGACATCCTGAAAAACAAAATTTTCAAGATATAATTGAGGAATAAAAGCAGGAAAGCAAATAGGCAAATAACAAGATAAGCACGAAGTGACAAAGGAGCAGTAGAAAAATAAAATGAGTTAAGTAAATGTATATTTTGGATTGTGTTGGGGTTGAAAAGCTGAGATGAGAAATCACATTCCAAAATATGTTAAAAGCCTGTTAAATAGGAAAAACAATAATCATGCCATGAGTGAAATTAATTGAAAGAAGTAGTGAAAAGGCAAGGGAGAAGTTAGAAAGTGAAAAGTTGGTAAAAATGAAAAAGAGGTTAGAAAGCGAAAATTAGTGAGTTAGTAAAAAGGAAGTCAGAGTAAGTGGCATGATGATTGGTTTCTAAGTAACAAGAATTTCACAATTTAAGCAACAGTCAACTCATATTCAAGCAGGGATAACAGGGTATTGATGATGATTCATATAAATATAGAAGTAGTAAAAAGCAAAATCAAATCATCAATAATCCAATTTATTAACTAGGAATTCAAAAGTAATAAGAATGCTGGCCGTGCATTCAAGAATTGGTTTGGTGTTCGTGGAGTAGTGCAAAATTGAAAAATGCCAAAACCAATATTTGAATGTAAAAAGGAAACAATTTGCAGAAAATTGGGCAGCATTCCAGCTAAAATTGGATGTTCCCGGAAAATAAACAGCAAGAAAAAACAGTTCATATGAAATTAACAATTGCTGCAAAGAGTCACAGACAGTAGGAATGGTGAAGAATAGTCTAACAGCAGCATGAGACATTTAAAGAACATCATATGAACAGTATGAACATCACAGCCAGATGAAAATTGCATAACAGATAAACAGATAATAAGAACGGAGCAATTATCAGGCCTAAATCCACTAACCACATCCTAGCTACCTAACCACCTAGAATCCACTACGAACATGCATCTCTAACTATCCTAAATTGAACAAATTCTGAAAAATGTGCAGCTAATAAGGAAGGAAAAGAAATTGGTGTACGACGGAACCTGGTATGCGAAGAGCAAGGGATATGACAGAGGAAAGGTAGTGGCGACACCGGGAGGGAGGCACGGTGGCGCGGTGGTGAACAGCGATGGTGCGGTGGTGGAGCAGGGGTGGAGAATAGGGTTGAGTGGTGGAGGGTTAGGGTGGTAGCCGGCGAAGGTTGCTGCGGCGGACTGAGGCTTGCGGCGGTGGGGTTCCGGTTGTGGTGGGGGTTGGCCGCGGAGGGGGCAGCGGCGGTGGAGGGAAGAAGAGAAGAGAAAGAAGAGGGAGAGGGAGGGAAGAAGGGGGTGGCGTCGTGGTTGGGGCTGGGTGGGCGAGGGTGGATTGGTGGTGCGGAATTTATAACCCACACTTACTAACCGGCAAGTGCACCGGGTCGTACCAAGTAATACCTTACGTGAGTAAGGGTCGATCCCACGAGGATTGATGGATCAAGCAACAATAATTGATTGATTGGGTTAGTTAGGCAAGCAGAAATTGGTTTTGAGATGTTCAAAAGGTTTAAGTTCGAACTTAGAATATCAAAAGGATAGACAAATAAATGAGTTGGGAATAAAATGTTGAGAAAGCAGTTAAGATTTCAGAGTTATCTATTTTCCAGATTTATTTTTATTACTAACTAATTTAATCATGCAAGATATAATTTCATGGCAAACTATATGTGACTAGGCCCTAATTCCTTAGACCTTCCTAATCTCCTCTAAAATTCATTAACTGCCAATTCCTTGGTCAGTTACTTTCAATTAGAGGGTAAAAATCAATTTTCAGTTTATATGCCACAAAAATTCTAATTACCCAAAAATAAGGGGATTATATGTCACGTATCCCATTAAATCCAAATAATTAAAATTTAGGATAATATGTTTCCAAGCTGTTGTTCAAGTAAAGAGCTTTTCCAAGTTTTACAAGAACTCAATTAGAGCATGGGTCATACTTCCGTTCCACCCAATATTCATTAAATTAAGAGCAAAAATAATTATTGAAATATAAATCAAAACATGAATTAAATTAGAAAGATCAAACGAATAAATCCATACAAATAGACAGAGCTCCTAACCTTAACAATGAAGGATTAGTTGCTCATGGTTCAGAGAAGAAAAATAAGGGTTCTGGTAACAATATGGTACCTGCCTAAATGTACAGCGTTTCTATTTATTACTAATCCTAATAGGTTCAAAATAAAAAATTAAAAATAATATCTTTTCCTAAAAGATAAGATTTGAATTTAAATTCGAATTAATTAACAGATTTTCAGTTGATGGTCAGTGACCACTTGCTTTGTCCATTCTGCAGCTTCTAATCTGTGTTTTCTGGGCCGGAAATTGGGTCAAAAACAGTCCATAAATCGTAACTAGCGTCATTTGTATTTTTGCAGATCGCGCATGTGACGCATCCGCGTCATTCACGCGTTCGCGTCATTTGTGCAGATTCCAGTCCACGCGTTCGCATCAGGCACGCGATCGCGACATTGCAATTTCTCCATTCCGCGCGGTCGCGTGAGCCATGCTTCCGCGTCGGTCTTCGCTGGTCATCTCTTTGGTTTCTTCTTTTTCTCTGCAGAAACTTCAACAAATCCCTCCGAATGCTACCTAAAATAAATAAAATTGCACAAAACTTAAAATAGCATCCATAGTGGCTAAAATATAATTAATTCTAAATTAAACTCAACAATTTAGATGCAAATTCACTAGAAAAAGATAGATAAGATGCTCACGCATCAATTGGCGGCGGTGCGGTGGTCGGGGCTGGGTGGTGGAGGAGAGAGAGGGTTGCAGGGAAGAGAAGAAGAGGGGTTGGGGTTTGGGTTGCGCGAAGGGTAGGGTTTCGCGTGACTTGGGGTTAGTGATCGCAAATCCACGCGAACGCGTGGGGCGCGCGATCGCGTGAATAGGGTGAAATGGGGTTGACGCGGATGCGTGGTCGATGCAATCACGTGGGTTGGGGGAAAGATGGGTGACGCGGACGCGTGAAGCACGCAAACGCGTCGCTGGAATTTGTGCTAGACGCACGATTCCAGCGTCGTTTCAGCGCAACTCTCTGTCTGATATAGGGGGTCATAATATCCGCGCGACGTGATCGCGTCGCTCACGCTTTCGCGTGGGATGGGGGTTGTGTAAGCGACGCGTTCGCGTCATGGAGGCGTACGCGTGGATTGTTTTGTGCTAAACACACACTAGCCGCACGATTCTAGCCCAACTTTCTGGGTGTTGGATCTTTATGCCGATATCCAGATCACGCGTTTGCGTGAATGCCGCGGACGCGTGGGAGGCATTTTCCTCAACTAACGCGATCGCGTGGGGCACGCGGTTGCATGGAACAATTCGTGCCAAAGGCACGCCTCCAGCCTTGCTTTAGCATGACTCTCTGTTCACTTTCCTTTTTGCTTTTAATGCACTTGTGACGCGGACGCGTCAGCGACGCTGTCGTATTGTGTGCTCTTTTTTTTATGCAATATGCAGAATACAGAATGCAATGAATGTTATGCAAAAATTTCCAGTTCAAATAGAATTCAAAAATAGAGTAGAATAGAGAAGAAACGATCATACCATGGTGGGTTGTCTCCCACCTAGCACTTTTAGTTAAAGTCCTTAAGTTGGACATTTGATGAGCTTCCCGCTATGGTGGCTTGTGCTTGAATTCGTCCAGAAATCTCCACCAGTATTTGGAATGCCAGCATCCTCCGGGGTCCCAAACAAGGTACTTAAAACCGTTGAGCAGTTTCAGACAGGCTTCCAGCCTCCCGGGGTGTTGAATGTCATAATAGATTCCAGGATCCCAAACTCTACTTTTACACCCATTTTTATCTTGATCTGCATTTTTCCAGCCGAGTGTGCAGTGACCAAACCGCTTCCGAGATCCTTTCAATTGAGCTTGACACCAATCCTTGCACCTCAAATTGAAGTGTGAAACCTCATTGAATCTTGCATACCAGCACTGAGTGCGAGTCATTTCCCTTTTTCTCTTAAAGCCGCAGAGAGCTCTAAGCTGGCCATCTGTCTCAAGCAAACCATATTCAAGTGGAAAATTGAAGATAAAGGTCAAGGATTTTACCCACTTGAAGTTTGTGTTGGGTGGTAATGGCCTTGGGATCAGTGTTTTCAGTGGTTCTGCAAGCTCTACTCCCTTGTGGTCTTCTGTGAATTCCTCCACTTCTTGGCAAATTTCTTCCATTTCAACCATATCTTGATCAAAGTCACTGATATCTTCCTCATCACTTGAGTCATAATTGGGAGGTTGAGAAAAGTCGACCTCTACATCATCTTCGTATTCACTTGGGGAAGATTCTTCTATCTCACAGAATTCACTTGCGGATGCAAGTTCATTACTAGGAGAACTCGACTTGTGATCATCATCATCAAGGAAACATGCGTCTTGGGTTATTCCGTCCAATTCCTCATAAGATGCATGCCTTGGGGGTTGTGCACTATCCTCCTTAGCATCAATTGTAACGTCTTCGATGGAATTCTCCACAAGTCTGGATTCCTGCGGATGTTCGGCATCTCCTAAATCTTCAACCAACTCTTCTTCTTCTATAATGACAGCTTCCTCTACTTATTCTAGTACGAAGTTATGCTCTATGTTGTCCACTGGAGTTTCTAGTGTCTCTTTCATGTTGCGTTCTTCATTAGGTTCTCCACATAAAGCCATGGGAGTTTGTTGAGTGTCCAAACGTCTGAAAGATAATTGATTTATTGCTTGCTCCAGTTGATGAAGGGTTGTATGAAATTGGTCTACTGATTCTTCGAAGCGAACCTGTGATTCTTGGCTTGATGGATATGGACATGGTGCATAGGGGAGTGGTGATTCTTGGGAGTAATTGGATTGGCGTTGGGGTGGATAAGGATCATGTGGTGGCGAATGGTGAAAAGGAGCTTGTGAGTGTGGTGGTTCGAAGCTATGTTGAGAGGATGGTCTATAAGCACAGGGTGGGGCTTGTTGGTAACTACAAGGGGGTCCACCATATCTATCAGTTTGGCATGCATTGTAGAATGGTCTCTGTCTATGATATCGTGGAAGGTGTTGTTGCCTCAAGGGTTGATCATGCCCTCTCGGCTCCATCCATCTTTGATTACTTAGACCGTGATGCATATTCCTGTTATAGCTTCCATTCCTTTCAACAAAAGTGGAACCAAACTCAAAGCGAGAGGGGTGAGAATTCATAGTGGTTATCAGAAATAAGAAGGGAAAACAAAAACAAATAAACAAGTAAAAGAAAAATATCTACAATAACCAATAATAAGGCACACGTTTGCATTTTCCCGGCAACGGCACCATTTTGAAGAACTGAAGATTGATTGTTTAGAATTATAAGAAATTCTAGTTGCAAGTATAGTTTCTAAACCAAGCAATCAACCTTTCTTACAAACGTTTTGGTTGTCAGAAGTAACAAACCCAATAAAAATAATTAACCGAAGTATTCAAACCTCAGGTCGTCTTCTCAAGGAATTGCAGGGAAGTATGATTTATTATTGGTAATGGAAAAATAGTGTTTTGGGTTTTGAAAAGGGTTTTGAGCAAGAGAAATGGTTTGCAAAAATTTATAAAGTAATAACGAAGAAATCTCTTGGCAAGGTGTGAAAACTGGAAGTTCTATCCTAGTTATCCTTATCAATGGTGATGAGAATTATAATTCTGCTACCACTAAGTCAACCTCTAACTATGAAGGTCAGTTAAGGGGACAAATTAATTTAACACCTAAAGTCCTAGTCAACTCCTTAAGGAAAGACTAGAGTTATAGGAATCTAAATTAATCAGCAAGGATGATAATTATCAATCACGATGAGTTTGATAACTCAAGAGTTACCAATTAATCAACCAAGGCCAATAGTAAATAATCTAAATTAAAATTAAGGGAAAGCAATCATGAGTTTGAAATACCTCAAATTATATTTAAATAAAGATGTCAATCCTAACATGGACAAGTTCAGAAACCAATTGGGCAACATAAATAATTCAACAAATAAGAGAAGTCAAAATAAAAAGATATTGAACATGATAGAAAGATGAGATAAGAATATTCCTAAGTCCTTTAAGAGGAGTTCTAATCCTAAATCCTAAGAGAGATGAGAGAACCTCTCTCTCTAAAAACTACATCTAAATCCTAAAACTATGTATGCATCCAGTATTCCGTCTCCCTGTATGATTGGATGGATTCCTCTATTTATAATCCTTCAATCTGTGTTCTTTGGGTTTGGATTTGGGCCAAAAGGGTCCAGAATTCGCTGGAAACGAGATCTATAAATTCTGCAGATCGCGCACGTCATGCGTCTGCGTGGGTCACGCGGTCGTGTCATTTAGAGTGTTGCTCTTCTACGCGGTCGCATCAATCATGCGCCCGCGTCAGTTGTATTTCGCAAGTCACGTGTTTGCCGCATTCATGCGTTCGCGTCGAATCTCTTTAGCGCGAACCACGCGTTCGCATCGTCCATGCAGACGCATCACTGCCCGTTTCTCCAAGGACTCCAATTTGTGCTTTCCTTCCATTTTGTATGTTTCCTTTCCATCCTTTAAGTCATTCATGTCCTATAAAATCTGAAAGTACTCAACACACAAATCACGGCATCTAATGGTAATAAAGGATAATTAAAATTGATAATTTTGAAGCATAGAAAACATGTTTTCTCATACATCATATTTTAAGGAAGGAATTGTAAATCCATGCAAATTCATATGAATAAGTAGGTGAAGAGTTGATAAATCATTTAATTTAAGTACAATATATATCATAAAATATGGGTTTATCAATGTGTTTGCTAAGTGATTTCAGGTTTTCAAGGCAAGTATAGGTTGAAGAAGTGAGAAAAAGAGCATGCAAAAGAGAAAAAAAAACATGAGGAAATGGAGTTTGAAAGATTCAGCATCCGTGCGTGCGCACACATAAGTGCGAGCTTGGCGATGTGTACGCGTGACCCACGCGTACGTGTGATGATGAATTTCACCAGGTGACACGTACGTGTGACCCATGCGTACGCGTGACCCTTGTCACCTGAGCTCATTAATTACAAATTGCTGGGGGCGAATTGTGAGGCTCCAAAACCCAGTTCAACTCATTTCTGAAGTTATTTCAAGCCAAAGTGAAGAGGAATGAAGAGGAGAGCAATTATATTTAGCTTAGTATAATGTTATAGGTCATTCTAGAGAGAGAAGCTCCTCCTTCTCTCTAGAAATTAGGGTTATTAGTTTAATTTCTTTGTAGTTTCTCTTTTTAACTCTTGTTTTCATCTAGTTTCTTTTACCTTTCTTTGTTCTATTGTCTTAATTTTGTTAGTTTATCTTGTCATTTTCTCAATTTTTCCACTTTTATGTACTTACACTCTTTGTTAATTTCAATTTCTATTAATGCAATTTATGTTTTATGTTCATTTAATGCCTGTTTGAGCTGCTGTTATTATTTTCTTATTTTTGGTAGTTAGATTTTATTTTTAATGTCTTATTAATATTATTTTATTTTCATACACACCAAGTGTTTGATAAAATGTTTGGCTTAGTTTTTATCTAGTCTTTCTTCACTCTTGGCTTGGAATTGAGGACTTTGGTGACCTTAAGTCATTAATGTCCATTCTTAATTGATTTATTAGAGTAGTTAGTTGATTTGGTTTTCACTAACTCTAAGTCTTCCATTAATAGAGTTGACTAGGACTTGTGGATTGAAATCAATTATGTCTATTTGACTTATCCTCGATGTAGGGTTGACTAAGTAGGATTAACTCTTCATAATCATTATGTGTTTGTGGTCAATGGCTAGGATAGGTAATCTTAGCTCCCAATCCTTGCCAAGAGGTTTCTTAACATTTGAATTTTCCTTTCTCTTGATTAATTGTCTTGAGTTTAATTTCTTTCATTTAATTTCTTGCATGTTTAATTACTTTCTTGCTATTTACATTACTTGCCCATAGCCATCAACCACATTCCCTCATAGCCAATAATTTAGCACTTTATTTGAGACTCCTAAGGAAGACGACCCATGATTTAAAACTCCCGGTTTATATTTGTTTTGAATTATGACATCTTTTGAATATAAAAATTTGATTGAGAGTTAGTTATTAGTTTGGACTATACTTGCAACGAAGGAATTCTATTTTGTGAAAATCTAAATCAACAATAATTCTTTTATCAATGTTCGTCATCAATTTATATAAAAATTTGTAGGTGTTTCGTCTGAATTTTGATTTTTTTACTTTGATAGAAGTATCAGTCAAATTTATATCAAAATTTCAATTTGAAGAATAGATATAATTTTTTTATGAATTGCTCTTAGAATTTATAGATCATATCTAATAGAAGTATAAAAAATAATAATATAAAAGTTAAAAATAAGAAAATAAGTGTAAAAATATGAAAAATTTAAAATTATAAGACTTATATTAAAATGTGTAAAAATTGACAAGTGTCTAATTAAAAACGATAGAATTTAAATAGCAGAAAGAAAAGCCAGAATTGAAATGACTGAAAGAAAAATGGAGTCGACCAATATTTACGTGGACTCCTGACTCATGTTTCCGTCCGTCAGTGTGACTAGAAATTGTTAGAGTCTGTGAGTATGTGAATGCATGGAAGCTCCCCTAATTTATTGAAACTAATCCTATTTATTGAGAAAAAAATCCTAAACTAATTTATATAACCTTGTACTTCAAGTAGTTTTAGACTTTGGACTTCAAGTAAACTTACATTTCAAGTAGTCTTAGACCTCAAGCAAACTTAGACTTCAAGTAGTCTTAAACCTTAAATAGTCTTGGATCTCAAATAAACTTGAATCCCAAGTAGTCTTGAACCTTAAACAAATTTAGGCACCAAGGATAAGGTAACTTGGCCATCGAGTCTAATGCATTCTTATTTTCTCCAACCATGGTGTGCTTTATGCACATATGATCTTCAAATTTAACTGTTGAATTCTTTTTGACATCGATCATTTGTGCCAAATTTTTGGCACAACAAAATGCCTTTCGAAATTTTGGATGACTTCAATTTTGATGAAAAAGCATTAAAAACTTCAAAACCACCTTTGAATTCAATCCAAAAGTAAATTTGAATTGATCTTCCGTCTTCTATATCAAATTTCACAAGTGCGTCATTTATCTTGATTGTTTGTCAACTACTTCTCTTTTTTTCTTTTGCAATGCACCTAAAGGACGTAGCCATATTCATTTTTAACTTTCTTTATCAGGTCAGAAAGTCTAACAAATTTTCACCAACCTTAGGGTATATAAGTCTTACTTTGAGCATGCTGGTATTAAACTGAATTTCTTGTTTCACCATCGTATTGACAATAAGTCCCTCAAACTCAGCAAAATTCGAGGTCAACTCGCAAGGGTTTTTGTCAACCTTCATATCGAGTGTCTTGTTAAAAAATTGTGACATACTTTTAGCAATTTTCTTCTTTTGGAATATCGTTTTCTTCGACAAGGTTAAGAGATTGCATATATATTGTGACTTGTCTTTTGTTTCGACTGCAAGCATATCATTTTTGACCTTCAAAAGACATCACACAACCAAAAAAATTACTATTTCTTTAAAAAACGTTCTTATCTTCTTGCTCTTTTTCTTTTTGTAGCCTTTTCATCTGTCAAACTTTTTTTTACCAATTAAGCAAGGTCAATAAATTGTTGATTAATTATCTTCTTACTAATTTTGAATTTAAGCCCATTAATCACTTTCTTGATAATTTCAGACTCTAGAATCAATATATAGTACTTATTTCTCATATTTTTTAAATTGAATAAGATAGTCTTTCATTATCTCTTCCTTGTATTTTTTTACTGAAAACAAATTTTAACAGCCCAGACCACCCGCTAGCACGATATTGTTCGCTTTGGCACACAATGCCTCATAGTTTTGTCTTTGACAATAGGGATGCTAGCCGAAGCCCCCCCACTCACTCGTCAAAATGCGTCATGCTAGGGAGAGGTATCCACACCCTTATAAGGCATGCTTCGTTCCCCTCTCCAACCGATGTGGGACATTACAATCCACCCCCCTAAGGGAGTCCAGCGCCCTCGCTGCCACATCGATCCGGGCTCCGGCTTTGATACCATCTGTAAAGGCCCAGACCACCCGCTAGCACGATATTGTCTGCTTTGGCACACAAGGCCTCACGATTTTGCCTTTGACGATAGGAATGCTAGCCGAAGCCCCCACACTCACTCGTCAAAACGCGTCATGCTAGGGAAAGGTATCCACACCCTAATAAGGCATGCTTCGTTCCCCTCTCCAATCGATGTGGCCCTTACAATCCAATCCCCTAAGAGAGCCCAGCGCCCTCGCTGGCACATCGATCCAGGTTCTGGCTCTGATACCATCTGTAACAGCCCAGACCACCTGCTAGCACGATATTGTCCACTTTGGCACATAAGGCCTCACGGTTTTGTCTTTGACGATAGGGATGCTAGCCAAAGCCCCCCACACTTACTTGTCAAAACGTGTCATGCTAGGGAGAGGTATCCATACCCTTATAAGGCATGCTTCGTTTCCCTCTCCAACCGATGTGGGGCTTACAATCCACCCCCCTAAGGGAGTCCAGCTCCCTTGCAGGCATAGCGATCCGGGTTCTGGATCTGATACCATCTGTAACAGCCCAGACCACCCGCTAGCACGATATTGTCCGCTTTGGCACACAAGGCCTCACAATTTTGTCTTTGACGATAGGGATGCTAGCCGAAGCCCCCCACACTCACTCGTCAAAATGTGTCATGCTAGGGAGAGGTATCCACACCCTTATAAGACATGCTTCGTTCCCATCTCCAACCGATGTGGGACATTACAATTTTAAGGCCAACATTGGTTGGGGAGGGGAACGAAGCATGCCTTATAAGGGTGTGGATACCTCTCCCTAGCATGACGCGTTTTGACGAGTAAGTGTGGGGGCTTCGGCTAGCATCCCTATCATCAAAGGCAAAACCGTGAGGCCTCATGTGCCAAAGCAGACAATATCGTGCTAGCGGGTGGTCTGGGCTGTTACAGAAGGTATCAGAGCCAGAACCCAGATCGATGTGCCAGCGAGGGCGCTGGGCTCCCTTAGGGAGGTGGATTGTAAGGCCCACATTGGTTGGAGAGGAAAACGAAGCATGCCTTATAAGGGTGTGGATACCTCTCCCTAGCATGACGCGTTTTGACGAGTGAGTGTGGGGGGCTTCGGCTATCATCCCTATCATCAAAGGGAAAACCGTGAGGCCTTGTGTGCCAAAGCGGATAATATCGTGCTAGCGGGTGGTCTGGGCTATTACAGATGGTATCAGAGCCAGAACCCGGATCGCTGTGCCAGCGAGGTCGCTGGACTCCCTTAGGGGGGGATTGTAAGGCCCACATCAGTTGGGGAGGGGAACGAAGCATGTCTTATACGGGTGTGGATACCTCTCCCTAGCATGACGCGTTTTAACTAGTGAGTGTGGGGGGCTTCGGCTATCATCCCTATCATCAAAGGCAAAACCGTGAGGCCTTGTGTGCTAAAGCGGACAATATCGTGCTAGCGGGTGGTATGGACTGTTACACAAATCAGACAGTGTAACATTTAATTATCCTCTAAAAAATTGATCATAAAAACTCTTTTCCAACAGTTCTTATGAATAGATTGATTTGGGCTATAAATTTGAGAACCATGTGAAAGCATTTGTAGTCAGAAAAAAAGAAAATATCTCATTTTAATCTGCTTGTTGCTAGTTAGAACTCTGATTTCGACTATATAACAATCTATATGCTTGACAGTCAACTCTTCTTTTTTTTTTCAGAAAACTTAATGAAAGATTTTGGGACTTTGACTCCTCTAGAGAGCTCTGCTTGCAATACATGGTCAAGAAAAAGAGATATAGAATATGATTTATGAGTCAATTTTATGTTGAAATCTGCCCTATTCAACATATGCTCGATAGCTTGTATAATATTTTGCTCATCAACTTGGGTAATATTATGTTGGGCAAACTGATTTTTTTGGGCATCATTCACTACATCATTAAGGTTCTACCCCTGACCTTCCAAATGAAGTTGATGACCTCCGAGCGGATTTAGTGCCTTATAATTATCCTGGATTGCCCCAGTCAATTCATTCATGTGTGTTGCTACTTGTTCAAACTTAGCATTATCATTTTCTGTCAAAGAGTTTAAGACAATTATCATTTGCTGAGTTAATTTGTTGACTAAATCATGATGACTTTTTGCTATTTGCTGTCTAAAAACTGCTAAGGAATCTATGGTGTTAGAAAGAGTTGCCACTTCATTGGGATTTTTGTCGACCTTTTTGAAAACAATGGGCCTTTATGCATTTTCCTAGGTGTCGAAGGCACAATAGGGGTCAAACAATGTACTTTTATTTGTGTCGATGATTGAATCGATAATCAACTTGGCTTGATCTTGTCTATACACATGGTTGCGTCAATGATGCCAAGGCATCTTAGGCTAGTTTCACTAGCATTTTTCTGTTAGTTTTAGTTGTTTTATGCATTTTCTTGAGCTTAAAGTAACCAAGAATGGTTAAATGAATAACAAAGCAATGAACCATCCAAACAGTATGATTTTGATGCAAATTTCATGAGTTTTTAGTTATATTACTTGAATGCTATGAATGGAAGATTTCTCATGAAATTTTGCAAGACTTTGATGCAGTTGTTTGGATGATTTCAGGGAAGAAGAGGTTAGGCAAGGAAGCAACAAAATCAATAAAGGAAGCTTGAATATCACATGTGGAGTTTAAGCTCCAGTTTAAGCAAGTTTAAGCTCCAGTTTAAGCAAGTTTAAGCTTAAACTGGAGCTTAAACGCCAAAATCATGAAAGATGAGGAATGCTGAAACTGGCGTTTAACCTCCAGTTTAACCTTAAACTGGAAGTTAAACGCCAGAATGAAAATTGCACCAAGGAGCATTTCCACGTTTAAGCTCCAGTTTAACCTTAAACTGGAGCTTAAACGTGTTCGACCCAGTTTATTCTCCAGGGTTGCTTTCTTCATTCCCACGTTTAAGCTCCAGTTTAAGGTTAAACTGGAGCTTAAACGTGTTTGACATTTTACCCTCCAGGAAGCATTCCACGTTTAAGCTCCAGTTTAACCTTAAACTGGAGCTTAAACGTGTTATATGGAACAGCTTGACCATGCCTTCTTCAAACATAAATAACTTGAGCTACAAAACTCCAAATGAGGTGATTTAAAATGCATTGGAAAGAAGACATCTAGAGCTTTCCAAGCATATATGGCATGCATGGTGGATACTAAAAATTGAGGGAGAAAACAGCCCCGTAATGTGCATAGAAGAGCATAGTACCAACATGCAATCAGGCCAGCTGACCTCTTCACCTTCCATGGAGTATAACTCGAGTTGTAGAACTCCAAATGATGCGCTTCCAGTTGCATTGGAAAGTAGACATCCATAGCTTTCCAACGAGGTATAATAGTCTATATTTGGCATCAAATTGGCAAGGTTGACAAGAGAACAAAGTGACGACTCAAGAAAGGGGGGTGCAACGTTTGAGTGTAGTTTCATGGATCATTATCCTTTTTGGATCAATTATGTCACTCTACCCTTCAAGCAAGCAAGGCCCATCAACAACACCAAATCAAGGCCACAAGAATCATCTAGAATAGTTTATTTTCATTTGATTGTAATTTGCTTTTAATTTCATTTTCATTTTGTAATTTAGGGAGCCTATTTAAAGGCCTTAGTTTCTGCAT
This sequence comes from Arachis hypogaea, assembly GCF_003086295.3. Taxonomy (NCBI): domain Eukaryota; kingdom Viridiplantae; phylum Streptophyta; class Magnoliopsida; order Fabales; family Fabaceae; genus Arachis; species Arachis hypogaea. The sequence goes on along the minus strand of NC_092043.1, from coordinate 1,160,254 downwards.
TTGAGAGGGGGATTTCGGACCTTTGGGGATCATTTTTCTAGTTTTCCTACTTTGTGTAATTGAATTCAGAGCTATGACTCACTAAACCCCTTTCATTGGGTTAGGGAGCTCTATTGTAATTCAATGAATCAATAATAGTTTTTATCTTCTTCTTCAACCTTTTCTCTTGAATTTTGTTAGAAAGCTTCTCGATCTAATTCCATTGGTTAGTTGTCTTGGGAAAGAAACTATCCATAATTGGAATCCTTCGGAACCTTGGGAAAGGAATGGAGGATTCATGCTAGAGAAGCTTTCTCACAGTGAATTGGATTGGGGTTTGGATGGATATTGTGACATGTAATCCTACCAAATTGTGGTTCATGAAACTGTGTGGTATAATCAGTGATCGAGCATCATCTCTTCTTATGAACATTTAAACCAAGGGATTGGGAACTTGTTTGTTTTTAGAGAGAATTGGTGAGCCAAGGGATTGGGATCCAATCATATAAGATTGCCAAGCAAAATTCAATGAATGCATTGGTTGAGGAAGGGATAAAAATGTTTTGATTCGGAGATCTCAATATCTCCTAAAACCCAATGAATTCCCCATTTCTGATCTACACTTTCTCTTTACATTCTGCAATTAAATTCATGCAATCACCCCCATCCCCTTTTAATTTCAGCACTTTAACTTCTCGCTCTTTAATTCATGCAATTTAAGATTCCGCAATTCTCATCTAAATCTTGATTCTGCTCAACTAGAACAAACTTCTAATCCGAATTGCTCATTCAACCAATCCTTGTGGGATTCGACCTCACTCTATTGTGAGTTTTTACTTGACGATAATCGGTGCACTTGCCGAAAGGAATTTTTACCGATTGTGCAATTTCCTAAAATCGTAGCTATCAAGTTTATGGCTAGATCAGTCAATATTACCAAAATTTCTTGTTGAGGTAGTTGTGATATCATAGGTCCTAATATCAGTCCTAAATAAGAAGGATTGGGCATCAAATATTGATATAAGTGTGGGTTGTACAAAATCTTAGGGATTTATTCCAATAATTGGATTCAACTGAACATTTGTATATACACTAGGAATAGCTGGATTAGCCGAAGATGCCAAATATTGAAATAATACATACATAGGCCAATTTGTTGAATTTACTACAACTACACTAGGAGAAGCCACCGAAATCATATTTGTGTTGTTCATATGTCTAGTCAAACTTTTAATAGAAGTCACAGGTACTCGTATCGGTTCAGTGACTTGTGGTTGTGGAGATAGTATTATCTCTTTAGAGTCATGGTCTAACTCTTTAGTTGAAGAGGACGACTGAGATGACATAGGAATAGATGCGTTTGGACTACTATAGGGTATACATTTACCACTTTATAAACACATACAACAATTTTAGGTAGCCAATCTTACATAAGGTCCTACTAGGGGTAATGATTTGCTTTGCCTGGATTTTAGTTTTTTGACATCGACCGAAAGTATCGACCAAGTTTATATCAAGATCTCAATTTAAGGAGCAGATGCAACTCTTTTTTTTAGTTGCTCTTAAGATTTATAGATCATGTCCAATAAAAGTGTAAAAAATAATAATTATAGAAAGATATAAGTAAGAAAGAACAAGTACAAAAACATAAAGAATTAAAAATTATAAGACTTGTATTAAAATGTATAGAAATTGACAAGTGTTTGAATAAAAATGACAAAATTTAAATAACAAAAAGAAAAGACAAAATTAAAATGATTGAAAGAAAAATGGAGTCTCCTAATATTTACGTGGACTCATGACTCATGTTTTCGTGTGTCTTTGTGACTAGAAATTGTTAGTTAATGAGTGTGTGAATGCATGGAAGCTCCCCTAGCATATTGAAACTAATCCTATTTATACAGAAAAACAAACTAATTGGTATAACTTTGACTTCAAGTACTTGCACTTCAAGTAGTATTAGATCTCAAGCAAACTTGGACTTTAAATAGTCTTGGACCTCAAGCAAACTTCGACCCCAAGTAGTCTTGAACCTCAAGTAAATTTGGGCACCAAGTATAGGATAACTTAACTATCAAGCCTAACTCATTCTTATTTTCTCCAATTATGGTGTGCTTCATGCACATATAATATTCAAATTTAACTGTTGAATTTTTTTTGACATCGATCTTTTGTGCCTGAAGGTTGTAGAAGGCTTAGAGAAGGGGGATTGAATCTATGGCCTTCTTTTGTGTTACTGAAATAACCCTTTTAAAATAAACTTGCAATTTGAATCTGTTTGAACTCAGCAGCAAAAATTTATGAGACAATTTATTTTGTCTCATGAATATCAGAAAATAGAACAGAGCAGAAAAGAGAGAAGCTGACACCATCATGTATCCTGATTCGGTTGCCTTGTGCAATGCAACCTACATCCAGTCCCCACCACAACAATGGTGAAATTTTCACTATAGTTAAAGTATTACATACACCAATTTCACAAGATAGATACAATCCTTTCACACTCAAGTTCTTACCTAACTTGACTTAGTTATGCTAATACCTAACTCTTTCACTCTTAGTGCTAACCCAACTAAGAAAGAGATACCTCACAGGTACAAGATACAAGACACAGACTTATCTAAAGAAATCTAAAATAACTCTAGGCTTTTCACTCATGTGTATCTTTCTGCTTCTTTCCACTCTTAGGCTCTTTCAATGACTCTCTAATTCAGCCTTTTATCTCAAGAAATTATAGAAAGATAAACATTGAAAAGTAAATTACAATCTATAAAACATGAAGGAGATTGACTTCTTCAACAGCCTCTTTGCTATGTGATAAACCAGATTTGCTAGCCTCTGATTCAGTTTTTCATTTTGGAGGAATGCTCCTTTGACTAGGAAGCATTGTCCAACTAGATGAACTTCTTCAGAGAGCTCTTTTCAGAACATACACCTCAACAACACTGGTTATCTCTCCTTGGCTTCAGAATGGTGAACCAACTTCTTTTTTATCTCCTTGCATGTTACTGAGTTGCTCTTTTCTAGGTCAACTCTCGAGCCTTAAGCTTCACTAACCCACCATCTCACTTTTTCCCATTAATCCTTAAAATAGGAACTTTGTTTCTGACCTTCTCTTGTTGACCGAAAGCCACATATCAGCAAAAGCAGATATCTTCAATGGTAAATCCAGATCTTGGTCATTGAAAAATAACTTGGTCCCCAAGACATACTTGTGACCGTAGATGCACAGCAGTGAAGAACAGACATCATCTTTTCTATGTATCCCAATATGGAGTGGCAGAGAGTTGAAGATGAAGAGAAGAAAATTATATGCATGTAGAAGGAAATAAAATCACCTTTAGCTTCTGACCTCTTCTTGATACAGATTGATGTGGGTGATTAGACTTCTACCTTTTGCTTAACCTTCTCTTTCTTGCTTCTTTGATGAATAGCTTAAGGAAGAAGCTCTCTCTTTCTTTTTCTGAGTTTTGACCAAGAGGAAAAAAGTGTACGTTGCTTTTGGTGAAAGCACATGGGAGGGATTTGCTTTGCTAAGGGGTTTGGATTGGATCAATTTATTTGTCAACCCGTTTGATTTCTTTGTCTTTGCTGGTTTCAATTGTTTGAATCCTTTTGGGCTTGTTTAATGAGTTTTGGCCTGCAACATTTAATAAATAATCAATAATATATAATCATAAATAATCAACACTAGTTATTTACTTTGTCCAATCAAATATTTTTTTCATCATTAATTAATTTAGTTAATTTCTTAACTCAATAGTGCCAAATTTTTGGCACAACAGTAGACATAAGGATTAAGAAAATCACAAAAGTTGGAGATTGAAACAAAAATGCTATGACTTTTATTTTCTAGATTCCAACCGCGAATCCTTCATTTCTAACCCATCATCCTTCAATAACGCTATAGCCATTAGCCAAGCTTTCATCATCTCTACCTCCTCACCTCATTGGCTTCTTGTAGATCAGTTGGATATCTGAAATCATAGTAAACAAGGATAGAGTTAGACTAAATTTTAGTGGGGTCAAAGTTAATTTTGTAATATAATATAAAAGAAAAAATTAAATATTTTAAAAGATGCTAAATTAAAATTTTTATATGATTTATACAAAAAATTGAGATTTAGAGGAACCATTGTCCCTCTCTTTGTACGAGGCTTCGTCTCTGATAGTAAAAAAAAAAGACATATATGATAAAAAATATTGCTAGGCAAACTATATTGATAGTGAAAAAAATCAACATACTCATCATTGTCGCTACTATCAATGCTTTATGTTGGCGACAAAGCTAAATTATTGTTTCTATCTCTTTCTGTGTTCACCAGTGACCTTTAACTCTTTCCATGTCTATATAGAGTAAGGTAAAGAAGGATGGAGTCAATAATGCTAAAAAATATGTCTTTGTTTCATTGGCATCTCTATTAATTGGGTTAGTTAAGTAGGCAGTTCACTCATCCGTTTAAATAAATCACTACAAGACACATAGTAGATAGCAGCGCTTTATTAGAGTCGGTTTCAAAAACAGCCGCTATCTGTAGTTTAGCAGCGATTTTCGTGACAGATTTAAGAGAAGCCGCTATTTGCTTTCTTTTCAGGGTTCAATTAGATGCCCTCTTTCTCAGATCTCTATCTCAATTCTCATTCTGATTTTCTTCATTCTCACTAGTTACAATACAGTTCTCTTCTTTCCAACTTCTATCACCATCTTTGCACCTCTCAAAAGTTTCTATGTTGTGCTAGCTCCTCTGCTTCTTTTACTCCCTCCTCTGCTCTGCCAGATCTGCTAGCTATCTCATCCATGTAGCGTTGTGCGTGATTCAAATCTGTGGTAGCGACACGAGCATCCTGTTCATGTTCTCGTCTCTCTCACAAATCCTTCTTTCTCACATCACAACACAACACCACACGCTTTCGCGTTCGAATTCAAATTGAAGTTGTAGCTCAAAGATCCTATCTTTAGGGTTCCCAATTCCCCCAATTTCAATTTCAAGTAATCACTCAAATTCTATTCCATAAACCTCTGAATGCCAGTGTCGTGATCGGACCCACTTTCTGCCGATGACGGCATCGTAGAGCATCACGATGGTCGATACTGGTAGGTTGCTCCTCAGGGACCTCAAGAACAATGGCGAGGACGACTCCTCCGCCACCAAGAAGCCGAAATCAGAGAAATTCCTTCTCAATAGATGCCAATTCGCCGGCTGCAATTGCCGTATTCTTCCTCTTCGCCACCAGCCTTCTGCATCTACCTCACCATGCCCGCCTCTGAGTTTGGCTGCATCAAGCTCCGTTGCACCCTCTCCGATCTTCATCGCCTCAAGTAAATAAAGATCCCTCTTTCTTTATTATGTTATTATCTTAATGGATTTATTTAAATCAAATTAGCATTAGATAAACTTTATTAGACTTATCTCGACCTAGATGAGTTGGAACATTATATTAGACAGGTGAAAAAAGAGCCTCTTTTTTGGGTAAAAAAAAAAGAATGCTACGTGCTTGCATATCTCTCTTTCTTCAGTTTGAATCCTATTTCCTTTTAGATGTCCATTTTCCTGTTAATCTCCATTTGAGTTGTTCTATTGATGAAAAGAAGTAAGTAACTATATGATTCATCTTAAGTTTTGAAGTTGTAACATCTTTTATCCTTTTACATTTTTTAATTCTTTAAATAGTTATTGACTTATATGATTAAAAGTATCCCGATCAATGATGATATACCTAGCTATCTAGAATGGGATGGAAATTTTCAATGGATGTGGCCCATGTGTAATTTTACTCATAGAACTTGTAAAAATTTCACTCCATTTCTACTTCCCAGAAGAACATATCCTTATCATGATCATTGGAAACTACACATGCATCATATTGAACTATAAGTTGTGGGCCATTCTTTCTTTGTATGCTTCGATATGAATTTCTTGAATGATAGGCGGTTGCTGTTGGGCCGACCGTGGAGAGCTCTCGACAACCGGGGAGACTTCAGGGAGGAATCAAGTGAGAGAACATAAGATGAGAAGATACCACATCCAACTCAAAACCTTAAGGTGTCAAGTAAATGGGTCTCTCATCTTATAAACTCCTCACTCTTCTTTGCTTTCTTTGATGTGGGACTAATTTTGACACTCCTCACACTTGCAACACTAACAATCTCCCCCTCAAGTGTGAGCCTCCACATCAAGCATCAACTCCCCTCTAGCTCCTCTACCACCACGAGTATTCGTCCATCACACCGCTGCAAAAAACCACGGGACACGCCGTCCGGACCACCTTTGCCGGGAAGACTTTCGATGCTTCACCTTGAATACCCCTTAAAACCACCAAATCGATTAACCATCGGCTCTGATACCACTTTGTTGGGATTGGGCCTCACAAAAGAGAGAAAAAAACCCAACAAAAGGATGTGGTGTCTTCTCATTTTATGTTCTCTCACTTGATTCCTCCCCGAAGTCTCCCCAGTTGTCGAGAGCTCTCCACGGTCGGCCCAACAAAGTGGTATCAGAGCTTGTTAGTATTTTTCTGGGCTTGTGATTATGTGACCAATGGAAGCTAATACTAATACTAGTAGGATGATCACTCTTAATGGTCCTAATTATGATTTGTGGAAGTCAAAGATGGAAGATTTGCTTTATGTCAAAAATTTTCATCAACCAGTTTTTGGTACAGAGAAGCCTAATGATAAATCTGATGATGATTGGACTTTGTTGCATAGACAAGTCTGTGGATATATTAGGCAGTGGGTTAACGATAATGTGTTGAACCATATTATTGGAGAGACACATGCTCGGACCCTTTGGATTAAACTTGAACAGTTGTATGCTCGAAAAACTGGGAATAACAAGATGTTTTTGATCAAGCAGTTATTGGCTTTGAAGTATACAGATGGGACATCAATGACAGATTACTTGAATAATTTCCAAGGAATTATGAATCAGTTATCTTCCATGGGCATCAAATTTGATGAAGAGGTTCAAGGATTGTTACTTCTTGGCTCCTTACCAGACTCGTGGGAAATTCTCAGAATGTCATTGTCCAATTCTGCTCCTGATGGTGTAATCTCTATGGATCTTGCCAAGAGCAGTGTTTTGAATGAAGAGATGAGAAGAAAGTCACAAGGTACATCGACTACACATTCAGATGTTCTTGTTTCTGAGTCTAGGGGGATAAGCAAAAGTCGAGGTCCTAAAGGTAGAGATCAAAGCAGAAGCAAGTCTCGAGGAAAGTATAAGAATATTGAGTGTCATCATTGTGGTCAAAAGGGACATGTGAAGAGATTTTGTTGGCAGCTAAAGAAGGAGAAAGGCAAGGCAAGTAAAGACAAGAGCACAAATAAAGATGATGGTACCAAGGAAGACAAGGTTAATGTAACTCATGATGATTTTCTTGTTGTTGAGGAGTTTGAATCTGTTAACTTTGTTGATAATAGTACTAGTTGGGTGATTGATAGCGGTGCTTCTATTCATGTTACATCTAGGAGGGATTTGTTTACATCTTATACTCCTGGTGATTTTGGTGATGTGAAAATGGCTCATCAAGGTGTTGCAAAATGTGCTGGTGTTGGACAGGTTTGCTTAGAAACCTCCAACGGTACCAAGTCGACTTTGAAGCGTGTGAAGCATGTTCCAGATATTCGGTTGAACTTACTTTCTGTTGGTAAGTTGTGTGATGAAGACTTGGATAGCTCATTTTCTTGTGATAGCTGGAAGCTCACCAAGGGTTCCATGGTTGTTGCTAGAGGTACAAGACACTCTACTCTTTATTTAACTCAAGCAAAGATTATGAAAGATGTTGTTAATGCTGTTGAGTTTGTTGATGAAACTGATTTATGGCATAAGAGATTATGTCATATGAGTGAGAAGGGTATGAATATGTTATCCAAGAGGAATCTTTTATCTGGTTGTAAGGTTGCTTTGCAAAAGTGCAACCATTGTTTTGCTGGAAAATAAAATAGGGTTTCTTTTAAGAGCCATCCACCTTCAAGGAAGCCTGAGATACTTAACTTGGTGCATTCTGATGTATGTGGGCCGATGAAGACAAGAACACTTGGAGGGTCTATCTATTTTGTAACCTTTATTGATGATCATTCTAGGAAATTATAGGTTTACACTTTAAAGACCAAAGATCAAGTTTTGAATGTGTTCAAGAAATTTCAAGCTTCGTTGAAAGAGAAACTGGGAAGAAGTTGAAATGCATTCGTACTGACAATGGTGGTGAGTACTGGTGCACGAATTTGTAATTCGCACAACTAACCAGCAAGTGCACTGGGTCGTCCAAGTAATACCTTACGTGAGTAAGGGTCGATCCCACGGAGATTATTGGTTTGAAGCAATCAATGTTTATTTTATTAATCTTAGTCAGGAAGCCAATAAGGTTATTTGGATTTAATTGTAAGAAGTCAAAGTATTTAAAATTGTAAGAAAAATAAGAGAGAATCAAATTGTTACTTGTTGTGCAGTAATGGGAAATATGTTGGAGTTTTGGAGATGCTTTGTCCTCTGACTTCAACTCTTCCTTGAAATCCTTCAACACACGCAAGGCTCATTCCATGGCAAGCTCTATGTAGGGTGTCACCGTTGTCAGTGGTTACTTCCCATCCTCTCAGTGAAAACGTTCCTATGCTCTGTCACAGCACGGCTAATCATCTGTCGGTTCTCAATCAGGTTGGAATAGAATCTATTGATTCTTTTGCGTCTGTCACTAACGCCCAGCCTTCAGGAGTTTGAAGTACGTCACAGTCATTCAATCCCAGAATCCTACTCAGAATACCACAGACAAGGTTTAGACTTTCCGGATTCTCATGAATGCCGCCATCAATCCGGCTTATACCACGAAGATTCTGATTAAGGAATCTAAGAGATATTCATTCAATCTGATGTAGAACGGAGGTGGTTGTCAGGCACACGTTCATGGATTAAGGAAGGTGATGAGTGTCACGGATCATCACCTTCTTCATAATTAAGCGCGAATAAACATCTTAGATAAGAACAAGCGTGTTTGAATGGAAAACAAAGGAATTGTATTAAATCATCGAGACGCTGCAGAGCTCCTCACCCCCAACAATGGAGTTTAGAGACTCATGCCATCAAAAGTATGTAATTCAGATCCGAAAATGTCATGAGGTACAAGATAAGTCTCTAAAAGTTGTTTAAATAGTAAACTAGTAACCTAGGTTTACAGAATATGAGTAAACTAAGATAATTGGTGCAGAAATCCACTTCTGGGGCCCACTTGGTGTGTGCTGGGGCTGGGACTAAAGCTATCCACGAGTTGAGGCCTTTCTTGGAGTTGAACTCCAGGTTATAACGTGTTTTGGGCGTTCAACTCCGGATCATGACGTTTTTCTGGCGTTTAACTCCAGACAGCAGCATGTACTTGGCGTTCAACGCCAAGTTACGTCGTCTATCCTCGCGCAAAGTATGGACTATTATATATTGCTGGAAAGCCCTAGATGTCTACTTTCCAACGCCGTTGAGATCGCGCCAAATGGACTCCTGTAGCTCCAGAAAATCCATTTCGAGTGCAGGGAGGTCAGGATCCAACAGCATCAGCAGTCCTTTTTCAGCCTAACTCAGATTTTTGCTCAGCTCCCTCAATTTCAGCCAGAAAATACCTGAAATCACAGAAAAACACACAAACTCATAGTAAAGTCCAGAAATATAATTTTTGCCTAAAAACTAATAATATTCCACTAAAAACAAATTAAAACATACTAAAATCTACATGAAATTACCCCCAAAAAGCGTATAAAATATCCGCTCATCACAACACCAAACTTAAACTGTTGCTTGTCCTCAAGCAACTAGATAAATAAAATAGGATGAAAAGAAATTAAGAAACAATAATATCTCCGAGTTTTAAGTGAAGCTCAGATTCTAATTAGATGAGCGGGACTAGTAGCTTTTTGCTTCTGAACAGTTTTGGCATCTCACTTTATCCTTTGAAATTCAGAATGGTTGGCATCCATAGGAACTCAGAATTCAGATAGTGTTATTGACTCTCCTAGTTTAGTATGTTGATTCTTGAACACAGCTACTTATTGAGTCTTGGCCGTGGCCCTAAGCACTTTGTTTTCCAGTATTACCACCGGATACATAAATGCCACAGACACATAATTGGGTGAACCTTTTCAGATTGTGACTCAGCGTTGCTAAAGTCTCCAATTAGAGGTGTCCAGAGTTCTTAAGCACACTCTTATTTGCCTTGGATCCTTTTTACCCCTGCCTTTTGGTTTTAAGGGCTATTGGCTTTTTCTGCTTGCTTTTTCTTTTTCTTTCTATTTTATTCCTCTTTTTTTTTTCGCACAAGCTTTTGCTTTTTCACTGCTTTTTCTTGCTTCAAGAATCACTTTCATGATTTTTCAGATCATCAATAACATTTCTCTTGTTCATCATTCTTTCAGGAGCCAACAATTTTAACATTCATAAAATTCAATATCAAAAATATGCACTGTTCAAGCATTCATTCAGAAGACAAAAAGTGTTGCCACCACATATAATTAATTAGAATTTTTCTTATTAAGAACTCGAAAAAATATTGCCTCTTTATTCTAAAAATCTACTATTTTATTCATGTTTAATGATGATGAGAAAAATAAATTATAACTTAATTGGAATTAAAATCAAAGTAGAGATACTAATTACTACTACTAATATATAACTTCTAACGTAAATTTTTAATAAGAACAGTTATCACAGAGTTAAGGCAAAGATTAGAACTCAACGACCTGTGTTTTGGGAAGTGGATGTTCCTCTAGTCTGTGGGGTGCCTTCAAGAATTAATTTCTGACGCTTCAGCTCCCTTAAGTTCACATCCTTGCTCTTCTTGTTCCCTTAGGTGCCATGATCTTAATGAGTTTTAGCTCAGTGATCATGGCAAATCATACCAAACTTAGAGGTTTGCTTGTCCTCAAGCAAAAGAAAGGAAAGGAGAGGAATAGAAGGAGAGGTAGTTTCGAAAAAAAAGATAAGATGAGTTGAGAAAGATATGAGAAGAAATTAAAAAGATTTGAAAAAGAATTGGATTGGAAAAAGATTTGTGTTTATGAATTAAGATACATTTGATATTTTTGAAAAAGGGATTTTAGAAATTAGGGTTTTTAGAAATTAGGATTAAAATTTTTGGAATTTGAAGGATGATATTTTGAAACATGTTTATGCAAGAAATCATGAATTGAAACATAAAAATTAGAAAATTTGTGAAGAAAAACGAATTTTACCTCCTCCCCACCATCCTGGCGTTAAACGCCCAACTGGTGCATGTTTTGGGCGTTTAACGCCCAATTGTTGCTTCTCCTGGGCGTTCAACGCCCAGCTGATGCTTCTTTCTGGCGTTGAACGCCAGGAAGTCCTTTGTCACTGGGCGTTTTTCTGAACGCCCAGGACGCTGTCAATCTGGCGTTAAACGCCCAGAAGGTGCTTCTTTCTGGCATTCAACGCCCAGAAGATGCTCCTTTCTGGCGTTTAACGCCCAGATGGCTACCCTTACTGGCGTTGAACGCCCAGTGGGTGCTTCTTTTGGGCGTTCAACGCCCAAAATGTTTCTTACTGGCTTTTTCACGCTAGTGAGCTTCCAAATTTCCCTGTAACTCTGTGAATTCAATCAATTGCTATTTTTACCCTTTGAAGATACTTGGACTCATACCTGTAAAAAAAAGGAAATTTATTTAATTAGTAAATAAACTTTGTAAATGGCTGGGTTGCCTCCCAGCAAGCACTTCTTTATTGTCTTTAGCTGGACTACCACTAAGCTCTAATCAAGTCTCAGTTTTGAGCATTCTTGCTCGAAGTTACTTTCAAGATAATGTTTAATTCTCTGTCCATTAACAATGAACTTTTTGTTAGAGTCATTATCCTGAAGCTCTACGTATCCATATGGTGATACACTTGTAATTACATATGGACCTCTCCACCGGGATTTTAATTTCCCAGGGAATAATTTGAGCCTAGAATTAAATAGCAGAACTTTCTGCCCCGGCTCAAAGACTCTGGATGACAATTTCTTATCATGCCATCTTTTCGCTTTCTCTTTGTATATTTTTGCATTCTCGAAAGCATTGAGTCTAAATTCCTCTAGCTCATTTAACTGGAGCAATCGTTTTTCTCCAGCTAACTTGGCATCAAGGTTTAGGAATCTGGTTGCCCAATAGGCCTTGTGTTCCAGTTCCACTGGCAAGTGACATGCCTTTCCATACACAAGCTGGTATGGAGAGGTCCCTATAGGGGTCTTAAATGCTGTTCTGTATGCCCACAGAGCATCATCCAAGCTTCTTGCCCAATCCTTTCTACGGTTAATTACAGTCCGTTCCAGGATTCTTTTGAGTTCTCTATTTGAGACTTCAGCTTGCCCATTAGTTTGTGGGTGATATGGAGTAGCTACCCTGTGGCTAACTCCATAACGTACCAGAGCAGAGTAAAGCTGTTTATTGCAGAAATGAGTGCCCCCATCACTGATTAATACTCTAGGGATACCAAATCTGCTGAAAATATGTTTCTGGAGGAATTTTAACACTGTTTTAGTGTCATTAGTGGGTGTTGCAATAGCCTCCACCCATTTGGATACGTAATCCACTGCCACCAGAATATAAGTGTTTGAGTATGATGGTGGGAAAGGTCCCATGAAGTCAATACCCCATACATCAAACAACTCAATCTCCAAGATTCCTTGTTGAGGCATGGCATAACTGTGAGATAGGTTGCCTGATCTTTGGCAACTGTCACAATTAAGCACAAATGCTCGGGAATCTTTATAGAGAGTGGGCCAGTAGAAGCCACTTTGGAGGACTCTTGTGGCTGTTCGCTCACTTCCAAAATGTCCTCCATACTGTGATCCATGGCAGTGCCATAAAATCTTTTGCGCTTCTTCCTTAGGCACACATCTACGGATTACTCCGTCTGCACATCTCTTAAAGAGATATGGTTCATCCCAAAGATAGTACTTTGCATCTGTGATTAATTTCTTTGATTGCACCCTACTGTACTCTTTGGGTATGAATCTCACTGCCTTGTAGTTTGCAATGTCTGCAAACCATGGCACTTCCTGGATGGCAAAGAGTTGCTCATCCGAAAAAGTTTCAGAGATTTCAGTGAGAGGGAGGGACGCCCCTTCTACTGGTTCTATTCGGGACAAATGATCTGCTACTTGATTCTCTGTCCCTTTTCTGTCTCTTATTTCTATATCAAACTCTTGCAGAAGCAACACCCATCTGATGAGTCTGGGTTTTGAATCCTGCTTTGTGAGTAGATATTTAAGAGCAGCATGATCAGTGTACACAATCACTTTTGATCCTACTAAATAGGATCTGAATTTGTCAATGGCATAAACCACTGCAAGTAGCTCTTTTTCTGTGGTTGTGTAATTTTTCTGTGCATCATTTAGAACACGGCTAGCATAATAAATGACGTGCAGAAGCTTGTCATGCCTTTGTCCCAACACTGCACCAATGGCATGGTCACTGGCATCACACATCAATTCAAATGGTAATGTCCAGTCTGGTGCAGAGATGATTGGTGCTGTAACCAATTTAGCCTTCAGAGTCTCAAATGCCTGCAGACACTCTTTATCAAAGATAAATGGCGTGTCAGCAGCTAGCAGGTTGCTCAGAGGTTTGGCGATTTTTGAAAAATCCTTTATAAACCTCCTATAGAATCCTGCATGCCCCAAAAAGCTTCTGATTGCCTTAACATTAGCAGGTGGTGGCAATTTTTCAATTACTTCTACCTTAGCTTGGTCCACCTCTATTCCCTTGTTCGAGATTTTGTGCCCAAGGACAATTCCTTCAGTCACCATAAAGTGACATTTTTCCCAGTTTAAAACCAGGTTAGTCTCTTGGCATCTTTTCAGAACAAGTGCTAAATGGTTAAGGCAGGAGCTGAATGAGTCTCCAAATACTGAAAAGTCATCCATGAAGACTTCCAGGAATTTTTCCACCATATCAGAGAAAATTGAGAGCATGCACCTCTGAAAGGTTGCAGGTGCATTGCACAGGCCAAATGGCATCCTTCTGTATGCAAATACTCCAGATGGGCATGTGAATGCCGTTTTCTCCTGATCCTGGGGATCTACTGCAATTTGATTATACCCTGAATATCCATCCAGGAAGCAGTAGTATTCATGACCTGCTAGTCTTTCTAGCATCTGGTCTATGAATGGTAAAGGAAAATGATCCTTTCTGGTGGCTGTATTGAGCCTTCTATAATCAATGCACATACGCCACCCTGTAACTGTTCTTGTGGGAACCAGTTCATTTTTTTCATTATGAACCACTGTCATGCCACCTTTCTTAGGGACAACTTGGATAGGGCTCACCCAGGGGCTGTCAGAAATAGGATAAATAATCCCAGCCTCGAGTAATTTAGTGACCTCTTTCTGCACCACTTCTTTCATAGCTGGATTCAGCCGCCTTTGTGGTTGAACCACTGGCTTGGCGTCATCCTCCAGTAAGATCTTGTGCATGCATCTGGCTGGGCTAATGCCCTTAAGATCACTGATGGACCACCTAAGAGCTGTCTTGTGTGTCCTTAGCACTTGAATTAGTGCTTCCTCTTCCTGTGGCTCTAAGGTAGAACTTATAATTACAGGAAAGGTATCACCTTCTCCCAGAAATGCATATTTCAAGGATGGTGGTAATGGTTTGAGTTCGGGTTTTGGAGGTTTCTCCTCTTCTTGAGGAATTTTCAGAGGTTCTCTTATCCTCTCTAATTCCTCCAAATCAGGCTGAACATCTTTAAAGATGTCTTCTAGCTCTGATTCGAGACTCTCAGCCATATTGACCTCTCTTACCAGAGAGTCAATAATATCAACACTCATGCAGTCATTTGGGGTGTCTGGATGTTGCATGGCTTTGACAACATTCAACTTGAACTCCTCCTCATTGACTCTCAAGGTTACTTCCCCTTTTTGGACGTCAATGAGGGTTCGGCCAGTTGCTAGGAAAGGTCTTCCTAGAATGAGAGTTGCACTCTTGTGCTCCTCCATTTCCAGCACCACAAAGTCAGTAGGAAAGGCAAATGGCCCAACCTTGACAATCATGTCTTCAATCACTCCTGATGGGTATTTAATGGAGCCATCAGCAAGTTGAAGACATATCCTGGTTGGTTTGATTTCTTCAGTTAAACCAAGCTTTCTGATAGTAGATGCAGGTATTAGGTTGATACTTGCCCCAAGATCACATAAAGCTTGCTTGGCACAAGTACCCTCTAATGTGCATGGTATCATAAAGCTCCCAGGATCTTTAAGCTTCTCAGGTAAGCTTTTCAGAATGACTGCACTGCATTCTTCAGTGAGGTAAACTTTTTCAGTTTCCCTCCAATCCTTCTTATGACTTAAGATTTCTTTCATGAACTTAGCATAAGAGGGTATTTGCTCAAGTGCTTCTGCAAACGGAATCTTTATTTCAAGAGTCCTGAGATAGTCTGCAAAGCGGGCAAATTGCTTATCCTGTTCCGCTTGGCGGAGTTTTTGAGGATAAGGCATTTTGGCTTTGTATTCCTCAACCTTAGTTGCTGCAGGTTTATTACCTACAGAAGTGGGTTGGGAAGCTTTTTTAGAAGGGTTGTTATCAGCACTTGTATGTGACTGATCACCCACTGGCATTTGAATGCCAGGGGTGGAAGCTGGAGTGGCGTTAGACGCCACTTCCTTATTTGTTACTGGCGTTTGAACGCCAGAACCATGTTCCCTTTGGGCGTTCAATGCCGGATTCATGCTTGTTTCTGGCGTTGAACGCCAGGAATGAGCATGGTCTGGGTGTTCAGCGCCAGCATCATTCCTCTCTGGGCTCTGATTGTCCTCAGAGGGATTTTGAGTAGACATCTGTTTATTTCTTGGCTTCCTGCTGCTTTGAAGTGAGGTATTTAATGTTTTCCCACTTCTTAATTGAACTGCTTGGCATTCTTCTGCTATTTGTTTTGACAGTTGCTTTTCTGTCTGCTTTAATTGCACTTCCATATTCCTGTTAGCCATTCTTGTTTCCTGTAATATTTCCTTGAATTCGGCTAGCTGCTGAGTTAGAAAGTCTAATTGCTGATTAATTTCATTAGCCTGATCCACCGGACTGAGTTCTGCAGTTACTGTTTTAGCTTCTTCTTTCATGGAAGATTCACTGCTTAGGTACAGATGTTGATTTCTGGCAACTGTATCAATAAGCTCTTGAGCTTCTTCAATTGTTTTTCTCATATGTATAGATCCACCAGCTGAGTGGTCTAGAGAAATCTGAGCTTTTTCTGTAAGCCCATAGTAGAAGATGTCCAATTGCACCCACTCTGAAAACATTTCAGAGGGGCATTTTCTTAGCATCTCTCTGTATCTCTCCCAAGCATCATAAAGGGATTCATTATCTCCTTGTTTGAAGCCTTGGATGCTTAGCCTTAGCTGTGTCATCCGTTTTGGAGGGAAATAGTGATTCAGAAATTTTTCTGACAGCTGTTTCCATGTTTTTATGCTGTTCTTAGGCTGGTTATTTAACCACCTCTTAGCTTGATCTTTTATAGCAAATGGAAACAGTAATAATCTGTAGACATTCTGATCCACTTCTTTATCATGTACTGTGTCAGCAAATTGTAAAAATTGTGCCAGAAACTCTGTAGGTTCTTCATGTGGAAGACCAGAATACTGACAGTTTTGCTGCACCATGATAATGATCTGAGGATTCAACTCAAAGCTACTAACTCCAATGGAGGGTATACAGATACTACTCCCATATGAAGCAGTAGTGGGGTTAGCATATGACCCCAGAGTCCTCTTGGACTGTTCATTCCTACTTGCTTCCATGATGGAATACAAGAGATAATTTATATGTTGATTTTTTTATTTTATAGAAGTGGAATAAATAAAAATGGAATATATATATAAAAAAATTTTTGAAAATATTTTATGAAATTTTTTTTTTCAAAAAAAAATTTTGAAATTGAAATCTGAATTTTATATTAAAAATTTCAAAAATGTAGTTTTAAAATTGGTTAGAAAAGATATATATATTTTTTTTTGAATTTTGAATTTTATGATGAAAGATAAAAACACATAAAAGACACAAGACTTAAAATTTTTAGATCTAATGCTCCTTATTTTCGAAAATTTTGGAGGGAAAACACCAAGGAACACCAAACTTAAAAATTTTAAGATCAAGACACAAGAAAAATTCAAGAACACTTTGAAGATTCACAAGAACACCAAGAACAAAAGAAAGAACACCAAACTTAAATTTTTTTTAAAAAAGACAAGATAAATTTTCGAAAATTAAAGAGAAATTAACAAGAAAACACCAACTTAGAGTTTGGCACAAGATTCAATCCAAGAAAATTTTTTTTTTTTTGAAAAAGGTTCCAAAGGGTATACCCAATTATCAAGAACAACTACTAAAGCTCCAGGCAATTGGCAGCAACTTCAGTGTTGATTTTAAAGATGTATTATTTTTATGGATAAAATAAATTTTTGAAAACTAATGTTTTGAAAAAGCACAAGAAAAACAAGAAAAGACACAGAACAAGGAAAATTAAAGATCAAACAAGGAAAATAAACAAGAACAAATTGAAGATCAAGGAAGAACCAAGAACACTAACACGAAAATTTCAAAGAAAATATAAAATATGCAATTAACACCAAACTTAGAATAAGACACTAAACTCACGAAAAATTAACAATTAATTAAGAAAAATAATATTTTTTGAAAAGAAATTTTTTTTTGAAAAGAGACTATCCTATCAAAATTTAATGACTCTATAACAACAAGAATAAATTATTCCTAATCTAAAAAATAAAATAAGCCTTCAATTGTTCAAACTCAACAATCCCCGGCAATGGCGCCAAAAACTTGGTGCACGAATTTGTAATTCGCACAACTAACCAACAAGTGCACTGGGTCGTCCAAGTAATACCTTACGTGAGTAAG
Source organism: Arachis hypogaea (assembly GCF_003086295.3). Lineage (NCBI taxonomy): Eukaryota > Viridiplantae > Streptophyta > Magnoliopsida > Fabales > Fabaceae > Arachis > Arachis hypogaea. The sequence continues at coordinate 1,142,394 of NC_092043.1, read as the reverse complement.
GGTCGATCCCACGGAGATTATTGGTTTGAAGCAATCAATGTTTATTTTATTAATCTTAGTCAGGAAGCCAATAAGGTTATTTGGATTTAATTGTAAGAAGTCAAAGTATTTAAAATTGTAAGAAAAATAAGAGAGAATCAAATTGTTACTTGTTGTGCAGTAATGGGAAATATGTTGGAGTTTTGGAGATGCTTTATCCTCTGACTTCAACTCTTCCTTGAAATCCTTCAACACACGCAAGGCTCCTTCCATGGCAAGCTCTATGTAGGGTGTCACCGTTGTCAGTGGTTACTTCCCATCCTCTCAGTGAAAACGTTCCTATGCTCTGTCACAGCACGGCTAATCATCTGTCGGTTCTCAATCAGGTTGGAATAGAATCCATTGATTCTTTTGCGTCTGTCACTAACGCCCAGCCTTCAGGAGTTTGAAGTACGTCACAGTCATTCAATCCCAGAATCCTACTCAGAATACCACAGACAAGGTTTAGACTTTCCGGATTCTCATGAATGCCGCCATCAATCCGGCTTATACCACGAAGATTCTGATTAAGGAATCTAAGAGATATTCATTCAATCTGATGTAGAACGGAGGTGGTTGTCAGGCACACGTTCATGGATTAAGGAAGGTGATGAGTGTCACGGATCATCACCTTCTTCATAATTAAGCGCGAATAAACATCTTAGATAAGAACAAGCGTGTTTGAATGGAAAACAAAGGAATTGTATTAAATCATCGAGACGCTGCAGAGCTCCTCACCCCCAACAATGGAGTTTAGAGACTCATGCCGTCAAAAGTATGTAATTCAGATCCGAAAATGTCATGAGGTACAAGATAAGTCTCTAAAAGTTGTTTAAATAGTAAACTAGTAACCTAGGTTTACAGAATATGAGTAAACTAAGATAATTGGTGCAGAAATCCACTTCTGGGGCCCACTTGGTGTGTGCTGGGGCTGGGACTAAAGCTATCCACGAGTTGAGGCCTTTCTTGGAGTTGAACTCCAGGTTATAACGTGTTTTGGGCGTTCAACTCCGGATCATGACGTTTTTCTGGCGTTTAACTCCAGACAGCAGCATGTACTTGGCGTTCAACGCCAAGTTACGTCGTCTATCCTCGCGCAAAGTATGGACTATTATATATTGCTGGAAAGCCCTGGATGTCTACTTTCCAACGCCGTTGAGAGCGCGCCAATTGGACTCCTGTAGCTCCAGAAAATCCATTTCGAGTGCAGGGAGGTCAGGATCCAACAGCATCAGCAGTCCTTTTTCAGCCTAACTCAGATTTTTGCTCAGCTCCCTCAATTTCAGCCAGAAAATACCTGAAATCACAGAAAAATACACAAACTCATAGTAAAGTCCAGAAATATAATTTTTGCCTAAAAACTAATAATATTCCACTAAAAACTAATTAAAACATACTAAAATCTACATGAAATTACCCCCAAAAAGCGTATAAAATATCCGCTCATCAAGTACTCAGGTCCATTTGATGCTTATTGTAAAGAGCATGGTATAAGACATCAGAAGACTGCTCCGAAGACTCCTCAGTTGAATGGCTTGGCTGAAAGGATGAACAGAACATTGGTTGAAAGAGTTAGGTGCTTGTTGTCACAATCTGGATTGGCAAAATCCTTTTGGGGTGAAACTTTGAGCACTGTTGTTCATGTCTTGAATCAGACACCATGTGTTCTCTTGCAATTTGAAGTTCCAGAGAACGTATGGTCAGGTAAAGATGTTTCTTATGATCATTTAAGAGTCTTTGGATGTAAAACTTTTGTTCATATTCCCAAAGATGAGAGATTTAAGCTTGATGTAAAGACTAGGCAGTGTATTTTTATTGGCTATGGCATGGATGAGTTTGGTTACAGGTTTTATGATCCTTTTAACAAGAAGGTGATTCGGAGTAGAGATGTTGTCTTTGTTGAAGACCAAACATTGAAGGATGTTGATCATGTGGAGAAGCCAATGGTTCAGCCTAGTGATGATTTTTCTGACTTGGATATTACTCCCTCTATGCCTATGGTAGAAGATGGTAGAGTTGAAGCTCAAAATAATGAGCATGATACAAGTGCAGGTGAAGATGGAACAGTTGATCCGATACTTGATGAAGTTGGTGGTGATGATCAAGATGAAGAAACAGCTTTAGAAATTCCTGCAAATGCACTTAGAAGGTCTACAAGAGAGAGAAAGCCTTCGTCAAGTTATTCTCCACATGAGTTTGTTTTGTTGACTGATGGGGGAGAACCTGAATGCTTTGGAGAGGCTGTTGAAGATGAAAGCAAAGCTCAATGGCTTGAAGCTATGCAAGAAGAAATGAAGTCCTTGCTTGAGAATGATACCTATGAGTTGGTGAAGCTATCGAAGGGTATGTGAGTTTTGAAGAACAAATGGGTATTCAGAATCAAGAATGAAGAACACAATTCTATGCCTCGGTATAAAGCTAGATTGGTTGTTAGAGGCTTTAGCCAGAGAAAAGGTGTTGATTATGAGGAAATTTTTTCTCCTGTTATGAGAATGTCATCCATTCGTGCTGTGCTTGGATTAGCAGCATCTCTTGATTTGGAGATTGAGCAAATGGATGTGAAGACAGCTTTTCTTCATGGTGATTTAGATAAGGAGATCTACATGGAGCAACCGGAGGGCTTTATTGTTAAAGGAAAGGAAGATTTTGTGTGCAAGCTTAAGAAGAGCCTTTATGGGTTGAAGCAAGCTCCAAGACAGTGGTACAAGAAGTTTGAATCTGTTATGGGGAAGCATGGTTACCGTAAGACAAATTCAGATCATTGTGTATTTGTGCAAAAATTTTCTGATGATGATTTTATCATTCTTTTGCTTTATGTGGATGATATTTTGATTGTGGGCAAGAATGCTTTGAGGATTAATGAGTTGAAGAAACAGTTGAGCAAGTTCTTTGCTATGAAGGACTTGGGTCCTGCCAAACAGATTTTAGGCATGACTATTACTCGTTATAGAGATTCCAAGAAGCTTTATTTGTCACAGGAAAAGTACATAAAGAAGGTGCTTCAAAGGTTTGGCATGAATGATGCCAAATGTATTGCTAGTTCTTTTGCTCCTCATTTTAAGTTGAGTACGAAGCAGTGTCCAACCACTGATGAGGAGAAACAAGCAATGGATGAAATTCCTTATGCCTCAGCTGTTGGAAGCTTGATGTATGCTATGGTGTGTACTAGACCAGACATTGTTCATGCGGTTGATACAGTGAGTCGTTTTCTCTCTAATCCAGGTAAAGAACATTGGAATGATGTTAAATGGATTATGAGATATCTCAAAGGTATAACTAACTTGAGTTTGAGTTTTGGTGGTGAGAAACCTTTGCTAGTTGGCTTTACTGATGCAGACATGGCAGGAGATATTGACTCTCGAAAGTCTACTTCAGGTTATTTGGTCAAGTTTGTAGGGGGAGCTATTTCATGGCAGTCAAGGCTACAAAAGTGTGTTGCACTTTCTACCACAGAGGCAGAGTTTATTGCAGCAACTGAAGCATGTAAAGAGTTGTTGTGGATGAAGAAGTTTCTTGCAGCACTTAGTTTCAAGCAAGACCGTTATGTGTTGTTGTGTGATAGCTAAAGTGCTATTCATCTTGCCAAGAATTCTACTTTTCATCCAAGATCTAAACATATTGATGTTAGGTATCATTGGATACGGGATGTGTTAGATTCCAAGTTGTTGGAACTTGAGAAAGTTCATACTGATGACAATGGTGCTGATATGATGACAAAAGTATTGTCAAGAGAAAAGTTTGAAACATGTTGTTTGATCGCCGGAATGGCGAGGGCCTCCACCTAGTCGAGAAGGAGGAGATTTGTTGGGTTTTTTCTCTCCTTTGTGAGGTCCAAGCCCAACAGTTGCATGCAATTTTTATTATTGCTGACTTATTCCTCTGAATTGTAAAACTATAAGGTAAAACAATGGTTGTAGTTGTGGAACCTACTACAAAACAAAGGCGAGTAGTTATGCTGTCTTAACCTTGAATATAAAAAAAAATTTAAAAAGTAAAAAGGTTCTCTACAATTATATAAACAAATTTCGATATGTGTTTCATATTTTTGGAAGAGACCAAAAAGTAATTTCATTGGTTCTGTTAAAATCTTAGGAGTTGCATCAATGGGGCCAAAGGTACAGGGACAAATTTGGATTTGGGTTTATAACAAGTATGGGCAAGTGGACATCGCAGAAGATACTTGATGATGAGGTGAAGGTAAATATTCAGGTGTTTAATTTTGTGTATATTTGTGTCTGACATATATAATACCATTAAATAGAACATATATCAGTCTTCATCTTCTCTGTTGTCAAATAGACCATCTACTCGTCCACCTCATGCGGATGCCAATGCCATTGTTTAAAGAAGCCTCCGATTTTAGTTTTAGCTTCAGGTGTACTGAATGTGATAAAGATTTATATTATTATAACTTATGTGAGAAACTTTTTATGCCATTAAGTTGTAGTTATGAAGTCATGATTTTCTTTGTTTTTTATTTTATTTTTATTCACTCTATTTGTTGGGATTCATGTGTATCTGGGTCTATCAATTTAGTTTTATAATCACTAAAGTCCAAAGCTTGTGAAGTGGACATAAAGCTACTGGCATTGGGGTAGGCGGTGGATTACGTAGCAATCTTCCATCTATAAAACTTTGAATTTTGATGTTTCAATGAAAGCTCGTAGCTTCACTTTGTTGGGTTTTTGATATTTTGTGGCATTTGTGGTTATTTACTTGTTTGGTTTAGTTTACTGCCAAAGGAAAATTGATACTATTGGTGTCACTACAAGTGCATTTTATGGATTCAACAATAATATGCTTTTTTGCCCATCTTTTGGGAATTGATTTTTCTTATTACTTCTATATTGTGCATATATGTCTGTCTCACTAGACATGTTAGCTTTTTTTTTTTTAAACATAAAAACCATAAAAGAGGAATTGCATATATGAGCTTGGCTGTGATGGAATAACATGCATGTGTAATGCTTAGTCTTTGTAGGATGAAAATATTATGAAGGCAGAGGGCCCTTGATTTGAGATATTTCTTAGTGTAAGTTTTAAACTCAACTTAGCTCCTAACATTTATTGAATTAGTTAACTAGTATGATTATTTAGCATTTTTGTGTTCATAGAATTATTTTGTGATGGAAGGACATGAAAATATCAAGAGCCTCATTTTTTTCTTGATGCTATTCTCTAGTTAGTTTCATGGATAATTTTCTCATTATTTTTTTATTGATGATGTATTCTGAATATTGTCTATCTGGATGACCCCTTGAAATTTTTATTTATGTTTATGGCTTCCATTTGAGTATTTGTTGGCATATCATATCTATTTTGTTCAACCCTCTATTTTATTTCCTTAATGCGTGACATACTATTTTTTCAATTGTGCCTAAGAGTTCCTCCAGCTATGGCTCTGTCCTTTGGAGATGATGTATAAAATGGTAGAAATCCAAGTCTCACAAGTGCAATGCAGTTAATCGAACGTGTTCCTACTGCCTTGCTCTATTAGCCACTAATTCAATTGGCTGGAGCAGCTACTGATGACACTGCATTTGGTGTTGCAGTTGGAAGTAAAGGAAGAAGAAACCTGCCTCGCACAACATTTGATATTCGAGCCACACTTTTACTACTAATTATTGGTAAATAATTTTTGTGTTGAAATCTGTTGTGAAATGGTTGCAAGTTACTTTTGTTTTTATTCTTATATTGATTTAAAAGAATGCTTTTGCTTAACCGATGTTTGATAAAATGCTTCATTGTTATATTTCATAATTTTGTGTGCCTGAGTTTACTTCCTTTCATTTTTCTACTTACAGTCTTAAGATTGCAATGTTTGTAATCTATTAGGTTCAAAGCAGCAGCAAAGAAGAAAAAGAGACAGACGATGGGAGTGCTCTGAGATATCTATTTCAACGACAGGGTGAGGAGTTGTCGCCAAACATCGTTGCAGGGATGAATTTCGTGGAAGGACTGAATAAAAATAGAATCCTAGGATTGGACTTATTTTGGTTTGAAGAAAACATTTTTTTTGAATTTGATTATGCAATTCTTAGTAAGAGATTTACTATATTGATATTTTTATAAATATATTATTTTGTTTTTTAGTTAATTTAGTTGTTTTTGCCGTTTAGATTTAATGGCTTTAGAATATTTAGATTTATAAGTTTAAAAAATATAAAAAAGGCAAAAAATATATCTTTAAAATTAAACCAAAAAAGGTAGATTTTTTAAAAGGAAAATCCAATTTTTTTTAATTTGATTCGGAATTAGCGGCAGTTTAATAATCGCCGCAAAAAGCCTTAAATTAAAAAACCGTGATAACATTACGGCGGTTTTTCAACCGCCGGTAAAAAATGGACTAAATCATAATATTTGTATATTGCGGCGGTTTAAAACCACCGGTTTAAAATCACCGCTAAATTAGTTGCCGCAAAATACTGATTCAGCGGCGGTTATACCAGCAGTTGCTGAAAACTGCCGCAAAATCATCTTTCTGCGCCAATAACCAGGGCAATTCACTAAACTGCCAGAATTTGATTTTGTGGCAGTTTAAAACCGCCACTAATAGAGGAAAGAACCGCTGCAAAGCAGCGCCACTATTGTAGTGAATGTGGGAGTCAAATTCTATTTTGTGTAGGTAGTAATTCATTTACCAACAATAAACTCCTAAATAAGATTGCAATCTATAATAAATTAATTTTTATCTTCTTGCTCTATCAGACTATAAAAAAAATATTAAACCAAAATATAACTTTGTTTTTTTTAAAGAAACGGTAATATACCTGACTATATCATCAATAGATGATTCTCACTCCACAAAAGTACTAAAGCATTAAATTGACAAATTAATTAATGAACACTCGGCCTAACTTGATTTTCAAATATTTTAGAGTAACGTATCATTTTTATTCTTAACGTTTGGAATATGTTATATTTGTGTCTTTAACTAAATCGTCCTATTTATATCTTTAACGTTTGTAAAAGTGATTCAATAATATCCTACCGTCAATTACACATCATGAGCTTTAGTTTGAGTTTTGAAAATCTCTTTTTGAAATTAGAATACGTGTTTGGAATAGAATCGATGATCCACTCCGAAAAATCACTCTTCAAAAGTTGAAACTAATCAATGCAACATTTACATAATTCAGTTTTCGAGGGACATATTGAACCTAAACACAAATAGTGGGTACAATATTGAAATCGAACACATTCAAGTGAGACCTAATTGAGAATTAATACATTCAAGTGAGAATAATTGAAAAATACAATCTGATTTGTTAGTATAATTGACAGCATGATAACATTGAATCACTTTTATAGACACTAGAGATACAAATAAGATGATTTAAATGTTAGGGATACAAATAGGATTTACCCCAAACGTTGGGGACAAAAACGATACTTTACTCAAATATTTAATTGTCTTTTATGAGTTTATTGTTTTATGAACTTTATATTTTAAGGTAAAATATATTTTTTAGGTTTCTGAAGTTTGTCAAAAAAATTAAAAATATCCCTAAGTTTTATTTTGTTTCAATTTTATTCCTAAAATTTTCGATTTGCAATAAATATATCCCTAACAGCTTAGAAAATTTAGGACCAATCTAATAATAATGCATGACAATTATATTTGATTTGTTTGTGTTAAAAATTGTTCTTTCGAAATTGTTGCTAAATTGATCCTAAAATTTTTTAAATTAGCTGTCACGAGTATATTTAATGCAAATAAAAAATTTTTAAAATAAAATAAAACTTAGTGATATTATTAAAATTTTTAACGAATTTCAAAGACAAAAAATATATTTACAGTATATTTTATTATCAACAAAATTAAATTCCTACCAAACACTACAGTTATCAACTTAGGGATAAGTATTGTTTTGGTCACTAACATTGAGGGTCAAAATTGAAATCGTCCCCAACGTAATTTTTTATTTAGAATAATGCTTAACATTTTTTTCGTATTAAAATCGTCCTTTTAATTTTTTCCAGACAAAAATACCCTCCACCACTACCGGCACCTTTACCTCCACCACCAGCACCAGCACCTCCACCACCAAGAATAACAACATCAATGAAATCAACACAAATTCAACAAATCAAGGAATAAAAAATTCAACAAATCAACACAAATTCAACAACTAAATCAACACAAGCAGAAGCAAAAAGCAGAAAAAATCAACACAAGCAGAAGCAAAAAGTAGAAACCGAAGCAGAAACAGATGCAGAAGCTCGAGCACAAAGCCAAATCAACACAAGCAGAAGCACGAATTGAACAAGAAGCAGAAGCAGGAACTCAAGCAGAAGTTCAAGTAAAAGCAGAAAACAGAGGCCAAAGCAAGGAGCAGAAGCTGAAGCAAGAAGAAAAACAGATGCAGAAGCGGTTCTAGCGGCGGCTCGTGGGTGGACCGGCGACGATGCAGGTGTCGCGATGGTGGCGGCGGCTATGGCAGCGGCCTCCTCCCCTCCACTGGTGCTCCCTCTCTCTTTCTCAGATCTCCTCTCTCGTTGCTCGTGCTCAGTGGCGAAGGACCCAAAGGTGGCGGTGAAGGCGATAGCCTCCTCCCCTCTCCCCTTCGCGTTTCCTTCCCCCCCTCTCCCAAAAACGCGTTTCCTTCCCCCTTCCCCCAAGACGTGTTCTTTTTTTTTATTTTTTAAAATTCTATAATTTTTTTATTAAAATAAAGATAGTTTAGGAATAAAATTAAATATTTTATTAAAAAGAACGATTTTAATACAAAAAAAAAACGTTAAGGATAATTTTAAATAAAAAATTACGTTGAGGAAGATTTTGATTTTGATCATCAACGTTAGGAATCAAAACAATACTTATCCCTCTCAACTTATCATATAAGAAGTATGAGACTGAAACATACTAATGAACAGCCAGTACTTTTTTACATTAATTGAGAACACACTAACATACATATATGATATATATGAATTATACTTAAAAGTTAAAAGCACAAATTACACACACTGAGACTGAGGTCCCTTCTTTTTGCCCACAATACATCATTTCCAACCACTTTTCCAACTTCTCTTATCTAATATATAACACAATAATAATCTCCCCCTAACTATGTGCTACATATTTTCACCCTTACTCAAGCTCATAATTAATCCACCATAATTAAGCAATATTCCAAGGAGAACAAGAGCACACACTGGTAATTTCAAATCATCAATTGACCCACTGATATATGTCTGCTGCAGCAGAAGCTGAAATTGGTTGGTTGATATGATTGAACATATTCATATTATTGCTGAAGAAATTTTCAGCAGCTGGTGTTGGTGGCAGAAGATAATCATATTGTGTTTGTGTATGATGATGATGAAAGGGCAGATTAGGTGGTGTTGTGTTGATGAGATGAACGATATGATTGAGTGATTGAAGCCTCTGAGAAAGTTCTTCCAACTGGGCCCTAAGGATTGAATTTTGAGACTCAACACACAAATATTGCTGTGTGGTGATGTCTATGCCTTTAAGGATTTCACTCTTTTCCTTTCCAAGCTTGCATACCTCACTCATAAGATCATCCATGTGATTCTGCTTCCTCATCCTTGATCTTCTCGCTGATTCCCTATTCGATTGCTTCCTCTTCTTCTTCCTTTCATCCATCATCATCAACAACATATCCTCCTCCGAACCCGAGCTTTGAAGGGTCGAGTTTCCACTCGATGAAGCCATGGTTGTAACAGAATATAATAGAACAATGGATTGAGACGCAGGACCCCAGAAAAAGAGTGAGATAATTTGATTACACTACCTTATTGGATGATGATTAGTCTTATTTATTATTAATAGTATTATACAATAGCGTAAATGAAAGAGAAGATTAATGAGAAAACATAGAACCAATAGAGGAAGACAACAGAGAAAGATTGAACAAGGTGGGTCCTGCGCCTGAGGGAAGAATTGATCATAAAACCGGAACGAAGGATTTCACTCAGAACTGGAGACATGAATATGAATAAACAGCGTTAACAAATCAGTGGCAGCAGCATGAAGATTTATTGGTTTCCTGCAATGAAGAAATGAAAAGAAAGGGATGGAGATTAGAGGTTATAGAAGAAAGAAGAAGCAGAGGAGAAGGGGGAAGTTGTCTAGGTGAGTGAAGGGTGGTTTTATAGAAGAAAAAGAAGAAGAAGAAGGTGAAGGGGACAATGGAGGAAAAGACGTTGTACTAGAAAACCAAAGTGATAGGAAAAAGAAGAGAAAGAAAGAAAGAAAGTTTGGGCAAAAAGAAAGTGGAATTGGAATTGGAATGTGCTGCTACGCAGCCTACAAGGTTTGATGGAACAGAGAGTTGATTGGGTATGTGTGGTACAAACTCATTTCATTCTACGATTTAAAATTAATTTATTCATTATTTATTCTTCGGGTTAAAAATATAAATAAACGGTGAATGCTAATCTGCTTTAGAAGAAGTAATAAGTATAATATTATGTAAATTCTAAAATTTAAATTTTAAAGATTAAATCTTAAATCTTAAATTTTAAATTTTAAATTTTAAACTATAAATTTAAATTATTAATAATAAATAAAAAAATTCAGTACTCCTTACTTAATAAAAAATGTTTAAGGATGAACTAATAATTAGTCATTTATTGTTAATGTTAACCAAAAGTCCAAAACCATTGGATTCATCTATATTACTTGGTTGGATGCATGATCTTAAAGCTATTTTTAAATGGAATGTGATGTCTTATGTGTTGATAATAACATATTAAAATTTTCTTCCGTTTTAAAAAGTTTGATACATTAAAATCATAGTTTTTTTTATTATTATTTAGGCAAAAGTAGGTGGAACTGATTTTTTCCGCAAATTAATTAAAATAGTATCTAAATAAAGATTTTTGATATATTAAATAACTGGACTAAGATATTTTATCTCATCGTCACTGTATTGCACATTTGGTTCTAGCCTTCTACAACCAAACTTAAAGAAAAAAAAAATATTTTTTGAACCATCCATATTTGTTTTAATTTGTATATATAGCCATCATCAAATATTGCATTCTTCGTAATGCTCAATTCCATATAAGGACAACATATACAAATCGATCGTTACTCAGAAATGCAAATGAGACAGAAAAGATGGAATAATGTCATCAAATTCATGAATGGTTCATCATTATTATGGGCAATACACAAATTAATTAATTAATACTACACCAATGTATATAGTCCCGGAACCTAATTTAATTGTTGTGATTAATCCATGGATGGAATATTCCATTGTTCGAAAGAAAACTAGAAAAGCGTGTCGTACAAACAATCCTACATCATCACATCACAATAATAGCAAAGTAAAAGGGAAGGCAAAAGAAAATGGCAACATATAAAATTGTGTGAAATCCTGTGTTATTGTAAATGGAATTGTATGTTCACACTTTACAGCTCAAATGAGTTGTTTTTTTATCCTTGTTATCTGATAGCGACTTCTGGGAGGGTCATTTAATTGGTGTACACATTAAACTTTGTTTGATATACTGATATACATGTTTACTTAATTAACTCTATTTTCTTAACAATGTTGATTGAATTATTAAAAACTCGAGTGATTTGTTGAATTGTTGCAATGAAAGCACATTGCAGCTCATACGAATGTATCATGAATTTATTTTAGGAGAAAATGACACTTTTTCCGAAATATTTAAGTGATATTCTCTCTTTTATATTTTTAATGTATATATATTTTTTCAAGAATTAAATAGCATACACTTAGTCTATTTAATTACAATATTATTTAATAATTACTTTTATGACACTAAAAAAAATGACTTTTTTGGCATTTATTGACGTACACCTCTTTCACTTCAATTATCCCTCGTCTTTTCTGGGGTATGAATATCAATCACGATTAAAACTTCTATAACCCCTTTAAAATTGATGTTGTTAATATTGGGACGTCTCACGATTCCAAAACTCCTAACAATTCTTAATCCATTGAACTCCTAAAACTTGTGACGATTAAGTGGATGAAGCAAATTCTCTTGAGAACTTCGAGAACTCTGACCAACTTATCGTCAAGGGGGATGCCTCTAACGAATCTGTTCTTCCTTATGAGCTAACTCATTTTTCATTCTTTCTTTTTTAAATATTGCTATAGCCTCAGCATCAAATACAACATTACATCGAGAGCACAAAGATACATCTCGATCCTTCAATTTCTGCTACATCAAAAATTCTAACAACCCCTCGCTAACATTAGGGTACACTGGTCGAAAATTAGCTTCAAAATCTCCTAAAACAGTGTCAAATTCATAAGTGAAGCCAGCCATGTTGATCCCTAGGAAAATAGACTCGGCAAAATTTGCTCCAGCATCGAAAGGATCAGTATCAACTTTCATATCTTTTTTGCCATTATCGAACTTCAATCTTCCCTCCATAATTACTTCTTAGATCAAGTTCCTGAAACGAACACAATTATTAGCTGAATGGCTAGTTGCTTGATGAAATTTACAATAAGGTTTCCCTTTTAAAACTTTTATCGAAAGCAACGTCTTGCCTACTAACAATACTAATTGTTTATCTCTAAGTAACATATCAAATATTTGATCTGATTTCAAAAATATCGAAACTACACTTTTTTCCATTTTTTCCACTCTTATATTTCACATCATTAGATTTATCAACACCTGTAATTTTCTTAAGCAAAGAACAAAAATAAGATGGACCTTTCTTTAATTTAGCCAAATCGATTTCAGGAAATTCAAAATCAGATTACTCACTCAAGGATTTCATCTCAACATACGAAACGTTTTTCTTTCGAGCAAAGGTCTTACTTTTTAACTTTTTTATCACTTTTTAAATTTTTCTTTTTCTTTTCGAAGGATTTCTACCTGTGATGAGCGGATATTTTATACGCTTTTTGGGGGTAATTTCATGTAGATTTTAGTGTGTTTTAGTTAGTTTTTAATATATTTTTATTAGTTTTGAGAAAAATTAATATTTCTGGAGTTTACTATGAGTTTGTGTATTTTTCTATGATTTCAGGTATTTTCTGGCTGAAATTGAAGGAGCTGAGTTAAAATCTGATTCAGGCTGAAAAAGGACTGCTGATGCTGTTGGATTCTAACCTCCCAGAACTCGGAATGGATTTTTTGGAGCTACAGGAGTCCAATTGGCGCGCTCTCAATTGGGTTGGAAAGTAGACATCCAGGGCTTTCCAGCAATATATAATAGTCCATACTTTGCGCGAAGATAGACGACGTAAACTGGCATTAAACGCCAGTTCCATGTTGCAGTCTGGCGTTTAGCGCCAGAAACAGGTTGCAAGTGGGAGTTCAACGCCAGAAACAGGTTACAACCTGGCGTTCAACTCCAGAAACAGTCTAGGCACGTGAGAAGCTTAAGTCTCAGCCCCAGCACACACCAAGTGGGGCCCAGAAGTGGATTTCTGCACTATCCATCTTAGTTTATTCATTTTCTGTAAACCTAGGTTACTAGTTTAGTATTTAAACAACTTTTAGAGACTTATTTTGTATTTCATGACATTTTTAGATCTAAATTTTATACTCTTTGACGGCATGAGTCTCTAAACTCCATTGTTGGGGGTGAGGAACTCTGCAGCGTCTCGATGAATTAATGCAATTATTTCTGTTTTTTATTCAAACATGCTTGTTCCTATCTAAGATGTTCATTCGCGCTTCACTATGAATAAGGTGATGATCCGTGACACTCATCACCTTCCTCAATCCATGAACGTGTGCCTGACAACCACCTCCGTTCTACATTAGATTGAATGAGTATCTATTAGATTCCTTAATCAGAATCTTCGTGGTATAAGCTAGAATTGTTGGCGGCATTCATGAGGATCCGGAAAGTCTAAACCTTGTCTGTGGTATTCTGAGTAGGATTCTGGGATTGGATGGCTGTGATGAACTTCAAACTCGCGAGTGTTGGGCGTAGTGACAGACGCAAAAGGATCAATGGATCTTATTCCGACATGATCGAGAACCAACAGATGATTAGCAGTGCTGTGATAGAGCATTTGGACCATTTTCACTGAGAGGATGGGAAGTAGCCATTGACAATGGTGACACCCTACATACAGCTTGCCATGGAAGGAGCCTTGCATTTATGAAAGTGAGGAAGCATTATGTTACAGAAATTCAGAAGACAAAGCATCTCCAAAACTCCAACATATTCTCCATTATTGAGTAATAATTATTTATTTTATGCCCTTTCACTTTTTACAATTGAACTTAAAAAACACTGTTGTTGGTATCCTGACTAAGAATAATAAGATAACTATAGCTTGCTTCAAACTAACAATTTCCGTGGGATTCGACCCTTACTCACGTAAGGTATTACTTGGACGACCCAGTGCACTTGCTGGTTAGTTGTGCGGATTGCAAAAGTGTGATTGCAATTTTCATGCACCAAGTTTTTGGCGCCGTTGCCGGAGATTGTTTGAGTTTGAACAACTGACGGTGAATCTTGTTGCTTAGATTAGGAAAAAGTTATCTTTTTTACTAGAATTGCATCTTTTATTATCCCTTTTAAAAATATTTCAAAAATATTATTTTTTTCTTTTTTCTTTTTTCTTTTTTCTTTCTTTAATTGAATTTTCGTTTTTTTTATGAGTTTAGTGCCATGTTTTAAGTTTGGTATCAATTGCATGCTTGTCTTTGTCTTTTAATTTTCGAATTGCATGTTCTTTATTTTTCCTTGATCTTCAAATTGTTCTTGTCAATTTTTCTTGTTTGATCTTTGGTTTCTCTTATTTTGTGTATTTTTCGTGTTTTCCTTGTGCAATTTCAAAATATTAGTTTTCAAAAATTTTTATTTTTATTTATTAAAAATACCTTTTTAAAACACGTTAAATTTATAGCTCAGTTGGCTAGAGCGTTGGCTTATGTTCTTGGCAATTGGGTATCTTTTTTTTAAAATATTTTTCAAAAATAATTTTTCTTTGATTAAATCTTGTGCCAAACTTTAAGTTTGGTGTTCTCTTGTTAATTTTCTTTAATTTACGAAAATTTATTGTGGTTTCCTAAAAATTTTAAGTTTAGTGTTCTATCTTTTGTTCTTGTTGTTCTTGTGAGTCTTCAAAGTGTTCTTGAGTCTTCCTTATGTTTTAATCTTAAAATTTTTAAGTTTGGTGTTCCTTGGTCTTTTCCCTCCAAAATTTTCGAAAATAAGGAGCATTAGATCTAAAAATTTTAAGTCTTGTGTCTTTTGTGAGTTTTTCTCTTTCATCATTAAATTCAAAATTCAAAAATATCTTTTCTAACTATTTTTAAGCCATATTTTCAAATTTTTTTTATAAAAATTCAGATTTCAATTTCAAAATTTTTCAAATCTTATCCTTTTAAGATTAAAAAAAAATGATATCTTTTTCGAAAATATCCTAACCACTTTCTCTCTCCTCACTTTTTCAAAAATCTTCATAAAATATTTTTAAATTCTTTTTTATTTTATTTTTATTTTTATTGTCGTCTTTATTTTATTTTATTTTGTTATTATTATTTCGAAATTTTTATATATAATAAAATAAATAAAATAAATTCACATCATCTCCCCTTTCTCCATCATGGACTTAAGTGGAAATAAACAGTCCAGAAGGACTCTGGAGTCATATGCTAACCCCACTACTGCTTCATATGGGAGTAGTATATGTATACCCTCCATTGGAGTTAGTAGTTTTAAGTTGAATCCTCAGCTCATTATCATGGTGCAGCAAAGTTGCCAGTATTTCGGTCTTCCACAGGAAGAACCTACAGAGTTTCTGGCACAATTTTTACAAATTACTGACATAGTACATGATAAGGAAGTAGATCAGAATGTCTACAGATTGTTACTGTTTCCATTTGCTGTAAAAGACCAAACTAAGAGGTGGTTAAATAACCAACTTAAGGACAGCATAAAGACATGGAAACAGCTGTCAGAAAAATTTTCAAATCACTATTTTCCTCCAAAACGGATGACACAGCTAAGACTGGGCATCCAAGGCTTCAAACAAGGAGATAATGAATCTCTTTATTATGCCTGGGAGAGATACAGAGAGATGCTAAGAAAATGTCCCTTTGAAATGTTTTCACAATGGGTGCAGTTAGACATCTTCTACTATGGGCTTACAGAAAGAGCTCAGATTTCTCTAGACCACTCAGCTGGTGGATCTATACACATGAGAAAGATAATAGAAGAAGCTCAAGAACTTATTGATACAGTTGCCAGAAATCAGCATCTGTACCTAAGCAGTGAATCTTCCATCAACGAAGAGGCTAAAACAGCAACTGCTGAACTCAGTTCTACAGATCAAGCTACTGAATTCAATCAGCAATTAGATTTTTTAACAAAACAGTTAGCCAAATTCAAGGAGATATTACAAGAAACAAGAATGGCTAATATGAATGTGGAAATACAGTTAAAGCAAACTGAACAGCAGTTATCAAAACAAATAACAGAAGAGTGCCAAGCAGTTCAATTAAGAAGTGGGAAAATATTAAATACCTCACTTCAAGGCAGTAGAAAGCCAAGAAATGAACAGACTGCTACCCAAAATCCCTCTGAGGACAGTCAGACCCCAGAGAGGAATAATTCTGCGCTCAAACGCCAGAAAATGGGTGGGAAGCTGGCATTGAACGCCCAACCCATGCTCAGTCCTAGCGTTCAACGCCAGAAACAAGCAAGGAGTTGGCGTTGAACGCCCAAAGGAAGCACAGTTCTGGCGTTCAGATGCCAGAAACAGGTAAGGAGTTGGCGTCTAACGCCACTCCAGCTTCCACCCCTGGTATTCAAATGCCAGTGGGGGATCAGACACATGCAAGTGCTGATAATAACCCTTCTAAAAAGGCTTCTCAACCCACATCTGTAGGCAATAAACCTGCAGCAACTAAGGTTGAGGAATACAAAGCCAAAATGCCTTATCCTCAGAAACTCCGCCAAGCGGAACAGGATAAGCAATTTGCCCGCTTTGCAGACTATCTCAGGACTCTTGAAATAAAGATTCCGTTTGCAGAGGCACTTGAGCAAATACCCTCTTATGCTAAGTTCATGAAAGAGATCTTAAGTCATAAGAAGGATTGGAGGGAAACTGAAAAAGTTTACCTCACTGAAGAATGCAGTGCAGTCATTCTAAAAAGCTTACCTGAGAAGCTTAAGGATCCCGGAAGCTTTATGATACCATGCACATTAGAGGGTACTTGTACCAAGAAAGCTCTATGTGATCTTGGGGCAAGTATCAACCTAATACCTGCATCTACTATCAAAAAGCTTGGTTTGACTGAAGAAGTCAAACCAACCCGGATATGTCTCCAACTTGCTGATGGATCCATTAAATACCCATCAGGCGTGATTAAAGACATGATTGTCAAGGTTGGGCCATTTGCCTTTCCCACTGACTTTGTGGTGCTGAAAATGAAGGAGCACAAGAGTGCAACTCTCATTCTAGGAAGACCTTTCCTAGCAACTGGCCGAACCCTTATTGACGTCCAAAAAGAGAAGTAACCCTGAGAGTCAATGAGGATGAGTTCAAGTTGAATGTTGTCAAAGCCATGCAACATCCAGACTCCCAAAATGACTGCATGAGCATTGATATCATTGACTCTCTGGTAAAAGAGGTCAATATGACTAAAAGTCTCGAATCAGAGCTAGAGGATATCTTTAAAGATGCTCAGCCTAATCTGGAAGAACCAGAGAGAATAATAGAACCTCTGAAAATCCCTCAGAAAGAGGAAAAACCTCCCAAATCCGAGCTCAAACCATTACCACCATCCCTGAAATATGCATTTCTGGGAGAAGGTGATATCTTTCCTATAATCATAAGCTCTACCTTAGAGCCACAGGAAGAGGAAGCACTAATTCAAGTGCTAAGGACACACAAGACAGCTCTTGGGTGGTCCATCAGTGATCTTAAGGGCATTAGCCCAGCCAGATGCATGCACAAGATCCTATTGGAGGGTGACGCTAAGCCAGTGGTTCAACCACAAAGGCGGCTGAATCTAGCCATGAAGGAGGTGGTGCAGAAGGAGGTCACTGAATTATTAGAGGCTGGGATTATTTATCCTATTTCTGATAGCCCTTGGGTAAGCCCTGTCCAAGTCGTCCCTAAGAAGGGTGGCATGACAGTGGTTCATAATGAAAAAAATGAACTGGTTCCTACAAGAATAGTTACAGGGTGGCGTATGTGTATTGACTATAGAAGGCTCAATACAGCTACCAGAAAGGATCATTTTTCTTTACCATTCATAGACCAGATGCTAGAAAGACTAGCAGGTCATGAATACTACTGCTTCCTGGATGGATATTCAGGTTATAATCAAATTGCAGTAGATCCCCAGGATAAAGAGAAAACAGCATTCACATGTCCATCTGGAGTATTTGCATACAGAAGAATGCCATTTTGTATGTGCAATGCACCTGCAACCTTTCAAAGGTGCATGCTCTCAATTTTCTCTGATATGGTGGAAAAATTTCTAGAAGTCTTCATGGATGACTTTTCAGTATTTGGAGACTCATTCAGCTCCTGTCTTGACCATCTAGCACTTGTTCTAAAGAGGTGCCAAGAGACTAACCTGGTTTAAAACTGGGAGAAATGTCACTTTATGGTGACTGAAGGAATTATCCTTGGGCACAAAATTTCGAACAAGGGAATAGAGGTGGATCAAGCTAAGGTAGAGGTAATTGAAAAATTACCACCACCAACCAATGTTAAGGCAATCAGAAGCTTTCTGGGGCATGCAGGATTCTATAGGAGGCTTATAAAAGATTTTTCAAAAATCACCAAACCTCTGAGTAATCTGTTAGCTCCTGACACACCATTTATCTTTGATAAGGAGTGTCTACAGGCGTTTGAGACTCTGAAAGCTAAGTTGGTCACAGCACCAGTCATCTCTGCACCAGACTGGACATTACCATTTGAACTAATGTGTGATGCCAGTGACCATGCCATTGGTGCAGTGTTGGGACAAAGGCATGACAAGCTTCTGCACGTCATTTACTATGCCAATCATGTCTTAAATGACGCACAGAAGAACTACACAACCATAGAAAAAGAGCTACTTGCAGTACACCATTGACAAGTTCAGATCCTATTTAGTAGGATCAAAAGTGATTGTGTACACTGACCATACTGCTCTTAAATATCTACTCACAAAGCAGGATTCAAAACCCAGACTCATCAGATGGGTATTACTTCTGCAAGAGTTTGATATAGAAATAAGAGACAGAAAAGGGACAGAGAACCAAGTAGCAGATCGCCTGTCCCGAATAGAACCAGTAGAAGGGGCATCCCTCCCTCTTACTGAAATCTCTGAAAACTTTTCGGATGAGCAACTCTTTGCCATCCAGGAAGTGTCATGGTTTGCAGACATTGCAAACTACAAGACAGTGAGATTCATACCCAAAGAGTACAGTAGGCAGCAATCAAAGAAATTGATCACAGATGCAAAGTACTATCTTTGGGATGAACCATATCTCTTCAAGAGATGTGGAGACGGAGTAATTCGTAGATGTGTGCCTAAAGAAGAAGCACATAAGATTCTCTAGCATTGCCATAGATCACAGTATGGAGGACATTTTGGAAGTGAGCGAACAGCCACAAGAGTCCTCCAATGTGGCATCTACTGGCCTACTCTCTATAAAGATTCCCGAGTGTTTGTACTTAATTATGACAGTTGCCAAAGATCTGGTAATTTGCCTCACAGTTATGCCATGCCTCAACAAGGGATCTTAGAGATTAAGTTGTTTGATGTATGGGGTATTGACTTCATGGGGCTTTTCCCACCATCATACTCAAACACTTATATTCTATTGGCAGTGGATTATGTATCCAAATGGGTGGAAGCTATCGTAACACCCACTAATGACACTAAGACAGTGCTGAAATTCCTCCAGAAACACATCTTCAGCAGATTTGGTACCCCTAGAGTATTAATCAATGATGGGGGCACTCATTTCTACAATAAATAGCTTTACTCTGCTTTGGTTCGATATGGAGTTAGCCACAGGGTGGCCACTCCATATCATCCACAGACAAATGGGCAAGCTGAAGTCTCTAATAGAGAACTTAAAAGAATCCTGGAACGGACTGTGATTAACCGTAGAAGGGATTGGACAAGAAACTTGGATGATGCTCTGTGGGCATACAGAACAGCATTCAAGACTCCTATAGGAACTTCTCCATACCAGCTTGTGTATGGAAAAGCCTGTCACTTGCCAGTGGAACTGGAACATAAGGCCTATTGGGCAACCAGATTCCTAAACCTTGATGCCAAGTTAGCTGGAGAAAAACGATTGCTCCAGTTAAATGAGCTAGAGGAATTCAGACTCAATGCTTTCGAAAATGCAAAAATTTACAAAGAGAAAGCAAAAAGATGGCATGATAAGAAGTTGTCATCCAGAGTCTTTGAGCTAGGGCAGAAAGTTCTGCTGTTTAATTCTAGGCTCATATTGTTCTCCGAAAAATTGAAATCCCGGTGGAGAGGTCCATATGTGATTACAAGTGTGTCACCATATGGATATGTGG
Source organism: Arachis hypogaea (assembly GCF_003086295.3). Taxonomy (NCBI): domain Eukaryota; kingdom Viridiplantae; phylum Streptophyta; class Magnoliopsida; order Fabales; family Fabaceae; genus Arachis; species Arachis hypogaea. The sequence continues at coordinate 1,121,905 of NC_092043.1, read as the reverse complement.
AGCTTCAGGATAATGATTCTAACAAAAAGTTCATTGTTAATGGACAGAGAGTTAAACATTATCTTGAAAGCAATTTTGAGCAAGAATGCTCAAAACTGAAACTTGATTAAAGCTCAGTAATAGTCCAGCTAAAGACAATAAAGAAGTGCTTGCTGGGAGGCAACCCAGCCATTTACAAAGCTTATTTGTTAATTAATTGATTTTTACAGGTTTATGTCAATTATCTTCAAGGTAAAATAGCAATTTCTTGAGTTCACAGAGTTACAGAAGGATTCAGAGGATAAAACAGCAAAAAAGAAGCTCACTGGTGCGAAAAAAATAGTAAAAGCTGTTTTGGGCGTTGAACGCCCAAAAGAAGCATCTACTAGGCGTTCAACGCCAGTAAGCATAGCCATCTGGGCATTGAACGCCAGAAAGAAGCACCTTCTGGGCGTTTAACACCAGATTTACAGCATCCTGGGCGTTCAGAAAAACACCCAGTGACAAAGGAGTTCCTGGCGTTCAACGCCAACTAGAACAACAGCTGGGCGTTGAACACCAGGAAAAGCTGCAATTGGGCGTTAAACGCCCAAAACATGCAGCGTTTGGGCGTTTAACGCCAGGATTGTGGGGAGGAGGTAAATTCGTTTTTACTTCACATTTTTTCCAATTTTCATATTTCAATTCATGATTTCTTGCATAAACATGTTACAAACTCTTATCCTTCAATTCTAAAAATTTTAATCCTAATTTCTAAAATCCCTTTTTCAAAAATATCAAATGTATCTTAATTCATAATCACAAATCCTTTTCAAATCCCATCCAACTTCTTTTCAAAAAAATTTTTAAAACTCAATTATCTTTTCAAATTCATCTCAAATCTTTTTCAAAATATCATCATATCTTTTGAATTTTCGAAATTGCCTCTCCTTCTATTCCTCTCATTTCCTTTCTTTTGCTTGAGGACAAGCAAACCTCTAAGTTTGGTGTATTTTTTCGTGATCAATGAGCTAAACCTCATCAAGATCATGGCACCTAAGGGAAAACAAACCACTTTAAGAGGCATGAAAGAGAATATTCCAAAACCACTTTGGAATCAAGAGAAGTTTTTAACCAAAGAACATGCAGACTAGTACCACAAAATAATGGGTCTGAGATCACTGATCCCAGAAGTTAAATTCGATCTGAAAGAAGACGAATATCTGGAGATATAGGAGCTGAAGCGCCAGAAGCTGTCTCTTGAAGGACCAAGCACCCCACAGATTAAAGGAGCATCCACCCCCCAAAATAAAGGTTGTTGAGTCCTATTCATAGCCTTAACTCTGTGATAGTTGTTCTTATAGGAATTTACCTTAGAAGTTATATATGAGTAGTAGTAATTAGTATATCTATTTTGATTTTATCTCCAATTAAGCTATGATTTATTTTTCTCATCATCATCAAATATGAATAAAATAGTAGATTTTTAGAATAAAGAGGCAATATTTTTTCGAGTTCTTAATAAGAAAAATTCTAATTATTTATATGTGGTGGCAATACTTTTTGTCTTCTGAATGAATGCCTGAACAGTGCATATTTTTTATATTGAATTTTATGAATGTTAAAATTGTTGGCTCCTGAAAGAATGATGAACAAGAGAAATGTTATTGATGATCTGAAAAATCATGAAATTGATTCTTGAAGCAAGAAAAAGCAGTGAAAAACAAGCTTGCGAAAGAAAAAAAATGAAAAAAAAATATTTTGCGAAAAAAAAAGCAAAAGAGGTAGAAAAAGCCAATAGCCCTTTAAACCAAAAGGCAAGGGTGAAAAGGATCCAAGGCTTTGAGCATCAATGGATAGGAGGGCCCAAGAAAATAAATCCAGGCCTAAGCGGCTAAATCAAGCTGTCCCTAACCATGTGCTTGTGGCATGCAGGTCCAAGTGAAAAGTTTGAGACTGAGTGGTTAAAGTCGTAATCCAAAGCAAAAGAGTATGCTTAAGAACTCTGGACACCTCTAATTGGGGACTCTAGCAAAGCTAAGTCACAATCTGAAAAGCTTCACCCAGTTATGTGTCTGTGGCATGTATGTATCCGGTGGTAATACTAGAAAACAAAGTGCTTAGGGCCACGGCCAAGACTCATAAAGTAACTGTGTTCAAGAATCAACATACTAAACTAGGAGAATCAATAATACTATCTGAATTTTGAGTTCCTATGGATGCCAATCATTCTGAACTTCAAAGGATAAAATGAGATGCCAAAACTGTTCAGAAGCAAAAAGCTACTAAGCCCCGCTCATCTAATTAGAATCTGAGCTTCACTTGAAACTCAGAGATATTATTGTTTCTTAATTTCTTTTTATCCTATTTTATTTATCTAGTTGCTTGAGGACAAGCAACAGTTTAAGTTTGGTGTTGTGATGAGCGGATATTTTATACGCTTTTTGGGGGTAATTTCATGTAGATTTTAGTGTATTTTAGTTAGTTTTTAATATATTTTTATTATTTTTTGAGAAAAATTAATATTTTTGGAGTTTACTATGAGTTTGTATATTTTTCTATGATTTCAGGTATTTTCTGGCTGAAATTGAAGGAGATGAGTTAAAATCTGATTCAGGCTGAAAAAGGACTGCTGATGCTGTTGGATTCTGACCTCCCTGCACTCGGAATGAATTTTTTGGAGCTACAAGAGTTCAATTGGCGCGCTCTCAATTGGGTTGGAAATTAGACATCCAGAGCTTTCCAGCAATATATAATAGTTTATACTTTGCACGAAGATAGATGATGTAAACTGGCGTTAAACGCTAGTTCCATGCTGCAGTCTGGTGTTCAGCGCCAAAAACAGGATGCAAGTGGGAGTTCAACGCCAGAAACAGGTTACAACCTGGCGTTCAACTCCAGAAACAGCCCAGGCACGTGAGAAGCTTAAGTCTCAGCCCCAGCACACACCAAGTGGGCCCCAGAAGTGGATTTCTGCACTATCCATCTTAGTTTACTCATTTTCTGTAAACCTAGGTTACTAGTTTAGTATTTAAACAACTTTTAGAGACTTATTTTGTATCTCATGAAATTTTTAGATCTGAATTTTATACTCTTTGACGGCATGAGTCTCTAAACTCCATTGTTGTAGTGAGGAGCTCTGCAGCGTCTCGATGAATTAATGCAATTATTTCTGTTTTCCATTCAAACATGCTTGTTCCTATCTAAGATGTTCATTCGCGCTTCACTATGAAGAAGGTGATGATCCGTGACACTCATCACCTTCCTCAATCCATGAACGTGTGCCTGATAGCCACCTCCATTCTACATTAGATTGAATGAGTATCTCTTAGATTCCTTAATCAGAATCTTCATGGTATAAGCTAGAATTGTTGGCGGCATTCATGAGGATCCGGAAAGTCTAAACCTTGTCTGTGGTATTCTGAGTAGGATTCTGGGATTGGATGACTGTGACGAACTTCAAACTTGCGAGTGTTGGACGTAGTGACAGACGCAAAAGGATCAATGGATCTTATTCCGACATGATCGAGAACCAACAGATGATTAGCCGTGCTGTGACTGAGCATTTGGACCATTTTTACTGAGAGGATGGGAAGTAGCCATTGACAATGGTGACACCCTACATACAGCTTGCCATGGAAGGAGCCTTGCATTTATGAAAGTGAGGAAGCATTATGTTACAGAAATTCAGAAGACAAAGCATCTCCAAAACTCCAACATATTCTCCATTATTGAGTAACAATTATTTATTTTATGCACTTTCACTTTTTACAATTGAACTTGAAAAACACTGTTGTTGGTATCCTGACTAAGAATAATAAGATAACTATAGCTTGCTTCAAACTAACAATCTCCGTGGGATTCGACCCTTACTCACGTAAGGTATTACTTGGATGACCCAGTGCACTTGCTGGTTAGTTGTGCGGATTGTAAAAGTGTGATTGCAATTTTCGTGCACCAACCTGACAAACCCTTTCAGCCAAAAGAGCCAAATTAGGTATATGCACATTAAGCAACTTTTGATGCATATAAAAACCTAACCCCATAGTTGCTACTTTAACAACTTTATAACAACCTAGTTTTGGTGAAACAGAGTTTTTCGGAAGTTCAGTGAACGAAGAACCTATAGGCATCTCTACTACATTATCAAGCACCTCAATCTACATCATTATTATGTCATCACTAAGCTAGCATCTCTATTGAGTTAAACTTGATGACACAGTCACGAAGAACCTAATTTTTAAGCCATTTCGGTTAGGGGTTCTAGACTCTGGTTTTTGTAGTTAGTCTTAGTTTGACGAACCGAACTCGATTCATGAGAGAAGAGAAAAAGTAATATATTATTATTATTATATTAATATTAGATCCGCTTGAATAATATTATAATGTTATTTGATCTATTTTAGTTAAAAATAGGAGATCGGTTTAACCGGATTTACAGTCTTCTAGTGCAGGTTAACACCAGCACTCTCTGATGACTTTAGCAATGCTAATGTCACATCATATACCTTCTATTCTCATGTTAATCATGTTACTAGTGCTATTTATACTAGTAGCTGAGATACTAATCTCTAAATGAGTTATTAAGTGTGTGTTCTAATACATCTAGTTTTAGTAATTATACACATGAGATATTTTAATGTTATTTTAATCCACCATCCATACTAGCTCATCACGGTTCTCCCCTCATCCCCAAGAGGCCAAGACCTCCAAGGCTGCTTCATTTCCTCATTGAGGCCGAAAATTTGCAAGAGAGAAAAGAGAGAAAAGTTCTTGGTTCTTGAACTTCAAAGCTTGATTTCTTCTAAACTAAAACTCAAATCAAACTCCTGAACCGATCAAAATGATCCTCTCTTCTTTCTCTTCACAACTGATGAGCGGATAATTTGTACGCTTTTTGGCATTGTTTTTAGTATGTTTTTAGTATGATCTAGTTAGTTTTTAGTATATTTTTATTAGTTTTTAGTTAAAATTCACTTTTCTGGACTTTACTATGAGTTTGTGTGTTTTTCTGTGATTTCAGGTATTTTCTGGCTGAAATTGAGGGTCCTGAGCAAAAATCTGATTCAGAGACTGAAAAGGACTGCAGATGCTGTTGGATTCTGACCTCCCTGCACTCGAAGTGAATTTTCTGGAGCTACAGAAGCCCAATTGGCGCGCTCTCAACGGCGTTGGAAAGTAGACATTCTGGGCTTTCCAGAAATATATAATAGTCCATATTTTGCCCAAGATTTGATGGTCCAAACCGGCGTTCAAAGTCACCCTCAGAAATCCCAGCGTTAAACGCCGGAACTGGCACCAAAATGGGAGTTAAACGCCCAAACTGGCATAAAAGCTGGCGTTTAACTCCAGGAAGAGTCTCTACACGAAAATGTTTTATTGCTCAGCCCAAGCACACACCAAGTGGGCCCGGAAGTGGATTTTTATGTCATTTACTCATCTCTGTACACCCTAGGCTACTAGTTATCTATAAGTAGGACATTATACTATTGTATTGGGAATCTTGGTTCTTCGGGTTCCCTCTCTGGGGCCGAAGCCAATGATCACACTAACACTTATGTATTTTCAACGGTGGAGTTTCTACACACCATAGATTAAGGTGTGGAGCTCTGCTGTACCTCGAGTATTAATGCAATTACTATTGTTCTTCTATTCAATTCCGCTTGTTCTTGTTCTAAGATATCACTTGTTCTTCAACTTGATGAATGTGATGATCCGTGACACTCATCATCATTCTCACCTATGAACGTGTGACTGACAACCACCTCCGTTCTACCTTCGATTGGGTGAATATCTCTTGGATTCCTGATACACGATGCATGGTTGATCGCCTGACAAACGAGTGCTCGCCTGACAACCGAGCCATCCATTCCGTGAGATCAGAGTCTTCGTGGTATAGGCTAGAACTGATGGCGGCATTCAAGAGAATCTGGAAGGTCTAACCTTGTCTGTGGTATTCTGAGTAGGATTCAATGATTGAATGACTGTGACGTGCTTCAAACTCCTGAGGGCGGGGCGTTAGTGACAGACGCAAAAGAATCACTGGATTCTATTCCGGCCTGATCGAGAACCGACAGATGGATAGCCGTGCCGTGACAGGGTGCGTTGAACATTTCCACTGAGAGGATGGGAGGTAGCCACTGACAACGGTGAAACCCTTGCTTAAGCTTGCCATGGAAAGGAGGAAGAAGGATTGGATGAAGACAGTAGGAAAGCAGAGAGACGGAAGGGAAGGCATCTTTATACGCTTATCTGAAGTTCCTACCAATGAATTACATAAGTATCTCTATCTTTATCTTTATGCTTTATTCGTTTATCACCATACCCATTTGAGTTTGCCTGACTGAGATTTACAAGGTGACCATAGCTTGCTTCATACCAACAATCTCTGTGGGATCGACCCTTACTCGCGTAAGGTTTATTACTTGGATGACCCAGTACACTTGCTAGTTAGTTGTGCGAAGTTGTGTTTATGCCATGGTATTGAACACCAAGTTTTTGGATTCATTACCGGGGATTATTTGATTTGTGAAAAGTATTGATCAAAACTTCGTGCACCAAGTTTTTGGCGCCGTTGCCGGGGATTGTTGAGTTTGGACAACTGATGGTTCATCTTGTTGCTTAGATTAGGTATTTTTTTTTCGGAATTCTTGAAGATGAATTCTAGAGTTTCATGATGATTTGTTGAAGTCTGGCTGGCTGAGAGGCCATGTCTAATTTCATTGGACCGAGGTTTCAACTTATCATCACAAGAGCTTGTTGATTTCTATCAATCTTGCTTTTGGAGCAGTGATCTGCTAAGGCTTGGCTGGCCATTGGCCATGTCTAGTGTTTTGGACCGAAGCTTTCTTTGAAAGCTTGGCTGGCTGTGAAGCCATGTCTAATTCCTGGACCGGAGTCTTAGACTAAACATTGCATGATTCCTGGAATTCTCATTAAGAATTTTGATATCTTTTTCCACTTAATTTTCGAAAATCACACAAAAAAAACTACAAAATTATAAAATCCAAAAATATTGTATGTTTCTTGTTTGAGTCTAGTGTTTCATTTTAAGTTTGGTGTCAATTGCATGCATTCATTCATGTGTCTTAAGGATCTTCAAATAATTCTTGATGATTTCTTACTCTGATCTTTGAATTCTCATGACTTGAGTGTTTATGTGTCTCATATGCATTCTCATTAGTGTCAATAGTATACAAACTGCTAAGTTTGGTGTCTTGCATGCATTGTTATTTGATTTTAGTTGCATTTTGATTATTAAAAATCCAAAAATATTTTTAGTTTGTGTCTTCTCAAGTCAATAATACAGAGAATTGAAGATTCAGAATATACAGCAGAGGAATTGCACAGAAAAAGCTGGGCATTCAAAACGCCCAGTGAAGAAGGACAGACTGGCGTTTAAACGCCAGCCAGGGTACCTGGTTGGGCGTTTAACGCCCAAAAGGGTATAGTTTTGGGCGTTAAACGCCAGAATGTGCACCATTCTGGGCGTTTAACGCCAGGATGGCACAAGAGGGAAGATTCTGTTTTCAATGCAAATTTTTTTCAAGTTTTCAAAGTTTTTCAAAATCAAATCTTTTTCAAATCATATCTTTTCAATCATATGTTTTCAAAATTGATTTCTTTCTATTTTCAAAGATACTTGCTATCAATTAATGATTTGATTCAACATTTCAAATATGTTGCCTTTTCTGTTGAGAAAGGTTTAATGTTTGAATCATATCTTTTCTTGTTAGCCAAGTTTTTAATTTTCAAAATCAAATCTTTTTAAAAAAATGTTTTTCAAATCATATCTTCTCAATTACATCTTTTTAAAAACTAATCATATCTTCTTAACCACATCTTTTTCAAAATAGTTTTCAATCAAATCTTTTTGATTTCTAATTTCAAAATCTTTTTCAAAAAATCACTTGATTTCTTTTCCACTTTCATTTTCGAAAATCAATTAGTGTTTTTCAAAAATGTTTTCAAACTCTTTTACTTAATTTTCGAAAATTACTTCCCTTCTTCTCACATCCTTCTGTTTATGGACTAACACTATTCCTTAATGCGAAATTCGAACTCCATCTTCTTTGATAAGTTCAAATTTTCTACTTCTGTCTTCCACTTTTCTTCTCCTCTGACACCTAAAGGAATCTCTATACTGTGACATAGAGGATTCCACATTGTCTTGTTCCCTTCTCCTTCTTATGAGTAGGAGCAAGGACAAAAGCATTCTTGTTGAGGCTGATCCTGAACCTGAAAGGACCTTGAAGAGAAAGCTAAGAGAAGGCAAAGCACAACTCTCTGTAGAGGACCTAACCGAATTCTTCAAAGAAGAAGAACACATGGCAGCCGAAAACAACAACAATGCCAACAATGCAAGGAAGGTGCTGGGTGACTTTACTGCACCTACTCCCAACTTCTATGGGAGAAGCATCTCTATCCCTGCCATTGGAGCAAACAACTTTGAGCTTAAGCCTCAATTAGTTTCTCTAATGCAACAGAATTGCAAGTTCCATGGACTTCCATTGGAAGATCCTCATCAGTTCTTAGCTGAATTCTTGCAAATCTGTGACACTGTCAAGACTAATGGGGTTGACCCTGAGGTCTACAGACTTATGCTATTCCCTTTTGCTGTAAGAGACAGAGCTAGAACATGGTTGGACTCTCAACCTAAAGAAAGCCTGAACTCTTGGGAAAAGCTAGTCAATGCCTTCTTGGCAAAGTTCTTTCCACCTCAAAAATTGAGTAAGCTTAGAGTGGAAGTCCAAACCTTCAGACAGAAGGAAGGAGAATCCCTCTATGAAGCTTGGGAAAGATACAAACAATTATTCAGAAAATGTCCCTCTGATATGCTTTCTGAATGGAGCATCATAGGTATTTTCTATGATGGTCTCTCTGAACTATCCAAAATGTCTTTGGATAGCTCTGCTGGAGGCTCTCTTCATCTGAAGAAGACGCCTACAGAAGCTCAAGAGCTAATTGAAATGGTTGCAAATAACCAATTCATGTACACTTCTGAAAGAAATCCTGTGAACAATGGGACTAGTCAGAAGAAAGGAGTTCTTGAGATTGACACTCTGAATGCCATATTGGCTCAGAACAAAATATTGACTCAACAAGTCAATATGATTTCTCAAAGTCTGTCTGGAATGCAAAATACACCAAGCAGTACTAAGGAGGCTTCATCTGAGGAAGAAGCCTATGATCCTGAGAACCCTTCAATGGAAAAGGTGAATTACATGGGAGAATCCTATGGAAACACCTATAATCCTTCATGGAGAAATCATCCAAATTTCTCATGGAAGGATCAACAGAGACCTCAACAAGGTTTCAACAATAATAATGGTGGAAGAAACAGGTTTAGCAATAGCAAGCCTTTTCCATCATCTTCTCAGCAACAGACAGAGAGTTCTAAGTAGAATACCTCTGACTTAGCAACCATGGTCTCTGATCTAATCAAAACCACTCAAAGTTTCATGACTGAAACAAGGTCCTCCATTAGAAACTTGGAGGCACAAGTGGGTCAGCTGAGCAAGAGAATTACTGAACTCCCTCCTAGTACTCTGATGAGCGGATAATTTGTATACTTTTTGGCATTGTTTTTAGTATGTTTTTGATATGATATAGTTAGTTTTTAGTATATTTTTATTAGTTTTTAGTTAAAAATCGCTTTTCTGGACTTTACTATGAGTTTGTGTGTTTTTCTGTGATTTCAGGTATTTTCTGGCTGAAATTGAGGGACCTGAGCAAAAATCTAATTCAGAGACCAAAAAGGACTGCAGATGCTGTTGGATTCTGACCTCCCTGCACTCGAAGTGGATTTTCTGGAGCTACAGAAGCCCAATTGGCGCGCACTCAATGGCGTTGGAAAGTAGACATCCTGGGCTTTCCAGCAATATATGATAGTCCATACTTTGCCCAAGATTTGATGGCCCAAACCGGCGTTCAACGTCACCTCAAGAAATCCCAGCGTTAAACGCCGGAACTGGCATCCAAATGGGAGTTAAACGCCCAAACTGGCACTAAAGCTGGCGTTTAACTCCAAGAAGAGTCTCTACACGAAATTTGCTTCATTGCTCAGCCCAAGCACACACCAAGTGGGTCCGGAAGAGGATTTTTATGTCATTTACTCATTTCTGTACACCTTAGGCTACTAGTTCTTATAAGTAGGACCTTTTACTATTGTATTAGAGGACTTTGGTAGCTATCTTCATTTTTATGCTATCTTAGATCATTGGGAGGCTGGCCATTCGGCCATGCCTAGACCTTATGCTTATGTATTTTCAACGGTGAAGCTTCTACACACCATAGATTAAGGTGTGGAGCTCTGCTGTACCTCGAGTATTAATGCAATTACTATTGTTCTTCCATTCAATTCCGCTTGTTCTTGTTCCAAGATATCACTTGTTCTTCAACTTGATGAAGGTGATGATTGACGCCCATCACCATTCTCACTCATGAACAAAGTGACTGACAACCACTCTTGTTCTACAAGCATTTGAGGCTTGGTGAATATCTCTTGGATTCCTGATTGCACGATGCACGGTTGATCGCCTGACAACCGAGCGCTCGCCTGACAAACGAGCCAACCATTCCGTGAGATCAGAGTCTTCGTGGTATAGGCAGGACCTGATGGCGGCATTCAAGAGAATCCGGAAGGTCTAAACCTTGTCTGTGGTATTCTGAGTAGGATTCAATGATTGAATGACTGTGACGTGCTTCAAACCTGTAACCTACTGGGCGTTAGTGACAGACGCAAAAGAGTGATTCTATTCCGGTAGGGGAGGGAACCAAACCGGTGATTAGCCGCACTGTGACAGAGTGCATGAGCATTAGTTTTCACTGCGAGGATGGGAGGTAGCTGCTGACAACAGTGAAACCCTACACGAGCTTGCCATGGAAAGGAATAAGAAGGATTGGATGAAGGCAGTAGGAAAGCAGAGAGACGGAAGGGAAGGCGTCTTCATACGCTTATCTGAAGTTCCTACCAATGAATTACATAAGTATCTCTATCTTTACCTTTGTGTTATTTTCGTTCATCACTATATCCATTTGAGTTTGCCTGACTAAGATTTACAAGATGACCATAGCTTGCTTCAATACTAACAATCTCCGTGGGATCGACCCTTACTCGCGTAAGGTTTATTACTTGGACGACCCAGTGCACTTGCTGGTTAGTTGTGCGAAGTTGTGTAATGCCATGGTATTGAGCCACCACGTGTTTGGAGCCATTACCGGGGATTATGAGAGTTGTGAAAAAGTAATGTTCACAATTTCGCGCACCAAGTTTTTGGCGCCGTTGCCGGGAATTGTTCAAGTTTTGAGCAAGCTTTTGGTAACATCAGTGCCAAGATCCGGCAGCAACATCAAGTTTTTGGTGTTATTGCCCGGGATTGTTCAGTTTGGACAACTGACGGTTCATCTTGTTGCTTAGATTAGGTATTTTTTCTTCAGAGTTCTTAAGAATGAATTCTAGTGTTTCAAGGTGATGTTCTTATCATCACCAAAGCTGATTGATCTTCATCAATTTAGCTCTTGAATGCAATGTCCTACTGAAGCTTGGCCGGCCATGTCTAATTCCTTTAGACTAAAGCTTTAGACTAACATTGCATGATTCCTGGAATTCTCATTAAGAATTTTGATACCTTTATTTTCCTTTTCACTTAATTTTCGAAAAAGCACAAAAAAATTATAAAATCATAAAATCCAAAAATATGTCTTGTTTGAGTCTAGAGTCTCATCTTAAGTTTAGTATCAATTGCATGTTTCTATTCTTATTGCATTCATGCATGTGTCCTCATTGATCTTCAAGTTGTTCTTGATGATTTCTTTGTTTTGATCTTTGAATTCTATTGACTTGAGTGTTTTGTTATATGCATTCTCATTTTGTTAGTGTCAATGGTATACAAACTGCTAAGTTTGGTGTCTTGCATGCATTATTATTTGATTTTAGTTGCATTTTGATTATTCTTTATTATTAAAAATCCAAAAATATTTTTAATTTGTGTCTTTTCAAGTCAATAATACAGAGAATTGAAGATTCAGAACATACTGCAGAGGAATCACACAGAAAAAGCTGGGCATTCAAAAATGCCCAGTGAAGAAGACAGACTGGCGTTTAAACGCCAGCCAGGGTGCCTGGCTGGGCGTTTAACGCCCAAAAGGGTAGTAGTTTGGGCGTTAAACGCCAGAATGTGCACCATTCTGGGCGTTTAACGCCAGGATGACACAAGGGGGAAGATTTTGTTTTCAAATCAATTTTTTTTCAAGTTTTCAAAGTTTTTCAAAATTAAATCGTTTTCAAATCAAATCTTTTCAATCAAATGTTTTCAAAATCAATTTCTTTCCTTTTTCAAAGATACTTACTAACAATTAATGATTTGATTGAACATTTTAAGTATGTTGCCTTTTCTGTTGAGAAAGGTTTAATGTTTGAATCATATCTTTTCTTGTTAGGCAAGTCATTAATTTTCAAAATCAAATCTTTTTAAAATTGTTTTCAAATCATATCTTTTCAATCATATCTTTTTAAAACCATAACTTTTCAATCAAATATTTTTAATCACATCTTTTTCAAAATAGTTTTCAATCAAATCTTTTTTATTTCTAATTTCAAAATCTTTTTCAAAAATCACTTGATTTCTTTTCCATTTTCATTTTCGAAAATTAAGTAATGTTTTTCAAAAATGTTTTTAAAATTTTTCACTTAATTTTCGAAAATTACTTCCCTCCTTCTCACATCCTTCTATTTACGGACTAACACTATCCCTTAATGCAAAATTCGAACTCCATCTCCTTTGTTAAGTTTGAATTTTCTACTTCTGTCTTCTACTCTTCTTTTCCTCTGACACCTTAAGGAATCTCTATACTGTGACATAGAGGATTCCACATTTTCTTGTTCCCTTCTCTTTCTTATGAGCAGGAGCAAAGACAAAGGCATTCTTGTTGAGGCTGATCCTGAACCTGAAAGGACCTTGAAGAGAAAGCTAAGAGAAGCCAAAGCACAACTCTCTTTAGAGAACCTGAACGAATTCTTCAAGGAAGAAGAACTCATGGCAGCCGAAAACAACAACAATGCCAACAATGCAAGGAAGGTGCTGGGTGACTTTACTACACCTACTCCCGACTTCTACGGGAGAAGCATCTCTATCCCTGCCATTGGAGCAAACAACTTTGAGCTTAAGCTTCAATTAGTTTCTCTAATGCAACAGAATTGCAAGTTCCATGGACTTCCATTGGAAGATCCTCATCAGTTTTTAGCTGAGTTCTTACAAATCTGTGACACAGTCAAGACTAATGGGGTTGACCCTGAGGTCTACAGACTGATGCTATTCCCTTTTGCTGTAAGAGACAGAGCTAGAACATGGTTTGACTCTCAACCTAAAGAAAGCCTGGACTCTTGGGAAAAGCTAGTCAATGCCTTCTTGGCAAAGTTCTTTCCACCTCAAAAATTGAGTAAGCTTAGAGTGGAAGTCCAAACCTTCAGACAGAAGGAAGGAGAATCCCTCTATGAAGCTTGGGAAAGATACAAACAATTGATCAGAAAGTGTCCCACTGATATGCTTTCTGAATGGAGCATCATAGGTATTTTCTATGATGGTCTCTCTGAACTATCCAAGATGTCTTTGGATAGCTCTTCTGGAGGATCTCTTCATCTGAAGAAGACGCCTACTGAAGCTCAAGAACTGATTGAAATGGTTGCAAATAACCAATTCATGTACACTTCTGAAAGAAATCCTGTGAACAATGGGACTAGTCAGAAGAAAGGAGTTCTTGAGATTGACACTCTGAATGCCATATTGGCTCAGAATAAAATATTGACTCAACAAGTCAATATGATTTCTCAAAGTCTGTCTGGGATGCAAAATGCACCAAGCAGTACTAAGGAAGCTTCATCTGAGGAAGAAGCTTATGATCATGAGAACCCTTCAATAGAAGAGGTGAATTACATGGGAGAACCCTATGGAAACACCTACAATCCTTCATGGAGGAATCATCCAAATCTTTCATGGAAGGATCAACAGAGACCTCAACAAGGTTTCAATAATAATAATGGTGGAAGAAACAGGTTTAGCAATAGCAAGCCCTTTCCATCATCTTCTCAGCAACAGACAGAGAGTTCTAAGCAGAATACCTCTGACTTGGCAACCATGGTCTCTGATCTAATCAAAACCACTCAAAGTTTCATGACTGAAACTAGATCTTCCATTAGGAATTTGGAAGGACAAGTGGGTCAGCTGAGCAAGAAAATTACTGAACTTCCTCCAAGCACTCTCCCAAGCAATACTGAAGAAAACCCAAAAGGAGAGTGCAAGGCCATCAACATGGCCGAATTCTGGGAGGAAGAAGAGGCAGTGAACGCCACTGAGGAAGACCTCAATGGACGCCCACTGACCTCCAATGAGTTCCCCAATGAGGAACCTTGGGAATCTGAGGCTCAAGATGAGACCATAGAGATTCCATTGGACTTACTTCTGCCATTCATGAGCTCTGATGAGTATTCTTCTTCTGAAGAGGATGAGTATGTCACTGAAGAGCAAGTTGCTAAATACCTTGGAGCAATCATGAAGCTAAATGACAAGTTATTTGGAAATGAGACTAAGGAGGATGAACCCCCTTTGCTCACCAAAGAACTGGATAACTTGTCTAGGCAGCAATTGCCTCAAAAGAGGCAGGACCCTGGGAAGTTTTCTATACCTTGTACCATAGGCACCATGACCTTCAAGAAGGCCTTGTGTGACTTAGGATCAAGTGTAAACCTCATGCCCCTCTCTGTAATGGAGAAATTAGGGATCTATGAGGTACAAGCTGCAAAAATCTCACTAGAGATGGCAGACAACTCAAGAAAACAAGCCTATGGACTTGTAGAGGATGTTCTGGTCAAGGTTGAAGACCATTACATCCCTACTGATTTCATAGTCCTAGAGACTGGGAAATGCATGGATGAATCCATCATCCTTGGCAGACCCTTCCTAGCCACAGCAAAGGCTGTGATTGATGTTGATAGAGGAGAGTTGATCATTCAAGTGAATGAAGAATCCTTGGTGTTTAAGGCCCAAGGATATACCTCTGTCATCATGGAGAGGAAGCATGAAGGGCTTCTCTCAAAACAGAGCCAAACAGAGCCCCCACAACCAAACTCTAAGTTTGGTGTTGGGAGGCCACAACCAAACTCTAAGTTTGGTGTTGAACCCCCACATTCAAACTCTAAGTTTGGTGTTGGGAGGTTCCAACACGGTTCTGAGCATTTCTGAGGCTCCATGAGAGTCCTCTGTCAAGCTAATGACAATAAAGAAGCGCTTGTTGGGAGGCAACCCAATGTTTTATAATTAACTATTTTCCTTTGTTATTTTCTCTTTTTTGTAGGTTGATGATCATAAGAAGTCACAAAATCCATGAAAAAAGCAAAAACAGAATGAAAAACAGGAAGAAAAACAGCACACCCTGGAGGAAGATGCTGCTGGCGTTTAAACGCCAGTCAGCCTAGCAGTTGGGCGTTTAACGCCCAGTCTGGCACCCTTCTGGGCGTTTAACGCCAGAAAGGGGCACCAGACTGGCGTTAAACGCCAGTAAAGGGCAAGAACCTGGCGTTAAACGCCAGGAATGGGCACCAGCCCGGCGTTTAACGCCAGAAATGGGTCAAAACGTGGATTTTGATGCCATTTGGTGCAAGGATGCCTTTTCCTTGACACCACAGGATCTGTGGACCCCACAGGACCCTACCATCACTCTCTCTTCTTCCCCCATTCACCAATCACCTCAACACCTCTTCCCCAAAAACCCCTCACCTATCAAATCCCATCTTTCTCTTCACCACTCACATCCATCCTTCATAAATCCCCACCAACCTCACCCTTCAAATTCAAACCACTTTCCCTCCCAAACCCACCCATCATGGCCGAACCCTTTTCCCCCTCTCTCCTATATATACCCTTCTTCAACCCTTCATTTTCACACAACCTAAACACCACTTCTCCCCCTCTTTGGCCGAACACACCACCATCTCCCTCTTCCTCATTTCTTCTTCTTCTACTCTCTTCTTTCTTCTTTTGCTCGAGGACGAGCAAACATTTTAAGTTTGGTGTGGTAAAAGCGTTGCTTTTTCGTTTTTCCATAACCATTATGGCATCCAAGGCCGGAGAAACCTCTAAAAAGAGGAAAGGGAAGGCAAAAGCTTCCACCTCCGAGTCATGGGAGATGGATAGATTTCTCTCAAGGGTGCATCAAGACCACTTCTATGAAGTTGTGGCCTTGAAGAAGGTGATCCCCGAGGTCCCTTTTTCACTCAAAAAGGGTGAATATCCGGAGATCCGCCATGAGATCCGAAGAAGAGGTTGGGAAGTTCTTACCAATCCCATTCAACAAGTCGGAATCTTGATGGTTCAAGAGTTCTATGCCAATGCATGGATCACCAAGAACCATGACCAAAGTGTGAACCCGAATCCAAAGAATTATCTTACTATGGTTCGGGGGAAATACTTGGATTTTAGTCCGGAGAGTGTGAGGGTGGCGTTCAACTTGCCTATGATGCAAGGAGATGAGCATCCTTACACTAGAAGGGTCAACTTTGATCAAAGGTTGGACCAAGTCCTCACAGTTATATGTGAAGAGGGCGCACAATGGAAGCAAGATTCAAGAGGAAAGCCGGTCCAATTGAGAAGGCATGACCTCAAGCCCGTGGCTAGAGGGTGGTTAGAGTTCATACAACGCTCAATCATCCCCACTAGCAACCGGTCTGAAGTTACCATAGACCGGGCCATCATGATCCATAGCATCATGATTGGAGAAGAAATAGAAGTTCATGAGGTTATAGCCCAAGAACTCTATAAAGTGGCGGACAAGACCTCCACCTTGACAAGGTTAGCCTTTCCTCATCTC
Organism: Arachis hypogaea; assembly: GCF_003086295.3. Taxonomy (NCBI): domain Eukaryota; kingdom Viridiplantae; phylum Streptophyta; class Magnoliopsida; order Fabales; family Fabaceae; genus Arachis; species Arachis hypogaea. The sequence goes on along the minus strand of NC_092043.1, from coordinate 1,105,084 downwards.
ATTTGTCACCTCTGTTATTCAGTTGGAGTTGACATAGAGGGAGACATCCCCATTGATGAGGACAAGCCCATCACCAAGAAAAGGATGGAGTACACAAGAGATCCCACTCATCATGAAATCCCTGAAATTCCTCAAGGGATGAATTTTCCTCCACAAAACTATTGAGAGCAACTACACACCTCCCTAGGAGAGTTGAGTTCCAACATGGGACAACTAAGGGTGGAGCACCAAGAACACTCCATCATCCTTCATGAAATTAGAGAAGATCAAAGAATCATGAGGGAGGAGCAACAAAGACAAGGAAGAGACATTGAGGAGCTCAAGCACTCCATAGGATCTTCAAGAGCAAGAAAGAGCCGCCATCACTAAGGTGGACCCGTTCTTTGATTTCCTTGTTATTTGTTCTTCTGTTTTTCGAAAATTTATGCTTATGTTTATCCATGTTTGTGTCTTGTGATCATTAGTGTCTTAATGTCTATGCCTTAAAGTTATGAATGTCCTATGAATCCATCACCTTTCTTAAATAAAAATGTGCTTAATTGATAAAAGAAAGAATTGCATGAATTTTGAATTTTATAACAGTTTAATTATTTTGATGTGGTGGAAATATTTTTGTTCTCTGAATGTATGCTTAAACAGTGCATATGTATCTTGAATTTGTGGTTCATGAATGTTGGCTCTTGAAAGAATGATGAAAAAGGAGACATGTTACTGAGGATCTGAAAAATCACAAAAGTGATTCTTGAAGCAAGAAAAAGCTATTCAAAAAAAAAAAGAGAAAAATCAAAAAAAAAAGAGAGAGAAAGAAAACGAAAAAAAATAGAGAAATAAGAGTTGTGATCCAAGGCAAATAAGAGTGTGCTTAAGAACCCTGGACACCTCTAATTGGGGACTTTAGCAAAGCTGAGTCACAATCTGAAAAGGTTCACCCAATTATGTGTCTGTGGCATGTATGTATCCGGTGGTAATACTGGAAGACAAAGTGCTTTGGGCCACAGCCAAGACTCAATAAAAAGCTATGTTCAAGAATCATCATACTTTACTAAGAGAATCATTAACACTATCTGGATTCTAAGTTCCTAAAGAAGCCAACCATTCTGAATTTCAAGGGATAGATTGAGGTGCCAAAACTATTCAGAGGCAAAAAGTTAAAAGCCCCGCTCATCTAGTTAATACTGATCTTCACAGATGTTTTTGGAATTCACTGCATATTCTCTTCTTTTTATCTTATTTGATTTTCAGTTGCTTGGGGACAAGCAACAATTTAAGTTTGGTGTTGTGATGAGCGGATAATTTGTATACTTTTTGGCATTGTTTTTAGTATGTTTTTGATATGATATAGTTAGTTTTTAGTATATTTTTATTAGTTTTTAGTTAAAAATCACTTTTCTGGACTTTACTATGAGTTTGTGTGTTTTTCTGTGATTTCAGGTATTTTCTGGCTGAAATTGAGGGACCTGAGCAAAAATCTGATTCAGAGACCAAAAAGGACTGCAGATGCTGTTGGATTCTGACCTCCCTGCACTCGAAGTGGATTTTCTGGAGCTACAGAAGCCCAATTGGCGCGCTCTCAACGGCGTTGGAAAGTAGACATCCTGGGCTTTCCAGCAATATATGATAGTCCATACTTTGCTCAAGATTTGATGGCCCAAACCGGCGTTCAAAGTCACCTCAAGAAATCCCAGCGTTAAACGCCGGAACTAACATCCAAATGGGAGTTAAACGCCCAAACTGGCACTAAAGCTGGCATTTAACTCCAAGAAGAGTCTCTACACGAAATTTGCTTCATTGCTCAGCCCAAGCACACACCAAGTGGGCCCGGAAGAGGATTTTTATGTCATTTACTCATTTCTGTACACCTTAGGCTACTAGTTCTTATAAGTAGGACCTTTTACTATTGTATTAGAGGACTTTGGTAGCTATCTTCATTTTTATGCTATCTTAGATCATTGGGAGGCTGGCCATTCGGCCATGCCTAGACCTTATGCTTATGTATTTTCAACGGTGAAGCTTCTACACACCATAGATTAAGGTGTGGAGCTCTGCTGTACCTCGAGTATTAATGCAATTACTATTGTTCTTCCATTCAATTCCGCTTGTTCTTGTTCCAAGATATCACTTGTTCTTCAACTTGATGAAGGTGATGATTGACGCCCATCACCATTCTCACTCATGAACAAAGTGACTGACAACCACTCTTGTTCTACAAGCATTTGAGGCTTGGTGAATATCTCTTGGATTCCTGATTGCACGATGCACGGTTGATCGCCTGACAACCGAGCGCTCGCCTGACAAACGAGCCAACCATTCCGTGAGATCAGAGTCTTCGTGGTATAGGCAGGACCTGATGGCGGCATTCAAGAGAATCCGGAAGGTCTAAACCTTGTCTGTGGTATTCTGAGTAGGATTCAATGATTGAATGACTGTGACGTGCTTCAAACCTGTAACCTACTGGGCGTTAGTGACAGACGCAAAAGAGTGATTCTATTCCGGTAGGGGAGGGAACCAAACCGGTGATTAGCCGCACTGTGACAGAGTGCATGAGCATTAGTTTTCACTGCGAGGATGGGAGGTAGCTGCTGACAACAGTGAAACCCTACACGAGCTTGCCATGGAAAGGAATAAGAAGGATTGGATGAAGGCAGTAGGAAAGCAGAGAGACGGAAGGGAAGGCGTCTTCATACGCTTATCTGAAGTTCCTACCAATGAATTACATAAGTATCTCTATCTTTACCTTTGTGTTATTTTCGTTCATCACTATATCCATTTGAGTTTGCCTGACTAAGATTTACAAGATGACCATAGCTTGCTTCAATACTAACAATCTCCGTGGGATCGACCCTTACTCGCGTAAGGTTTATTACTTGGACGACCCAGTGCACTTGCTGGTTAGTTGTGCGAAGTTGTGTAATGCCATGGTATTGAGCCACCACGTGTTTGGAGCCATTACCGGGGATTATGAGAGTTGTGAAAAAGTAATGTTCACAATTTCGCGCACCATACTCTCCCAAGCAATACAGAAGAAAATCCAAAAGGAGAGTGCAAGGCCATCAACATGGCCAAATTTTGGGAGGAAGGAGAGGTAGTGAACGCCATTGAGGAAGACCTCAATGGACGTCCACTGGCCTCCAATGAGTTCCCCAATGAGGAACCATGGGAATCTGAGGCTCAAAATAAGACCATAGAGATTCCATTGGACTTACTTCTGCCATTCATGAGCTCTGATGAGTATTCTTCCTCTGAAGAGGATGAGTATGTCACTGAAGAGCAAGTTGCTAAATACCTTGGAGCAATCATGAAGTTAAATGACAAGTTATTTGGAAATGAGACTTGGGAGGATGAAGCTCCTTTGCTCACCAAAGAACTGGATAACTTGTCTAGGCAGAAACTGCCTCAAAAGAGACAGGATCCTGGGAAGTTTTCAATACCTTGTACCATAGGCACCATGACCTTCAAGAAGGCCTTGTGTGACTTAGGGTCAAGTGTAAACCTCATGCCTCTCTCTGTAATGGAGAAGTTAGGGATCTTTGAGGTGCAAGCTGCAAAAATCTCACTAGAGATGGCAGACAACTCAAGAAAACAAGCCTATGGACTTGTAGAGGATGTTCTAGTAAAAGTTGAAGACCATTACATCCCTGCTGATTTCATAGTCCTAGAGACTGGGAAGTGCATGGATGAATCTATCATCCTTGGCAGACCCTTCCTAGCCACAGCAAGGGCTGTGATTGATGTTGATAGAGGAGAATTGATCATTCAAGTGAATGAATAATCCTTTGTGTTTGAGGCTCAAGGATATCCCTCTGTCACCAAGGAGAGGAAGCATGAAGAGCTTCTCTCAAAACAGAGCCAAACAGAGCCCCCACAGTCAAACTCTAAGTTTGGCGTTGGGAGGCCACAACCAAACTCTAAGTTTGGTGTTGAACCCCCACATTCAAACTCTAAGTTTGGTGTTGGGAGGTTCCAACATGGCTCTGAGCATTTCTGAGGCTCCATGAGAGCCCACTGTCAAGCTACTGACATTAAAGAAGCGCTTGTTGGGAGGCAACCCAATATTATATTTTGACTATTTTCCTTTGTTATTTTATGTCTTTTGTAGGTTGATGATCATGAGAAGTCACAAAATCAATAACAGAATGAAAAACAGAAAGAAAAATAGCACACCCTAGAGGAAGAACCCACTGGCGTTTAAACGCCAGTGAGGCTAGCTGTTGGGCGTTTAACGCCCAGTCTGGCACCATTCTGGGCGTTTAACGCCAGAAAGGGGCACCAGACTGGCGTTAAACGCCAGAAAAGGGCAAGAAGCTGGCGTTAAACGCCAGAAATGGGCACCAGCCCGGCGTTTAACGCCAGAATTGGCTAAAAACGCAATTTTGCTTGCCATTTGGTGCAGGGATGACTTTTCTTTGACACCTCAGGATCTGTGGACCCCACAGAATCCCCACCTACCCCACCACCCTCTCTCTTCTTCACCAATCACCTCAACACCTCTTCCCCAAAAACCCTTCCCCTATCAAATCCCTTCTTTTTCTTCACCACTCACATCCATCCTTCATAAAACCCCACCTACCTCACCATTCAAATTCAAACCACTTTCCCACCCAAACCCACCCTCACTTGACCGAACCTTACCCTTCCCCCTCTCCTATATAAACCCATCTTCACTCCTTCATTTTCACACAACCTAAACACCACTTCTTCCCCTTCTTGGCCGAAAACAACAGCCATTCCCATCTCCTTCATTTCTTCTTCTTCTACTCTCTTCTTTCTTAATTTGCTCGAGGACGAGCAAACCTTTTAAGTTTGGTGTGGTAAAAGCATTGCTTTTTGTTTTTCCATAACCATTTATGGCATCCAAGGCCGGAGAAACCTCTAGAAAGAGGAAAGGGAAGGCAAAAGCTTCCACCTCCGAGTCATGGGAGATGGAAAGATTCATCTCAAGGGTGCATCAAGACCACTTCTATGAAGTTGTGGCCTTGAAGAAGGTGATCCCCGAGGTCCCTTTTTCACTCAAAAAGAGTGAATATCCGGAGATCCGACATGAGATCCGAAGAAGAGGTTGGGAAGTTCTTACCAACCCCATTCAACAAGTCGGAATCTTAATGGTTCTAGAGTTCTATGCCAATGCATGGATCACCAAGAACCATGATCAAAGTGTGAACCCGGATCCAAAGAATTATCTTACTATGGTTCGGGGGAAATACTTGGATTTTAGTCCGGAAAGTGTAAGGTTGGCATTCAATTTGCCCATGATGCAAGGAGATGAACATCCTTACACTAGAAGGGTCAACTTTGATCAAAGGTTGGACCAAGTCCTCACAGTCATATGTGAAGAGGGCGCCCAATGGAAGAGAGATTCAAGAGGGAAGCCGGTTCAATTGAGAAGGCATGACCTCAAACCCGTGGCTAGAGGATGGTTGGAGTTTATCCAACGCTCAATCATTCCCACTAGCAACCGGTCCGAAGTTACCATAGACCGGGCTATCATGATTCATAGCATCATGATTGGAGAAGAAATAGAAGTTCATGAGGTTATAGCTCAAGAGCTTTATAAGGTGGCGGACAAGTCCTCTACCTTGGCAAGGTTAGCCTTCCCTCATCTCATTTGTCACCTCTGTTATTCAGTTGGAGTTGACATAGAGGGAGACACCCCTATTGATGAGGACAAGCCCATCACTAAGAAGAGAATGGAGCACACAAGAGACCCCACTCATCATGAGATCCCTAAGATACCTCAAGGGATGCACTTTCCTCCACAAAACTATTGGGAGCAACTAAACACCTCCCTAGGAGAATTGAGTTCCAACATGGGACAACTAAGGGTGGAGCATCAAGAACACTCCATCATCCTCCATGAAATTAGAGAAGATCAAAGAATCATGAGAGAGGAGCAACAAAGACAAGGAAGAGATATTGAGGAGCTCAAGCACTCCATAGGATCTTCAAGAGGAAGAAAGAGCCGCCATCACTAAGGTGGACCCGTTCTTTAATTTCCTTGTTCTTTATTTTCCTGTTTTTCGAAAATTAATGCTTATGTTTGTCCATGTTTGTGTCTTGTGATCATTAGTGTCTTAGTGTCTATGCCTTAAAGTTATGAATGTCCTATGAATCCATCACCTTTCTTAAATGAAAAAACGTGCTTAATTGAAAAAAAAAAGAAAGAGAATTGCATGAATTTTGAATTTTATAACAGTTTAATTATTTTGATGTGGTGGCAATATTTTTGTCTTCTGAATGTATGCTTAAACAGTGCATATGTCTTTTGAATTTGTGGTTCATGAATGTTGGCTCTTGAAAGAATGATGAAAAAGGAGACATGTTACTGAGGATCTAAAAAATCATAAAAATGATTCTTGAAGCAAGAAAAAGCAGTGAATACAAAAAAAAAGAGAGAAAAACGAAAAAAAAAGAGGGAGAAAAGAAAACGAAAAAAAAAGAAAGAAAAAGAAAGAAAAAGAAAGAAATAAAGTTGTGTTCCAAGGCAAAAAGAGTGTGCTTAAGAACCCTGGACACCTCTAGTTGGGGACTCTAGCAAAGTTGAGTCACAATCTGAAAAGGTTCACCCAATTATGTGTCTGTGGCATGTATGTATCCGGTGGTAATACTGGAAGACAGAGTGCTTTGGGCCACGGCCAAGACTCAATAAATAGCTATGTTCAAGAATCATCATACTTAACTAGGAGAATCAATAACACTATCTGGATTCTGAATTCCTAAAGAAGCAAATCATTCTGAATTTCAAAGGATAGAGTGAGATGCCAAAACTGTTCAGAGGCAAAAAGCTAAAAGCCCCGCTCATCTAATTAATACTGATCTTCATAGATGTTTTTGGAATTCATTGCATATTCTCTTCTTTTTATCTTATTTGATTTTCAGTTGCTTGAGGACAAGCAACAATTTAAGTTTGGTGTTGTGATGAGCGGATAATTTGTACGCTTTTTGGCATTGTTTTTAGTATGTTTTTAGTATGATCTAGTTAGTTTTTAGTATATTTTTATTAGTTTTTAGTTAAAATTCACTTTTCTGGACTTTACTATGAGTTTGTGTGTTTTTCTGTGATTTCAGGTATTTTCTGGCTGAAATTGAGGGTCCTGAGCAAAAATCTGATTCAGAGACTGAAAAGGACTGCAGATGCTGTTGGATTCTAACCTCCCTGCACTCGAAGTGGATTTTCTGGAGCTACAGAAGCCCAATTGGCGCGCTCTCAACGGCATTGGAAAGTAGACATCCTGGGCTTTCCAGCAATATATGATAGTCCATACTTTGCCCAAGATTTGATGGTTCAAACCGGCGTTCAAAGTCACCCTCAGAAATCCCAGCGTTAAACGCCGGAACTGGCACCAAAATGTGAGTTAAACGCCCAAACTGGCATAAAAGCTGGCGTTTAACTCCAGGAAGAGTCTCTACACGAAAATGTTTCATTGCTCAGCTCAAGCACACACCAAGTGGGCCCGGAAGTGGATTTTTATGTCATTTACTCATCTCTGTACACCCTAGGCTACTAGTTATCTATAAGTAGGACATTATACTATTGTATTGGGAATCTTGGTTCTTCGGGTTCCCTCTCTGGGGCCGAAGCCAATGATCACACTATCACTTATGTATTTTCAACGGTGGAGTTTCTACACACCATAGATTAAGGTGTGGAGCTCTGCTGTACCTCGAGTATTAATGCAATTACTATTGTTCTTCTATTCAATTCCGCTTGTTCTTGTTCTAAGATATCACTTGCTCTTCAACTTGATGAATGTGATGATCCGTGACACTCATCATCATTCTCACCTATGAACGTGTGACTGACAACCACCTCCGTTCTACCTTCGATTGGGTGAATATCTCTTGGATTCCTGATACACGATGCATGGTTGATCCCCTGACAAACGAGTGCTCGCCTGACAACCGAGCCATCCATTCCGTGAGATCAGAGTCTTCGTGGTATAGGCTAGAACTGATGGCAGCATTCAAGAGAATCCGGAATGTCTAACCTTATCTGTGGTATTCTGAGTAGGATTCAATGATTGAATGACTGTGACGTGCTTCAAACTCCTGAGGGCGGGGCGTTAGTGACAGACGCAAAAGAATCACTGGATTCTATTCCGGCCTGATCGAGAACCGACAGATGGATAGCCGTGCCGTGACAGGGTGCGTTGAACATTTCCACTGAGAGGATGGGAGGTAGCCACTGACAACGGTGAAACCCTTGCTTAAGCTTGCCATGGAAAGGAGGAAGAAGGATTGGATGAAGACAGTAGGAAAGCAGAGAGACGGAAGGGAAGGCATCTTCATACGCTTATCTGAAGTTCCTACCAATGAATTACATAAGTATCTCTATCTTTATCTTTATGCTTTATTCGTTTATCACCATACCCATTTGAGTTTGCCTGACTGAGATTTACAAGGTGACCATAGCTTGCTTCATACCAACAATCTTTGTGGGATCGACCCTTACTCGCGTAAGGTTTATTACTTGGACGACCCAGTACACTTGCTGGTTAGTTGTGCGAAGTTGTGTTTATGCCATGGTATTGAACACCAAGTTTTTGGATTCATTACCGGGGATTATTTGATTTGTGAAAAGTATTGATCAAAACTTCGTGCACCAACAACCATATGACTAATCAAGGCTGAAAACAAGGTGAGATGGCTGTTCTCCTTCCCTTTGATTTTAGTTGTAAGAACACATGCATAAACATGTGTTTTCTTGATGTTCTTTCGTAGGTATCATGCTTAGCTTGAATTGAGGGCTAAGGAACTTCAAATTACAGCAAGATTAAGGTGAGGAATCTCATCCTAACTTGTGATTAAAGGTTCGGTCAGTTAAGATTTTGTGGATTTAAAGTTGTTCTTGATGTGATTTAGGAGGAAAAAGTTCTCTAGGAACACTTGGAAGCATAGCCAAAAATAGGAACAACAAATCAAGGTAGGATTTGGTAAAATTAATCTTGATTAATTATGTTTGAGTTGTGTGATTATGATATGGTTTGGTTATGCTTGAAATTGACTGTTTATATGAGTGATTCTTGATGAAATTCAAGCCACGAGTCTGTGTTCTTGGAAGTTGAAAAAAACCAAACCTTAACCCTCAAATTAGGGTTGAAGTTGTGTTATAATCAAGTGGAAATTAAGGGCTTTTGATGGCTACTAATTTATTATGAATTATGGTAAAAATCGGTTATCGAAAAGATTGAAAAATGGTAATAATCGAAGAAAGAATTTGAAGAATTTACGAAGAACACTTTGAGTAAGATGAAGAACAATAAAGAACACCTTTTTTATCTTGGGAGGGGTCAAATTATAAATATTTTTGTGTTAGTGGAGTTAAAGTGCAATTACTAAAAGTTTAGGGGTTAAAGTATAAATATCAAAAGTTGAAGGAGTCAAAATACAATTTTTATAAAATTTTGGAGTCACTTTGTAAATTTTTAAAAATATATAATAAAATATTAATAAAAATTAATTAATAATAAAATATTAAATATTATTATTTTATTAATAATGTTGTTATATTAAAAATATTAAAATAATGACGAAAAGGCAATTTTTTGTAAAAGTATTAGGAAGACAACTTTAAATTCAGAATCTCATAATTACCTTTATAAAAAGTCGGTAAAGTTTAAATGACAGAGATAAATGGTGATTAGTGAAGCGATCTAGGAGCAACATAGTTAGTATTTGAATTGCACTTAGGGTTAGGTATTATATGAAAAGTCATACTGGCTCAGTATAGACTTAATAAACCTATGCTTGGAACAGGTTGGCTATTCATATCGAAACCGAAGTAACTACAAAGTAAAGGTTAAAGAAATAAACAAAGGAAGAATGCATGTAAAGAGACACTGAACGAGAATGTGAGGTTGATGATTAACTGATAACTAAGAAATAAGTTTAAAAGGCTATACATATGGATTATTGGATTGGGTCTTGGGCCAAACACTAGAACAAAGATGCTTGGAAACTGTGTGCCGCTTTTCGCTAGTCTTGGAGATCTTGTAGGCCAAAGTTCACCTACAGAGAGTTGTTATTCCTGTAAGCCAAAATTTACCTACAGTGAATATCAATTGTGTACCTCAGGGTGTTGCTCCTCTAGGACAAAGTTTAGCTACAGAGAGTTGTTATTCCTATAAGCCAAAGTTCACTTATAGAGACACTATTACTGTAGGCCAAAATTCACCTACAGAAAGTTGCTATTCCTGTAAGCCGAAGTTCACTTACAGAGGCGCCATTTCTATAGGCTAAAGTTCACCTACAGAGGGTTGCTGTGTTGTGTTTAGTTTTAGAAAAAGCTATATCCAGCTAAGAATGATGGGTTATGTCGGGAGCGAGTCGAAACCGACAAATGAGCTCATTACCTGCACTAGGACTAGACATGCATCATCCTTGTGTGCACATTATTCTTTGTTGCATATTTTTTATGTTTTGCTTTATTCTTGTATTTCTCTATTTGTACTTCTTCTTTCTATTTTTTCTGCTTTTCTATTTATCTACTTTCTTTATTTTCCTCTATCTTCTGTAAAGTATATTATGTCTGAAAAGCACGATGGAGCCGATTAACATGACTAATTAGTCCGATTCTACTAACAACGTTTCTATTCTTACCCCTTCTCTCCCTCTTCAAATGGAAGTAGGAGTATCCTTCCATAATCTATTGATGATCGTTTCGCAAAGAGGATTCTGCTCTAGGTAGTCTTCTGAGTCTAGGGTGAATTATGTTCTCTGTTTATATGTAAATACTATGAGACCAGCTAACATTTGCATCCCGTTTGAATACAAATTTTAGCCTAAATCCTTTGTACGATGCTCCTATTATATGGCTACTTGATGGAGTACCAGTGAGACGCCCTATGACAACGTATGTATAATCGTGCAAATGAGTAGTAGAATATGTTCTGCCTTTTGATGATGTTCAATATGACCTGAGTTTTGAAGACCTAGAATGTACTTTCCCTTGCTTTTGTAGTTTAGAGAGATTAGGTGAGTATAAAGTCTAGGCTAGGCTAGGCACCAGCTTAGGGACTTGTTAAACAGGTCAGAGTCTGGGATGTTGTATGTATGTGTGTGTGTGTATAGCTATTATCTAACTATTTCTAAGGGTGTTCTAACTGAGATATATACTCTAATAAAGGTTGGATAACTGAATGTTAGTAACTGCTTTAGATGTGTATACGTGTGGTTGTTTATAATTGTTTTATCTGTTATTATTTGTGAATTGATTATGAATGATTTCGTTTGTTAATCTAAACGTTTCAAAAAAAAAGTACCTTGACAAAAATAACTACACTTTTAACAACGAATCAGGCTCATATAATAAATAATAGATAATAATTAGAAAGACAAGTTGGTAGCACTCAGTTTTTGGTATGATCTAGACATACTGAAAATTGGGTCGTTACAAACTTCGCTTTCAGGAAGTGATACATAACATGGACTCCGAACATTTTTAAAACGAATCATGAAGTCATCAATCGACTCCCCATCATCATGCTTCAAAGCCACTAAATCAGTGACTGTTACATTCAATTTCCCTCTATAAAATTGAAAATGAAAAACACTATCCAATTGTGCCCAAGTCACAATCGAATTAGGCCTGAGATTTGAAAACCAAGTAAAAGCATTCTTCGTTAAAGAAGAAGGTAATAATTTCATTTTCAAATTTTTATCATTTGCTAAATTGTCTATTTTGACCAGATATCGAGCGTTATACTCAGTAGTCGATACACCAACCTCTCCTGCAAACTTTGTTATTATCTTAGGATTTTTTACACCCCTAGGTACTTCTTCCATTTGCACAACAATAGGAAATGCAGAAACAAAGTATGGTCGATTCATAAAATGCACATTAAATCTGACCCTATTGAGAACATCTTCAATAATTCTTGTAACTTTATAACGTTCATCACGTTGATTAACTCGCATTCAAGCCAATACTTCATCTGCATTCTGATCGCGTCGAACTACTCGAGGGATATTTCTACCCACATGCACATCACCATTCTATCTCTAGGCATGTTCTCTAAATCCTCTGGATTTACTTCAACATTTTGTCGATCACCATCATCATAATAAACAATTCGAGCAATCCGCTTGACTTGTCTAGTGAGGCGTTCAAACTTTGTCTCATGATAAGCCATCATGGGATTCAAGATAGTATTCATCTACTGTGTCAATAAATTGACTAAATCATGATGACTTTCATCGACATGTTGTCGAAACGCTGCCATCAAACCAGGGCCGTTTGATGTTGAACCTACTTGATCATCATGGGTAAATTCAGGATACTGTAAAGGCGGTTGATTATTAACCACTCTTGATGCATTTCCAAATCAAATTGGAGGCCCATAACCACCCATTAGTGGAGTATAACCGGGATGAAGGCCGAAAGGAGTCCAAATTGTAGTTACTAGCTGTTGTGGAGTGATTCATGGGCGTGGATTACACCCACTATTCCCAACAGGTGGTTATTGACCATCTCATTTTCTCCCAACATACTACCTTCCATATGCGACGTCAACTCTATTGAAATTCGTGCAAATATAGGAACATTATCATGTATAAACAAACCACCATTGGTATTAGAAATTTCGTCCGCCATGTGTATTATTCTTCCACTTCTAAGTTGCATAAACTAAATCATTACGAAGAATTTTCGACACACTTTTTTCAAAAACTGTCCCACTGGGTATGCCAATTTGTTATGCAGATTTTTAACAAATATGAATTGGTTTGATATCTAATAATTTGGGAGCAAAACCCACTCCTCTTATGAGTACTATTTTTTGAAAGTGCACCAAAAATTCTATCACTTGATCGAAATGACAAAAGAAAATTTGAAATATAAAAAAATGATTTGAAAAAAGAACAAAATGGAATTACTCGAATGAAGAAAACAACTTCGAATTTAAAAGAAAGCAATAAACTGTCTTTGACAGGGTCGAAGGACTTTGAATTCAAATACAAATATTACAGAAAATGGAAAAGTTACAAGATAATTAAAGCAAGTATAAAAGATATGGAAGGAATCCTACAGAAAAGAAAGCTCTTTGCAGACTCAAAAAATCACTAGGGATGTGAGAATGCGAGAGTATTTTTTGAAAACGAATTTAACCTTTTTTCCTTCCATTCTTTAATTATTTATAAGACTTTTCAATGAATCAAACTAATATATTTTCCATGTGTGTGATTTCTAAAGTACCCGTTTTTGCGCCTTCAATGATGTGGTAACTGCCATCGATTGTCTTTATTTGTCAACTTTCCCACCATTTTCGATTACCTCACTTTTCTTCGATGAACCCTGTCGATTGAACCCGTCTCTCTTGTCAATATATTTTTTTCAATGAACTTCATTATCTTCAAAAATACAAATGAGTTCCTACCTCGATATTTTAAACTAGTTTTATTTTTTGACTAACCAATTGCCCCCTTAAAATTGGCGCGTCTATCAAGATTTAAGCTAGAGCTAAAATGCTCAATCCTATCTTGAAAATTTAAAGGCCATAATCTATCAATTAATTCAATCAAGGCCCATTAACTGTCTACGTCTTCATAACTCTGATGATTATGACCACTAGTATCTAATTGTAATTTCCATCGAGGATTACAAATCTATTATTTGGACACATTTTTTTGTTGACAGTTATAAAAGTGCATATCCATTCCAATCAAGTGGATGTTTCTTCCAATCAATTGGAACATATAAATCCAATCAATTGATTTATTTCTACATTCAATTGAATGGGTAATAAAATCGATTTAATTGCACAAAAATTGACTTTTCCTCAAAAAACAATGGTTTGTTATTAAAAAAAAAATTTAATTAATCAATCGACTTTTAGAATAAAAAATTGATTGATTTACGAGTAGTTCCAAACCAAAAAAAAAAATCCTCGTGAACCAATCGATTAGCTGAAAATAAAAATTGATTATTTTTTGAACGACATAAAAGGGAGGAATTTTATTCACTAACCAATTGATTTCTTTAATGAAAAAATCAATCAGTTTTTTGCAGATTGTGATTCTGCAACTGCAATGATAGCATATCTGCCAATTCATAAACGATGATCGATGCTGCAACAAATTGATAATCACAGTGGGGGAGATTTATAAGCAATTACAATTATAGAATTAGGTAATTGAGAAACAAATTGATGATAGATTAGATTATGAAATTAGTAAGCTTAATATTGAAAAAGATAAAACTAGAGTTTTCAAATCAAAATAAAATTGATTTCAAGATTGATCTTCATAGAACTTAATGATAGAGTTTTAACGATAAAATATATCATGAAGAATAAAATAATAATTTGTAAAATATAGGATAAATTTTAAAATTAAATACTATATGAATGATCAATTAATAAATAAAATTAAATAAGGACTATTTGATAATTATTAAAAAATTTAAAAAAATATATTTTTTTACTAGGACCATTTAATAGTCTAGATGTTTTGGGACTATCAATACTAGAGCTTCTTTACGTTTATGTTGTTAATTAAAATAGTCTAATTTAGCATATTGATGAGCGGATATTTTATACGCTTTTTGGGGGTAATTTCATGTAGATTTTAGCATGTTTCAGTTAGTTTTTAGTAGAATAATATTAGTTTTTAGGCAAAAATCATATTTCTGGACTTTACTATGAGTGTGTGTATTTTTCTGTGATTTCAGGTATTTTCTGGCTGAAATTGAGAGAGTTGAGCAAAAATATGAGTTAGGCTGAAAAAGGACTGCTGATGCTGTTGGATCCTGACCTCCCTGCACTCGAAATGGATTTTCTGGAGCTACAGGAGTCCAATTGGCGCGCTCTCAACGGCGTTGAAAAGTAGACATCCAGGGCTTTCCAGCAATATATAATAGTCCATACTTTGCGCGAAGATAGACGACGTAACTTGGCGTTGAACGCCAAGTTCATGCTGCTGTCTGGAGTTAAACGCCAGAAAAACGTCATGATCCGGAGTTGAACGCCCAAAACACGTCATAACCTGGAGTTTAACGCCAAGAAAGGCCTCTACTCGTGGATAGCTTTAGTCTCAGCCCCAGCACACACCAAGTGGGCCCCAGAAGTGGATTTCTGCACCAATTATCTTAGTTTATTCATTTTCTGTAAACCTAGGTTACTAGTTTACTATTTAAACAACTTTTAGAGACCTATCTTGTACCTTATGACATTTTCATATCTGAATTACATACTTTTTGACGGCATGAGTCTCTAAACTCCATTGTTGGGGGTGAGGAGCTCTGCAGCGTCTCGATGATTTAATACAATTCCTTTGTTTTCCATTCAAACACGCTTGTTCTTATCTAAGATGTTTATTCGCGCTTAATTGTGAAGAAGGTGATGATCCGTGACACTCATCACCTTCCTCAATCCATGAACGTGTGCCTGACAACCACCTCCGTTCTACATCAGATTGAATGAATATCTCTTAGATTCCTTAATCAGAATCTTCGTGGTATAAGCCGGATCGATGGCGGCATTCATGAGAATCCGGAAAGTCTAAACCTTGTCTGTGGTATTCCGAGTAGGATTCCGGGATTGAATGACTGTGACGTGCTTCAAACTCCTGAGGGCTGGGCGTTAGTGACAGACGCAAAAGAATCAATGGATTCTATTCCAACCTGATTGAGAACCGACAGATGATTAGCCGTGCTGTGACAGAGCATAGGAATGTTTTCACTGAGAGGATGGGAAGTAGCCACTGACAATGGTGACACCCTACATAGAGCTTGCCATGGAAGGAGCCTTGCGTGTGTTGAAGGATTTCAAGGAAGAGTTGAAGTTCAAGGGACAAAGCATCTCCAAAACTCCAACATATTCCCCATTACTGCACAACAAGTAACGCTATTATTCTCTATTATTTTAACTTACAATTTTAAATACTTTGACTTCTTACAATTAAATCCAAATCACCTTATTGACCTCCTGACTAAGATCAATAAAATAAACATTGATTGCTTCAAACCAATAATCTCCGTGGGATCGACCCTTACTCACGTAAGGTATTACTTGGACGACCCAGTGCACTTGCTGGTTAGTTGTGCGAATCACAAATTCGTGCACCACATATGTTATTGTATTGTGTTATAAGTTAGTCCTATATTGTTCAAGTTATAAAATTTTTTTCTCTCCTACTAGTATAAATAATTAAATATGTATATGTACCTCCATTTAAATAAGTTGTATGCTTATTTTTCTCTAGACTCTTTTGAGAGTAAGAGATACATCCTTGCCTTAGCCAACCAAGGAGGCCAGAGGGTTCTTAACTATTTTCACCATAGTGAGGTTATTCACCTCGCCAAGGTTGGTGATCCAAATGACGTCTCGATGTCAATTTGGTATCAGAGCAAGGTTGATCCTCGTCTTGTTCTAATAAAATTTTATTTGGTTTGTGGGTACGAGTCTTTAGTACAGTGCTCTCGCTGTTGGCATGAGTCATCGTTAGTGTAGGTCGTTTGAGATTAAACTTGAATAAACTCAGCTCATTAGCGCGTGAGCTGACTCGATTATATATATAAGGGAATATCCCTGAAGAATAGATTTTAGAAGATATAGTAGAAGAAGACAAAATAGAAAATACAGAAATTAGGGACATTATTAGAGCAGGTCCAAATATTAGACTAAGAATGAATAGGTCTCATTCACTTAGAATACCAAATTACCGGAATAAAGAAAAAATTTTACCAAGACATTCTATAGACAATTCCGTCATAAATGATGGAGTTATAAGAATAAATAACAATAGACCATATATAGCAACTCCTTTATATGGAATAGAAAATAATTATTTGCCAACTACCTCTCAAATCCTAGGAGTTATAATAAAAGAAGAACCTTAGCTTTTGAGATTGATAAAAATTGGATTAGTAAAGATTTTTATGCAGAATATAATATAGGATTAAAAAATGATATTTTGCTAGATATTCTGAAAAGAAAACTATAGAAATAAGAAAAGAATTTTATGATTACTTAATAAAAAATAAAATCAATTTATATTTCTTCTACTGGTTAAAAAATTACTTTCATGATTTCAAAAAAGAATTTTGTCCTTTAACTAAGACAATCACTACTTGAAAAATGAGTACAGAGAAAATCGTAGAATCCTAATATCCACCAAAAGAAACTATAAAACTACAGGTAGCACATAATTCAGAACTAGAAGCCACCCCATATAAAGATAGTGGAATAGAAGAAAGTGTAGACAAAAGAGACATTAAAAAGGTACGTCAACAACTTAACTACACCAACGCAATCCTAGATATTATGAAAAACTAGTTAGAAAGAATTGAACATAAACATGAACAACTTAAGCCCATAGAAAAACCTATATATAAGTTTCAAAGCCCTAATATAATCAAACTTAGAACAAATATGGAAGCAGACATTGATGAGTTAAAAGAAAAAATTAAGTCTACAAGTCTAGAAAAAACAGATGTTAATACAATAGAAATTAACAAAATGACACATAAGAATTAGTATTATCCAAAGCTAAGAAATTATTATCCAAGACCAACCCTGGATGACGTAAGCCTTGAAGAAAGAACACAGCTAGTACAAAATAGTTTTACCGGATTCGAATTAGTAGAATAGAATTTAGATGGTTTAAGTGAACAAGTCATTTTAGATCTAATGTGTAGTATGATTATGGCAGCAACTGCTTATAAGGCAAAACGAGCTACTGATAGAGAAGCAGTAGTCATAATTTCACAAGGGTTCACGGGGCAATTAAAAGGATGGTGGGATAACTTTTTAACTATACCAGAAAGAGAATTAATCTTAAGTAGTATAAAACCAGAAGACCAATCACAAGATGCCACAACAACCTTAATTTTTACAATTATAAAAAACTTTCTAGGAGACCCAAATATTTTTAAAGATAGAATAAGAACCCAACTAATGAACTTATGATGCCCTACAATGTCTGACTACCGATGGTATAAAGATGTTTTTATTTCTAAAGTTATGATGAGAGATGATGCAACAGCCCCTTTTTGGAAAGAAAGATTTATAGCTGCCATACCCTAACTCTTTTCAGAAAAAGTTTTACAAAAACTACAATCTTTATTCAGTACCCAAATACCATAAAATTAAACTTTTTGTCAAGAAATTCTACTATAAATGGGAAGCAAAAAATACAATTTTCTTATGTTATTACTTCGATGACTATTAATTTAGCACAACTTTACGAAGATGTAAACTTATCGACTCATAAGGTGCACCCACCAAGTGGTGACACACAAAGTGGCCAAAATATTGACCCTTTTGTTGATTATGAAGGTAATTTTCCATTATATCAATAATTTAAGTTGGTAGTTTGCAAGATATATGAATTATTAGTAATACATCAACATATATATTTTCACTTTTTATAATTTCTATTGATTGTATTTGTTAACGCTTATGATAATTTAATGTTGAATGCGGGTTTAGAAGATTATTTTATACCATCTTCAAAAATTTTAGACGTTATGTACAAATTTTATCTTTATGTTTATTTGCATTTTTGTGTACATCATAGACTAAATTGCATCGGTATGACAAATGAGTATCTAAAGATAGTTCATTCAGCAGGTGTGTAAGATATAGAAGATCCTATTTATCAATGTCAACATTGTAAAGTATGGAGGTGGTCTGATGAAAGGCTTGCTAAATCCAAACAGTCACTGTATCCAAAATTTTTATTATATTGTATGAAAGGAAAGATCGAGCTTCCTCTACTTTCTGTGTCTTCTGATGAGCACATTCAGCTGCTTACTGAAGGAGATCAAAGAAGTATTCATTTCTTGAAAAATATAAAGGCATTTAATTCAATATTTTGTTTTACACCAATGGCCGAAAAAATTGACCGTGGGGTGAACAATGAGACTGCTCCTCCAATTTTTAAACTTGGGTGTCAAAACTATCATAGCATTGGTAGTCTACTTCTTTCGGATAGTCTATGACTAATATTTGTCCAACTATATATCTATGACACAGAAAATGAGATTAATAATCGGATAGGCACACTTCGGTCATTTTTATGCAACCAGTCAAATATTTTAGTTATTTTTTATCTGTAAGAGAGAATAACATATATTTTATTTTATTTTTGCAATTCCAATGAAGCTGTAAATGAGCGGAAGAAGAAAATTGTGGCAATATTAAGAAACATGCTAGACAAATATAATAGTTTAGCAAAGAGTTTTCGCTATGCAAGAGATAGGTATTAACAAGAAAATTGTCAGACATAAAACTTGAGCTGATTAGTAAAAAGACTATAGATGACAAGACATACAACTTGCCATATGCATCTGAAGTGGCTGCATTGATTGTTGGCGATGTCGAACAACTAAGTAAAGATAGAGATATTATTATAGAGAGTCAAACTAGAAAGCTCCAATAGATTGATATTTTTCACCCATCTTATTTAGCCTTACAATATCCATTATTGTTTCTATATGGGAAGGATAGGTTTCGTTTGGGTATTGCAACATTAGATTCTATCTCTGCTAGGCCTACAAAAAAAAAAACAAAAGGCTCACTTTGAGATAATTCTTTGTTTCCCCTACAGAAAAGGACAGGTGAAATTTCCGTTATTTCTGAGATAAAAAAGATTATTCCAATAGTTTCTGGTGGATGTCTACACAATGGTGGAATAAAAAAGGTTAAAATTCTTTAGGTGTAAATAACCACAATTAAGAGTTGATAAATACAAATATTTGCATAAAAATCTTATAAATGGTGATGTAAAGCTGCAAGCCTTGGCAAAAGAATCATTCTTCCCAGTACTTTTACCAGTAGACCTAGGTACATGATGAATAATTGTAAAGATGCATTTGCAATTTGCATATATGCAGGATATCCTAGTGGTGAACGCGGATCGGATCGGATCAAATATGACTAAAATTTCGATCTGATCCGCACTAAAATCATCGAATCAAATCCAATATCCACAATTTTTTAGCTTGGATCCGATCCAATCCGCACATTTGCGGATCGAATCAAATCGGATATCGGATATATCCGCAAAACTCAAAAATATTTTTAAAAGCTTATTTTTATTAAAAAAATATTAATAAAATTCTTTTTTCTACTTTTTTAAATATGTTTACTCTTAAAATAATATTAAACATACGTTTTTAAATAATAATATTAAAATAATACAACATATATGATAATTATTAGTTGGAATAAAATATAAGAAGAATATTTACTTATTTATTTATTTTTATGGATCTGTGGATATGCGGATACCTATATAAAATTCGCAATCCGATCCCTATAAGTGTGCGGATGGGATCGGATCCGACCCGATAGCCTTGCAGATCGGATCCATATTCGTAATTTTCGGATCGGATTCGGATAAATACTGCGGATATCTGAATCGGATCCGATCCATGAACACTTCTAGGATATCCTAGCTATTTTATCATGATAACCTGTAACCCTGAATGGGATGAGATAAAAAGAGAAGTGACTCCCATTGGATTGAAGGCAGAAGATTGCCCCGATATATTGTGTCGAGTTTTCAAAATCAAGCTTGATGGTTTGATTGATGACCTAAATGAAGGAAAAATCTTTGGCAAAATTTTGGGATGTAAGTCTGTGTTTATGCAACACTTTATTAAAATCTTATGTTGTAATGTTTTACTCATTTATCTTTTTCAATTTTCAGATGTTTGCACTATAGAGTTTTAAAAGAGAGGGCTTTCGCATCATCACATGCACATATCCTTTTATTTATGAGTAACGAGTTCAAGCCATAAACACCAGATGATATAAGACAAACACATAACGATTGAGATTTTTGATGAAAATAAAAGGTCAAATTTACATGGAGCTGTTCAAAATTACATGGTACATGATCCATGTGGTCCGTATAACAAGAATTCATCTTGCATGAAGAATGGATTCTGTTCAAAGTTTTATCCCAAAAAGTTTAGGCAGCAAACACTCATTGATAAAGCTGGATTTTTCAAATATAGGTGTACTGATAATGGTTAAACATTGAAGAAAAGAAAATGTGTACTAGACAATAAGTTCATTGTTCCGTATAATCTAGAATTGTTGCTCAAGTTTGGTACATAAATGTAGGATACACATGCCAAACAAGTTCTATTAAGTATCTTAAGTATATATACAAGGACAATGATTGTATAACAGCTACCCTATACAATGCTGGTGATTCGTCAGAAGCCACACAAGTTGTTGACGAAATTAGAAATTACTATGATTGTAGGTACACTTCGGCATGTAAGGTAGTCTGTCATTTATTTGGATACGAAATCCAAGAGAAATAACCGTTTGTGATTAGAATTTCATTCCATTTGGAGGATGAGAAACTTGTGGTTTATAGTAAAACTTTTAATGTAAATAATACCGTTGAAAGAGCAGTATCTCATATGTCCATGTTTTTGGGATAGATGGCGGCGAACATGTTATATCCCTATACTTAAAGTCTGACTTATGCTGAGTTTTCAACCAAGTTTGTTTGGAAGGATGATGCTTCAAAGTGCTTTCCTCGAAAGCAAGGCTTTGCAATTGGAAGGTTGACTCATATACTTGCAGGTAATGACGAGTTTATATTCAATTTTGATCTTATTTATTTGATGATTTAAATTTAAAATCTTAACAGCATGTACCTCACATCCATTTTATTCAATTTATCTACACTAAAAAACAAATATTCAAATAACTTTCAACAGTTATAATCTAATGCTCTATATATTATACAATTTTAGCATTATTCTCTATTTTTTAGAAAAAATAACTTTATACGCATGTGTAGCTATATAATAATTGAAATTGTGTAGCCTAATTCATTTAGTAACTTAGAAGTGGAATTTCAACCAACTTTATTTGCAGTAAATAATGAAGAATATTACCAATAACTTCTCTTAAATACTCAAAAAGGATGTATGAATTTTCGAGATATAAGAACAGTAGGAGGAACAATTCATGCTACTTATAGAGATGCATGCTTCGCTCTTGGACTCTTGCAAGATGACAGAGAATTCATGGATGCAATTAAGGAAGCAAGCTTGTGGGCCTCGGGATCATATGTCAGGAGGTTATTTGTCATTCTATTAACATCCAACAATATTTCAAGACCAGAACATGTCTGGGATAGATATTGATATAAACTCTTAGATGATATTTTATATCGACAAAGAACCGTAATGAACATGAGGGTGAGTTTTTATTAATTACAATTATAAAAGTCTTTCATTATTGATCATTTTTACTTTGATTGAATTTTTACAATATCGTATAATATGCATAGTTAACTATGTCAGATGATAAGATTAAGCAGTTGTGCTTAATGGATATAGACAAGATCTTACATTCTTATGGTAAAACCTTAAAAGACCATCCTTCTATACCTTTAGCAACTGAAGTTAATAGTTCTTTGTTAATCGAAAGGGTTATCAGGGAAGAGCTAAACTTTAACAGGTATGAGTTAAAGAAAAATGCCTTAGACATGTCAGCCATTGCAACACTTGAGCAAAAACATGCATTCGATAACATTGTTACAGCTTTGTATTGTGATGAAAGGGTTTTTTCTTTGTGTATGGTCATGGGGTACTGGAAAAATATTTCTCTGAAACCTTATGTCTGCTGAGATTCACTCAAGGGGTGATATTGTGTTAAACTTTGCTTCAAGTGGTATTGCATCTTTACTTCTTTCCAATAGAAGAATAGCACACTCAAGATTCAAAATACCGCTTAATTGAGAATTCTATATGTAACATTAAACCTAGTTTTCCTCAAGCAATGTTATTGTTGAAAGCCAAATTTATAATTTAGGATGAGGCTCCAATGGTTAGTAGGTACTGCTACGAAGCGCTTGATAAATGCTTGGGTGATATTATGAGGTTTTCTCTAACATATAACAAAGATTTGTCCTTTGGAGAAAAAGTGGTTGTACTAGGTGGAGACTTTAGACAAATCCTTTCTGTCATTCCATAAGGATTGAGACAAGATATCGTTCATTCAACCATGAGTTCATCTTACTTTGAAAGTTTTATCAGGTGCTCAAACTAACAAAAAAACATGAGACTCTCTGTAAGGACAACTTCTTCAGATCAAGATGATATAGAGCAATTTGGTGAGTGGTTATTGAAAGTTGGTGATGGTCTAATAAGTGATATAGATAGTGAATATGAGATATGTCTTTCAAAAGATATTGTTATTCCTTCTTTGAACTAGGAATTTGATGAATTGGTTCATTTTTCTTATCCAAATATTTTGAAAAATATGTTTTCAAAGGATTTTTTCAGAGCAAGAACTATACTACCTCCCATGTTGGACATCGTTGAAGAGGTCATCAACAACCATCTAATGGCTATCATTCCTGGAGGAAAAAATTATATCTTAGTTTGAATTCAATTTGTATGGATGAAGGGAATATGGAGGGTCAACTAAATCTCTATGGTCCTGAATTACTAAATAGCATAAATTGCTTTGGTTTGTCTCCACATAAATTAATACTTAAGGTTGGTGTTTTGGTGATGTTATTGAGGAATATTGACCAATCCACTGGTCTTTATAATGGTACAAGGCTACAAGTTAGAAAGCTTGAAAATCATGTCATAGAATGTGAAGTCTTAATGAGTAACAACGTTGGTCATATTGCTTTGATTCCAAGAATGAATATAGTACCAACAAACGAAACTGTCCCAATTAGATTTCAACAAAGACAGTTCCCCATAATAGTATTGTTTGCCATGATAATTAATAAGTCTCAGGAACAAACTTTATCTCATATTAGATTTACACATAGCCAACTATATGTGACACTTTCAAGAGTTAAGAACAAGAGAGATTTAAAAGTTTTGTTTATGAATCACGTAGGTAGGGGTGGCAAGCGAGGAAGCCCGCCCCGCCCCGCCAGAAGCCCGCCTAGTGAGGCGGTCCTAAAATCCCACCCCACCCTGCCTAATTGCGGGCTGGCGGACTATGCCTGCCAAAACTTCTCTTTTTTTTACTATTAAATACTAAATAATATATATAATTTCACAACCATATTAATAAATTTATAATTTCTAGAGGCATAAAAAAATTATATTTTTTATATTCACAAACATTAAAGTCTTTGTAATTATAAATATCTAATAAACATAATTATAAACCAAATTTTCATCCAAAACAAAATAAACATATCATAATTATAAATATTGTCTCCAAAGCAACATAAACATAATCCAAAACACTCAATTTTCATCTTCATACTAGGAGAAGTTGGGTTAGGAAAAATTGGGTTTTAGCCAAGAAATTACAAAAATACCCCCTTACAAAAAAACTAAGCTCGACGGGGAAGCCTGCCTCGCCCTGCCAAAACCTACGGTTTAAGCGGTGTGGGTTAGGCGGATTTTGCTTTTTGACGGTCCCAATTTTTCAGCCCGATCCGTCTTTTTTAGCGGCTTATGTAGGCTTGCTCGACGGGTTTAAGCCCGTTTGCCACCCTTACAGCTAGGAATGTCTACAAATTCAACCATCAATATTGTTTATAGAGAAGTCTTTGAAAAAATAAGATTCTAATATAAACATTTTAATTTTATTTTAAATTTTGTATTAAAATTAATGTGTAACTATTTTACTTTAAAAAGTATAAATGATAAATACTTTTTTTTAAATTAAATTTTGATTTTGATAATAATTTTATAAATATTTTAAAATAATAATTATTTTATGTGTTTTTTTTAATATTTAAACATAATTTTTTTTTATAAATTTTTTCGGTATTGAACACGGATTCATACACTAATTACAGTAATAAAACGGAAGCAAGTAGTAGCAACTAGCAATCTTAGGTTCCGTCGTTGCATTATTAGATTCGATTTTGAAATTAGAGAGCAGAGCACTCACTGATAATCCATACAAGAAGCAAGTAGCAGCAACTAGCAACTAAAAACGAAGCTTGGAAACCAGTTGTATTAATTTCCTGTAAATATTAAAGGACTAGTAAAATTTATTTTTTTAGTTAGTAATTTAATTATTAATATTTGAAAGTATAAATTAAATATATATTGTTGTATTATTAAATTAAAAAATTAAATTAATAATTAAAAATAATAAATAAAAATAATAATGATCCTTGAACATTTTTTTAACAATAATAAAAAAATCAGTCTAAATAATCTAAATTTATATTATTTAATATTTATTAATTATCGATAAAATTAACGAATGTTAAATAAAACCAATTTAAACTATTTAAACTAATTTTTTATGGTTTCCTAACATTACTATTCTCTTAATTTTCCCCTTGTGGGGATTACCATAAAAACAAAGTTTCTGATATTTTGTATAGTTGGAGATGTGAAAGTGGTCCCTAACTCCAAAAACGGAGAAAACTATTTAGTTTAAATGATTACTCATATAAATATTCTTCACGTGAAAAAATAATTAAAATATATATATATATATATATATATATATATATATATATATATATATATATATATATATATATTAAAGAGTATAATCAAATATATTAAATTAAGAATCTCGTTAGAAAACCAATAGAATATTTGTACATGTGTACAATGAATTATTTATTTGGTTTAATATGAGTTAAAAAATAAATATTTACGATAAAATACTATTAATTTATCAAATACAATACACTTATACCATCCAGAATAATCATCCGAATACCAGAAATAATATATATCTGATATCCTACTGAATCGAACATCCAATTTATAACATCCCATACTTTGATTTTAATTTACAATTAACCCTCATTATATGCATTGTATATCACATGTATTAGTTCTCTATACTTTTTCATTATCTAATAATTATTAATTATTATCTTTAAAAAATATCTTGGCATGAATATTGACTTTTAATTTAACCGTAAAAGTGGTAGCATTGGAAAGCAAGTTGATGGAGAAGGCACTAGCGATTAAAGCCCCAACCTGATAGGCTTCCACTGCTGCCTAGCTACGTACGTTTCTTAGTTGCACACGGCCTTGCCTTCCACTCCGAATTAAAGAATCTAATTTTGATGTTGCTCCTTTCTAATATGAAATAATATATTGAATGGCCATAATAGCAGGTATTGTAATGTAATAAATAAAAATCGAGAATTAACATTAAAGAACTCTTTTGATGACATATGGCCCCATCAGTCTCAGAAAATGGCATGGCTATGCATGGGAGATGGGTCCTCCAATGTCCATACCTACCAACAAATCTATCAGCAAATGAAATATAATTCTAAGTTACTGTATGTCACTGCTCATCATGTAGCACTTTTTTCAATTATTGAGATTGCAAAAAATATGCCGTGGACGATTAGTAAGCGATCGCACTAATGAATTGGTTTGGAAAAATATTGTAGCTAGCTTGCTTTTAATTGCTTTTAAAAGAAAATTTTCCTAAAATATATTCCATTGCTGAATAATCAAGAAATTAAAGGGATATCCCTTGCAGCATGATACCTTTATTCTTCTTAATTAGTTGCAAGCAACCGATTAAAACATTCGGAAAATAAAAGGAGATGATCAGAAAAAGGACAATTTCGGTCTATCTATATATATTTCCACTTAATATAACTAATTAAATATTGAGTCAACGCATAATATATTTTGCTTCCTTTTTTTCTTCTCTCGTTATTTTTACTTTTTGAATAATATGTTGAGTTATAACTAACATGCGATTATCTGAAGTCTGAACACTACTCTTCATCATCAGAGATGCATGTTAATAATAACTAAAAGAACAAATTAAAGAGAATATGCAGATGAAATCTGGGTGTGGGATTCTTTACAAATGCAAGTGCGCTTGCTTTTGATTTTAATGTTGAAAGATATATAGCTAGCTACCATGTGCGGCTGCTCTGTCTGCATCTCAAACGTGCCCGCTATTCAATTACTTTTTCACTTCTTTTCCATATTAATTTCAGAATATACCCCAAATGAAACAGATAGAATGAGTATATATTCGTGTTAGGCTTGTTACCATTAAAGGAAATTAAACGTACTGCATGCCAATAAAACTGTTTCTTTTTTCTGGCTAGTATATAACGGGAAAAAATTAATAAGAATTTAATTCAATGATTACTTACATAAAGATATTTTCATGTATGTGATAGTGATACGAACTATTAGTTTAGACTGTTTAACATGTTTGATTGAATTACTTAATATATATGGCAGCATTTTGGTTACTATCTTTGGGTAAAATGCCTTTATTTGAGTAATCAACATGTAATTAACGTAACTCAATAAGTTATATACATGTGCAGGCTCCCCAATTTGGTCATGTAGTTTCATCTTTCAAAATTACCTACTTTAATTGAATTTGTATCTGCTATCTAGTCACAATTCGTTTTCTCTGTTCCCTTTGGTTTTCTTAGAGACGAAGGCAAATTAACCATGTGATGTCTCTCCAGGGAACGGAGCAGAACGAAATATAATATATAATGCGTTAATATTCGTAATATAGTCTCATCTTCAAGGTTGTTTATTATAACAAATACAAGAATTATATATATATACACGTGTGTGCGCCCGCACTTTTAAATTTCATTCGCGACACAGACTTATAAAAATGTTGATTGGCAAAAGTGGACCCTGTTGTTGTGTTAGCAAACTTCGCTTTTGTAAGTCTTTGGACTATTTTTTTTTCTTTATGGGGACGATTGTTGAATAATCCTTCCCTCTTACTAGGCACTGAATAAACCATTTTTCACATGTTAGAATCGAATTATTTTGACACTTTTTTATAGACTAAATGTTCATTTCTATTCTTGATTTTTTTTTTTGGAGGATAAATTATTTTCAAAGATTTGAAAATTTCAGTCAGTTAAAGGTAACAGCTGACATAACCCATTTAGTTAGTGATATATTATCTGAAAGTAGTTCGTTTTTTAAAGACAATTAAATCCTTAGAAGACAAGTAAAACAATATTGGTTTTTTTTAGAGACAATTAGGTCTCTTACTCTCTTTTCCTTCTGTAAAATGGTACCAGTCTGGTGCTGCAAGCTGTCGAAAGAAGAAGAGAAGTGAGAGCTGAAGCTGATGATAAAGCTTCAGCAGATTAGAAATTGAAGAAGAAAGTGGAAGAAGGTTCGAAGAAATCAGAGAGGATTTTGGATAATGAACACTCTTTGTACATTAAATGAATGAAGCATCACAATTTTACACTGTAGATGTACACTCTTTATACCTGTACAAGAGAAAGAGATAAATAAGTCTCACCTATTTCTAATAAACTCACTAACTGTATAGGACTAGAAGCTTCCTAACAACATTCTGCATTTAGCTGCAGTTCAATTTAATTTCAATTTCATTTTCATTTTTCAGACTCTCATATTATGTTACACCTTCATTATGCTTTATGCATCCTCGAAAAAATGGTTACGAACTAACGAACCGGATACGACATTTACTCTTTTTAGATATCAAAGTCAATTTTTGGCTCTAAAAATTAGTTTAGGGGAAAATGAAAAACCGAACATACTTAATATGTCAGCATATTTCTGGTAATGGTATGGGATTATGGCTGCTAGAACTTCTTGTGATGCGTTTTCTGGAGTCTGGAATTGCCTAATTCAGTGACAAAGAAAACAAAAACTAGCTTAGTTTATTTTGTTGGCCCATCAGAATAGATGAATAAGGCCAGAGATATATATGACAGCAATGAAACCAGTTTTTCGTCCAGATTCTTACTATCTTTCGCCGCAAATTACAAGTTGATCCTTCATTGTCATATTGCACGTTGGAATTATTTGTAGGCAACCTTGACCCCACAATATTAGACTCCAAATAAAAGAAAAAGAAGGCAAAGGAAATATGTTTAAAGAAATTGATGAATATATATATATATATATATATATATATATATTTTACGGAAGAAAAACTATCATTCAAGAAAATAGTCGGGCGATATTTACAAATTGCAGATTATACGTTAAATCTGAAACTAAGAAAGAAAATAAATAAGCTCTATGTTAAACAATTGTTTGAGAGATAATTCACATTCTCTTTTGTTTTTGATTCACATCGAAAGTGCTGCAACACAGAAAAGTATTATCTCTTCTTTTCCAAATAAATCTAAAGGCTATCCGAATCTGAAAATATTTCCATGGATGAATAGTTTTTTTCGTTGAATCTTGGTCCCAGATTTGTAAAAACATATCCAAAACACCTATAAAAGATAAGTATGGATATCATAAAGAAAGTGGTAAAAGTATTTTTTAAATAAAGTAAAAATCTTTATATATTTTCATATGAATGATTTTTTAATTTTTCATTGATGTAACTATTTATTGTAAAATATATGCAGTGTGTATCTCCTACGGCCACTCACTCTATGCCTTTATGGACAAAATATCTTTCCCAGATTCATATGTCTGCAACGCATGCAAGATTGTCTATATTGAAGAGTTGTACTTTCCTCCTCATTGAGGAAAAAAAAAAATCCGCAACATTTATTTATTGAAGAGTGTTAGGGCAGTAATTTTTGTGTTTTGTAACCATCAATTGGTCATCAATAGTATTTTTAATGTTGTGAGATTACATCACTCACTTTTCTTTTGATGGTTAAGTGCTGGCCACAAAACACAAAAGTTGTTGGCACTCTAGACTTTTCCTTATTTAATTTCTAGGTTTTTTGAAAAAGAATCTTGGATGAGTTGCTTTCAATACGTTTTGGAACTTGATCCCACCGATGCCTAACTCCTCTGAAAAATCTCAATCAAATCCATATTCATATAAAAATTAAAAAAACACTGTCGGCTTGTAAACTTCAAAAACTGAGAAGAGAAATCTTGAGTTTTAACTATCATAAAGTAATTGATGAGTTGTTTTTAAGCCTCTTGTTAATGTTTTGTGAGAAAAGGAGCCATGACCAAAGCTTGTTTTGCTTCCAATTTTGGGTGGTTAAAGCTAAACAAAGCATGGCACTAATCTTGTATTTTGATACACTAACCTTGTTTAAGAAAAATAAATAACAAGAACAGCATCTAATGAGGCATCACATACAGAGAAGAAGCACACATTATATATCATAATAATACATTATTCATAAACATCAAGACTGAATTTACAAAGTGGTTCTGAAGACACAAGACATATGTACACAACTCAAACGAAACAACTATGATTGATTTAAAAACAAAAAAAAAAAAGAAGAAAAAAGAGCTCAAGACAAAAACAACCTTTATGAGAAATCTTTTCTAGTTACTAATTCGAAGCAAGCTGAACATGTATTGAGCTCAACGATGACTTTGCCCTTCTAGTTATTTTGAAGCAACCTATGTTATTAGAACTGTCTTAAGCACCAACAAGAGAAAACGACCAAAGAAGTACCAAGATTCAACATTATGAGCACAAGGGTGCATTTCCCATAGCAGATTCAGCATGATAATGAAGCATTTCCCTCCATATCATCTCCCTAATCATCTCCTCTCCAAGATCCTCATCGATGTCAAGATCAATCGGAATGATGGCAGGGGCATCAGAATTAGGATCATACAAAGGGGCCATGTAAGGGTGTTGCAGCGCTTCCGTGACGCTGATTCTCTTAGTTGGATCAAAAACAAGCATCTTGGCCAGCAGATCGATTGCCAATGGGGGGGCTTGTGGGTAGAGTCGGGAAAAGGGGGTTGCCGGAGAATATGGAAGAGATTTGATGAACCTCTTTGCCTTTGGATTATCGATGAATTCGATGTCTTCCTCCCTTTGACTGCCAAGGATGTTGACAATCAGTTTTAGCTGGTTGAGACATTCCGAACCTGGGAAAATAGGCTTCCGTCCAAGAAGCTCTGCAAAGATGCACCCCACAGACCAAACATCAATAGACGTCCCATAGTTGTCGCAGCAGAGTAGGAGCTCTGGAGCTCTATACCATCTGGTGACAACATACTCAGTCATAAACTGGTCCTTGCTGCTGTTGGTGCGTGCTAAACCAAAATCACATATTTTTAGATCACAATTTGCATTGATCAGAAGATTCCCGGGTTTCAGGTCACGATGAAGAATGTTGGCCGAGTGAAGATATTTTAAGCCCCGAAGCAACTGCAACCAAGAACTTCTCAGTTGGTAAATGCAATAATCAGCTAAGCAAGACAAATTACTAGAATTAAATTATAACTTTGGCAAGCCCTACAAATGTGCCACACATGATTGACCAGTTCTTTACGGAAGAACAATAGGTTCACAAGAAATCAAGGAGAAAATAGGTAGAGAAGTAAACTGAAAAAGCAGCGAATTAGACACTCCTGGACTATCACAATCACTTACAAATGAGCTCCATAAGCATGATATGATGCTCAGTTTCGACTCTAGAATACTCAACATGCACACTTGTAAACTAATATGAATAATTGTTCATTGTTCATACTCACAAACATGATGCAATAGAAGCCAACACGATCATACTAAGTGTTATCTAGATTATTTTTTTTTATTAATAATAGATATAGATTTACTATTGTAATTTTTTTAGTGGAAGTATATAAAGAGTACATAGTATATAAGGTGTAATAACTGAACAAATATTTTTTTAAGGAGATTCTTCATTCTTTTAAAAATGAGAAAAACTTATTTTCCTCCAAAAAAAATTGAGTTATTATACCTTATATACTATGTACTCCTTATGTACTCCCACTAAAAAAATTACAATAATAAACTTATATCTATTATTGAAAAAAAAAATAATCTAGATAACAGTGAGTTAGTCTAAATGCGAGTCAAAGATTCATACCTGAAAGAGGAAATATTGACAGTGATCGTTAGATAACGCTTGAGAAGACTTAATAATCTGATGTAGATCTGTGTCCATGAGTTCATACACCAGATAGACATCCTTAAAACTACTCCTGTTAGTAGGCATCATGATGTCTCTTAAAGCAATTACATTTTCGTGGTGAAGGTGCCGAAGAAGTTTCAGTTCACGCAGAGTTCTCAGCGCATCAATGCGATTTTCGAAGGCGTTCTGTATCTTTTTGATTGCAACTTTCTCATTGGTCTCTCTATTCACAGAAGAGCAAACAATTCCGTATGCTCCTCGACCAATAGGCTTGATGGGGACATATTTTGTGTCAATCTCGAAAAGGGTTTGCCACATGGAATAATAATGCTTCCCTTCAACCTTGATCCCATTTGGAGGCTCAACCTGAGTCGCCATTCCCTGCAAATTAACTACAGCCACCTCACAATTCAGAAAGTATAATCAAAGTTTTAGATTTTATTTATTCTATGTTGTCATGATTCTAAGTTCATCTTGCTATTATCTATTAAGTAATCCTTATATCTAATTTTTAAAGCGATTAAACGAAAAAGACAGTAGCACTAGTACTATCCTTGTTACTATTAACATCCAGCGATGATTAACAACCTCTGAATCCCAATTTTTTTAAAGCAGCGGCAGCATGTGGTCTCACCAATAAGGGTAACAAGTGGATGCAATTCAACGTGAGAGTGAGTGTGCATAAAAATTAAAGCACCAAGATCCGAATAAAAAGTTTTAATTTCAATTTTTCTTGAAACTATATGATGAAACACAGATTTGTAGCAAGTGTCACGATTAAGAGCAGAGGCAGAAACAAGAAAGAATGAAAGGAAAACACAACAGTAACAATTTGGAAACGCATATGGAAAAGTAAAAGAAAGAAAAAAAAAAGGAGGGGTTACCTTTTTTATGTGAAAAGAAAGAAAGCTTTATCCTTGTATGGTTGGTGTGGTCGAAATCGGGGTCATAAAGCTGGAATTATCAGAGAAGGGGTTGGAACGAGAGAATTGGACAGTGGAGCTGAGTGCAGAAGCAGATAATTATATAGTAACATGTTTGAATTGAATGCAGAAAGAAGCGTGTGTTAGATCTGTCTCTTCGGGAATGCATAGGTTTTTTCAGCGATCAAGATTCTTCATGTTGTCGGCAATATTTGGAATTGCATCTCTCTTTCTCTCTCCCAAAAAAACACACAAGAAAGTAATACCCGAGATTTCCTCCGATAGCCACACCTAGCACCACCACCTAGCCAAACCTCATGATATGATATTTCTTCTTATTTATTTATTTATTTATTTATTTATTTATTCCGACCTTAGTGTATTTATTAATCTCCTTGTTTCTACCATCATCCTTCTTTTCGTCCTAATCGAGTACTCGTGATGGGCGACATATTTTTTTTTTGTTTTCTTATAAAAAATTCAAGGTGATCACGATTTAAAATCATTTAATCTATTTAATATGATACATATTAATTAGTTATTATCCTTAGATACGGCCGTGGTTCAACATGATCTTATATTGAATCAGTTTTGGGATTTTAATGTGTAGTTTGGTATTTTAATATCCAGATGGATTTGGTAGATTCATACTGCCTGTTAAGAAAATGTAGGTACAATGTTATCATACAATTCCTTTTAAATACACATAAAAAATTTAGACAATGGACGATTTAAAATGTTCTGCTAGATTTTTTTTTAAAAAGACAATCTTACCACAAACATAAAAAACGCAATTTACTGATGATACTGACATAATTGATGTGGATTTTATAATTTACAAAACACCATTAAGTGTATCGAATCGTAGCAAGTAATAATTCACGGTGAGATAAATATTGATCCCACAAAAATTAACAGATTAAGCAAGAAAAATCAATCGATTAATCTAGTCAGACAATAAATTAGAGTTTTGCAAAGCTTTAAGCATAAACAACAATTAAACGAAGCAAAAACAGAAGTCAACAGTAAAAAATGTGTATAATTAAGAATTTCACAGATATTAGAACATCCGAATTAATAATTTTCACTTTTCACCATAATGATGTAACAATTCTTTTATGGAAGTATTAGTTTAGCGTTAGAAAGAAGAGAAGCACGTTTGAGTGCATTGAACTGTTTCTTCTTTTATGTTTGGATATTTTTTTTCTTTAAACGCCAACGTAGTTTTACGTTCTTAACGTTTACAAAAAGCTAGAAATGGTAACTTCTGCGTTTAGAAAATCCGGCAAGGATTGAATTTATTTTTTTCTTATCAATTCTACCCTTTATTTCCTTGCTTGTAGTCTCTTTAAGATTCAAATATTTTAAATATATAATTATATCTTTTTATTAAATTTTTATTTTTGATTTTGTATAAAAAAATTTATTTTTTGTTTGACTCTGTTAAAATTTGTAAGTGTAATTTTTTTATATTAATTTATTATTATAATTTTGTTATAATATAAATTATTAATTCTATTAAAAAGAACAAAGAAAATAAAAAACTAATTATAATTAAGAATAAAGTCATAAATAATTAAAATTTATAGTTTAAAATAATATTAAATAAAAGAGTATCGAGAGTACTAAAAAATTATAAGTAATATAATATAATAAAGTATATTTTGATATATTTTTCATATATTATTTTTGCTTTTGATATAAAAATATATTTTGCCAATTTTTATATATTATTTTTATTTTAGTAAGTAAATATTAATTTTATTATAAAATTAATTAATAATATCTATTTAAATATCTAAATTAAAATGATAGAATAATATAAAAAAGTTATTTAAATTGATGTCTATTTTAGTAATTTTTTGTCTAAAAATAATTTTGAGTAGTGTAATCCAAACAATATTTACTTTACTATAATCCATTTTGATACAAAGATTACCAAACATAAATCACTTTAACACAAACTTACTTTTTATCAAAATCAAGTTTACAAAATCAATTTTATGTAAACTCCCGTTTACAAATTGAAATCCAAACACACACCAAGGTGATTTAATTTCTCTTTAACTTAATTAAACTCTAATCCCTTAGTCATTTAATCAAGAAAAGAGGTAAGTACGTCTCTTATTTATAAAGCCACACAATTCAAAAGAATTTAACCTAGTTGATTTTATGTCACTTCTCAATCCAATTTCAAAACTTAAGAATGATGAGAATCGATTTTTAAGCTTAATTCAATTAATCAATTTTTTCAAGAGATTAAGAAAATTCAAGTAAGAGAAGAATTATTTCCCAATATATTCAAACCCTTTTAAGATGAAGAACAAAAACCTTTTCTTAAGAAGAAATCAATTGCACAAATTAGAGGTAGAAAAGTTATTGCATTAATCCATAGAACTAATAGAGTTCCTAACCATAACTGAGGAGAATTAGAAACTCATGTTCTTCCTTGAAATCCTTAAGAAAATATAACTCTAAATTGCCAAAATAAGAGAAGAGGTCAGAACCCTCTTCCCTTATATACTAACCCTAGAGAAAACAGAATTCAAAATTCAAACTTGAAAAACAAATCAAAACTAAAACAGAATTAAATCTTTTCCTAATTGTTTTCCTCTAGAAAGATCTCTTCTTTAATTGTTTGTAATTTTCAATAACTGTCATCATCAGTGGGCTTGTGATTGATCATCCAAAAGGTTGAGAAATTGGAGGAATGATGGTCTTGAATTGGAATCCTGAGAGAAGCACCAAAGCCCAAGTAGTACATTGCTTGTACCACATTATACGTGAAGTACATTTTGGCTTGCAACACAATTTGTTAGGCTCACGTACAACGTGAATTAGGCTACATTGTACGTGAGCCAATTTCCTTCAATTTGGCCTTATGAATGTGCCCTAGCGTTGTACCTGGTGAATTTCACATACTACGCAAAAATCAACTTGCGCGTACATATACATCATGCGTACGCATGACTGTTGTGTTGTACATGAAATCTCTAGCGTACTACGTGAAAAGTGATGATCATGCATACGCGCACTGCATGTGTATGCATGACATGTGAAATGCCCCCTAATGTAGTACGTACGTGATGGTCTTCACTTTGCACGCCCTTTTCTTATGCTTCTAAGAAAGCTTCTGTTTGTGACAGAGAGTTTTCTATTTTGTCATAGGGAGCTTTCTGTTTTGTGCTCTCCATCCTCTTTTCCGTTCTGTTTTCTTTCTAAAATTTTTGGTAATTAATGAATTTCAAATAATTAAAGTAATGTTCATTCTAACAATTCATTGATTATTCACATAAATTCTTATTAAATCAATTAAAATATATAAGGAAAAACAATAAAGATTCAGATGCATCACAACATCAAACTTAACATCTTGCTTGTACTCAAGCAAGCAAAGAATCATCTTAATCCAAATTTCTTAACCTTATGATACATGGGTAATGGATTACAATCTAAATGAGTTTGGTTACTTGTTTCACTTATGCACAATTCAACACAATTGACTATAATCTTTTAAGGTTCTATCCAGATTAGATTATAGAATCCTTCCTTTGAATCATCACCTTGAAGCAAGCTTATTTACTTTCTTTCCACCATTTAAGTTCATTGGGTGCTTTGCACCTTGAGCCTAGCCGTGACTCTAAATACTTTGTTGGTCTTCTTATGCTCTTTCCTACCAGAATTCTGCTCCAAACAGGGTCTGTAACTGCCCTGAAATCGCTGGTTACGTTTTCTCTTTAAAAGTCACGTGTGGGCATCGATGCGTATGCACACAGCACGCGTACGTGTCCCTGGAGCTTTATGATCCATGTGCATACGTCAAGCGTGCGTGCGCGTCCATGAGGATTTGGCTTAGCCATGAGAATGCGCCAGCTTCTGGCTTTGGCTTCCTCCCGCCGATCTTGGGAGCACGCATCCACGCGTATGCGCAAGGCACGCGTACGTGTCGCTGCTCACAACTCCAAAGCTCTATTTTTTTCATGCTCCTTCCCTTTATGCATGCCTCCTCCCTCTTTTCTAAGCCATCCTTGCCCTATAAGGTCTGAAATCACTTAACAAATGAATCACGGCATCAAATGACAATAGAGGAGGATTAAAATATATCTAATTTAATATAAAAGAAGCATGTTTCCATCTATGAAGCAAAATTGGGAAAGGAACACAAAATCATGCATTTTATATGAATAAGTGTGAAAGATTATTGATAAAACCCTCAAAATTTATACAAGATAAACCCTAAAAACGGAATTTATCATTCTGCCCATGTGATTTATCAATTAAAAAGTGAATGAAAAACTCGTGAGGCCAAACTAGTACCATATCATGCTTATATTCAAGAATTAATTGAGGATTTTGATGAGATTGTCTTTAATCAAGTATCACATGAAAAGCATTATTTGGCTGATGCTTTTGCCTTGTTATCCCCAATGTCCAAAATAAGTGATAATAAAAATGTACCACTCGTAAAAGTGAGAGTCCATAATCAACCCGCATATTGCCACATGATGGAATCAGACCTAGATAGAAAGCCATGGTATTATGACATCAAATGTTACCTTCAAGAACAAAAATACCCTCTAGGTGCATCTAAAAAGGACAAAAGAACCTTAAGGAGATTAGCTATGGGTTCTTGGATGAAAATGTAGTTTACAAGAGAAATTATGATACAGTTCTACTCAGATGTAGATGCCAAAGAAATTGAAAAACTCACTAAAGAAGAGCATAAAGGTACTTTTGGAACTCATGCAAATGAACATGCCATGACAAGAAAAATACTCAGCGTCAGATACTATTGGATTACTATGGAAGTAGATTGATTCAACCATGTGAACGATATCATAAATGCCAAATTTATGGTTATAAAATTCATGTACCACCTGGACATCTAAATATTTTGACTGCATCATGGCCATTTTCTATGTGGGACATGGATATCATTATCCCTATTGAACCAAAAGCTTCAAATAGGCATTATTTCATCTTAATGGCCATTGATTACTTTACAAAATGGGTGAAAGCTACTTCTTATGCTTGGCCTGACTTCTTCTGGTAGTGAAATGTGTTAAGAACTTCGTCGTGATGTTAGCAAAAGAGAATATGGATCCGGAAGGCAAAGTATTGAACTAAGCTATAGTTAGTCCTGATAGTGTTACTGGGAAAGCCTTACACCAAATTACATCACCTACTCCTTCAAGGTTCATCCTTGCCTCAAAAGTATCAATGTGCTCTTGAGGATCTTACTTGCCCTCATACTTAAGAGTGGGTTGTTTATCAAAATGTTTAGGTAAAGGAACCTGGAGGACATGTGGAGAGAATGGAGTTTGACCCATAATCACATGCTCCTAAGCAAATGGAATCGGGCTCCTTTACGGAGTCTGCCTCCTTTTAGATTGGGCTGAACGGGAGTCAATTCTTGCCCTCCTCTCTGGTTCACAATTTCCTCATCATGTTAAGGCAAGTCTCTCCTATCTTTTTGAGGTGAGCAAGAACGGCGAATATCATCCTCCTGACGTCGAGCATGAACCCTCTCTAGGGTCCTCCTTTCACGACTACATTCCTGTCCTCTTGTCGTATGCCTTTGGAAATGGAGCTTCCTTGATTGTGATTGCTATGCAAGTTTCGCTCTAACTATTGCATTTGATGACATATTTCTTGCATGGTATGGACATAGTCTTCACCTAAGCCACTAAATGGCAAACTCCAGTGTTTTGAACCTCTCGATGTTCAAACCCTGGAGGAACTTTATGATATTCTGGATTGGTAGGTGGGATAACATCAGTTTCATGTCTATTATCTTAACTTTGTTGCTCCTTGAAAGGAGTATTTTTGTTAATTAATGATTGTATTTTGTGGTCAGCCATGGAACGAATAGTATAGGATCCCACAAACAGTGCTAAATGTTCGTACCTTTTGATGTGATGAGCTAATTAATGAGATTCGAAGACCCTAATCAAACAATAAGTTAGAATTAGGCCGAAAGGGTAACCTGAAAAATACTCCAATGCTTAAGCCAGTGGTGTTTTAGGTGACAGAGTGAATAGTATGTTATCTATTGAGTTTGTTTTTTTCCTTTATCACATCTCTTCGATGTAACTGTTATTAGGTATTTACTACCTTTAATGTATGTTTTTAATGCCATGATTTGACAGTTTCATGAGTTAATGACTTTAATAACATTTATATTTA
Source organism: Arachis hypogaea (assembly GCF_003086295.3). Classification (NCBI taxonomy): domain Eukaryota; kingdom Viridiplantae; phylum Streptophyta; class Magnoliopsida; order Fabales; family Fabaceae; genus Arachis; species Arachis hypogaea. The sequence continues at coordinate 1,066,241 of NC_092043.1, read as the reverse complement.
ACTAATCTGTAAATAATATTAGTAAATTTTTATCTTAATTTTATTACACAACGCAATTCTTTTTTAATCTTATTTTTAAATTTAAATTTATTTATTTTATACATTCTACATGTTAAATAACTTAAGATATTTGAATTTTTCATAATTTATCTTTTAATTATTAATATTAGATTTATGATTTTAAAAATAAAAACATAAATATAATTTTTTAAATCTAATAGAAAAGTGGCTGAACAGACACGATAGTACCTATTGAGCAACTAGTGTGTGTATATATTCTACTTTTTCATTGGGACTAGTTCTTGTTTATATATCGTTATTTTATATTTTATCAAACTCTAATTTTGTAGTTACATCACGACTACTAATTTTCGTGAGAACTATAAACGTTTTAATATTTTTTGTTGTGATGTTCATGAATGGTTCAGAGTATCACTAAAATTTTCATCTTTTACCATTGGGGGCAAAAGTATTTTGATGGTTTGTACAAGTAATTTTGTTTCACTAATAGCTACTATTCTATATAGATATATATATTTTTATGGTATCTCTAACCCCATGGGTCAAAGATTAATTTGCTACGGACCAATGAGTTATTTCATTAAACAAAGCGCAATTCAAACTCTCAATACTTACTTAAATAGACTAGTAAACTAACCACTAGACTAACTCAAATTAATTTATATCCAAATATATTAATAACGTAATATATCATACTAATCTAAGTTTCACTGTTGTAAAAGACACTACAAGAAAAAAGCTGAGTACCGTCGGATTTAGTGTCACAGAATAGCGGCGGATTTACCGTCGGATTTACCTGCAATAACGACATCGAATTCGTAAGGTTAAGTAATTACCGTCAGATTTTATTTTCTGATAGTAAATCCAAAAATAATATCTAAAGGGAAAATAAATTAATTTGGCGCCTCCTTTACTGGCGGATTTACCGTCAGATTTTTCCAATAGTAACTCCAATTAGTGAAATGTTGTGTTTTGGTGTCCTGCAATTGGTTACCATCAGAATTTTTAGACTATAGATCCGACTGTAAAGGGGTGTAAATTCAAATCACGAACCTTCTTCTCCTTCATTTGAAACCATCACCACCATCCTCCTCTCTCTCCTTCCAGTTGCCGTCACCACCATCTGCCGCCACCACTGAGACCAACACCGTCGACAACCCCTTTTCATCGTCGGCAACCCACCGCCGACCCCTCCTTCTTCTCCTTCTTCCCCTCCCCCTCTCCTTCCAGTGTCGCTGTCACCACGATCTGCCGCCACCGCAAGCTCCTTCTCTTTCTTCACTTCTTTCCCCTCTTAGGCTCAACTGTTGTCTCCTGCTCTCTCTATCTCATTGACATAGAACTGAAGCTGCAGTAGTCCCCTTCATTCCAGCAAGCATCAACGCAACTTTGGCGATCACTGCTGCAACATCCACCTCTTTCCTTATTTCTTGCTATGTTCTTCATTACAGGTTCTTGAGCAACTCTTTTCCAATTCCTTTAATTTTAGTTTAATATAGTTTAGGTTTGATTAGAATTTCAATTTTAATTTTGAATCTGTTTCAAAATTAGTTCAGTCTAGTTTTCTAATGTTAGTGAATTTAGGTTGATTAAGTTAGGTTAGATTCAATTAATTAGGTTTTGAATTATTGTAGTATTTAGAATTGTCTAATTGTGTTAATTGCTGCATTGATGACTGTTTTGCTAAGAAATTGTTGCTGAGATTATTTGATAATTATTTGATTGTATGAAGATTCTCTATTTTGTTGTTGGTTTTGATTGCATTAATTCACTGTTAAGGCTATTTTGATTAATTTGTTGCTGAGTTCATGGGTTATGCTGTTAGTTTGGTGTTATTGGTGCTGAACTTTTGAATTGGTGCTAAGAGGATGCTTGTTAGTATCATTTTGTGTCATTTACACTTTGCTATACCATGTGTTCAACAATATACCTCACTGAGTTCTTAATGAAATTTTAGTTCAATCCTTGGAAATCAATGCTTGCTTTCACATTCTTATTGTTATTATGCATTGATGAATAGATGTGAAATTATTTTAAAATTGACCAAAATCTTAATTTTTGCATGATTGAGGTTCTTTGTCTAATAGTACAAGATTATTACAACTTTAAGCTCCTTAATTCTATATAATATCCAAGTATGTTAATTTTGGATGTTTATTTGGTTTTGTGTTATATTAGAAAATATTTTCAATTCTTGAAATCAATCTTGTGCTATTAATTATAGGAAGTAAATTAGTGTTGAACTTGTTCCCCATACTTGCACTTTATTGCGATAATTTATTGTTGACTTAATTGTGCTAAATTTCTGTAGATCAGGCTGCTGGTCGTGGCCGTAGCCGTGGTCGGGGTAGAGGGAGGGTTTCTTCTGATACACCCGAAATTTCTGGATCCTCTCCCTCTACTCTGACCACCCCCGGTGATGCCACAGGTTGAGCGAACCAGCTGTTTATCATGGTCCCTAACCCCAACTACGAGCCTCCGTCAACGATGACACCACCACCTCCTACCACTTAGCAACCCACATCCACGGTGAAGTCGCCTCCAGCGACGGGTGCCTCGGCTCCGGAGTCCAGCCACGGAAGTGTGGCAGCTGATGCCCCTCCACCACCTTCTATCCTACAATTGAAGATTTGGACTGAAAACGGCACGGGATAAGTATCACATTGAGTCTCATGTATTTCCTTTTTATAGTTATCATTAAAAGTGCTTGAAAATTGATTCTAGTTTAGCGGATTTAGGTTTGAATGCCTGGCTATATTTTCCTATTTCCTGTTTATGGTTATGGCTAAAAGTGCTTGAAAAGCGATAATAGTTTAATGGATTTAGGTTTATTAGGTTGCCTGGTTATTATTTCCTATTTTTTTATAATGGTTATTACTCAAAGTTCCTGAAAAGTGATTCATGTTTCCTGTTTACTTGATTATGGTTATTGTGGGTTGTTGTTAGGTTTGCACCGAACAACAACACGTGAACTTAGGGGATGACCAATGTCATCAAGCTGATGTACGACCATCCATGGCCTTGCTACATGAAGATCATTGCTGAAACCAGGGAACGATGGTTCCAGAAATAGGTGGTAAGTATATTTTTTTCGATTTCGAACCTTTTTAGCTAGTTTATATCCTCTTTCTTAACTATATAAATTTTGAATTTTCTTTATTGCAGTTGAACATTATATGGGACGCTGAGCACGATCTTACTGTCAGAAAAATATTCAACCATGGAATGGGTCGACGGCTCCAGCAAATGTTGGATGATGTTCGTCAGGGACGAGACCACCGGATGACCTGGCTTTAACCAGAAATAAAGAAAGCTCTATTTGTTCAATGGGAGACCAATGAGGGATTCATGCATCAGTGTCTCACCAACAGAGCTAAAAAGGCATCGACCAAGTCGTCTAAGTACACCGGCGGCTCAGCGACCTTCATGAAGACTAAGGCCAGGCTGGTATATAGTGGCTTTAATTTTGTTAATAACTTAGCTATATTCTCTTGCATATCATTACTAGGCATCCTAAACATATTGTTTCAATTCAACATGTGTAATCAAAGTCGTTGAATCGCGAGGCGGCATTGGAGAACAAAGCGAGATATGCTGATCAGTAGTCTCAGGACCATTATGTGAGTACACATAATATGATATTGTGTTAACTTTAACATAATAACTTGTGTTACACAGAAGTCCTACTCAATAATATGTAACACAATAACTTGTGTTACAAAGGAGTTCTACACACAAAGACGAGAGGCTGCGACTCGGCAGCTTTAGTCGTTGATCCCGATGTGGTCTAGCGCGAGACCGCCTGATCGCCATACAAGAACCGTGTATATGGGATGGGGTCATTTTTTGCCAGCGACCTCCACACCTCTTTGTTGAGGCCATCGTCAGGCTCCGCTGCAAGTCGAGCCCGGAAAAGGCATGAATTTAAGGTTACAGGAGCTCTAACGCAGCCTTCATCAGCAGGCTCAAGAGCTGAACGATTATCGAAAGAGGTATCAGGAGATCCTCACCCGCGTGACGTCTGCAAATGATCTCAGGCTAGAGTAGAGGGAGTCACTAGACCTGCTTCAGCGTTTTGAGGCTCAGATGGAGGTGTGTCAGGTATAGATGCGCGCCATTGGCATCGAACCTGCTGGTGGCAGCACCGCTGCTGGTGGAACATGGACATCACCACCTTCTGCACCGCCGACTCAGGGCCACAGGACTGACAACGATCAAGATGACGACGAGAACTACATGGATCTGTAGTTATTAGTGTTTCATTTAATTGTTTGATTGTATTTATTTAAGGTACTTGACTTTTAATTTATTTGAACATTGTATTACTTATTTTAAATAATAGATTTTTCATTATTTATGAATTCAACGTTAATTGTGTGAAAATTAAAATTAAAACGGACAATTTATTTCAATCTTTTTAAAAAAATGACATTACCGTCGGATATACCATAGGAATAATCTGACGGTAATAGTGCACAAAACAAAATTTTTTTGCGCAAATAATACCATCGAAAAAATTCGCCAGTAACCAACTCATTTTTCGAGCTGGTAAATCCGTCGCAACGAAAAAAAATCCGACGATAACTATTTAATTTATTTTTCTATGATAAATTCGATGGTGCTCAACGTTTTTCGCTGTAGTGAGGCTCTATAACACTATTCTATTACAGTAGCTAAAATTTCAATCTAATTCTTAAAATTTTTTTATAATTTTATAACATTTTTATTAAATTAAATAATTTTGCAATTTAAATTTTATTATAATTTTATATTTTAAGTTTTTTATTTACTTTTATTATTTCACATGAAATCTTAATTTCTTTATCTTTCCATGGATTTCACTCTAATATATATATAAAATGATAACTGCTATGTATTTCTCAAAAGATAATATAATCATTTAATTTCTTTCATTTATTATTGTATAATGGTCTGTTTTACATATTTTTAACACATAAAACACTAACACATTTAACCAATTTATGTATAATTAAAGTTTGAATAAAATTAATTTTTAAAATACTCATTAAATATGTGATAAGATTACACAAATATTTATCAAATTTGATGTTTTTTTATATTCTTAAGAAATATAAATAATTTTTGTGAAAAATCAAATGTTTATAATTTAATTTAAATATGATACTCTATATTCAAATAAAATATATAAAAAAGTTATTTTATGTATTGAATGTGTAGTCGAAGTATCTATACATCACATTACATCATTTACTAAAGATGACCTTTTTTTTTGTCAAATACTCTTACACACACGCACACCTCTTCCCTTTCCCAATAACTAAAGATGGCCTTAACTTCTGATTTTGTATAAAAGTGAGAATGATAGCGACACCGTTTAGTTTTATGTCTATAGTGCATTTCAGTTTCTTGGAAGGGACATATTTAATCGATGCCTGGGCTATCCATAACCCCTATGATTTCTAATCTATCACCAATATCTTAGTGGCATGCTTCGTACAAAACAAAAAAGGTGTATAATACATTTGAAGTAAGAATAAAATGAGAGTCGTAATTGGAACTACCTCTCTAGTCTCTACCCATTTTCTATGGGGATTAGCTTAAAAGGTTCAATACGGCACTGAAACTAATAAAGCATACTTAGTTTTTTCACTGTGTGAAAAAAATAAATAACTATTTTTTTTTGGATATGAAATAATTGCTTTAAGAAAAAAGTATTAATCAGCTTTTTTTTTCGATAGACATTGAGGAATAAACTTTAAAATTTGATTTTCCAGTGATAACGAATAAATGGAAATGGCACTATGGACTACGTAAGTTTCTACTGTTCCAGTTTCTTATCTTGAATAAGCCCAATAGAAAACGGAGAGCACCTCAAGTATAGCTCAATACTGCTAATTATGTATCTATTAAACTCTCTTATTTTTTAGTTATTTTTATAAGAAATTCAAATATATAATTACGATAAATACATATACATTTGATATTCTTTCTTTCCCTAGCATTCAAAATCATCAATGATTTTAAATTAAATTCAAAATTTTAAAATTATAACATTTAAAAATAAAAAAATACTCAATCATAAAAAATACTCTTCCATTGCTATGACGTTCTTGTTAAGGTTTTCATTTCAATTGAATGGAACTACCATTTATTATCTCTGATCCAAGTTTCAGATAGAGAATTGAATCATACAAATGATTAGAAAAAGTTCACTTTATGCACAATTATCTTAATGTGGATAATTTTGATTGTGAGTGTGGTTTAAATGTTTAACGATATTAATTTTTAGATAAAATTAAGGGAGCTTCAAATGTGTTTAAAAAATATTTTGTGTGCTATTATATATATTATTTTGAATGTGTTTTGAAGGTTTGATGTAGTGTTATTTTGTAGGTAACTTCTGTAGTAACATAAAAAATGGTGGCTAAGAGTGACACTAAATTGACTTGTTAAAAGAATTATAACAGTTAGTTTAGAAATTATTAAAGGAGACTTTGTTAGCATAAAAAAGAAGATTAATGTAATAATAAACCATGAATAATATGTTTATTTTTTTACATATTGAAAATATTTTCGTGAAATATTCAATCATTGAATTTTATGGTATTTTTTAAAATTGTGAAAGCAGGACAATATGCCTCTCTTGTATATTGTCCTGTTCTCACAATTTTAAAAAATACCATAAAATTCAATGATCGAATGTTATACCAAAATTTTTTTAATATACAAAAAAATTAGCCGAAGATTTATAGTTTAATGGATTTAGGTTTATTTGGTTTCCTGATTATTATTTCCACTTTTCTGCTTATGGTTATTGCTCAAAGTTCCTGAAAAGTGATTCCTATTTCTTGTTTACTTTATTATGGTTATTGTGGGTTGTTTCTTGGTTTGCACCAAACAACAATACGTGTACTTAGGAGATGACCAATGTCAACAAGTTGATGTAAGATCATCCATGGCCTTGCTACATGAAGATCCCTGCTGAGACCAGGGAATGATGGTTTCAAAAATGGGCTGTAAGTACTTTTTTTTTCAAACCTTTTTAGCTAGTTTATATCTTCTTTCTTGCTTAACTAATTTTGAAGTTTCTTTATTGCAGTTGAACTTTATATGGGACGCTGAGCACGATCTAACCGTCAAAAAAATATTCGACCATGGAATGGGTCGACGGCTCCAGCAAATGTTGGATGATGTTCGTCAGGGACGAGACCATCGGATGTCCTAGCTTTGACCAGAAATAAAGAAGGCTCTGTTTGTTCATTGGGAGACCAATGAGGGATTCATGCATCAGTGTCTCACCAACAAAGCTAAAAGTGCATCGGCCAAGTCGTCAAAGTACACCGGCGGCTTAGCGACCTTCATGAAGACTAAGGCCAAGCTGGTATGTAGTGACTTTAATTTTGTTAATAACTTAGCTATATTCTCTTGCATATCATTATTAGGCATCCTAAACATATTATTTCAATTCAACATGTGTAATCGAAGTCGTTGAATCGCAAGGCGACATTGGAGGAGGCATTCAAGTACACCCATACGCTGAAGGAGAACAAAGCGAGATATGCTGATCAATAGTCTTAGGACCATTATGTGAGTACACATAATATGATATTGTGTTAACTGTAACATAATAACTTGTGTTACACAGGAGTCCTACACAATAATATGAAACACAATAACTTGTGTTACACAGGAGTTTTACACACAAAGACTAGAGGCTACGACTCGGTAGTCTCACCAGAGTGGGGACGATGCTGCCGATGGCTCTGCAGCTTTAGTCATCGATCCCGATGTGGTCTGGCACCAGACCGCCTCATCGCCGTACAAGAACTGTGTATATGGGATAGGTCATTCCTCGCCAATGGCCTCCGCACCTCATTGTTGAGGCCGTCGTCGGGCTCCGCCGCCAGTCGAGCTCGAGGAAGGCGTGGATTTGAGGCTACAAAAGTTCTAACGCAGCCTTCATCAGCAGGCTCAAGAGCTGAACAATTATCGGGAGAGGTATCAGGAGATCCTCACCCGCGTGACGTCTACGGATGAATTCAACGTTAATTGTGTGAAAATTAAAATTAAAATGGACCATTTATTTCAATCTTTTTAAAAAAATTGACATTACTGTCGGATATACCGTAGGAATAATCTGACGGTAATAGTGCAGAAACAAAATTTTTTGGTGCTAATAATACCATCGAAAAAATTCTCCAGTAACCAATTCGTTATCCAAGTTGGTAATCCGTCGCAACGAAAAAATTCGACGGTAACTATTTAATTTATTTTTCTACGATAAATCCGACGGTACTCAACGTTTTTCGGTATAGTGAGGCTCTATAACTATTACAGTAGCTAGAATTTCAATCTAATTCTTAAATTGTTTTTATAATTTTATAAAAAAATTTTAAATTAAATAATGTTACAATTTAAATTTTATTATAATTTTATATTTTACGTTTTTTATTTATTTTTATAATTTCACATAAAATCTTAATTTCTTTATCTTTCCATGCATTTCACTCTAATATATATATAAAATGATAACTGCTATGTATTTTTTGAAAGATAATATAATCATTTAATTTCTTTCATATATTATTGTATAATAGTCTGTTTTTTAAAATATCTTGATTTTTGAAATTTAAAACTAAGATAAGATAAGATAAAAAATTTAAAATAAAAATCTGAAATTTTTTTTGAAAAATATTTACAATAACCAATAATAAGGCACACGTTTGTAATTCCCCGGCAACGGCATCATTTTGAAGAACGGATTTCTATCGGTAAAGAAATTCACAAATATAATCGCGTTGTAAGTATAGTTTCTAAACCAACAGAGAATCCTGTCGTACAAAAGTTTTGGTTGTCACAAGTAACAAACCCAATAAAATTTATAAACCGAAGTATTCAAACCTCGAGTCGTCTTCTCAAGGAATTACAGGGAAGTATGATTTATTATTGGTTATGAAAAAAATATTTCTGGGTTTTTGAAATAAGGAGCAAGTAGTTTGAATGACAAGAAAAATAAAATAATAATAATAAAATCTCTTGGCAAGGTATGAGAACTGGAAATCCTATCCTAGTTCTCCTTATCAGATGTGATGAGAATTGTTTATTGCTCCCACTTAGTTAACCCTTACTAAATAAAGGAAAGTCAAGTGGACCAATCAATTTGATCCTCAAGTCCTAGTCAATTCCTATGGAAAGACTAGCTTGGAGATATCCAAATTAATCAGCAACTCCCAATTTCAATCACTGCTTTATTTTGACAACTCAAGCGTTATCAATTAATCAACCAAAGCCAAAAGAGAAAGATCTAACTTAAAACATCAATGGATAACAAATGATAGAAGAAGTAATAAGTCTGAAATACCTCAAATTACATTAATAAAAGAAAATCAATCTAAACATAAAGAGTTCATAAACTAAATTGAGAAAATAAATAAAAGGAACATTGAACCGGAAAATTGAGAAGAAGAAATCCTAAATCCTTTATGAGGAATCCTAATCCTAAAACCTAAGAGAGAGGAGAGAACCTCTCTCTCTAAAAACTACATCTAAATTATGAAAAGTGAATTTTGAGTCGTCCCCCTTCATTCTTCCACTTTGCAGCCTTTAATCTGTGTTTTCTGGGCTTGAGACTGGGCCAGAAATAGCCCAGAATTCGCTGGTTATGAAATCAAACACGCTGATTTTTGTCACTGCGATGCGTCCGCATAGAGCACGCGTTCGCGTCGCCTAGCTGTATGGCCACTATGGCAAATTATATATCAAATCGAAGCCCCGGACGTTAGCTTTCCAACGCAACTGGAACCTCCTCATTTGGATCTTTGTAGCTCATGTTATGGTTATTTTAGTGCGAGAGGGTCAAGTTGACAGCTTTGCAGTTCCTTCAATTTCTTATATTCTTTCCACTTTTGCATGCTTCCTTTTCATCCTCCAAGCCATTCCTGCCCTATAATATCTGAAATCACTTAACACACATATCAAGGCATCGAATGGTAATAAGAGATGATTAAATTTAATATTTTTAAAGCATAGGAAACATGTTTTCACATATATCATAAAATGAGGAAGGAATAGTAAAACCATGCAATTAGTATGAATAAGTGTGCAAAGACTTGATCAAAACCACTCAATTGAGTATAAGATAAACCATAAAATAGTGGTTTATCAACCTCCCCACACTTAAACATTAGCATGTCCTCATGCTAAGATCAAGAGAAGCTATAAAGGAGTGAAGAGGAATGATAGAGAGTATGCAATGCAACCTATCTATGTGAATGCAACTACATGCAAATTGTTTCTACCTACTTGGTTAAAAGTAAACAAGTTCTTCAAGACAAATATGAATCAAATTCCACTAATTCAAATTACACAATAAAAGATAAGTAAACTTGTAAGAAGATAGCTCATGAAAGCAGGGAACATAAAATCAAGCATTGAACTCTTACTGGTAGTGTATATCGCTCTAGTTTCTCAAGTGTATAGGGTAATTCACTCCACTCTTCTCTAATCATGCTTTCTAAACTTTGTTCTTCATCTAACCAATCAACAAATATTTAATGTACCAATGCAAACATCATGAGGTCTTTTCAAGGTTGTAATTGGGCTAAGGTAAAGGTGAGGATATATATATGGCTAAGTGAGCTTTATAAATTGAATCTTTGACTAACCTAAGCTCTCACCTAACATATACATACTCTATATAACTCTAAAATCATGCCTAGCTACCCAAATTCTAACTTTTTTCATCTCATACTCATGTATCAACTTTTTTTTTAATTTTATCACATATGTATTGATATTTTTATTAACTTAACCTTGCATTGGGGTAATTTTGTCCCCTTATTTATTTACTTATTTATTGAATATTTTTGGATTTTTCTCTCTTTTTTTTCTTTCTTTTTTTTTTTTGAAAATAAACATAACATATCAATGCACATGGATTTTTTAATTTTTCTGGTCTCACATGAGTAGGTTCCCAAATTCCTAATATTCAAATAAATTAGAAACATGATACATTCTCTTATTAACCCATGTTCCTACAGTTTCCCCACACTTAGTTGATGCACAACCTCTATCTTAAGCTAACCAAAGATTCAATTGGGGTAATTAATTATTTTTCCGCTTAAGACTAGTGATGTGATAAAATACAGAATAAACGGGGATTAAAAGGCTCAAAGTGGCTAACAAGAGTGACATAAAATGGTAGGCTTATTTGGGAGAAGTGAGCTAAAACAAGTAATGGCCTCAATCATATGCAAGCATGTAAATACACTAAATAATGGACATATAGAATGGAACAAAGTATAGATTACAATCATAGAGAAGGAAACACACAAGAATAAAAATTTAGGGTTAAATAATGTAACCATGTAAATAAGCTCAAAATCTCACAGGTTGTGTGTTCTTTGGCTCAAAAACCATGTTTCAAATACAATTTAAAACAAATTTAACACATAGAAAATTTTAATTTTTAATTTAAATTAGTGAAATTTTTCAAAAATATGGTCTTAAAAAAACTTATTATTTTTCAACTAAGTAGTACTTAAATGCAAACAATCAACTACACATGCAATCTATTATGCAATGCAACAATGAACTAATAAAGAAAATAAGATATTGGTATTGAGAAGAGAATAACTAACCCATGAAGATCGGTATTGACCTCCCCACACTTAAAGATTGCACCGTCTCGGTGCATGCTAAGATGTGCAAGTAGACGAGTTGCTTCAACTGATGCTTTTCTCCAAGGATTGTGCAGATAGACTTGTTTGTCTCCCCATATAGAAGTTCCTTTTCCCTTCCTCTCGGTGGCCATCCTGAAAGAAGAGGGAAAGAAGGAAAAGTAACCCAGAAATAAAGATAAGAAAATAAATAAAATATGGATTGGTTAATGCCAAATAATAAAGGTCTCAATTACATGGTAGCTACAACATGCAAGTGAGAAAATAATAAAAGCACATGGCATATCAATAGTGCAAAAAGTTGCAACAATGGGAAAGAGAGTGTGGGTAATGCAAGATAGAGTAAGTGCATATCAATGCAAAAGGAATATCAGTATTATAAAAATTAGCATTGACTTATGAATAATAATACCCAATCAGAATAAAACAAGTCATGAAGCACCAGAATAATTCAAGAAAAGATGCAATAGTTAAAGAAGAGAATTGTAACACCAATGGAAAAGAAAAAGAAAGTAAGAAAGGAGGAAGAAAGAAATAAGAAGGGAAAGAAAAATTAGGATTTGGGGAAGAAAAGATAAGATATTTGGCTGATCTTGATAAGCTGTGCGCCGCTTATGACGCGGACGCGTGGAGCACGCGTTCGTGTGGTTAGCGCGTTTTTGAAGTGACACGGACGCCTAGGGCACGCGTTCGCGTGGAGTGATTTGTGCCATTAGCGCGAGGGCAGCCTCGCGGTCGCGCAACTCTCTGTTTGAAACTTATATTGCCAAATTTTAAGGTGACGCAGTCGCGTGGGAGACGCGATCGCGTGGGGCACGCATTTGCGTGGTAGGGCTTGTGCTTCTAGCATGGTTCCAGCCCCACTCCATCACAACTCGCTGCCATACACCCTTGTTACGTCGATTTTTAGGGCACGCGTTTGCGTGGGTGACGCGGACGCGTCAGCGATGCGGTCGCGTGGATCAATTTGTGCCAAAGGCACGCCTCCAGCCACGCTCTCGCGTGACTCTCTGTTCAATCTTGTTTTCTTCCTAACACACATATGACGCGGACGCGTTGGCGACGCTGTCGCGTCGTGTGCGCTTCTCTTTTTTTTTTCAAAATGCAGAATGCAGAATGCAGAATGCAATGCTAATATGAATGTTATACATGATTCCAGGTCCAATCAAAACTCAAAAACAAACAAAACAGACTAGAATTAAAACTAAAAAAGGGACAATCATACCATGGTGGGTTGTCTCCCACCTAGCAATTTTAGTTAAAGTCCTTAAGTTGGACATTTGGTGAGCTCCCTGTTATGGTGGCTTGTGCTTGAACTCGTCTTGAAACTTCTACCGATGCTTGGACTTCCAATAAGCTCTATCAATACCAAGTAAATCCCTCAAGCTTTGATGGAGTTCTTCACAAGCTTTGAGCTCCCAAAATTGATCCTCATATATTTCCGGATCCCAAATCTTGTTTCTACACCCGTCTTCAAGTTGATTATCATGATTCCATCCGGGTGGTTCAGCTTTAGAATTCTCACGTAAGTACCCAAACATCTTCCTAGACCCATTCAATTGAGCTCTACACGAACCTTTGCGTTTAAACTTAAAGCTTCCAACCATAATGAACCTTGCAGGACAATTCTTACCACTGACCATCTTTCTCTTACTCTTAATGCCACAAAGAGCTCTAAGTTGATCATCCGTCTCCAGTAGCCCATATTCAAGTGGAATTAGAAAGCTAAGGGATATGAATTTTACCCACTTGAATGTTGTGAAGGATGATGGCAACTTAATGAGGGGGGGTCTCCAACGACTTTGGCAAGGTAATTACAGGCTTTACTCCCGTGAGTGCTTTCTTGACACTTTCCATCTTTTTACAAGCTTCTTCAATACCAACCTCTTCTTCTTGGTAGCTTTCTTCCAATTTAATCTCTTCTTCATTGCTTACCAAGGGCATGGGAGGCTGTGCTTCTGCTTCTTTAGTCTCCATCTCTTGATCAACCTCTTCCAAGTCTTCAACCATGATATGCCTTGGAGGTTGTACACCCTCTTCAACATCAAATTCAAATGTCTTGGAAGGAGGTTCTATGATTTGAATTTCCCATGGAGGTTCCGCATCTCCTAAATCTTCAACCACTTCCTCTTCTTCAGCTATTAGGGTTTCCTCCACTTGTTCCAATACAAAGGTATGTTCCTCATTGTCCATTGGAGTTTCTAGTGTCTCTTTTATGCTACGCTCTTTTATTGATTCTCCACATGTAGCCATGGGAGCACTTTGAGTGTCCGAGCGTTGGGAAGCTAATCGACTTATCGCTTGATTTAGTTAATATAGAGTTGCATGAAATCGATCTACTGATTCCTTGAGATGATCCCTTTATTCTTGTTCCGCTTGGATTGCATGATTAGGATCATATGGCTCTTGGGTAGATGGACATGGACATGGTGTATATGGAAGTGGTGGTTTCTGGGAGTAATTGGGTTGAAATTAGGGTGGTTCTAGATATGGTTCATATGGCTCATAAGGTGGTTGGTGTGGTGGATAAGGGTTAAGATCATATGAGAGTGTTTGGTGATAAGGGGCTTGTGAGTATGGTGGTCCAAAATTATGTTAATGAGGGGGTTCATAGGCATATGATGGTGGTTGTTGATAATCAAAAGAGCGCTCACCATAGCCATTGCCTTGATATGCATCACAGAACGGTTGTTGATAGTCTATTGGAGGTGGTTGTTGCCATGAGGGTTGATCAAATCCTTGTGGCTCCTCCCATCTTTGATTGTCCCAACCTTAATGCATATTCTCATTGTAATCTCCTCTTCCTGCAATATAATTGTAACCAGACTCATAGTCGAAGGGGTGAGAGTTCATAGTAGTAGGAAAAAATAAAAATAAAAACTAACAAAAAGAAAATATTTTGAAAAAGATATGATTTTTGAAAAAAAAAAGATAAGATTTTGAAAAAGATATGATTTTTTGAAAAAAAATTGATTTTTGAAATTTAAAACTAAGATAAGATAAGATAAAAAATTTAAAATAAAAATTTGAAAATTTTTTTGAAAAATATTTACAATAACCAATAATAAGGCACACGTTTGCAATTCCCCGGCAACGGCACCATTTTGAAGAACGGATTTCTATCGGTAAAGAAATTCACAAATATAATCGCGTTGTAAGTATAGTTTCTAAACCAACAGAGAATCCTGTCGTACAAAAGTTTTGGTTGTCACAAGTAACAAACCCAATAAAATTTATAAACCAAAGTATTCAAACCCCGGGTCGTCTTCTCAAGGAATTGCAGGGAAGTATAATTTATTATTGGTTATGAAAAACAATATTTTTGGGTTTTTGAAATAAGGAGCAAGTAGTTTGAATGACAAGAAAAATAAAATAATAATAATAAAATCTCTTGGCAAGGTATGAGAACTGGAAATCCTATCCTAGTTCACCTTATCAGATGTGATGAGAATTGTTTATTGCTCTCACTTAGTTAACCCTTACTAAATAAAGGAAAGTCAAGTGGACCAATCAATTTGATCCTCAAGTCCTAGTCAATTCCTATGGAAAGACTAGCTTGGAGATATCTAAATTAATCAGCAACTCCCAATTTCAATCACTGCTTTATTTTGACAACTCAAGCGTTACCAATTAATCAACCAAAGCCAAAAGAGAAAGATCTAACTTAAAACATCAATGGATAACAAATGATAGAAGAAGTAATGAGTCTGAAATACCTCAAATTGCATTAATAAAAGGAAATCAATCTAAACATAAAGAGTTCCTAAACTAAATTGAGAAAATAAATAAAAGGAACATTGAACCAGAAAATTGAGAAGAAGAAATCCTAAATCTTTTATGAGGAATCTTAATCCTAAAACCTAAGAGAGAGGAGAGAACCTCTTTCTCTAAAAACTACATCTAAATTATGAAAAGTGAATTGTGAGTCATCCCCCTTCATTCCTCCACTTTGCAGCCTTTAATCTGTGTTTTCTAGGCTTGAAACTGGGCCGGAAATAGCCCAGAATTCGCTTGTTATGAAATCAAACACGCTTATTTTCGTCACTGCGATGCGTTCGTGTGGAGCACACGTTCGCGTTGTCTAGCTCTATGGCCACTATGAAAATTATATATCAAATCGAAGCCCCGGACATTAGCTTTCCAACGCAACTAAAACTGCCTCATTTGGACCTCCGTAGCTCAAGTTATGGTCGTTTTAGTGTGAGAGCGTCAGGCTGACAGATTTGCAGTTCCTTCAATTTCTTGTATTCTTTCCACTTTTGCACGCTTCCTTTTCCATCCTCCAAGCCATTCATGCCCTATAATCTCTGAAATCACTTAACACACATATCAAGGCATCGAATGGTAATAAGAGATGATTAAATTTAATATTTTTAAAGCATAGGAAACATGTTTTCACATATATCATAAAATGAGGAAGGAATAGTAAAACCATGCAATTAGTATGAATAAGTGTGTAAAGGCTTGATAAAAACCACTCAATTGAGCATAAGATAAACCATAAAATAGTGGTTTATCAACGTTCTTGTTAAGGTTTTCATTTCAATTGAATGGAACTACCATTCATTATTTTTTATCCAAGTTTTAGATAGAGAATTGAATCTTACAATTGACTAGAAAAAGTTCACTTTATGCACAATTATTTTAACATAGATAATTGTGATTGTGAGTGTGGTTTAAATGTTTAACGATATTTATTTTTAGATAAAATTAAGGAAGCTTCGAATGTGTTTAAAAAATATTTTATGTGCTACTATATATATTATTTTGAATGTGTCTTGAAGGTTTGATGTAGTGTTATTTTGTAGGTAACTTCTGTAGTAACATAAAAAATGGTGGCAAAGAGTGATACTAGATTGACTTGTCAAAAGAATTATAACAATTAGCTTAGAAATTATTAAAGGAAACTTTGTTAGCATAAAATAGGAGATTGATGTAATAACAAACTATGAATAATATGTTTATTTTTTTACATATTGAAAATATTTTGGTGAAATATTCAATCATTGAATTTTATGCTATTTTTTAAAATTGTGAGAGCAGGACAATATGCTTCTCTTGTATATTGTCCTACTCTCACAATTTTAAAAAACACCATAAAATCCAATGATTGAATATTATACCAAAATTTTTTCAATATATAAAAAAATTAGCCGAAGAGTTATAGTTTAATGGATTTAGGTTTATTTAGTTTCCTGGTTATTATTTCCTATTTTCTGCTTATGGTTATTGCTCAAAGTTCCTGAAAAGTGATTCATGTTTCCTGTTTACTTGATTATGGTTATTGTGGGTTGTTGTTAGGTTTGCACCGAACAACAACACGTGTACTTAAGAGATGACTAATGTCATCAAGCTGATGTATGACCATCCATGGCCTTGCTACATAAAGATCCCTGCTGAGACCAGGGAATGATAGTTTCAGAAATGGGCTGTAAGTACTTTTTTTGCTTCAAACCTTTTTAGCTAGTTTATATCCTCTTTCTTGCTTAACTAATTTTGAAGTCTCTTTATTGTAGTTGAACTTTATATGGGACGCTGAGCACGATCTAACCGTCAGAAAAATATTCGACCATGGAATGGGTCGACGGCTCCAGCAAATGTTGGATGAAGTTTGTCAGGGACGAGATCACCGGATGTCCTGGCTTTGACCGGAAATAAAGAAGGCTCTGTTTGTTCATTGGGAGACCAATGAGGGATTCATGCATCAGTGTCTCACCAATAGATCTAAAAGTGCATTGGCCAAGTCGTCCAAGTACACCGACGGCACAGCGACCTTCATGAAGACTAAGGCCAAGCTGGTATGTTGTGACTTTAATTTTGTTAATAACTTAGCTATATTCTCTTACATATCATTACTAGGCATCCTAAACATATTGTTTCAATTTAACATGTGTAATCGAAGTGGTTAAATCGCGAGGCGACATTGGAGTAGGCATTCAAGTACACCCATACACCGAAGGAGAACAAAGCAAGATATGCTGATCAGTAGTCTCAGGACCATTATGTGAGTACACATAATATGATATTGTGTTAACTGTAACATAATAACTTGTGTTATACTGGAGTCCTACACAATAATATGCAACACAATAACTTGTGTTACACAAGAGTTCTACACACAAAGACTAGAGGCTGTGACTCGGAAGTCTCACCAGAGTGGGGACGACGCTGCCGATAGCTCTGCAGCTTTAGTCGTCGATCCCGATGTGGTTTGGCGCCAGACCGCCTCATCGCCGTACAAGAACTGTGTATATGGGATGGGTCATATTTCGCCGGTGGCCTCCGCACCTCTTTGTTGAGGCCATTGTCGGCCTTCGCCGCTAGTCGAGCCCAAGGAAGGCGTGGATTTGAGGCTATAAGAACTCTAACGCAGCCTTCATCAGTAGGCTCAAAAGCTGAACGATTATCGGCAGAGGTATCAAGGGATCCTCACCCGCGTGACGTCTATGAATGATCTCAAGCTAGAGTAGAAGGAATCACTAGAGCTTCTTTAGCGTATGGAGCTCAGATGGAGGTGTATCAGGTATAGATGCGCGACATTGGCATTGAACCTGCTGGTGGGAGCACCGCTGCTGGTGGCACACGAATATCACCACCTTTAGCACCGCCGACTCAGGGCCAAGGGACCGACCACGATCAAGATGACGAGGAGGACTACCTGGATCTGTAGTTATTAGTGTTTCGTTTAATTGTTTGATTGTATTTATTTGATGTACTTGACTTTTAATTTATCTTAACATTGTATTATTTATTTTAAATAATAGGTTTTTCATTATTTATGAATTCAACGTTAATCGTGTGAAAATTAAAATTAAAATGGACCATTTATTTCAATCTTTTTTAAAAAAATTGACATTACTGTCGGATATACCGTAGGAATAATCTTACGGTAATAGTGCAGAAACAAAATTTTTTGGCGCTAATAACACCATCAAAAAATTCTCCAGTAACCAATTCTTTTTCCGAATTGGTAATCCGTCTCAACGAAAAAATTCCGACGGTAACTATTTAATTTATTTTTCTACGATAAATCCGACAGTACTCAATGTTTTTTTGTATAGTGAGGTTCTATAACACTATTATATTACAGTAGCTAGAATTTCAATCTAATTCTTAAATTTTTTTTATAATTTTATATTTTACGTTTTTTATTTACTTTTATAATTTCACATAAAATCTTAATTTCCTTATCTTTCCATGCATTTCACTCTAATATATATATATATATATATATATATATATATATATATATATAAAATGATAACTGATATGTATTTTTCGAAAGATAATATAATCATTTAATTTCTTTCATATATTATTGTATAGTAGTCTGTTTTACATATTTTTAACACATAAAACACTAACACATTTAACTAATTTATGTTTAATTAAAGTTTGAATAAAATTAATTTTTAAAATGCTCATTAAATATGTGATAAGATTACACAAATATTTATCAAATTTGGTATTCTTTTTATATTCTTAAGAAATATAAATAATTTTTGTAAAAAATCAAATGTTTATAATTTAATTTAAATATGATACTCTATATTCAAATAAAATATATAAAAAATTTATTTTATGTATTGAATGCGTAGTGAAAGTATCTATACATCACATGACATCACTTACTAAAGATGACTTTTTTTTATCAAATACTCTTACACACACGCACACCCCTTCCCTTTCCCAATGGCTAAAGATGGCCTTTACTTCTGATTTTGTATAGAAGTGAGAATAATAGCGACACCGTTTGGTTTAATGCCTATAATGCATTTCGGTTTCTTGCTTGGAAGGGACCTATTTAATCAGTGCCTGGGCTATCCATAACCCCTATAATTTCTAATCTATGACCAATATCTTAATGGCATGCTTCATACAAAACAAAAAAGGTGTATAATACATTTGAAGTAAGAATAAATTGAGAGTCGTAATTGGAACTACCTCTCTAGTCTCTACCCATTTTCTATAGGAATTAGCTTAAAAGGATCACTAGGGCACTGAAACTAATAAAGCATACTTAGTTTTTCACTGTGTGACAAAAATAAATAACTGCTTTTTTTATATGAAATAACTGCTTTAAGAAGAAAGTATTAATCAGTTTTTTTTCTTGCTGGACATTTATGAATAAACTTTAAAATTCGATTCTCCAGTGATAACGAATAAATGGAAATGGCGCTATGGCTACGTAAGGCTCTACTGTTCCAGTTTCTTATCTTGAATAAGCCCAATAAAAAATGGAGAGCACCTCAAGCACAGCTCAATACAACTAATTAAGTATCTATTAAACTCTCTTATTTTTTAGTTATTTTTATAAGAAATTCAAATATATAATTACGATAAATACATATACATTTGATATTCTTTCTTTACCTACCATTCAAAAACATCAATTATTTTAATTAAATTCAAAATTTTAAAATTATAATATTTAAAAATAAAAAATACTCAATCATAAAAAATACTCAATATGGTCCTACTCTCACAATTTTAAAAAACACCATAAAATCCAATTATTGAATATTATACCAAAATTTTTTCAATATACAAAAAAATTAGTCAAAGATTTATAGCTTAATGGATTTAGGTTTATTTGGTTTCCTGGTTATTATTTCCTATTTTCTGCTTATGGTTATTGCTCAAAGTTCCTTAAAAGTGATTCATGTTTCCTGTTTACTTGATTATGGTTTTTGTGGGTTGTTATTAGGTTTGCACCGAACAACAACAGGTGTACTTAGGAGATGACCAATGTCATCAAACTGATGTACGATCATCCATGGCCTTGCTACATGAAGATTCCTGCTGAGACCAGGGAACGATGTTTCAGAAATGGGCTGTAAGTACTTTTTTTTTCAAACCTTTTTAGCTAGTTTATATCCTCTTTCTTGCTTAACTAATTTTGAAGTTTCTTTATTTTAGTTGAACTTTATATGGGACGCTGAGCACGATCTAACCGTCAGAAAAATATTCGACCATGGAATGGATCGACGGCTCCAGCAAATGTTGGATGATGTTCGTTAGGGACGAGACCACCGGATGTCCTGGCTTTGACCGAAAATAAAGAAGGCTCTGTTTGTTCATTGGGAGACCAATGAGGGATTCATGCATCAGTGTCTCACCAATAGAGCTAAAAGTGCATCGGCCAAGTCGTCCAAGTACACCGGCGGCTCAACGACCTTCATGAAGACTAAGGCCAGGCTGGTATGTAGTGACTTTAATTTTGTTAATAACTTAGCTATATTATCTTGCATATCATTACTAGGCATCCTAAACATATTGTTTCAACTCAACATGTGTAATCGAAGTCGTTGAATCGCGAGGCGACATTGGAGGAGGCATTCAAGTACACCCATACGCTGAAGGATAATAAAGTGAGATATGCTGATCAATTGTCTCAGGACCATTATGTGAGTACACATAATATGATATTGTGTTAACTGTAACATAATAACTTGTGTTACACAGGAGTCCTACACAATAATATGCAACACAATAACTTGTGTTACACAGGAGTTCTACACACAAATACTAGAGGCTGCGACTCGACAGTCTCACCAGAGTGGGGACGATGCTGCCGATGGCTCTGCAGCTTTAGTCGTCGATCCCGATGTGGTCTGGCGCCTGACCGCCTCATCGCCGTACAAGAACCGTGTATATGGGATGGGTCATTCTTCGCCAGTAGCCTCCGCACCTCTTTATTGAGGCCGTCGTCGGGCATTGCCGCCAGTCGAGCCCGAGGAGGGCATGGATTTGAGGCTACAAGAGCTCTAACGCAACTTTCATCAGCAGGCTCAAAAGTTGAACGATTATCGGGAGAGGTATCAGGAGATCCTCACCCGCGTGACCTCTACGGATGATCTCAGGCCAGAGTAGAGGGAGTCACTAGAGCTACTTCAGCGTATAGAGGCTCAAATAGAGGTGTATCAGGTATAGATGCGCGCCATTGGCATCGAACCTACTGGTGGGAGTACCGCTGCTGGTGGCACACAGACATTACCACCTTCTGCGCTGCCGACTCAGGGCCACGGGACCAATCACGACCAAGATGACGAGGGGGACTACTTAGATCTGTAGTTATTAGTGTTTCATTTAATTGTTTGATTGTATTTATTTGATGTACTTGACCTTTAATTTATTTCAACATTGTATTATTTATTTTAAATAATAGGTTTTTCATTATTTATGAATTCAATGTTAATTGTGTAAAAATTAAAATTAAAATAGACCATTTATTTCAATCTTTTTAAAAAAATTGACATTACCGTCGGATATACCATAGGAATAATCTGACGGTAATAGTGCACGAAACAAAATTTTTTGGCGCTAATAATATCATCGAAAAAATTCGCCAATAACCAATTCGTTTTCCGAGTTGGTAATCCGTCGCAATGAAAAAAATCCGACGGCAACTATTTAATTTATTTTTCTACGATAAATCTGACAGTACTCAATATTTTTCGGTGTAGTGAGACTCTATAACACTATTCTATTACAGTAGCTAGAATTTCAATCTAATTCTTAATTTTTTTTAAATTTATAAAACTTTTATTAAATTAAATAATTTTTCAATTTAAATTTTATTATAATTTTATATTTTATGTTTTTTTTTTACTTTTATAATTTCACATAAAATCTTAATTTCTTTATCTTTCTATGCATTTCACTCTAATATATATATTAAGTGATAACTGCTATGTATTTTTCGAAAGATAATATAATCATTTAATTTCTTTTATATATTATTGTATAGTAGTCTGTTTTACATATTTTTAACACATAAAACGCTAACACATTTAACTAATTTATGTATAATTAAAGTTTCAATAAAATTAATTTTTAAAACACTCATTAAATATGTGATAAGATTACACAAATATTTATCAAATTTAATGTTCTTTTTTATATTCTTAAGAAATATAAATAATTTTTGTGATAAATCAAATGTTTATAATTTAATTTAAATATGATACTCTATATTCAAATAAAATATATAAAAAATTTATTTTATGTATTCAATACATAGTAAAGATATTTATATATCACATGACATCACTTACTAAAAATGACTTTTTTTTTTTGTCAAATACCCTTACACACACGCATATTCCTTCCCTTTCTTAATGGCTAAAGATGGCCTTAACTTCTGATTTGTATAGAAGTGAGAATAATAGCGACACCGTTTGGTTTTATGTCTGTAGTGCATTTCAGTTTTTGGTTTGGAAGGGACCTACTTAATCAGTGTCTGGGCTATTCATAACCCTTATACTTTCTAATCTATGACCAATATCTTAGTGATATACTTCGTATCAAACAAAAAAGGTGTATAATACATTTGAAGTAAGAATAAAATGAGAGTCGTAATTGGAACTACCTCTCTAGTCTCTACCTATTTTCTATGGGGATTAGCTTAAAAGGTTCAATAGGACACCGAAACTAATAAAGCATACTTAGTTTTTCACTTTGTGAAAAAAATAAATAACTGTTTTTTTTATATGAAATAATTGCTTTAAGAAGAAAGTATTAATCAACTTTTTTTTTCGCTCGACATTGATGAATAAACTTTAAAATTCGATTTTCCAGTGATAACGAATAAATGGAAATGGCACTATGGACTACGTAAGACTCTACTGTTCCAGTTTCTTATCTTGAATAAGCCCAATAAAAAATGAAGAGCACCTTAAGCACAGCTCAATACTGCTAATTATGTATCTATTAAACTCTCTTAGTTTTTAGTTATTTTTATAAAAAATTCAAATATATAATTACGATAAATACATATATATTTAATATTCTTTCTTTCTCTAGCATTCAAAAACATCAATTATTTTAAATTAAATTCAAATTTTAAAATTATAAAATTTAAAAATTAAAAAAATACTCAACCATAAACAATACTCTTCCATTGCTATGACATTCTTGTTAAAATTTTCATTTCAATTGAATGGAACTACCATTCATTATCTCTGATCCAAATTTTAGATAAAGAATTGAATCATACAAATGATTAAAAAAAGTTCATTTTATGCACAATTATTTTAACGTGGATAATTTTGATTGTGAGTATGGTTTAATGTTTAACAATATTTATTTTTAGATAGAATTAAAGGAGCTTCGAATGTGTTTAAAAAATATTTTGTGTGCTACTGTATATATTATTTTAAATGTGTCTTAAAGGTTTGATGTAGTGTTATTTTGTAGGTAACTTCTGTAATAATATAAAAAATGGTAGCTAAGAATAATACTAGATTGACTTGTCAAAAAAAATTATAACAGTTAGCTTAGAAATTATTAAAGAGACTTTGTTAGCATAAAAAAAAGAGATTGATGTAATAACAAACCATTAATAATATGTTTATTTTTTTACATGTTGAAAATATTTTGGTGTAATATTTTGTTCTGTTCTTATAATTTTAAAAAACATTATAAAATTCAATGATTGAATATTATACCAAAATTTTTTCGATATACAAAAATATTAGCCGAAGATATACCAAGAAAGTAAACACCAAAAAGAAATCTAATGTATTGGGTCTTAGAAAATATAATACTAGTAGGAAAAAAAATAGTAGAACCCAGAAAAATAAATGATAATGGCCTTATGTTTTTTTTTTTAAACCCAATGATAAAAAATAATTAAATTTAATCATTAAAAATAAAGAACCGAATTATTCCCCATACATGAGGGAAAAAGAAGAAAAAAAATTAATGAGGGATGGAAGGAAAAAAAAATTGTTAAAAAAATATTTGACATAAAAAATATTTAACTAAACATAAACACTAAAATTTGGGTAACATTATAATTGATCCTCTACATTTGGGCATAATCCTGTTTTGGTCCCTAAGGTTTAAAGTGTCTTATTTGAATTCAAAAAAAGTTTCATTTAACTTCAATATAGTCCCACCGTGAGGTTAAAGTTAAATAATTAACGAAATGTCCTACATGATAATAGTATAAGAACATCGTCGATAATATGGAGAATAAGTACAAGTTCTAGAGGCACAAAATCAACCGTGGATGTATCAATACATATATTTATCAATTTTCTTACAATTTAAATGAAATATTTTCTATATATAACTAAGGAGAATGATAAATAAATGTACTGATACATCTACGGTTAATTTTGTGCCTCTGGAGCTTATACTTATTCTCCATATTATCGACCTTGTTATTGTATTGTTGTCATGTAAGACATTTTGTTAATTATTTAACTTTGACTTCACAGTGAGACTACATTGAAGCTAAATGAATTTTTTTGGATTCAAATAAGACACTTTAAACTTTAAAGACCAGAACAGGATTACGCCCAAACGTAGAGAACCAATTTAATACTTTACCCCTAAAATATAATAAAAATTATGTACATACATTTCAATCTTCTCAAAATCAAATTAATTAAAAATTATATATAAATATTAGATTTTAAAATTTGAATTTCACTTGTATAATTCTTTTTATCATGTTTAGATAAGAATTTTTCTTTAATTATTAAATTTTATTAAATTTAAAGTTTTATTCTTTTGACCCAATAATTATGTTTGTAGAAAACTCAATAAATTGTTCATAGACATGCGCATAAAATCATACATTTTTATTTTTTTTATGTAAAAATAGTACTGAAATTTTTTAATAGTGACATAAAAAAATTTTAATTTTGACACACGAATTTTTTAATTTTGACACCGAAATTTCTTAAAATTCTAATCTTGATGATGTAGTTTCTATTTTTTGCTTTTTTTTTTATTCGTGCAAATTTTCGTCTATGTTAGTGTTGCGTTTTTTAAAGCTCAGCATAGAAAGCTTTTTTTGGTATTTACTTTTTCATTATACTCTCATTGTCACTTATCTCACAAATTTCCTTTTCTGCACTGACAAATGATACAATTCTACTAGTGGATCAACCTAATGCCACCCTTAGCCACCATTCTTTATGCCACCACCACAAAAACTCACCTATATATATACATGCAGAGAAGGCTTATGACTACTGCACTCACATATAATAGAAAGCCAAGTTCCCTAACAAACTATAGCAAATTCATGAAGACCAAGTCAACCACTCTAATTATCCTTTCTCGTTGGGGGTTATACCCTTAACATCCACTAGGCAATGGGCACTGGTCAGTGGCACCGAGGCTTTCCTGCTGGCATGCGAAAATAATCATAAACAATGATGTGATATATTACACTACTTGTTTTTTCTTTAGAGCCAATGACAAATCCATATAAAACCACTTGCTAGGGTGCTTTATAGACCCACTTGAAAGACATACATATAAAGCACCATCAAAGTGGACTATCTTAGGATCCATGGCATACGTTTGTCACATTCACTTTCTTCTGAATATGGGCTGCATTATTTTCATTTCTATCCATCTATATTACGTACCTTGCTTAGCATGCAGTTTCTTTATTTCTCTTTTGCATTTTAGGTTTTTCTTGCAACACTCTCAACTAGCGTTTGACTCCTTTTTGCTTGATCTCCAACATGATTTTCATCATCATTGTTTCTGGGATTTGTAATTGACTTGTGGATATCTCTTATGTTTTTAGAACCGAATCTAGTGAAATCAACTAACTACTTCACAAATGAAATGTTTTGACATTATATAGCTCACGTGGGCACACATCAAAATGAAATTTTCTTTTAATAAAAACAATTCTGCTAGGAACTAAGAGGAGTTCAGCCAACTCCTGCCAACTTTTTAATGGGCTGAACTTCAAAGTTCATCTTTATAAAAAGAAGTTAATATATATGGATATTTCTTCTGTTAAGAATAAGAATATTTTTTTTTCATACTAAATGGATGTTCTTTTATATATTTTTTGAATTTTTTTTATTACAAATATAAATATCTTTATTTTTTTTAAGAATTTTATAGTTTTTTTTATTTTATAGATATCTAATTATTTTTGCCAAAATATAACTGAATATTTCTTTTATTAAACATTAGGATGTTTTTTTTCATATTAAATGAATGTTTTTTTTTATATTTCTCTAATTGTTCAAGAACAATTCGTGCTCCACCACTCTTTCCTTAAACAATTCCTGAAGTTGAACCAAGTGCAAGGCAGAGACCGATTAGATGTAATGGAATCGCGATTTGACTGATTCGAAGGGAGATTGGATGTGATGGAATCGCAATTTGACCGATTCAAAGAGAAACTAACGGTGTGTATTTATGAAACTAACTGGTGACTACAGGAGGAGGAAAATAGCTACTGCCTTGTTGAAAGCGTGTGACAAGCTTTCCATTTTGTGGGGTCATGAGTTTTTTGCATTTTAGACTTTTGAAGAAGATCTTGGTGCACGTAAATTATACACAAATGTAGGATACCATATTGTGTATAGAGATCCACCATGGACAAGTAATTGGATTGGACGAAAATGTCGTGTTCTTATGAAAAGGGCAGAGAGGGCTGACAGTGAGAAAGAGGAAGGTGTGTGTGGTTGTTGGAGGTGAGTAGGTTAATGTGGGAGAGAAGAGAAATATTTTTATAGGCTTTAATTAGGTTTATTTAATCAATTTTAAATATTTTAAATTTTGAATTTAAAAAATTTAAAATTAATTATTAATAATTATAATTAATTGAGTTGTTCACTTTGTGGCTGATCACCTCTTGATTCCATATACTTTTTCTAATAAAAATAGATATTCATATAGGAATAAGATTACAAGTAACACCAGTCATAATTAGGCCAACAACAATAATAAAAAAATTAGTATAATATCAATATAAATAATATAGATCTAATTACTTAATGTTAATCAAGTTAAATTGTGTGAATAT
Source organism: Arachis hypogaea (assembly GCF_003086295.3). Taxonomy (NCBI): domain Eukaryota; kingdom Viridiplantae; phylum Streptophyta; class Magnoliopsida; order Fabales; family Fabaceae; genus Arachis; species Arachis hypogaea. The sequence goes on along the minus strand of NC_092043.1, from coordinate 1,038,767 downwards.
TATCACTCAAAAGAATAAATATATTTGAATGATGTCAATGTAATAAAATTGATCCGGCCCAACCCAATAAAGGCCGAAGGTCTATTTCACGGACCGACAATTCGACGGGCATTCAATCCGAGGGTAAAGTTGACCTGCGTATCGCCTCACACCTCGTTGAAAACCTAGATGGCTGGTAGAAATTTTCAGGCAGATGGGCTCAGAGCAAAGGGTCCACCTGAAGTATAGAGTATAAATAGGGAGGGACCTATCCCTCTCCAGAGATACGTCACTCTTACCCTAATTAGCCGTTTCATTGTACGGACACTGACTTTAACATCGGAATGCCCTTACAGGTGGCCCTACCTGCTGACTCACCAATGACCCAGACGATCCGTCTTATCGTGGAGCTTGCATGGTGCACAAAAATTAGAACTTGCACAACTTCACCGACAAGTATACCGGGTCGTCCAAGTAATACCTCAAGTAAGTGAGGGTCGATCCCACGAGAATTGTTGGATTGAGTAAGCAATAGTTATCTTGTTGGGCTTAGTTAGGAAAATAGTAAAAGGTGGTTGTTGTTGTTGTTGTAAACGCATAAACAGTGAAATAGCAAGTAAAGAAAGCAAATAAACATATTTGGAATAAAACAATGATGAGAAAACAATTAAGGTCTCGGAGATGTTTATCTTTCTGGATTAAGACTTCTTACCAACTATTTTAACAATGAGTGATTCATTCTAAGGCAAAAAATAAGTGATTAAAACTTAATCTCTTACCGAATTAATCTCCTCTAATTTTCATCAAGAGTCACTCTCGTGGTCATTCAATTTAGATGAGAGGGTGAAGTTCAGAAAACTAGTTTAACGCCACAAAAACCTCAATTACCCAAAGCTAACCGGATTTTATGTCATATATCTAATTAGCCTAGGTAAGTTATAGTTTAGGAGGAGTATTTTCAAGTTGTAACTCAAGCGAGATAGCTCTCTCGAGAATCATAAGAGCTCATGTAGAAAAAAGGGTCATACTCTCGTTCCACCCCAGATTCATAAGATTAAGAACGTAAACAACACCTTAGAATTGAATTAGACATTAAATAAAATAGAAGAATAATAACCTTAATCCATAGAAATAAATAAAACTCCTAACCTTAACCAAGAGGTTTAGTTGCTCATACTTTACAAAGAAAATAAGTTTCTGAAAAGTGTGGAAGAAGAAGATCTGATGTGATATCATATGTTTAGACCTCAGTGATCTCTTCCTTAAATACTGGCTACTCCTAAAAGATATTATTTTAAATTAAAAATTACAAAGATAAAATAAGATAAGTCTAAGAAGTGCTAAAATTCACGTGGAGACCCAATAGCATGTGAAACGAACAGCAAGCTAACGTTCAATGCCAAGATTGGGCGTTGAATGCCAAGAGAGGAGTTGCGCTTCTGACTTCTTACCCCTTTGCTGGCATTGAATGCTAGGTTGGGCGTTTAGTGCCCAGGGGGAGCTAACAGCATTTTTGTTTATTGCTCCAGGCTTCTTCAAACTGCTCCAAATTTTACCTAAAACCATAAAAACACAAGAAAAACTCAAAGTAGCATCCCAAGGTAAATTTTGCACTAGAACATACTAAAACTTAATAAAATCTAACTAAAATCAATATAAAAACAATTAGAAAAAGAGTATAAGATACTCACGCATCACAACACTAAACTTAAACTGTTGCTTGTCCTCAAGCAACCAAAAACAAAAAAGGACCAAATGGAAGAGAAAAATACATCAGGTTAGAGTTGTCATTCAAGCTCAAGTCTAATTACTGAATGGAGCTATTAACACTCTATTTCTGAATAGCTTTGTCATATCACAATCCTTTGAAGTTTAGAAATATTGGTACCCCTTAGAACTAGAACTCGGATGATATTATTGATTTTCTTCTTTAGGTTCTTGTTGATTCTTGAACACAGGTAGCTTTTATTTCTTTTGGTGCTTTGCACTTTTGAGCCTTGTCGTGACTCTAAGTGTTTTGTTTTCAAGTTTAGCTTGATACATAAACACCACAAGCACTTATAATTGGGGGAACCCTTCAATTTTTACTTTGCTTTTATTCCCAAACAGTGGTGCTCAGAGCCTTAAGTGTACTCTTTACAGCATTGGGTCACAACTTTAAGTGTTCAGTCTCAAGGATTACTTGACACTTTCACACCACAAGCATATAGTTAGGAAAATCACTCTTTTGAGCTTTTAGATCAATTTTGACCCTCCTAACAATTGATACTCAAAGTCTTGAACCTTTTTCTTTTGATTTTTCTTTTTATTTTCTTTTTTATGTTTTTTTCTTCAAGAATCAATTTTTTTAATTTGTCAGAGAATTAATAATACCTCTCTAAATTCTTGTTCCTCAAGAACCAATATACTCAACTTCAATATCAAATATGCATAGTTAATTTATATATTCAAAAAATAGAGATAAGGCCACCATATTGAAGTAATCAGAACAACCTATAATATAACTCAAGACCTTATGCATTTTACTACTTCATTTTTAATAGACTTTTCTTTTAAGCTTGATGAGAAATACATAAGACAACTTTAAATAAAACAAAAAATAAACTAGTAAGCTAAAAAGCAAAGAAATCCTAAGAGTGACCATGCAACTAGAATAGAGAACAGATAATAAATTGAAATACTAGAAAAATAGAGATAAAATAGAAATAGGGAGAATGGAACTAGACCACCTCAGTGATGACGGCTACTGCTCCCTCCGGAAAATCATCTGGAGCGTTTAAGCTCCTCAATGTCACGCCCCTGCCTCCTTTGCTCCTCCATCAATCTCTTTTGATCTTCCATCATTTGATGGAGGATAGCAGACTGGTCTAGATGTTCCAGTCTTAACTGATCAACTGATGATGTCAGCTCCCCTAAAGATATGATCAACTGATCCCAATAGTCACGGGGAGGGAAGTACATCCCTTGAGACATCTCTGGAATATTCTGTGGAGGTGGTGGAACTGGCTCTTGCTGCGGTCCTTGTGCGGGCTCCCTAATGTGCTCCATACCTTTCCTTGTGACGGATCTCTCCTTGTCAATCAGGGTATCTCTCTCTATGTGAGATCTAGCTGCTACACATAATTGGTGAATGAGATGAGAAAATGCCAGCCTTGCTTGAGTGGAGGGCTTGTCAGCCACTTTGTAAATCTCTTAAGGGATCACTTCATGTACCTCTACCTTACTGTCGAGCATGATGCAGTGGATCATCACTACTTTCTCAACTGTAACCTCAGAGTGGTTACTCATAGGGATGATCGAACGTTGGTTGGATGAATTCCAACCATCCTCTAACCACTGGCTTAAGATCAAGCCTACCTAGTTAGTAAGGCTTACCTTGAGCCTCCCTCCTCCACTGAACTCTAGGCACGCAGATATCAGCAAGAACTTGGTCCAACCTTTGGTCAGTGTTGACCCTTTGAGTGTATGACTGGGGGTAATTTCGTGGCTCTGGCAATTGTAACGCCATCCTCACACTCTCGGGGCTGAAATATATGATATACCCTCTAACCATGGTGTGCCAATTTTTTGGCTCCGGGTTCACGCTTGTATCATGCTTCTTTGTGACCCAGGCGTTGGCATAGAATTTCTGCACCATCAATACCCCAACTTCAGTCACGGGATTGGTCAGAATTTTCCAATCCTCTCTCAGAACTTGGCACAAGATCTCCGAGTACTCATTCTCCTTCAGCCTAAAGAGGACCTCGAGAATCACCCTCTTCTTCCTCACCGCATCATAGAAATGGTCTTGATGAGCCTTGGTGAGCAATCTCGTGGTTGCCCATGGCTCGAAAGCGGAAGCGAGGGCTTTTCTTTTTCTTTTCCTTGAGGACTCTCTGATTTTTGGTGCCATGGAGGTAAGATATCAAAAGCAACAAGTGGAGCTTCTAACACCAAACTTAAAAATTTTGCTCGTCCTTGATAAAAAAAATACAAGAAAAGAAAAAATAAAGCAAATAGAAGGAGGAGAGCGAGGGGATAGGGTATAGAGGCTTCGGCCTTGGGGAGGGAAGAAAGGAAAAATGAAGAAAGGGAATGTGTATGGTGAAGAATGTGTAAGAGAGGAAAGGAAGTGAAGGTGTGTTGGAGGTGGATAAAGTGAGAGGTATTTATAGGAGTTGGGAGGGGTGGGTTCGGTCATGGGGAGGGAAAATGGGGGAGAATTTGAATTTAAATGTGAATGGCGTTGGTGGGAAGAGAGATTGATGAGATTGATGAGAGGTTATTGGGTAGAGTAAAAGGTAGGGTGAGAGAATCAAGGAAATTGATGGGTGATGTCATGGATGAATGTGGATGAAAAAGTGGGTAAGAATAAAGAGAAAAGGGATAAGAGTGAATAAATAGTAAAGTGGTTGGTGGTGGGGAAGTATCCTTAGGCCAAAGACTTCAAATTTCAGCATGCTACCTCCCTCCTGAGCGTTCAGCGCTAGTCTTAGCGTTGAACACTAGAGGGGGATCCCCAAAATAATTTTTAATTTTTTTTTGGGCATTCAACACCAAGAATGGGCGTTGAACACCCTAAGGGGACTAAAACATGGCTTGGAAGAGCTCCCATATGGACGTTGAACGTCCACCTTGCATCCCCCTTCTGGCGTTGAACGCCAGATCTGGCGTTCAACGCCAGTAGGGGTATCCTCCAGGGTGTTCTGTTTTCCTACTATGCGTTCCTGTTTCGGTTCTAAGTGCTACACATGATTAGAAATGTTAGAAGTATGAGGAAAACTATGAAAATCAATAGAAAATAAAATGATATGAAATCAAATTCAAATACACTAAAATAACATAACAGAAAGTAAGAGTAAACTATAGGATACATATGGTTGGGTTGCCTCCCAACAAGCGCTTCTTTATCGTCATTAGCTAGACGGACAGCTCCTTTTATGGAGGTTCATAGGGGCTCAGATCTTCACCCCTCATGGTGAACTTCCTTCCTGTGCTCTCATGAATCAATTCAATATGCTCCAAAGATAGGATCCAGTTCACAGTGTGGTATGACTGGACTTCTTGTGAAGACAACTCTCATGCCAGGTGAGAGGTCTTCAGTGGAAATCTTCGTGTTCCTCCAGCCTTTGGGTACTTTCTTCTTGGTGCCTCCTTCCTCAATGGTTGGTGGTGAATACCCAATACCAAACTTAGGTTTAATGTCCGAGAGTTCTGTATGGCTTTCCACTGAGAGAGAAGGTTGACACACTAAGTGCTATATTGTAGTACCTCCTTTATTAGAAAGAGAGTGAGGGTTGGACATCTTAAACATAATATGGTCCTCCCATAACCTCAGAACCAACTCTCCTTTCTCAACATCTATCAAGGCCTTCCCAGTGGCTAGGAATGACCTTCCTAGGATGATGGATGTAACACCCTACCATACAGAGTCTTATGCTTAAGTCATAATTCAGAGATGGCAAGGTATTACGACCTCTAAAAATAAAAATTTAGTACGTATAGTAGTATGAATAATTGATTATAACTAGGAGCCTTTGTAGAAAAAGGGTAAACAAAAACCGCAACTCGAAAGCGCAACACTCCGATCGATAACGTAACTAACAAGGATAACCAACGCGTGATTATATATATACAAAGGAGTGTCAAAAACAGGAATATCAAGACTCAAGATCCGGCTGCGAAGATAACCGGTCCGAGCATAACATTATATACATATGATAAAAATAAGGAAAACCCAAAGGAAACCCAAAGGGACACAAATACATAAAACCTATTCTCCATAATCTCCCATAAGGGGAGTCATCACAGTTTGTATTATTTAATGGAGATAAAAGTATCTAAGCAAAACATATAAAACAAAACATAGCCCTGAGGACAAAGGATCTTCGCAAATATAGAAGTCTCCAGCATGCCTCAGCGGGAAACCTCACGTCCTGCATCTGAAAACCACAAAATCCGCATGGGTGAGAACCAGAGGTCCCCAGCATGGTAACAGCTTCCACATATATAATACATAATAATGGAGGAAAGCCGAAGGCAATCCTAGAACTTCCTCCAGATAATATCCAAGCTTATAAACAAGCTAAACCATATAAGGGTATCTGACTAAAGATTCTTCAGTCTAACTAATACTTCCCTTTCCAATTCCTTCAGACCTCCCAACCACCAGCAGGAGTATAAAATAGCAAACACAGGTATATCAAGCAAGGAATATACAAATAGGAGCAGTTACGGCATTTAGACAATTAGCAAGTAATATGCAGTCAAATAGGCAATCTCAAACAATTCATATAGTATGCATATGATGAATGCCTGTCCCTAGTGGCTGATGATATCATCTGTCGGTTATAGAGCCAACCCGACAAGTCCTGGCAGTTAACCATTGGACTGTCCCTCTGTCACGCATCCCCAACTCGAGTTATACTCATCATAAACTTGATCATAATCATGATCTATATCCATCACCTTCACTGGTGAATATTTACGGGGGCAAGCTCATCCGGGTCTTTCACAGTGCCCGGCCACACTTATGACATAGGGTCAAAAGAGCTTCGAGTCTCAACTTGGAGCACGTGGTGGCTAGTCACTGCTACTACCCAGGGAAACTCTTATCTCCGATAGTGGAAGTGCAAATCACAATTATCAATAATTTAGCATAAACATGCATGAATTCTCATCCATGGATCAACATCCATATCAGCCATCCGGCTCACGGTTCAATCCAGAACCAGCCAATATTCATATCATACATAGCCATTCCGGCTCACGGTTAAATCCATAACCAGCCAATATTCATATCATACATAGCCGTTCCGGCTCACGGTTCAATCCAGAACCAGCCAATTCATAAACAATTACGGCCCTTCGGCCAATGGCATAACAAGCACTTCCACCACCATCCTCCACATCTCACATAATCATCAATGATCCTCATTGATTATTCATTTTCCCTTGCTTCACTCGCAAGTTACCACATCCACTAGCTCCTTCTCTCATAGCTAGGCATATCATAATGTTTTAAGATATAAGTGGTGAGATCGGAGGCTTAGAAGTATGAAATTTGGCTTTTAAAACTCAAAAATCAACTTTGGGATGAAAACAGGTCCACGCGTACGCGCACTCCACGCGCACGCGTGGGTGGTCTCAAAAACTTCATCGACGCGCAAGCGTCATGCACGCTAACGCGTGGATTAAAAATTTGCCAATCGACGCGTACGCGTCAACCACGCGTACGCGTGGGTGTTCTCGTGCCCCAGGCACAACACTGGCACAGTTCTGGCATAAGTCTCTGGAAAATGGCTGGGCATTGGGTGCAGCACAATCGGCGCGCCCGTGCACATCACGCACACGCGTGGATGGCATTTTCGGGAAGAACGGCGCGCACGCGCCAAGTGCGCCCACGCGCAAGGGGTGATTCTGCTAAAAATTTTCTAAGTTAAAAGCTGCAGAATTTACAGATTTGGACCCCAATCTTCCGACGGACATAACTTCCTCATTTTAAATCATTTTTCACCCGTTCTTCGAACGGCATGGACATCCCGGATCCAATTTCATTTCTAAAAAGATTTGGTACAAAACAGAGATCCGTAGTCCAAGTTATGTCCCGCCAAAGTATGCCCAAGAACCATCTTTTTCAAAAAAACCACAAAGTGCCATTTTCAAAACAAGCCATTTCCAACTCTTTTCAAAATCAATCAAAACATGCCATTCTCATCCCTTTCCTTTGAAATCAATCAAAATACATCAATTTCAACATCAAGCCTCCTCAACTCACACATTGACACTTTACCACAAATTACAAAATCACTATCTCATCATTTTAACCCACTTCACCCAAGTGGCTCAAACTCAAACATATTGACATATCATATACTCTTCCTCATGCCAAATCCAACAACACCAATCCCAATAATTCATTATTGTACACAATCAACATCATACTCACCATCAACATGGTTCAACCCACAATTCAACCATAACCAATCATCAAGCATATATCACAACATGCATATTTCTCATACATCATACCACCAAGGCATCATTAATCATCATCACATATATGACCACATCATATATATCAACAATTCAACAACACCAACCATTCAATGCCTATCTTAGGGTCTCTAGCCTAAGTATTTCCTACCACATTACATATTAGATACGGGAAACCGAAACCATACCTTAGCCGATTTTCCCAAGCTCCACCGGAGCACTTCCAAATCACTTATCCACAAGCTCTCAAGGCCTCAACACCTCCAAGAACAGATTTTTCACCACCAAACCCTTTCCAAGCTTTTCAAAATCACCAATCAAGCTCCAATATTCACATATACACAACCTAAGCCACAATCATCATACCCATACACAACATCTCAAAACTCAAACATCATAAAATCACAAATCACACTAGGGTTGAGAATCTTACCACACCCAAGGTCTAAGGAGACAAGATTAACCTTCTCCTTCAAGAGAGTTGGGTCCTATAACATCAAAGAACCCAAAATCTCAATATTTCACCCATGAAACTAGAAAATAAGGGCTGGAATTTCGAACAACAACACGTGGCTTACCTCAAGATTGGTTGTATGGGTTTTGTAGAGCTCTCCACGGTGAACGCGTGGCCGCAAACGGGGCGGCAATCGGAGCTCTAGATCAAAAGTTATGGTGGTTTGAAGATCAACCAAGGGAGAGAACTTGAGAGGGTGTTCTTCCTCCCTTTCTCTCTAATTTCAGCTTGTGTGTGTAACAAATGAGGAGAGAGAGTGCTGAAAACTAGGGTTTTGGTTAAGTTATGTTGGGCCAAGGGCCCACTTTGGGTCCAATTGGCCCGGTTTGGCCCGTTTGGTCCAATCTTGGTCCGAATTCTATAAAATTGGTACCAAAATTCTCGTCTCAATCTCCTCTACCACATTTAGCCATAAAAATCACATTTTAGGCTTTCTAGAATAAATTCTCATTTATGGGTTAATTAGCCGTTAATTAACCGGGTTTTACAATGGAGTCGTTCTTGTCCTCTCCAATGTCAAGTATCACGAAGTCTGCAAGGAGGTAAAGGTCTTCAACCTTTACAAGGACGTTCTCCACCAATCCATATTCCTGCTTTAGGGACTTGTCTGCCATCTCTAATGAGATCCTGGTAGGCTGTACCTCTCGGATCCCTAACTTCTTCATTACAGAGAGATGAATAAGATTTATGCTTGATCCTAGGTCGCATAGTGCCTTCTCAAATGTAATGGTCCTTATAGTACAGGGAATTAGGAAGCTTCTAGGATTTGGCATTTTTGGAGGTAACTTCTTTTGTACTAGAGCACTGCACTCCTTAGTCAGCACCACAGTTTCATCTCCCCTCAGAGCTATCTTCTCAGAAATTACATTTTTTAAACAGGCCATATAAGGGGGTTTCTTTTTCAACACCACAGCAAAAGAAATATTAACAGGTAACTTCTTGAGGATTGCCAAGAATTGAACAATTTATTCATCCTTGGTCTCTTTTTGCACGTCTAGAGAGTGTTGTACTTTAGGCTCCTTCCTCTCTAAAGGGACATGTACAAGTGCACTCCTAGTCTCTTCTTGAGCCTTGTCCTCCTTCAAATCCTCAGTAGCTTGCTCCTCCTTAATATTTTTCTCCTTGTCCACAGTAAAAGCCTTGCACTCTTCCCTTAGATTTACTTATCGCTTGGAAGAGTATTGGAGGGTCCCTCTGGTATCCTCTTGCTCAACTGACCCACATGTATCTTCAAGTTCCGAATTGAAGACCGAATCTCTACTATGAAGCTATGAGTGTTCTTGGAGAGGTTAGAAACTACTATGGCTAAGTTAAAGAGGATTTGTTGCGGCGTCTCCATTTACTGCTGAGAGGGTTGGAACTGTCTGTTGTTGAACCTATTTTTATTTGTTCCACCCTGATTGTTGAAGCCTTGCTGCCTCCCTTACTGCTCTCTCCTCCCAAAGTTAGGGTGATTCCTCCATCCATGATTAAAAGTATTTGCATAGTGATCATTTTTAGAATTTTTGGAGAAATTTCTCATATAATTCAATTCCTCCATGGTGGTCTGAATAATGTCACCATCGTCCCCTTGAACATAATTTCCAGTCATGTCATAGGATGCTTCTTGTATGTTGACAGCTGAAATCTACATCCCATTTAAGTGTTGGGAGATCATGCTAATCTGCTGGAACATAAGCTTGTTTTGAGCTAAAATGGCATCCAGAGTGTCTACTTCCATGACTCCTCTCTTCTGAGTAATCCCAGTGTTCACAGGCTTCCTCACAGAAGTGTACATGTATTGGTTGTTGGCAACCATTTCAATAAGCTCGTGTGCTTTCTCAGGCGTCTTCTTCATGTGCAACGAACTGCCGGCAGAGTGATACAGTGACATCTTGGCCATCTCAGAGAGGCCATCATAAAAGATCTCTAGCATGGTCCAATCTGAGATCATGTCAGGAGGGCATCTTCTAATCAGTTGCTTGTACCTCTCCCAGGCTTTATAGAGGGATTCTCCCTCTTTCTGTCTGAAGGTCTGGACTTCTACTCTAAGCTTGCTCAGCTTTTGTGGTAGAAAAATTTTGGCTAGAAATCCAATGACCACCTTATCCCATGTGTCTAGGCTTTCCTTGGGCTGAGAATCCATCCATAGCCTTGCTCTGTCCCTTACAGCAAAAGGGAAGAGCATGAGCTTGTAAACCTCTGGGTTCACTCCATTCATCTTAATAGTATCACAGATTTGTAGAAAAGCAGATATGAACTTGTTGGGGTCCCCCTGCGGAGTCTATGAAACTGACAGTTCTATTGCACCAGCGTGACCAGTTGAGGCTTGAGTTCAAAATTATTGGCACCAATGGCAGGTACTGATATGCTGCGTCCATAGAAGTCAGCAGTGGGTGCAGTTTATGAGCCAAGTATTTTCCTAGCGTGCTCCTCAGTGTTCGGGTTTCCTCCAGCCATATTGGCCTCTTCAGCTTCCTTCTCAAAAGTTTCTGTGAGATTCTCTCCGGCTTTGCAAGCTCTAGCTTGTTGCAAACGTCGCCTTAAGGTCCTCTCAGGTTCAGGATCAAGATCAAGAAGAGGTTTTGTATCCCTGTTCCTGCTCATAAACGACAAGAAACAAAGAAAAGGTGGGAATCTCTATGTTAGAGTATAGAAAACTCCCAGTGAGGTATTCTAATAAAAAAATAAAGTAAGATAAAGTAAACAATTAATAAAATAATTCGAAAAGATAGAAGATTTATTTTAAAAATTTTCAAAAATTAAAAAAAAAGGGGTTCAAAAGTTTTCAAATTTTAAAAGAAAGAAAAAGAAACACCAACTTAAAAATTAAATAAAACAAGATAAAGTGAACAATTAACTAAGAAAAATTTGAAAATAGAGATGGAAGATTTATTTAAAATTTTTTTGAAAATTAGACAAAAAAGTGAAAAAAATATTTTTTTTTTTAGATTCAAAAAGAAAGAAAGAAAAACTAAAAAACACCAAATTTAAAATTTGAAATTAAGTGAAAGATATCTAAAATGAAATTCCAAAATCAAGGAAAAGATAAATAAAATAAAGATCCAAATTCAAGAAAGATGCATAAGATATTATTCGAAAAAAATGATTAAATCAAAAAGAAAATCACTAAAGAGACATCAATTTTAAGATTTGAAATTAAACAACCAAAATAAAGAAATTCGAAAATAAGGGAAAGATAGATAAGATAATAATAAAAAATTAAGGAAAACAAACAAAATAAAATTCGAAAAACAAAGAAAGAGAAAGGAAATACTAAAAGACACCAAACTTAGAATTTGAAATTAAATGAAAACAAAATTTGAAAAGAGAAAAAAGATAACTAAGAAAAAATCGAAAATTAAGAAAATAAACAAAAGTAGGAATAAAAAATTAAATGAAAAAATAATTAAATAAAAACTAATAAAAGTACTTAATATAAGCAATAAGACAACTGGTAGTTGTCAATTATGAACAATCTCCGGCAACGGCGCCAAAATCTTGGTGGGCAAAAATTAGAACTCGTATAACTTCACTGGCAAGTACACCGGGTCGTCCAAATAATACCTCAGGTGAGTGAAGATCGATCCCACGAAGATTGTTGGATTGAGTAACCAATAATTATCTTGATGGGCTTAGTCAGGCAAATAGTAAAAGGTGGTTATTGTTGTAAACGCATAAATAGTGAAATAGCAAGTAAAGAACGCAAATAAACAGATTTGGAATAAAACAATGATGAGAAAACAGTTAGTCTCGGAGATGTTTATCTTTCCGGATTAATACTTCTTACAAACTATTTTAACAATGAGTGATTCATCCTATGGAAAACTATAAATGATTAAAACCTAATCTATTAGCGAATTAATCTCCTCTAATCTTCATCAAAAGCCACTCTCGTGGTCATTCAATTTAGATTAGAGTATGAAGTTTAGAAAACTAGTTTAGCGCCACAGAAACCTCAATTACCCAAAACTAACCGAATTTTATGTCACATATCTAATTAGCCCAGGTAAATTACAGTTTAGGAGGAGTGTTTTCAAATTGTAGCTCAAGCGAGATAGCTCTCTCGAGAATCATAAGAGCTCATGTAGAAAAAAGGGTCATATTCTCATTCTATCCCAAATTCATAAAATTAATAACGAAAACAATACCTTAGAATTGAATCAGACATTAATTAAAATAGAAGAATAATAACCTTAATCCATAAAAATAAACAGAAGTTCTAACCTTAACCATAAGATTTAGTTGTTCATACTTTACAAAGAAAATAGGTTTCTGAAAAGTGTGGAAGAAAAAGATCTGATGTGATATCATATGTTTAAACCTCAATGATCTCCTCTTTAAATACTAAATGCTAAATCTAAAAGATATTATTTTAAATTAAAAATTACAAAGATAAAATATAAGCTTAAGAAGTGCTAAAATCCATGTGGAGGCCCAATAGCATGTGAAACGGACAGCAAGCTGGCGTTCAACGCCAGGATTGGACGTTGAACGCCAAGAGAGGAGTTGTGCTTCTGACTTCTTACCCCTTTGCTGGCGTTGAACGCCAAGTTGGGCGTTCAGCGCCCAGGAGGGAGCTGACAGCATTTTTGTTTTTTACTCCAAACTTTTTCAAACTGCTCCAAATTTCATCTAAAACCATAAAAACACAAGAAAAACTCAAAGTAACATCCCAAAATAAATTTTGCATTAAAACATACTAAACTTAATAAAATATAACTAAAATAATATAAAAATAACTAAAAAAAGATTATAAGATGCTCACGCACGTTACACCAAGATCCAAATTTCTCTCTTTTCAATCCGTTGTTCACGACCCATCCTCCATTCGATTCATCTCCCTTACAAGCAATCGAATAAAAATTAAATTCAAAATAAAATAAAAATACTACCATCCATTAATAAAACATCTTTGATGGGTCTTTGAATCTAATTAATTAGTTATAATATTTTTTAATAAAGCTACCTTCTTACTTTTTTGGAAAATGCTACCCCCATCATTATTTAACCCAATTTAACTTTTATTCCTAAAATCTCTTATTTTCATAACTTCTCATTTTTTACAATCATTAAGTTCAAAGTTTCCACTAATGCAATACGCCATTTTCATTCTTTTACGCTTTCAAATGTTCAAAGTTTAAATTTCAAATACTCTTTTAATACTCTTTTACGTCATTAAGCTCAAAGTTTATATTTTGATTCTTTACACTTTTAAAAAGCAAACAATCCTTCTCTGTTTCTTGCTTAGTTTTGTAGTTTTTATTTATCATTTTGTTTTAAAATTTGTTTAAATTTCTTGATTTTTTTTTACGATTTCTCCGCAATTTATAAATTTTTATAGACCATTAATATTTCTTTTAGCCTGGAAGGAGCTTAATCTCCTCTACCTACGTCTTTCACTTTATTCCTTTTTTTCAGTTTTTCGGTTATTGATCAATAGAATTTTTTTTAATACAATAAAAGATAAATAAATTCTACATAATCATTAGGGGTGATAAAATAGATCGAATCTATCGAATCGACCTATCGAATCCACTAAAAAAGATGGATAGGGCTAGATTTTAGAACCTACTAAACCCGCACCGCTAAATTTATTGATTTTGGCAGGACGGGACGGGCCAGTCTGTCAGACCAAAAATTTTTATTTTTTTATTAAATAAAAAAGTTATTACTACTATAAAATTAATAATTATATAATTTTTAAATTTTTTTATTCTTCTTTTAGTTTTTAACTTTATTTATTTTATTTTATAATTTGATATATATATGTGACTTATTTTTTAAAATAAAGATGGTTCTATTGATAAATATTATTTTAAACAATTTTATTAAAGTTAAAAATTAAAAAAAAAATACAAATTTATATTATAATTTAACTATTTTTTATTTGTATTTAATTTTTTATTATTTTTTTATTAATTTTAATAAATTTTATTTTCTTTTTTTTTTAAAAAAAAAAAGTCAAGTGAGTTAATCCGTTAGCTCGTCAATTTACCATAAAGTGAAGCAGACTAACATTTTAAACCTATTTTAATTAGCAGGGCGGCTGGCCTATCCCATTTATAATATGGGTCTAGGTGTGGTAGGACCGATTGACTGGAGCGGCCAGCCCGCCTTACCACCCCTAATAATTATCCTATTAAATTTTATGCATTTACAATAGTCCGTAATTATTTTAAAACATGATTTATTTTAGATATGTTCATAATTTATTTATGTGTGATTATGTTATTTTAGATATATTGTAAAGATTTGATATAATATGGTAGTACATTCAAAATAACAAATAATAAATATAATAATATTTTTGAAGGATAAAGTTTGATAACCAAAAAGTTTTAGTAATAATTAGTCAAAATTTTTTATAATATACTTTATTTATATTATTTAATAACAATTTTATTTTTTATTCCACCCTCTTATCATTTCACTTATCATATTCTTATCAACTCCAATTATTAATGATATTAATTATAATATTATATCACTTATTATTAGACATTCTTATAATCAGTACTTAATATTTCCTTTTATAATTTGATTTTTATGTTTAAGAATATAATAATAATAATAATAATAATAATAATAATAATAATAATAATAAATAACGGTTATGATTTATCATTATAATTTATTCTTGCTCTACTCCTTCGCCTAATGGAGATACAATAATACACATAAATTCAATAATTGCAATTGATTATTATCATAAATGCTTTTTTGTTTTATTATTATTATCATTACCGTCCTTTATTGTAATTAATTTTCTGCTTTTGTTAAGTCATTTATCATCATTCAATGGAGAGATACAAAACATGAAAGCTACCTTAATATGATTTTGTTTCTGTTAATTCAATTATTTTCATTCAAAATTCACAATTCTAATACCATTGCAAGCACAATTAGAATAGGTCAAAGAATTTTATAAAAAATTATCTTTATCATTACAAATAGTATGTCATTTGAATTTGACCTTAATATGATACCTATGGTAGAAAGTGTTGATGAATATGAATAACAGATGGACTCACCCAATGAGGTTATTGTCAATCAATCAATTTTCGAGAATATGAAAAATTACACTAACTTTGATGAGGTGTAATAATAAACTAATTTAATTTTTTTTTGTTTTGTTTTTAGGTGCATTTATAATTATATTGTACTAACTAGTTCATACACATAACAATCATACGTTTATATATATAACATCCATAATTACATACAACTAACATCTAAAAATTAAATTAATGTTTATTAGATATTACATACATACACATGTCATTTTCTACTTATTGCATAAGTAACTATAAAATTAACATAGATGTTTTTAAATTTTATCATAATTGAATTTAAAAAAATATCAAATTCTTAAATTAATTTATTCAATTGATAAATTTACTCATAACATCCATAAATTCATACACATAATATCCATAATTTTATATTAATAACATCTATAATTTTGTACTCATAATATTCATAATTTCATACATACGATATCTATAATTAATAAATTTTTTATAATTAATATTATCAAATTTAATCTATACGTCTTATTGTATTTTTCAAATTATCTTATATGTGTATTAATATGGCGAGTTAATAATTATTTTTAAAAATTTATTTTTTAATTTTTGTTCATATTTTATATTTTATTTTTTATTTTTTAAAGTCTATATATAAAATATAAATTATATAATAGAAGTTGTTAAAAATTTTTAATTTAACTTTTATTATTTTTGCAAAAAATTATTGTATTTTAATAGATAATAATGTGATTGAGAGATGTTAGGAATTTAATTTGAGAAAAATTGAAATTAATTTAAAAAAATATTAATTACTCCAAACATACAATAAAATAATAAATGATCAAAAAATAAATAATAAAAAATATATATCACTTATTTATAAAAAAATAAAATTTTTTACGTGATATTTTTATATTGTAACTAGCATCACTCATTTTTGAAATACAATCTGAAAAATGAATAAGCTTGTGTTAACTGTTGTGATAAAAACAAACAACGTGGATGCCCATTCCCATGCAAAACTCACTTTTTCAAAGAAGGAATGACATTAAATGCATGTTGAAATTAAGCTCCCAATATGTGTATAAATAGAGGCTTTTGCCTCCGAGAGAAACACAAGCAAGTAATAATAAAATCACTTCTCTCTTTATGTTACAATCAAATACTATTCTCTTTATATTTCTACTACAATTCTTTCTCTTCTTTTATTTTATTAGTATTCTAAATTCTCTTTTCTATTACTCTTTACATATAATATTAATAGCAATATTAATCATCTTTATTATATTGAGATAGTAACAATAAACATATGCGTTTCTCTCTCTCTTTATTTTTAATACTTTTCCTTATCTTTGTATATATATACACAATACAACATATAATATTATTATATATATATATAAATATTATTGAGCTAATTATTTTAATACTAGAGTCTTCTATTTATACATTTTAATTATATATATATATATCTTTTATTTCACAACACGTTATCAGCACGAGACTCTGATCAAATTTTTAGGAAGACTCAGGTAACAAATTTTCATTATGTCGAAGCTCTCTCATCTTGAATTCAATGCTCTTGATATATCTGGAAACAATTATTTATCATGGATACTAGATGCTGAAATCCATCTTGATTCAATGGATCTTGGAGATACCATTAAGGCTGAAAATAATGCATCCCAGAAGGATAAAGCTAAAGCCATGATTTTTCTTCGTCGTCATCTTGACGAAGGATTGAAAAATGAATATCTTACATTAAAAGATCCTGCAGATCTTTGGAAAGACCTTGAAGAAAGGTATAATCATCAGAAAACGGTAATACTTCCTCAGGCCCGATATGAATGGACGCATTTGCGTTTACAAGATTTTAAATCTATAAATGAATATAATTCTGCAATGTTTCGAATCACCTCACGAATGAAATTGTGTGGGGAAAAAATAACTGATCATGATATGTTGGAGAAAACTTTCTCAACCTTCCATGCCTCGAATGTGCTCCTGCAGCAGCAGTATCGAGAGAAAGGGTTTAAAAAATATTCTGAGTTAATTTCTTGCCTTCTTGTTGCCGAACGCAACAATGAGTTGTTATTGAAAAATCATGAAGCGCGCCCAGCTGGCGCCGCCCCATTTCCTGAAGTAAATGCGGCAAATTATTACCCCAGAAGAGGTAAATGGCAAGCTTTTAATAACAAGAAAAATTATGGAAGGAAAAAGAATTATGTTCAAAAGAGAGGATCTCACCAGAAGTGGGATAAAGAAAGAAATATCGGACAGAATAAATCAACCGAGGAGAAATGTTTCCGTTGTGGTGGAAAGGGCCATTGGTCTCGTACCTGTCGTACCCCAAGGCACCTGGTCGATCTTTACCAGGCATCTTTGAAAAAGAACGACAAAGGAAAGGAAACAAATTTTGTTTCAAATGAGGCTGAGAACTCCACCACTCATTATGATGTATCTGATTTCTTTGAGGACCCTGAAGGAAATATTGGCCATTTGATCAATGATGGAATAGTTTAATATGTGAAATTGTGAAGTATCTATGTAAATAAATAATGTAAAAAAAAATTATTGTTAAGTTTTATTTTCTATGTATTTAAGTTTCAAATGTGATGTACATAAATAATGAAATATTAGTGTTTATAAATTTTGAAATTATTAAATGTGTCAAATTTTAAAATAAAATTTTAGTATATGACATTATTTTATGTACAGTAAATAATTCTGATCAAGTATTCAATTTAACTGTGCATACTACTCATTTTATTACTATTTGTTTTGAAGAGAATGGCAAGGATATGTAATGAAGATGTATGCCTTGCGGATAGTGCAAGTTCGCACACTATTCTCAAAAGTGATATATATTTTACCCATCTTGTGCCAAAAGAGGAATATGTTAACACTATTATTGGTTCAGGCAATGTGATAGAAGGCTCCGGAAGAGCTATAATTTTGTTTCCTGGAGGAACAAAATTTATAATAAATAATGCACTATTATCTACCAAGTCTCTGAGAAACTTGTTGAGTTTCAAAGATATTTGCCGAAATGGATATCATGTTGAGACGATGAATGAGGGAAATCATGAGTATTTATGTATCACAACTCATGATTCAAATAAGAAAGTTATATTAGAAAAATTACCCTCACTTTCATCTGGGTTGTATTATACCAAGATTAGTGCAATTGAATCACATGCCACTGTAAACCAGAAGTTTATTAGCCCAAATGAATTCATAACTTGGCACGACCGATTGGGTCATCCGGGAACAACCATGATGAGAAGAATGATTGAAAACTCTCATGGACATTCACTAAAGAACCAGAAGATTCTTAAAACTAGTGAATTTTGTTGTGCTGCATGTTCTCAAGGAAAGTTAATTTTAAGGCCATCACCAGTAAAGATTGGATTTGAGTCTCCTGAATTTCTGGAAAGGATTCAAGGTGATATATGTGGACCTATTCATCCACCATGTGGATCTTTTAGATATTTTATGGTCCTGATAGACGCATCTTCGAGATGGTCACATGTGTGCTTATTATCTTCTCGCAACCTGGCGTTTGCGAGATTATTGGCTCAAATTATTCGATTAAAAGCACAATTTCCAGAAAATCCAATCAAAGCAATTCGTCTTGATAATGCTGGTGAATTTACTTCCCAAGCTTTTGATGCTTATTGTATGGCTAATGGAATAAGTGTTGAACATCTAGTAGCTTATGTTCACACGCAAAATGGGTTAGCAGAATCACTTATTAAGCGCCTCCAATTAATTGCTAGACCCTTGCTTATGAGAACAAATCTCCCAACCTCGGTTTGGGGGCATGCTATTTTACATGCCGCAGCACTTATTCGTTTGAGGCCAACGAGTTATCATCAATTCTCTCCTATGCAATTAACTTTTGGCCAGCAGCCAAATGTTTCCCACTTAAGAATATTTGGGTGTGCGATATATGTTCCCATTGCACCACCTAATCGCACCAAAATGGGACCCAAAGAAAATTGGGAATATATGTTGGATATGATTCTCCCTCTATAGTGAGGTATCTTGAGAGACAAACTGGAGATGTATTTAAAGCCCGGTTTACGGATTGTCATTTTGATGAATCAAAATTTCCAACATTAGGGGGAGAGAATAAGCTTCCTGAAAAGGAACTTAACTGGAATGCATCATCGTTGATGCATTTAGATCCCCGATCAGGGCAATGTGAACTAGAAGTTCAAAAGATTATACATTTGCAAAAAATAGCAAATGAATTGCCTGATGCATTTTCCGATACAAAGAGGATAACCAAATCTTACATACCAGCGGAAAATGCCTCAATTCGAATTGACGTCCCAGTAGGACAAGTAGCCACTGAAGCAAATTCACGCCAGAAGCGTGGCAGGGCGGAAAATGCCCCAATTTGAATTGATGTCCCAGTAGGACAAATAGCCACGGAAGCAAATACACGCCAGAAGCGTGGCAGGCCTGTCGGTTCCAAAGACAAAAATCCTCGAAAGAGAAAAGAGGTAAATAATATTCCTGTTGAAAAAGACATAGTAAAGACACCTGCAGTTGTCCAAAATTCTGATATAACACCAGAAGACGTTCAGGTACCTGAAAATTGTGAAAATGACGAGATCTCGATAAATTATGTCTTTACAGGAGAGAAATGGGACCGAAATAAGACAATTATCAATGAAATATTTGCATATAATGTGGCATTAGATATCATGCATGAAAGTAAGGATCTTGAGCCAAGATCAGTCGAAGAATGTCGACAAAGAAGTGATTGGCCAAAATGGGAAGCAGCCATGAAGGCTGAATTAGACTCACTTGCAAAATGTGAAGTCTTTGGACCTGTAGTCCGTACACCTGAAGATGTAAAACCTGTTGGATATAAGTGGGTATTTGTGAGAAAACGAAATGAGAAAAATGAAGTTGTGCGCTATAAAGCCCGACTTGTGGCACAAGGTTTTTCACAAAGGCCCGATATAGATTATGAAGGAACGTATTCCCCAGTAGTGGATGCGATAACATTGCGTTATTTAGTCAGTTTATCTGCATATCATAAACTGCATATGCATTTAATGGATGTGGTAACAGCCTATTTATACGGCTCATTAGATCGGGATATCTATATGAAAGTCCCCGAAGGACTAAAGATATCCAAACCATCCAATGAATATTCGCAAGGGTTATACTCAGTCAAATTGCAAAGATCTTTATATGGTCTAAAGCAATCTGGACGAATGTGGTATAATCGTCTTACTGAGTATCTGGCCAAAAACGGATTCAAGAATGATGATATCTGCCCGTGTATTTTCATAAAGAAATCTGCATCTGGATTCATTATAATTGCTGTGTACGTTGATGATTTAAATATCATTGGGACTCCTGAAGAGATTCCAACAATTATAAAAACTCTAAAATAAGAGTTTGAGATGAAAGATCTTGGAAAGACTAAATTTTGTCTCGGCCTGCAGATCGAGCATATAAAAAGTGGGATCTTTATTCATCAAACAACATACACAGAAAAGATCTTGAAAAGATTTTATATGGATAAGTCACATCCATTAAGTACCCCAATGATCGTAAGATCTTTGGATGTGAAAAAGGATCAATTCCGCCCTAAAGAAGAAAATGAAGATATCCTTGGTCCTGAAGTACCATATCTTAGTGCCATTAGAGCACTAATGTATCTTGCTAATAATACGCGACCTGACATATCATTCGCGGTGAATTTACTAGCAAGGTATAGTTCCTCTCCAACCAGAAGACATTGGAGTGGAATCAAACAAATTTTTCGATATCTTCATGGAACGGTTGATATGGGATTGTTTTATCCCTATGGATCCAAATCACAACTAGTTGGCTATGCAGATGCCGGATACTTGTCTGATCCACATAAAGGGAGATCTCAAACAGGATACCTGTTCACATATGGTGGTACAGCTATATCTTGGAGGTCCACAAAACAGACGATTGCTGCAACATCCTCTAATCATGCTGAAATACTGGCGATTCATGAAGCTAGTCGCGAGTATTTTTGGCTGAGGAGTCTGATTCAATATATTTTGTCATCATGTGGACTGATTGATCATAAGATAGCTCCAACTGTCCTGTTTGAAGATAATACAGCATGCATTGCTCAACTTAAGGGTGGATACATCAAAGGTGATAGAACAAAGCATATTTCTCCCAAATTCTTCTTCACTCATGACCTTCAAAATCAAGGGACAATTGATGTCCAACAGATCCGTTCAAGTGACAACCTGGCAGATTTATTTACAAAGTCACTCTCAAAATCCTCCTTTGAAAGATCGGTACATAAGATTGGGATGCGCCGATTTCGAGACATTAAATGATGTCGGCAAGAGGGGGAGACTGTACTCTTTTTCCCTTGGTCAAGTTTTTTCCCATTGGGTTTTTCTTGACAAGGTTTTTAATGAGGCAGTCCCCATCACAAAGGATATTGTACTCTTTTTCCTTCACTAAGGTTTTTCCCACAGGGTTTTTCTTTAGTAAGGTTTTAATGAGGAAATAATCCTAAATGGGCATCCAAGGGGGAGTGTTGTGATAAGAACAAACAACGTGGATGCCCATTCCCATGCAAAACTCACTTTTTCAAAGAAGAAATGACATTAAATGCATGTTGAAATTAAGCTCCCAATATGTGTATAAATAGAGGCTTTTGCCTCCGAGAGAAACACAAGCAAGTAATAATAAAATCACTTCTCTCTTTATATTACAATCAAATACTCTTCTCTTTATATTTCTACTACAATTCTTTCTCTTCTTTTATTTTATTAGTATTCTAAATTCTCTTTTCTATTACTCTTTACATATAATATTAATAGCAATATTAATCATCTTTATTATATTGAGATAGTAACAATAAACATATGCGTTTCTCTCTCTCTTTATTTTTAATACTTTTTCTTATCTTTGTATATATATACACAATACAACATATAATATTATTGAGCTAATTATTTTAATACTAGAGTCTTCTATTTATACATTTTAATTATATATATATCTTTTATTTCACAACATTAACTAATATACAAAATGGGTGACTTCTGAAGTGGCATAGAAAATGGTAACTAAGGGTAGCACTAGATTGACTTACCAATAGAATTGTGACATTTGGCTTAAGAATTATTAAAAGAGATTTTGTTAGCGTAGAAAAGGAGATTGATGTAGTCACAAACCATGAGGGTATACCGGGAAAGTGAACACCAAAAAGAAATCCAATGTACTGGGCCTTAGAAAATGTAATACTTGTAGATAAAAAAAAATAGTAGAACACAGAAAAATAAATGATAATGGCCTTTTTTTTCTTAAACCCAATGATAAAAAAAACCAAATTTAATCATTAAAAATAAAGAATCGAATTATTCACCATATATGAGGGAAAAAGAAGAAAAAAAATTAAGGAGGGATGGGAAAGAAAAATATTTTGTTAAAAAAATATTTGACATAAACCTTTTTTAAAATGCACTTGTTGACATAACTAAACATAAACACTAAAATTTAATAAAAATTATGTATATACATTTCAATTTCTCAAAATCAAATTATGTAAAAATTAAAGTTTTATAATTCTTTTTATCGTGGTTAAATAAGAATTTTTCTTTAATTATTAAATTTTATTATTAAATTTAAAGTTTTATTCTTTTAATCCAATTATGTTTGTTAAAAACCCAATAAATTGCTCATAGACATGTGCATGAAATCATATATTTTTATTTTTCATGTGAAAAATAGTACTAAAATTTTCTAAGTGCGACACAAAAAAAATTTTAATTTTGATGCAACAAATTTTTTAATTGACACCGAAATTTTTAAAATTTCTAAACTTAATGATTTTGTTTCTATTTTTGCTTCTCCTTTCCTCTTTATTCCCGCAAAATTCCTTCTTCTATTTTTATATTTTAATTATTTCCTTTACGCGAAAAAAAATAATATTATATTTTCTTAATAATTATTGATCTCTTTAATGGTTTTATACTTAACAATTGAATTTTTAATTAATAAAATTTAAGAATAAATGATAAATAGGTCTCTGACTTTTAATTTTAAAGATAAATAATTTTTTGATTAATTAAAAATACAAAAAACATCAATCACTTTCTAAAATGCGGAAAATCTAAGTCCATCCAAAGGATCGATTTGTCCTTATATATTTTAAATGGAGAAACTTAAATGTCTTATATTTTAAAAGATGAAAGACGTTTTTTGTATTTTTAATCAATCCCGCTACGTTACCAACAACATTTCTGCCAACTTCTATCAATTTCTACCAAGTCTCTAATCTTTTAATCTTTCCATATTGATGTTACTCTCTTCTCTATCGTTCTTCTCTCTCTTCTGTGCATTAATAGTGGTTCCTTCTTTTGCCATCGCGAGCTCCTTCTTCTCCTCCCCTCCTCCTTCTCTTCTTCTTCCTCGAGAGGTTTCTGGCTTCAGGAAGTAGCAATTTTGAGTCATCTATTTTCTGCAATCCCAACTTATTCAACGTTGAGTTCCTTCCTTTTTCAAATGTCGTATCTTCGTCTTCTCCTTCTCTCGGCATCACGGTTCTCTTTTCCTCCTAACGATGCGTCTTCGTCATCTCCTCCCAGTGTCACCAAAATCAAATTAGTGTTCTGTGTTATTTGCAACGAAAATGGTGATATGAAATCTGAGAAATTGTCAAATTTTTGTGAAGGTTCTAAGAAATTAGGGTTTTATTTTGAATCTGTGCATGTTCTATTTTTTAATTTGATCTGAGTTTGTTCTTTTTTGTGATTTTGAAAAGGATAGTGGATGAACTATGTTGATGTTCAAGAGGTGAGAGAGAAAAAATGAGTGAGTGAGTGATAGAGAAAGAGAGAGAGTAGGAAGGGAGATGATGCTACGGTAGTGGTGGTTTAGGTGCTGCAGATAGTGAGTGAGGATGGGTGCGTTGTAAAAGCCGGTTAATTAACGGCTAATTAACCCATAAATGAGAATTTATTCTAGAAAGCCCAAAATGTGATTTTTGTGGCTAAATGTGATAGAGGATATTGAGACGAGAATTTCGGCACCAATTTTATAGAAATCGGACCAAGATTGGACCGAACGGGCCAAACCGGGCCAACCGGACCCAAAGTGGGCCCTTGGCCCAACTAAACTAAACCAAAACCCTAGTTTTCAGTATTCTCTCTCCTCACAACACTCATATTCACGCTGAAATTAGAGAGAAAGGGAGGAAGAACACTCTCTCAAGTTCTCTCCCTTGGTTGATCTTCAAACCACCATAATTTTTGATCTAGAGCTCCGATTGCCGCTC
Source organism: Arachis hypogaea (assembly GCF_003086295.3). Classification (NCBI taxonomy): domain Eukaryota; kingdom Viridiplantae; phylum Streptophyta; class Magnoliopsida; order Fabales; family Fabaceae; genus Arachis; species Arachis hypogaea. The sequence goes on along the minus strand of NC_092043.1, from coordinate 1,013,989 downwards.
CGTTTGCGGCCACGTGTTCACCGCGGAGAGCTCTACAAAACCCATACAATTAATCTTGAGGTAAGCCACGTTTTGCTCTTCGAAATTCCAGCCCTTATTTTCGAGTTTCATGGGTAAAATGTTGAGATTTTGGGTTCTTTGATGTTATAGGACCCAACTCTCTTGAAGGAGAAGGTTAATCTTGTCTCCTTGGACCTTGGGTGTGGTAAGATTCTCAACCCTAGTATAATTTTGTTGTTTTATGATGTTTGGGTATTGAGATGTTGTGTATGGGTATGATGATTGTGGCTTAGGTTGTGTATATGTGAATATTGGAGCTTGAGTGGTGATTTTGAAAAGCTTGAAAAAGGGATTTGGTGGTGAAAAATCTGTTCTTGGAGGTGTTGAGGCCTTGAGAGCTTGTGGATAAGTGATTTGGAAGTGCTCCGGTTGAGTTTGGGAAATCGGCTAAGGTATGGTTTCGGTTTCCCGTATCTAATATGTAATGTGGTAGGAAATACTTAGGCTAGAGGCCCTAAGATAGGCATTGAATTGTTGATGTTGTTGAATGATTGAGATATATGATGTGGTCATATATGTGATGATGATTATTAATGCCTTGGTGGTATGATGTATGAGAAATATGCATGTTGTGATATATGCTTGATGATTGGTTATGGTTGAATTGTGGGTTGAACCATATTGATGGTGAGTATGATATTGATTGTGTACAATGATGATTTGTTGGAATTGGTGTTGTTGAGAATTGGCATGAGGAATAGTATATGATATGTCAATATGTTTGAGTTTGAACCACTTGGGTGAAGTGGGTTAAAATGATGAGATAGTGATTTTGTATATTGTGGTAAAGTGTCAATGTGTGAGTTGAGGAGGCTTGATGTTGAATTTGATATATTTTGATTGATTTCAAAGAAAAGGGATGAAATTGACATGTTTTGATTGATTTTGAAAAGAGTTGAAAATGGCTTATTTTGAAAATGGCATATTGTGGTTTTGTATGAAAATATGGTTTTTGGGCATACTTTGGTGGGACATAACTTGGACTACGGATCTCCGTTTTGTGTCAAATCTGTTTAGAAATGTAATTTGATCCGGGAAGTCCATGCCGTTCGAAGAACGGGTGAAAAACGATTTAAAATGAGGAAGTTATGTCCGTTGGAAGATTGGGGTTTAAATCTGTGAATTCTGCAGCTTTTAACTTAGAAAATTTTTAGCAGAATAACCCCTTGCGCGTAGGCGCACTTGGCGCGTATGCGCCAATCTTCCAGAGAGCGCCATCCACGCGTGCGCGTGATGTGCGCGGGCGCGCCGATTGTGCTGCACCCAATGGCCAGCCATTTTCCAGAGAGTTATGCCAGAACTGTGCTAGTGTTGTGCCTGCGGCACGAGAACACCCACGCGTACGCGTGGTTGACGCGTACGCGTCGATTGGCAAATTTTAATCCACGCGTTAGCGTGCATGACGCTTGCGCGTCGATGAGTTTTCGAAGCCATCCACGCGTGCGCGTGGAGTGCGCGTACGCATGGCCCTGTTTTCATCCAAAAGTTGATTTTTGAGTTTTAAAAGCCAAATCTCATACTTCTAAGCCTCCGATCTCACCACTTATATCTTAAATCATTATGATATGCCTAGCTATGAGAGAAGGAGCTAGTGGATGTGGTAACTTGCGAGTGAAGCAAGGGAAAATGAATAATCAATGAGGATCATTGATGATTATGTGAGATGTGGAGGATGGTGGTAGAAGTGCTTGTTATGCCATTGGCCGAAGGGCCGTAATTGTTTATGAATTGGCTGGTTCTGGATTGAACCGTGAGCCGGAATAGCTGTGTATGCTATGAATATTGGCTGGTTATGGATTTAACCGTGAGCTGGAATGGCTGAGTATGATATGAATATTGGCTGGTTCTGGACTGAACCGTGAGCCGGATGGCTGATATGGATGTTGATCCATGGATGAGAATTCATGCATGTTTATGCTGAATTATTGATAATTGTGATTTTGCACTTCCACTATCTGAGATACGAGTTTCCCTGGGTAGTAGCAGTGGCTAGCCACCACGTGCTCCAGGTTGAGACTTGATACTCTGTTGACCCTATGTCGTAAGTGTGGCCGGGCACTGTGAAAGACCCGGATGAGCTCGCCCCCGTAAATATTCACCAGTGAGGGTGATGGATATAGATCATGATTATGATCAAGTTTATAACGAGTATAACTCGAGTTGGGGATGCGTGATAGAGGGACAGTCCAATGGTTAGCGACCAGGACTTGTCGGGTTGGCTTTATAACCGACAAGATGATATCATCAGCCACTAGGGACAGGCATTCATCATATGCATACTATATGAATTATTTGAAATTGCCTATTTGACTGCATATTACTTGCTAATTGTCTAAATGCCTTAATTGTTCCTATTTGTATATTCCTTGTTTGACATAACTGTGTTTGCTACATTATACTCCTGCTGGTGGTTGGGAGGTGAGAAGGAATTGGAAAGGGATGTATTAGTTAGACTGAAGAATCTTTAGTCAGATATCCTTATATGGTTTAGCTTGTTTATAAGCTTTGAATTATCTGGAGGAAGTTCTAGGATTGCCTTCGGCTTTCCTCTATTATTATGTATTATATATGTGGAAGCTGTTACCATGCTGGGGACCTCTGGTTCTCACCCATGTGGATTTTGTGATTTTCAGATGCAGGACGTGAGGTTTCCCGCTGAGGCATGCTGGAGACTTCTAGATTTGCGAAGATCCTTTGTTCTCGGGGATATTTTTTTTGGTTTATATGTTTTGCTTAGATACTTTTATCTCCATTAAATAATACAAACTATGATGACTCCTCTTATGGGGGATTTTGGAGAATAGGTTTTATGTATTTGTGTCCCTTTGGGTTTCCTTTGGGGTTTTCCTTATTTTATCATATGTATATATTGTTATGCTCGGACCGGTTATCTTCGCAGCCAGATCTTGAGTCTTGATATTCCTGTTTTTGACACTCCTTTGTATATATATAATCTCGCGTTGGTTTATCCTTGTTCGTTACGCTATCGATCGGAGTGTTGCGCTTTTGAGTTGCGGTTTTTGTTTACCCCTTTTTCTACAAAGGCTCCTAGTTATAATCAATTATTCATACTACTATACGTACTAAATTTTTATTTTAGAGGTCGTAATACCTTGCCATCTCTGAATTATGACTTAAGCATAAGACTCTGTATGGTAGGGTGTTACATGCGTGAGAGAAAAGAATGGGATAGTTTAAAAATTTTATGTAATTATTTAAGGTTTGAGTAATTTTGCATGCAAAAGTCAATCTTTTATGAATACAAATGGTAATTTTTATATTCTATGGATAGATATGTCAGCGTTTTCAATTTTTATCATTGCACTGACTAAGTTTCCTTTAATAATTCTTATGCCAAATGCCACAATTTTACTACTGAATCAACTTAATGTCACCCTTAACCACCCTTCTTTATGTCACCACAGACCTATATAGTAATGGTCCAAAGTTAAAGTAACTTGCTTTATTAATTTATGGTCCTAATAATAAATTAAAATAGGTCTTAATAATGGATATTTACTAAGAGTTATAGATAATAAATTTTAATAAAAATATAGTAATTTTTTTAATAGTTTTCATGTATTGATCAATGCATGAGTAGCAAACGATTAACAATGAAGGATGTAGCACAGCAATGCATGTGTTACTTGCGATGCATTAACTCATTAAGTGGGCTCGGAAATTAAAGAAAAGAGGAGCAACACCCCGAAGTGTAGGATTTCATGCCCCTAAGTTTGAGAAAGCAAATATTCTTCTCTTCCGATGCTTTGTCTTCTTCCTTCCACACTTTTTACTCCAGCTGCTTTTAGGCCTCCTTTTGAGGGTTTTGCCACTCACATTAAATAAAAAGAAAAAAAAAAAAAACACATTCAAGTTTAATACGGTGCATTTGCCTTAGCGCTAGTTATATCAAATGATGAATACTTATTATAAAGTTATATGGTTTAACCTTTTTTGATGAATATTTCAGACACTCAAATCCAGAGAGTAATAAACTAATAATAAATATCAACACAAAATTAAAGTATTCAATGATGACTGAGCAATGAATCAAACAAGAACTTGATACTATGAAGGCGTGTCAATTGTTGTGTGTTGTCCTAATACACGGTTGAAATTGCTTAACGGGAGAATTGGAGAAATCCTTTATATACTCTCATCCGCGAAAAATAAAAGAAGAAAAGAAAAGCTACACCTTATAGATGAAAGGCCATATAGAATCTTTCTTTCAAGCTAGCTAGACTCAATAAAAAAAGTAAAAAAAGAAAGAAGATAAGAATATGACAAGTGAAAATTGCAAAAGGCCACATATATTTATTTTGGTAACAGCCAAATGACTTTATATGCTTTGTAAAAATGGGCTCCATAAAGTGTTGGGAAGGAAGCCTGAGAATCTTCTTATTAATCTCGTCATAACCAAAGTAAGAAAAGAATTTAAAAGTCATAATATGCAAGAATAATACAATGAATGATGTCATTATTATATATACAAGTTCGTATCATTGTTATTATATAATAAATAATCCAACTACATATTCAAATATTTTTGTATTTAAGTCCAATTAAATTGGTCTAAATTTAATGAAAATTACTTTCATCACACCAGCGTGTATCACACGTACTCAATAACGTAACTTTTTTGTCTTCGCCTTCTCCTTCTATTTTTTCGTTTCCTCCTCCTCCTCCTTTCAAATTCTTCTTCTTCTTCTTCTTTTTTTACTTCTTTTTCGTTATCGTAATCACCAACAACACCAACATTTTGCTAACAAAAATTAACATTTTGAATTGAATTTGAATTTATATAAATAATGGACAATGTTCGGTTTCTTTGGTATTATACAATGGTTTTACTTTGATAATATTTTCGATTCATTCTAGATGCATGTGTTTCTGAATTCGAATTTATATAATGGACAAATGTTTGGTTCATTTGGTATTATACAATGGTTTCATTTTAATAATATTTTCGGTTTATTTGCAGTCTAGATGTTGTTCATGAATAATTTGTCCCGGTGGTTTTTTTTCCCCAAAGATGGAGAGACTCGAAGCCGCAACTTCTAGGTAAGTATGGGAAGACTATGAGCTATAGCTCATTGGCAATTTGTCTTTCAAGACAAATTGAATGGAATAGAATGAAATTTAATATAATTGAATAAAGTGATAATAAATAATTTCATTTTTTTGCAAAAAAAGACTCAATTATTAACAAATTAAAAACACATCGAATTCATTTTTGAATCCAAATGAATCTCAATTAAATTAAGAAATAAACCGAAATTACTTAAAGAATAAAAAATTTAGTCAATATTTATCAGCAGTATCAATTGAATCTCAATTAACACACAAATAAACCGAAATAAATTAAAAAATGAACCAAAATTATTTAATGATTGTAGCAGAAAAAATCAGAACTAATAAATATGTTCGCAAAATATTAGTATTATTGGTGATGATGATAACGAAAACGAAAAAGAAAAAGAAGAAGATGCAATATTAAAGACTGCGTGTATGAATTTGAAAGGAGGAGAAAAAGAAAATAAAGAAGAAAAAAAAAAGAAAACAGAGAAAGAAAAAAAATATATAATTTAAAAAATTATTATAATAATTTGATTAGATTTAGTTAAATATTTTTCTTGAAGTAGAGCCTTATTCTATAATAAAAGCCTAAAGGGGGCTAGTAGTGTATTAAAATATTAGCAGTGGATTGGACATTATTTGACACTAGGGACTGACTGTTTGGAACTGGAAAAAGAGATGTTCAACTTGATGATGATGAAGTGGACACACAGTTACGGTAGGAAAACGGAGTATATATGAAATGCATTTGCATTATTAAATTTTGGTGGCTCGTCATATAAAAATGACTACAGTTATCTTCGCATGAAAATGCATATTTAAATTGACATCTATTATATTACGGTTTAATAAAAGGTTGGTTTATTTTTAAGGAACGGTTAAATTATAATATAAGAGAAAAAATTGATTAGTAATTTGAATCAAATAAATCACTACTCTTTAAAACTAGAATTATCTGATCTGATGTTTGCATGAAAGTTGGTTTATTCTTAAGGAGCGGTTAAATTAGAATATAAGAAAAAAATTGATTTGTTCAATTTGATTCAAATAAATCATTACTAAATCATTTTTTTTAAATATACTCTCCAATATTATATATATAGATATATATGTTAGTCATTAAACTTGCATCTTTAGGTGATGACAACTCTAACTATTTTCTTGTGAATTTCTTTGTTCCACTTTTATTAGTTGAAAATATAACCAAACATACTTGAAGCTTATTTCATCAAATCATCAACCTCTAATCTCTTGAGAACGTGTAGGGATAAAATTATAATAAAATGCAATGCAGGGCCTTATTCATTGTAAATATAAAGGTAAAATACCTTTTTACTTTTTAAAATTTAGACTAAATTCTAATTTTGTTCATAATGTTTAAAATATTTTAGTTTTATTTTAAATTTATTTTATATATTTTAGTTATTTAATCAAAATTATATTTTTTATTTAATTTTATTTTTTTTATTATTTGATCACTTTAATTTTGCTCTCAAATTACTATAACAGCTACTTATTATAATTATTATACTTTTCACTGCTATCTAAAAGAAAATTTTAATAGAGAAAAAATATTTTTTAAAAAAAACAAAATTTAATTAAATGACTAAAATAAAAAAATAAAATATTTAAATAAAAATAAGACATTTCAAATATAAGAATGAAATTAGAATTTTGTCTAAATATCAGGAACTAAAGCATTGCTTTGCTCTAAATATATAATAACTTAATTACCAGATAGATTCTTCCCAAAAGTAATTTAATTACCGCCTTTTTTTTTTGGTAATGTATGTGAATATTCATTCATGTGTTGCTGGATCGATATATATATAGTAATGTAAAGCCCTAAAGTATGCATTATTTTAGTTTACATTTTTCAACCTAGCTAGGTCGCTTGTTAGTTTGATTATGATTCCGAAAAACCATGTTTTTTTGTCAATACAACACATACACATCGTACTCACACATACATTAGATGCTCTCTTTTTACCAAAAGAGACTCGAACCCATGTGGCATTTTTATTAGGAGACAAATGTATTTAGCATTGGAACAAGTCTCAGCCACAGGAAAAACATCACAATTTAAATTCATGGAAAACTGCTTGCGACTGCCATGCATTTTTATTTATAAAATAGCCCATGCTGTTATACTAAATTGCAGAGACCATGCTGTTACAGTGTTACTACGTATGTTAATATGCTATGTTTTTATCACCTTTATGCTTTTGACCCAGTTTGGCTGACAAGACAAGAAGAGTCTCTTATTATTAATTATTATGTTTTAGAATTCAAATTTGTAGATAGCATTACAAAGAAAAACTTAGTCGATATAGACCACAATACTTTATTTTATGATGATTGATCACCTTTTGGTATGAGGAGGAAATTAAAATGAATAAAGAAATATGTATATATTAATAAGATACAAATTAAAGTTAAAGAAGGCAATTAAATGGGTTTAATTCATTATTCATTTGAATATATAAATAAATAAATGGGGACATATGCAATAAGATAGGCGGACATGGCAGAAGGGTAAAGGGAGAAAAAAGTGTTAATAAAAAGAAAAGTGGGGGTAAGCTTGCCCATACTCTCTGATCTGATAGGTCTCACATTCTCCTCCATCTCTTTTCGTCTGATGTGATGAACCTTTGCTTTTGTGGGCCTAATTCAGCAAATAATATTTTATATCACTTTATTTGCTGGATCAATACAACACACCTTTTTAATCATACACTACTTAATTTTTAGCATATATTTTTGGCTCTCTTGCATGCTTTGCCCTCTGGTTTTCAGGAAAGTAAATGACTTTTATATGTACACTATAACATTTTAAGTTTTAGGTCACGGTTTTTTTTTTAGTTACGTTTAAAAACTATGATAATCCTCTATGGTCGAAGTTTTTAGCCGTGACCTGAAAAAAAAAATTGGTCACTATTTATTTAAAAACCATTACTCTTCTTGTGGAGATTGGCTCTGCCAGTGAATACTTGTAAACTTTCTGTCAGGATGAGATATACATCAGCGAGAAGAAAACACAGGAGTAGATACCTGCAAAAGACACTCTGACGTTCAAATTAGTATGTGAGTAATAAACTTTACAGAATGCAAATTATATAGAACAATCTTCTTACCATTTTCTTTATATCTGAAAATGAGAAGTAACCGTTATGTCTCCAAGTAATAATGTTTTAAGTGGAGAGTAATAGCATACCAGATGTTTTTATACTCGTTTGAATGTCAGTTATTGGCAGCTGATCTATAACATTTTATGGCCGAGTTATAACTTGTAACCGATGTATAACGGTCGTATCACAGCTTCCAAATTTGACCTAGTGATATTTTGATGAAACAGGTTGAGCTTTTTGTTGAGTTATAACTCGACATTTTAATAAAGATATGGAGCCCCCAGTTCAACGTGTTTTATTAAAATAAATTTAAAACAACTAGACGTAACAGTTGTATTCTTCTTGGAAAAAAAGAAAAAAGAAAATAAAGGGTCTTGTTATTAAAAAGTGTCTATAGTTTCAAAGTTATTTATTACTATTGGTTGTTTGAGAAACAACGGCTGTGATGAGCTTGGAATTGAAAGATTTTTATTAAATGCTTGTTAAAGCATTTTGGAATCCTGAAAGTTTTAACTAAAACAAGTTCAGTTTTACTGAAACGTGTTTTTGAAGATTACGAGATGAGTAAAAGAGGTTAGTTCACTCTCATTTCTGTTTCTAATTTTGTCTGCTCACTTTCTTCTTTTCTATTCTTGGGTAACAATAGGTGAGAAAAAGGAAAAAAATTTACTGAAAGTTGAGGATGATGGGTCGTATAATTGGGTGAATGAGGATGTCAAGGTTTGCGGGTCTCTCTTTACTAATAAGGGTAGTGTGGATGAAATAGATACTGCAAAGATAGTGAAGACTAGGGTTCGGATAGAATTGTTGCCATGCACGAGGGGTGAGCGTGTTTTTCATAGAAAAAAAGGATGTTGAATATTTTTAGATGTATAGTTGTGTTCTTGAGGAACTATGTGTGAAACCGCTGTTTACAGCTTTTGAATGTGATGTTTTAAAGCAATTTAATTGTACTCCATCCCAGCTCCATCTAAATGGTTGGACTTTTGTGAGATGTTTTGAGATTTTGATGGAATTTTTAGAGATAAAACCTATTCTTGAATTGTTTTTCTCTGTTTCAAGTTAAAAGAGTTTGGAAATGAGTTTGGATGAATCTAAATAGTGCTCTAGTTTTTTCTGTTCTCAAACTTTATAAGTCATCTTTTAAGGATTTTAAGGAGATATTTTTGAAAGTAAAGTCGGTGGATGAGAATTTTTTCTTCTATTTAGATGAGCATTTATAGGAGAAATTTTTGATGTATTGGTGCTCGCAGCCACATCATATACTTGATCCGGACCAGATTATTCCTCGAAATGAGTGTATAATAGGGTATCTGGTTGAGGTCATTGATAAAGGGGATTTGATCTCGGTTTTTGACTTGCTTCCATGGGAGAAAGATAGAACATCGGTGGTGAATTATCTCAGTGAGAGTGTATTGAGCTGTTTGTTTAATAGATGGGTGTTTTGACTTTTTGTTTGATACTATTTGTTTTATTTTATAGGTGGGAAGTATCCTGGAGCATTGGCAGCGAGCTTGAGGGCTCGGCTAAGGACAAAAAATTTTGATAAGGAGGATTTATGTTCGAATCCTAAAAAAGTTGATGATGAGGGGGGAGGTAAATCAACCAGCCTTCAAGAAGAAGAGCTTTGTTTTTAAGAAAAGGAAGGTGGATGTAATTAACCTGGGTGATGATCTTGCTGAGAGGGATAAAGAAATTTTCTTGGAGGAACTTTCGGCATTTGTTACGAAACAAGAGAAACTTCATGGTTTTACCGAGGAAGGTGATGGTTCCTCGGTATAGGATAAGAAATTCTCTTTTATGGTGGTAGCGAATGAGGTTTTGTAGTCTGCTTCCGACTGTGCCTTGATTGAGGAGGTCGGAGATGTTACTGTTGACCAATATTTGCAGGTATGAAAACTGAGTCTTATTTGTGTATTTTCTGAAAAGCCGAGCTATGTCTGATATAACTCGTTTGCTTTAGGTTTTGGGTTTTTGTCTGGCCAGTATTGGTCGGAGCCGACAAGTCCGTCATAAGAAGCTTGTGGAAAAAGGCGAAGAATTGGTAAGTGTGAAGGAAGAACTTGACTTGAAAGAAATAGTAATTGAGGATTTGAGAAGGAAATTGGCTGCGAAAGAAGAGGAATTGAAGTTGAAGAAGAGTCATCATGAAAAAGAAAGATAGTAAGTTTCCCATATGAAAGATCAAATTATTGAAGTTACAGTGAAGTTGAAGGAGATAAAAAAGAACAAAGAGGTTGAGATTATAGATGCTTTTGCAGAGAGATTCGAGCGTGCGGTGACGCGGGCGAGGTTTGTAGCTCCAGAGATAGACTTTTACAAATGGAGCCCGAAAAGTTAGTTCGTGATGGTATACTGGAAGATGATGATGAGGCTATGGAAGAGGAAGATGAGAATTTGAAGTAACTTGTACTTTTTATTTGGATATTAAACTTATGGTGTTTGTCAGTTTGTTTTAGCTTTTTGGATTTGTAATAGATAGTTCTTGAACTGATGTTATTTTGATAATATTTAATTACTGTTTGTTTATATGATCTTTGTTTGGTGAGATTGGATGTCAATTTGCTTTGGCTATTTGAAATAGGTAGTGGTTGAGACTGATCTCTTTTGGAGAGTGTTTAATTTGTTTGACACTTAATAAATTAGTAGATAGATGTTTGATTGAATGAATTAGGCAATGGCTATGGTAGATTTCCACTGATGTATTTTTCCTCATTATTGAGAAGGGTTTGATAGGATTGAATTTGTTTGAGCGAGAATATCTCGTTAGTTCACCTTAGTTTGGTGATTTTATTGATGATTGAGTTTGATTGCGCATGTGTAAACGATGCAACTTTGAATTGAACAATTATCGCAAATGGATAAGTATTTTTATTTGTTTGATATTTGATTTGTTGACTGTTGAAAGTCATAGTTCAAAAGATAGTTGATTTAGATCTTATGATAGCTGATACTGATATGATAATGATTGATATGGATCGGAAAATATAGTTAATAAATATGGATCGGCCTTTTTCTAGCCATAATGATTTATTATATGACATTTGCTTACAAAGGTATAGGTAGGCTTGCCTTGTTAAAACCATTCCAAGCAAAACTCTTTTTGAAAATGATCTTGTGAGTACGAAAAAGAGTACCAGCATGTCCCTGTCTTTTAGCTGTAATATTGCTTTAAAGAAGAAATATTCCAAGAGTTAGGTAACATGGTACCATCTAAACATTCGAGCTTATAAGCTACTTTTCCGAGGACTTCAAGGATTTTGAGTGGGCCTTCCCATTTGGCGGCAAGTTTCCCATAGGATGGAAGTTATCGGGCTTGCTCGGTTTTTCTGAGTACTAAGTCGCCAAGTTGAAATGAGCGAGGATGGACCTTATGATTGTATCACCGAGCTATGTTTTACTGCATTGCTCGGTGGCAGACTGATGCTATACCTTGGATTTCTTCAACTAAATCAAGTTCAATTCTCCAAGCTTCATCATGATCAGTTGCTTATGATCTTAATGAGGATTGAGAGATTTCCAAAAGAATCATTGTTTCAGACCCGTAGACAAGACAGAATAGGGTTTCTTTAGTAGTAGAGTGTATAGTGGTGTTATAACCCCATAGGATTTCTAGAATAAGCTCGGCCCAAAGCCCTTTTGCATCATCCATTTTTTTTCTCAAAGCATGTAGGACAACTTTGTTGGCAGCTTCAACTAATCCGTTAGTCTGTAGATGTTCAACTGAAGAGAAGTGTTGTTTGATTTTTAAGTTCTATAAAAAAGATGTTAAATTGTGGTCGACAAACTGGCAATCATTGTCAGTAATAATATGATGAGGTATACCAAATCTGCATATGATGTGTTTCCAAACAAATAAAATCATTTGTTGTGAAGTGATTTTGACCAATGGTTATGCCTCAATCCATTTGGAAAAAATAATCAATTGTCATAATTAAAAACTTTACCTGTCCTAGTGCAATAGAAAAAGGGCCGAGGATGTCAATCACCCATTGATAGAATAGCCAGCTTACCTCGGAGTGATGTAATAGCTCGACTGGTACATATATTATTCGAGCGTGTTCCTAATAATTTGTGCAAGTTTTCACCTTTTAATCGCAGTATTTTTGTAAACTCTGCTAGAAAAATTCAGCTCGGAGAATTTTTTAGGACAAGTTCCGTGCTCCTATATGTGTGCCGCATATTCCTTCATAACCTCGGCTATGGTGAGATCGGCTTCTGACCTGCTTAGACACTTTAAAAGAGTTCGAGTATAGCTTCACCTATACAGGTTATCATTTAACAATGTAAAGAATCAAGCTTGTCTCCTGAATTTTTTCAAATTAGTGATTTTAGAGGGAATATTTCTAGTTTTTAGATAATGGATGTAAGGCCATCGCCAATCATCTTTGTCAGCAATGTGGTCAATGTTAATGAAATTGATGCTTGGGGAAATCAAAGTGAATTGTAAAAGAGTAACAGTATTTGATTGTGTACTGGCGAGCTTTAATAAGATGTCAGCTCGGTGATTTTGATCTCTGGAAATATGATAAATTTCAAATTTAGAAAAATGGGTTATAAGTGTTTTGACAACATCTAAGTATTTTGTTAAGAAGGGATCTTTTACTTAAAAATATTGATTTACTTGTTGTACTACTAGTAAGGAGTCGCAGTGTACCTTTATTGCAGAAATATTTAATTCGATGGCTAACCTTAAGCCGACAATGAGTGCTTCATATTCGGCCTGATTATTGCTGGCCTTGAAGGAGAAGCGTAAAGAGTTCTCCAAAACTATTCCATTGGTGTCTTCAAGAAGGACTCATGCTCCCGATCCTTGAGAGTTAGAGGCGTCATCGATGTAAAGTGTCTATTCTGGTGGCATATCATCGGAGTTGGCAGTAGTAAACTTGGCAACAAAGTCAACCAGGTATTGTGATTTGATAGATCTCCGGAATTGGTATTTGATATCAAACTCAGATAATTCGATAGACCACTTTATTAATCGGCTAGCTAGTTCTGGTTTTGTGAGCACTTGTCGTAGTGGCTGGTCAGTTTGGACATTAATGGTATGAGTCTGAAATAAAGTCGGAGATGCCTAGCTGAGAAGACTAATGCAAGGGTGAGCTTTTCTATCTTCGGATACCGAAGCTCGACATGTTGCAACGATTTGCTGGTGAAGTAAATAGGTTGTTGGATCTTGTCCTTTTCTATAACAAGAACAGAACTAATTGCCCAGTCAGTTATAGACAGATAAAAATAAAATACTTCTCCAAGTTCAGGCTTTTGTAAAATTGGAGGTTTAGAAAAAATAGTTTTTAAATTTGAAAAAAGTAGTTTCACATTGATCATCCCATTTAAAATTGTTTTTCTTTTTGAGTGATTGAAAAAAGTGGAAAGATTTGGAAGCTAAACAAGGCAAAAATCGTGATAAGGTGGCGAGTCTCCCTGTTAACCGTTGGACCTCTTTGATTGTTTGAGGACTTTGCGTCTATACCTTGGCTTGTCAGCAAGAAGCCAAGGAATTTACCTCCTTGGACATCAAAAGGGCACTTCTCAGGGTTTAACCTCATGTTGAATTGTCGGATTTGTGCGAAAGTTTCCTGAAGGTCGTCCACATGAGATTTTTATCAACTTTGGTTTTGGCAACCATGTCATCAACGTACACTTCGATGTTCTGATTGATTTTCTTAATGAACATTTTGTCCATAAGTCTCTGGTAAGTAGCTCCTGCATTCTTAAGGCCAAAAGGCATAACTTTATAACAAAAATTACCATATTCAGTTATAAAAACAATTTTTTTCTTGGTTTGATGGGTGCATGAGGATCTGGTTATAACCAGAGCATGCATCCATAAAACTTAAAGTTCCATAGCCTGATGAATTATCAACTAAAGCATCAATGGATGGTAAAGGATATGCATCTTTAGGACATGCTTTATTTAAATCAGTAAAGTCGACGCACATGCGCCATTTAACATTAGCTAACCATGTTGTAAACCAAATTTCTTGATTGAAGTTGGCATCAATAAGCTTTTTAGTCTCCTCTAATGATGCTTCTTTCTTCTCAGATCCAAGGTTTCCCTTTTTCTATGCTATACGTCGAATTGATGAGTTAATTGCCAGTTTATGAGATATACAGAAGGATGAATGCATGGTATATCGGCGGGGTCCAAGCGAAGAGGTTGGCATTTTGTTTGAGAAAGAGGACGAGCTGCTCCCTTTCATCAGCTTGCATAGTTGAACTTACAAAAGTGAACTTGTTTGGACCGTTAGTTAAAGGGATTTTCTGTAACTCTTCCGTCGGGGTAGGACGATCTTGAAACTCGGTGCATGGGTCCAATTCGACTAAAAAGGAAGCCCGAGTGAGATGTGGACGACGTTTACTTGTGCACCTATAGCTCAGTTGGGCATTTTGAGACTGATGTTATAACAATGCCGAGCTTCATCGTGGTCACTGTGAATTGTTGCAACAACATTGTCCTACACATGAAACTTCACACAAACATAAATTGTAGATATAATTGCATCGAACTTATTCAAAAAAGGTCGGTCAAGTATTAAGTTATAAGGACTGAAACAATCAACCACAAGGTATTGAACATCTAAAGTTTTTGTTAGGGGATTCTCACCGAGTGTGGTTTGTAACCACACTGAACCCAAAACTGGTACGCGTTCACCTGAAAACCCAACCAGGCCTCTAGTGGATGGCTAGAGTATGTTGTTAGTTAATTTCATCTTCTGAAATGTGGAGTAGAATAGAACATCGGCACTGCATCCTGGGTCGAGCATGACTTTCTAAAGTATTGTCACCCAGTTGAATAGAGATGACGATTGGATCGTCTAAATTAAGTTCAGTTGAATTGAAGTCTTACTGTTGGAACGTCATTTCAAGGAAGGGTGGTACAGTTTGATGATTATTGATGTTGCTTTCTACAGTGAGCATAGCTTGGTAAGTATGTTTGTGGGCAGAGCTTGATGTTCCCCCATCGGCGAAGCCCCCTGAGATGCAGTTGATCACACCTCAGGGTTGATTGGGCGAAGCTGTAGGTGCTTTTTCCTTGTCCTGAGAAGATTGACCTGCAGAAGAAAAGTCAAATTGATGTGTGTTATGCTTTTGGATGTGCCCGCCGATGTATTTGTCCGGATGTCCTTGCCGAGTCAAGCGTTCAAGCAAGCCTTTCGCTATGACACACTCATCAGTTGTGTGCCCATGTTTCTGGTGAAAAGCACAGTGCTTTTTCTTGTCCACATTCTTCGTGTCTTGGTAGCTTTTGGCCTTTCGATGAGGTTTGATGAGCTTCGAATTTAATATTTCTTTGATGATTTCCTCCCTTTTGGTATTGAACTAGGTATAAGAATCATAACGTGGTGTCGGCCGGAGGGGTTTCTTGGTGTCCCGAGTTTTATCGTCATCCTTACTATTTTGAGTCTTCTCGGATTTTTAAGCTTGGTGTTGCTCCTTAATTTCCATTTGACCTTTAGCCTTTCGCGAAACTCATCCAAGGTTTTGGGTTTGGCCACTGTGATGGTTTCTTGGAACTTTTTCGGTTGTAGGCCACTCTTTATAGTGTGTAGGTGCACTTCGGGGTGAAGGTTTGGAATGCTCATTGCCACTTTGATGAAATGGGTTATATAGTCCTTTAAACTTTTGTGATGTCCTTCCTTGATGGTGTTCAGATAATCAAAATCATGTAAATAGATGGAAGATGCAGCGAACTAATTTTTAAATTGTTTGGCGAGCTCATGAAAGCGTGAAATGGAATCTTCAGGCAAAGAAGAAAACCAATCAAGTGTAGGACCATCTAAAAAAGTAGGAAAACAATGACAGAAAATAGGATCAAAAGTACCGTTTACGATCATCATAGATCGGAATTTCTTGATGTGTTTTTTCGGGACTCCCATGCCATCGTAGGGAGTCAATGTGAGCGGTAAGGTGAAGTTTCTAGGTAGTTTGAAATTCATAACGTCGGCCATAAATAGACCTACAGCGTTATCCAGGCCAATTCGTCCTCATCATCATTTTGCTAGTTTTCCTCTAGTTGTTGAGTTTTCAAAATATGGGTTGGATCAGAATTTTCTTCATCATCTTCCGGTTGCTCATTATTATTATTTTCAATCCGAGCATTGGTTAGCTCAGCTATTTGGTTTTCCATTCGTTGATTTTCTTCTACCATGTGCTGATTAGTCTGTTGTAACTTCGTAACCATCTGAAGAAGCTCAGATAGTGTGGGAGGAGATAGGTCAACCATGAACAAGTGTGGGAGTTTTAGGACCTATAGAAAGAAGGGTTTTTATTTCGAGGTCCCACGGTGGGTGCCAATTTTTCTTGTGGAGATTGGCCAGTGTATAGCTCGCCTGCTGGTGAATACTTGAAAGCTTTCCATTAGGATGAGGTATACGTCGGCGAGGTGAGAACAAGGAGGTGGGTACCTACAAAAGGCACTCCGACGTTCAAGTCAGTATATGAGTAATAAGCTTTACAGAATGCAAAGTGTATAGAACAATCTTCTTACCATTTCTTTTATATCTGAAAATTAGAAGTAACCGTTTTGTCTCCGAGTAATAATGTTTTAAGTGGAGAGTAATAGCATACCTAACGTTTTGATACTCATTTGAATGTCAGTTATTGGTAGCTGATCTATAACATTTTATGGCCAAGTTATAACTTGTAACCGATGTATAACAGTCGTATCAGTTACCATAGATATTTATGTCATAGCTTTGAAGGATGACTTTTTCTTAATGAAAGTTATTTTAAATTTTAGATCATGATTTTTTATATTACGTTTAAAAATCGTGATTTAAAAGTGTCTATTGTCACATTATTACGAAAATAGTGACCGAAAGAGTCTATGATTATGCTTTTAAAGAGTGACAAAAAAACCATGACCTTAAAAGATATGTGATCATAGTTGAAAATAGTAATTTAAAAGGGTCTGTGGTCACAATTTTTAAGTGTGACCTAAAATTATCTATAGTTATGATTTTAAATAGTGACCTAAAAATATCAATAATCACGATTTTGATGTGTGATCTAAATGATCTGTGGTAATAGATTTACAGAGTGGCCTAAAAGGGTTTAGAGTCACATTTTTATGACTTAAAAAAATCTATGGTCAGGGTTTTAAAGAGTGACATAAAAGGATCTATAGTCACGATTTTATAAAAATTTGAGAGCTTAAATTAATTAGGATTCTTTTATAATTTTTATAATAATGGGACATTTTCATAATTAAGTTTTTGAATTAATTAAAAAATAATAAAAATTAAGTAATTTAATTTGAATAATTATAATTTTAAAATTAATTTTATAAATAAAAAATTAGTTGATCATTTTATATTTTAAATTAGAATAAATATTTAAACTCTTGATAAGTTAATGTGAAATATTTTATGTGTTCCTAAATAATTTTATTATATTTAGTAGAAATTATTGTTTTATTTTGTATTTCTTATACTTTCTATACTACCCTTATTCTTTTCTTCTGATCTAACCTTAAATCACCAAATTTACACACACGCTCTTTAATACACACTAAACGTATGCACACCAGCTTCTTGTCACTCACTCACACAAAAAGAGAATAGAATAGGGAGGGAGAGAATAGAACTGAAGACGCGTGAGAGGGAAGGAAGGAGGAGGGTGCGGTGGCTTCCCTTGCTGCTACGGTGTGCTTGCTGGGCAGAAGAGAGATGGAAGAGAGAGAGAGATAGGAAGGGAGAGAGATAACGAGAATGATAGAGGATGAGGGAGTCGGCTGTGCCATAGAGGAAGGAGAGGTTGGCGGTGGTACGGGAGGCTGTCACCATCGGAGAGAGAGAGAGAGAGAGAGAGAGAGAGAGAGAGAGAGAGAGAGAGAGAGAGTAGCAACGGAGAAAGAGAGAAGGTGGATGCAGTGAAAGAAGACGGTGGTGGAGGCTGAAGCCGCTACTGCCGTTAATATAACAACCTAAATTTTGGGTGACTAATAACTTTAGGAATTTATATGTTGGGAATTCGGGAAATTCGAGTGACACAGTTAGACTCCATTTGACGAGACGGATCAATAAATACAGAGAAAAATAATAATATTTTAAGACAATAATATTTTATGGTAATAATATTTTAAATAATAAGATTCTATGTTAATGATATTTTATGATAATAATATAATTGGGTCCAAAGTTCAATTGGTAAAAATTATTACTGGTATTCTTTTATTAGTGGAATTGTACTAGAATACTCTAGAGATATTCTAGAGTAGAAATAATCAGGTTACAAGTGTCATATATATTAGTAGCTTATATATTTGTTCTAATAAAGTAGAAATATGTGATCAAGAATATCTAGCTTTTTTAATTATCTCCCAAACTTACTTGATGACTAAGCACCTTCCTTGCTCTCCCTTTATCTGCCATGACCTCTCTCTCTTTCCACCTCCTACTTCATTTTTTTCACTTTCACATTGAGAAAGAGAGAGAAAACAAGAAGCACACACCTCCCCGTTGAAGAAATTTTTAAGCTTGACTAGTCAAGGAAGAAAAACTTTTATCAAAATTCTAAACCGATTGAAGTCTTCTCATCTTTTTCTTCATCTTCATACCAATTTTCTTGAGTTAAATTTAAGTATAACTTCTCTTTTTCCTCTTGAAATTTTTTCATATGGTCTTCATAGAAAAAAAATTTATATTCTTGATGTTCTTGCTTAGAAAATCTTATCTAGAAGTCTCAAGGAGCAAGGAATCATCATTCTCTAGTTTAAAAGGTGAAAAGAAATTCCTCCTTTTTTATTAAGGAGGTTTGATCATGGTGCATCAAAGGATATGATCATGTTTGATTTTATTCTCTTTATAAATCATGTTTTAGGTATCTTAGAGAGTTTAAAGCAACATGCCTCAAGCTTAAAGGGTGAGTAAAACTTTCTCTTTTTCTCATGAATAAAATTCAGCCTTAAAGACTTCTAGTATTTAAAAATTAGTTTGATTGAAATATAGAAAAGGAAGTAGTGTTAAAAGATCCTAAGGAGGGTAATTAACAAGCTTGGAGCCAAGGTAAGAGTTAGTTCAAGCTAAACTATGTTGTATGTGCCTTAATGCTTGGTTGTTGAAGTAGTTTGATGATTGATGGAATTGAGTCTTTAAATAAATAATCGATGATGTTTAAATGTCATTGAAATATTTATAAATTGAATGATACTTGGAAGTACATGGCCAAATGCTAGGTGCTTCAAGAAAACTTGTTGTAAGCTTTTTTAAAAGCCATTATAAAGGTAAAAATGAAAGGTTAAAGTATGAAAGAAAAATGCTTTAATAATACAAGAGAGATTTTTAAAAAAGTGCTAAGAATTTAAGTGAAAAGAAAAAAGAAGGGAATTGAGAAAGGAGAGTGAGATCGGCCTAACAGGTTAAAAGCAAAGAAAAATATGAACTAAAGAGGTATTAAAGGTAAAAAAGTCATTTGATAAAAGACTTGGAATAAAAATATGATTAAAATGAGTTTAGGGGTGCTATGGTTATTTAATGAATATTGAATGTTAAAACGGTAATTAAAAGGTATAAGGGACAAAATGGTTTTTTAAACAAAATGTTAAGAGTATATGATCTTTTGGGTCGTCGAGGATAAAATGATAATTTCATAAAAGTTCAAGGACAAAATAGTAATTTTATAAAAGTTCAGGGACAAGATAATAATTTTACAAATGTTCAAAGATTTAACGATAATTTCGTAAAAAATTAGGATAGAATAGTAGTTTTAAAAAAATTAGAGATATAATGGTAATTATATAAAAATTTAAAGAAAAATAGTAATTTCTAATTAAGAGATATAAAAGTCATTTACTAAAAAATTGAGGACAAAATGATAATTTAAGAAAGAAGAGAACATACAAATAGATATCCTAAGAGAATAAAAGTAAAAGAAGTATCTAAAAAAAAGTATAGGACAAATTGAAAATGAATGAAACTGAATAAAACATAATGAGATAGACTAAAGTAAAATAAGACGAACTGAAAAAAAGTAAAATGAAGTGTGATAGACTGAGAGATAATGGGACAGACTGAGACCAACTGAAAATAGAATAAGAAGGGCTAAGACAAAATGAGATCAAATGTGACAGATTGAGAAACAAAAAAGCTTACTGGAGAATGTTCTAAAAGCTCTATAGTAAAATGTTCAATAGATGTCTCAAGCTTGCTAAATAATTAAATGTTCGCTTAATAAAGACGAGGATTCTGTCCCACTTGCTTAATGCATGAAATGTTGACTATTTAAATGCGCGAAACCCACAGACAGACTGTTTGATCATTATTATTCGGGGATGCCTATGGATTGATTGATCACTATTTGCCATTGCATGTATATTATGGCATCAAACTTTGCAATGATTGTCGGTAGACATAGATTGGTGGAACTTTTAACCACATGAAAAATATGCACAAACTGGCAATGGAAAGCCATATTGAGGACATGTATTCAGGTAGTGTTGGGAAAAGGTAGGTAACTGATACATGAGTTTATAGCCTGCATAAGACATACATGCATCATAATTATTTGCAGCATATTCTTTGTAATACTATGTTGTTCTTGATTCTCTGTTATTGTGCTTTGTGACTTGTCTATATTTATATTTTGTAACTTGTCTATGATTGTCTGTTGTTATTGACGGATTGTTTAAGGCTGACCATAATACTAAGTGTGAATGAAAAACTGTAAGAAATTATGAGAACTATAAAGAATTATGCAAGAGGGGGTTTAAGATTAAAACAATCACAAAATAAAAAAAACTAAGATCGTATAACCTAGAGTCAAAATGATTACGCGTACGACTACTCCTATACTAGAATCTTTCCCTAGGATCGATAAGCAAATCATTTCCATCCATTAGTTTTCTATTGGGAACCGTATGTTCTCACCTCCTTTCCTTCACTGTTCCTGTAGGCGGAGATGATGGCAACGCTTGTTGAAGAGATGGTGCTACCCTTTTTTGCTACATCCCAGATTGGAAGTGCACCTTTCATTTTAAAGACACCCAATGTTGTACGAAGCTACGGAGCCTAGAGTGTTTTTCCTCTCCTTATTATTTTCTTTAGCAGTAGAACTTTACTAGTCTGGGTACCAAACTAAAAGATTTTTAAATGGACTAGGACTTAGGGTATCATATGTTTATCTACTAAAAGAGTCTAAGTTTGGTTAATACTTCTTATGTTTATATGACTGGTGTTAATTTTGCTCTCTAGATGTATGTAGTGGTCTGTGTGACTATATTGTGAATTATGTTTATTTCTCTTTTTCATTCTGCTTTATAATTTTATTGTGTATGACTGTTATTTTCCGCAATGTGTTTAAAAAAAAAGAAAAAAATATTACCTTAAAAATGCGTTCATATTTTTAACAGCGGATCAAGCTCATATGCTATATTAATAAAGAGTTAGAGTTTATAGAAAAGTTGTAGGGTATATTATGATGAGAAGATGACAAAACTTAATTATGTTGTAATTTTAAGGCACGATTAGATCATTTTTTTAAAGAGATATTTCTCCCCACACTTAGTTGTTGTAGGATTAATGACAATACCCTCTCAATATATAATGAAACCAATGAATTTCTTAGTTAGCAATAATAAGAAATTCTTAACTCTCTTGAACGCAAAAAAACTCTCAATAATTAAAATACACGTTTTATTATTGTCTTCGAAATAGCGAACAAGGATTTATTTATATATATTACACACAACAATTATAATTTATCAGGTACATAAATTTGTGTTACCCTTCCATTGTCAATAGGTACAATGTTTCAAACATACACCATTCTTAAAGAGTTATGTCCTTTTAGGCAAATGAT
This sequence comes from Arachis hypogaea, assembly GCF_003086295.3. Lineage (NCBI taxonomy): Eukaryota > Viridiplantae > Streptophyta > Magnoliopsida > Fabales > Fabaceae > Arachis > Arachis hypogaea. Next base: position 991,925 of record NC_092043.1, on the reverse strand, counting down.
ACTATGTACCATTATTAATTGACAATGTATAAATGGTTAGTAACCGTTTATTAATATTAATAATATTAATTAATCAAATTTGTAAATACATTTTAATCTTCCACTCTTTACAAAATTTAAATATAAACAAGTATATGCATAATGAATGTGTCACTAAAGATTAAACATTCTTTTAGCATAAATTTTAAAGTTCTAACAATTAAAAATATACTTCATAAGTTAGTACCAAAAATCACACACATTACTTGTATCCTTCAAGTTCAAGAGCCTATAATTTTAAGCACTTATATAGCCTTGTGTTCATCCTGGTGTTATGAATATTTACGAGAATAAAATCTTTAAAATTATTGATTGGAGTGGCACCGCTCCTATATACATATAGGTGAAATTCTTTGATAAATAATATTATCATTCCATTAAGAGTTTTAACTCACCCTCCTAATTTATTGTAAATAGCACTAAATCCTATACCTTAGTACTCTAATTGTTAAATAACTTGTTATTACCCATTAAACCTAGAAACTAGTGATATACTAGAATGAGGTTGGGTTTCCATCATTTAACAATAATAGGTTTTGATCCCATTTTAGTCGCTGTCTCTTCGATTTTATCCTTTAACAAATTTTTAGTCAAAGAATCTGCTAAATTTCTTTGAGATTTTACATAAGTGATGGTAATTACACCATCATCTATTAGTTGCCTCACAAACTCATGTCTGAAACTTATATGTCTAGACTTTTTATTATAAACTTTATTATATGCTCGAGACATGGTTGATTCACTATCATAGAAGATTGAAATGGTTGTTGACTGCTGTGGTTATAGCTTTATATCATATAACAAATTTCTAAGCCATTCTGCTTCTTTAGCTGTGGCTGATAAAGTTATAAACTCAACCTCCATAGTAGAATGTGAAATGCACACTTATTTCTTTGAGGGCCAAACCACCTCCTCCTCCTCCACTCTCAATCGTGATTCTCTCTGCTATTACACCCGCTACCATCTTCGTCTTCCCTACTTTTACATTTTGGGAAAATACATCTTGGTGAGCTTCTCTTTTTTCTTCTTTTTCTTTGATTTCTGCATGTTATCATTCTTCTCTTTTGATTTTCACTATTTTTCTTCTCCCAAATACTCAATTTCAACTTAGATTCAAAACTACAAAAGGATCATAAAAAAGGCACCACAACTAACAAGAAACTTTGTTCATCACTACATTAGTGGTTGAAGAGAAAGAGAGAGAGAGAGATAGAGAGAGCATAACACAATATAAGAATGGTGGTAGAAGAAGAAAAAGAAGGTTATATGAAAAATTAGAGTGCAGAGAATGCAATTCTCTTAGGCAATCGCCTTCATTCATTGATTTCAATCTCAACGTCTCTCTTGAATCTCGATGTCTTCAAGTTAGAGCCAATAGGTTCGGTAATCCCTAATATTAAAATTCATATTTATTAATATATATATTATAGTTAGTTATGGTGAATATATATATATATATATATATATATATATATATATATATATATATATATATATATATATATATATATATATATATATATATATAGACACACACACTTTCTGAATTCATATTAGTATATACTTGGCATTAATGTTAAGGATTTGATTTTGAGACATTTTAAGTGAAACTAAATTTGACATTGTCATTTCAATAGCTACATTAAAAGAGTTATGCATATCAAACACTATGGGAGGTTAGGTTCTTTTCTGTGGGTGTTAGTGTCAGTTTATTACTTTTTATTTCAGGTTACCAGTATGTTGTTGTATGATTAATTTTCAGAACGATATTTGATTGATTCAAATTATTTAATATTTGTTACTCTTAAGCTAGCTTGTATTCCTACACAATGAAGTTTATTTATTGATTACACAATTTTTGTGTATTAAAGCTACTAATACCATATGTAAGGCTGAGAAAACATAAACTTAGCCTTGAGTATGTATAATAATTTAGTTATAAATTGCTGCTATTATAATAATTTGATTGATTTTATGTTTAATTATACACAATTATGTTTTATTATTGTAGAAATTACCCTAAATTCTAGTGTTTTTAGACAAGTTACTTTAGAATTAAATGTCCTTAATTATAATTTTACACTACAAGAAACATCGTTAAAATTGACGGCCAAATCGACAGCTAAGCCGTCCATAATATTAAAATTCGACGGCAAAATGGACGGCAGAGGTGGTCGCTATTAAGCTTGTCAATTTTTCAAAATTATAATAAAATTGACGACTTGCTTAGTCGTCAATAATAATTTAATAAAATCGACAGTGTTTATGTTTGTAATATGAGTGTGAGAATTTTACATTCTTACTAAAATCGACGACATTGTCGTCGATATTAGTATATAAATCGATGTCTTTTATGTCGATGTTTAATTCAATAAAATCGACGTCTTTTGTGTCGATATTTGATTCAATAAAATCAACAACACTTTCGTCTATAATATGCTTAATAAAATCGACAACGTTGCCGTCGATATGTGATTGAATAAAATCAATACAGTTGCCGTCGATTTAATTATTTAGATTTGTCTATTTTAAATTTTAAAAGCGACAATTTTACCGTCGATTTTAATAGTTATATGTTTTAGTTTTTTTCTATTTGAAAAATAGTAAACAATTAATGCAAATAAACTTTTAAATATAAAAATAAATTTTTTACAGAATATTAGATAACAAGACAAATAAACTTTTAAATATAAAAATAAAATTTATACTAAATATTAGATAATGAGTTTGCAAACTTATCAAAATAATAAATAATCCTCTAACATAAAGACTCAAGACAAGATAAATAACTAAAGTTAGACTTATATTCGTTTAAATTGCAATCCACTAATAATACAAAATATTCAAAGTAAATAATTAAATAACCTACTCATACTCGTCTAAATAATCATCCGAGTCATCAAGATCATCAGAATCATCCTCCCTTTTAGAACTCTGTGGTTGTCCTGGTCACTACAAAATAGGTGGGAGTTTTCTTCCTGGGGTTGGAGCTGTGCTTTTCTGAGAGCTTGAAAAAGTAAAAGGAGGAGGTAGGAGAACACGTGATCCAGAACTACTAGGACCCATGGCCTTCACATACTCAGTCAAGCTGCTCAACTGATGACTAAATTGATCCATCTGAGTTACTGGTGTTGAGATCCTCACGCAAGGATTCAACAGTCTATTGCCACTCTCTTTTGTCCCTTTGGTAGAGGTCTTCAAGCTCTCTATATTCAGCGGCATGTTGTTCAACTTCCCTATTGAGTATTGTGATTCATTCTCTAAGATCCAAAACATCAGTGTTAGTGGTCATGGTTGGCCCATCAACTCAAGGTCGCACTATGGAAGAGTCCCTTACCTCACCCATGCCATATACCCTACTTTTTCATTTTCTACCCACTGTCTCAATCCATATGCTTTCCTCAGAGATAGGCGATGGATCAGTTACACCAGCCTCTATAGCAGCCTGCCGCTCTTCCTCAGCCTGAAACATACGCTCTTGAAATATATCCTACAATGAGCAAAAATGATTGATAAACTACTATAAGTATCAATAATGCATAACAATTAGATAACAAAATAGTTACAATGAATAAAGCTAAGTTACCTTTGTCTTTCATGAGTGTTCATCAACCCATTGAGTCCTATCTTCTTTGCGAGTATGAGTGTGCTAAAAAAACTCATCCATACATGATGGTCTTCCAAGTGAATGATTCTACATAATGTAACCAAATTATCAACAAATATGGGTATGCAATTGATGATGTATATACTTAAAGCCATGTACTAAGCAATTTATTAGAACAGAGGCATAAGCTTTGAATTCAATATCTTGAAATAAAGAGAATAGACAAATACTTTAATTTATGGTTGCTTACCCTAGTAGTTAAAATAGAGACAAATACATATAATTCATGCAAGAGTCCTTTGACGACATGAAAGATTCTATAGTACAAATGGTAGAAGACAATAGCTTATGATACTCATTTATATATATACATCTACAGAGCATAGACAAGGGATTATAATTGATGAACCATGACTAAGATATTCCAATAAGAAAAATTATGAATGAAATAAATAAGGTAAACAAACACATTAGAATTGCTATCAGTTTTTTCTTACTTGTTTGGTCTTAAGAAATTTTCAGAACAGCAAATATCATAGTAAAGATTGTCTTTAAGTAAAAAAGAGGGTTCCATAAGCAACTTACCAAGTGTAACCTCGCTTCTGGAAAGGTGGTGCCTCCTGCAGTGTGAAGGGAAGTACCTCGAGTCGATTTCCTGGCAGCTGTATTTCTCGTCTGTAATTGTCTATAGGCATCAGTGTCCTAACGTTTCATCAATTCACCAAGAACTTCTGGTGGGATCTAATATGGACGGGCACCTTTTTTGCAAATGGTATGGAGCATACCTCGAAAGCACTTAGCAGCCCTAAACCTCCAAACTTGATAGATATCATCCTCTTCTATATCAATAATGTCAAAGTATTTCTATTTTAAAAAAACTCCTCATCCGTATCAATAATGAGACTTAGGTATGGTAGTTTCAATCATTGGAATAAAATTTAGCCTCTGAACAGATACAAATTTATTTTGCTGTAATTTACAATGTTATATTAGCAAGAAGGTCTATGCTAGTTCTATTAGTAAGAGCCACACATTCAAAATAGTAATCAGTTATTAATCTTTCTACATCTTTCCCAGAAAATCTATAGCATTAAAGGATCTTAGAGAGTTACATGAGATGTGCACGGATTGACTCAATTGAGTGAATACACTCTGTAATTTGGCCGTCCAATGCAAAGAAAAATGAGTTTGACCCGAAAACATACCATACAGACCCATTCAAAAAGCCAATTAATTATAATACAACCCCCTCCTTTTTTCTGAGCTTTGAGCTTGTTTTTTAAGTTTTGAGTCACTCAAAGTTCAGTACTAATTTTTTCACTTTACATAGTCCCAAATGTCATTTCAATTAAAAAGTATAAAAATAGTGATTTTGATGAATGAAGAAAAAGAATAGTATTTTGGGAGTGAGATCTAATACATAAAACTGATTATATGTGAATGGGTATGTCTAATAATTTTTATGAACAAAACTCAAGAAACAAATAGGACCCACTTCCCCCTTTCTATCTTTCTCTAAATGCATGCCCGTATTCATTAACTTTTTTTTATCATTCTATTCTATTGGACATTGAACATTAAGCTAAAAAATAAGAATATAAAACAAAGATATCAACATATCATACACTTTTTTGTTTAATATTATTGTAGTAAACAAAATAAAAATTCTGTAGAGTCAAGCTCGCAACAATTTCTCATTGGGAATAACAAAACTTTATTTGATTAAAAAACGAGAAGGCATAATTTATAGAACATAATGAGCAATGAATGCTATTCATAAGGAGCAATGAACAATGTAAAGCCAAAGTAGATGCAAGAAGGTAGAATATATAGAACATAAGGAGACAATATAATATACTATGAAATATAATATCGTAAAATACGTAAAACAAGGTAGATGAAATTTATCCTCCACTCAGTCTACCATATTTTTGGAGTATCATCATCTGCCTCATCAAAATTCAACCAAGGCTTGTTGTAGTTTTCCTTAAAAATCTGAGAAATACGCTTCAATCCAAGTTTAGGTAGGTGCCAACTACATAAAAAACAAAAAAAAATGATAAAGACATATTACTTAGTAAAAATGAGACATGTTATTCATAAAATTTAAAGAAAATAACAAACCATTTGGCACCATCATATCTAAGCTTGGGAGCACTTGTGTTGGAGTGACCAGTGGCAGTGGATGTTCCTTGACCCTGAGCATCTTAGATACTATTAAATGTGGTTTGTCTTTCCCCACATAGTTGGATCACTCTACACACCATGTGAGGCAGTGTTGGAAGGTTCATTAGCTTGTTGAGTGCATGATCTTGGCACACCCAGAGTAAGCATCATGTGTATCTGAGGCTCCTGACGGGGGGGGGGGAGGGGAGGTAGTAGTAGCAATAGGTGGCGGTCTCCCATTGGTCGGAGCTTCGTGTAGGATAATGACCCAACGAGAGAGTATGGATCCGCATGCAAGTCAAGGGGGTGACCAATAGAAAGCCTAGGCCTCCCCTTTCGGCCTAAGCCACGACCACAGCCAAGACCGCGATCTTCGTCTCTATCATCCATATCATGTACACATTAAAATAAGCAAGTTATTATCCATAACATAACCGATACAAGATATATGAATTAACAAATTAACAAATTTATTAGAAATGTGCAATTAAAGTAAATTAACAAATTTGCAAACTAAGAATTTATAACTAAAACCTTAATCCGAGAATTTTGAACTTCTATCATCATCAATGTAAGCATCATCGTCATCATAGAATCATAGATCTCAATGTCATCGTCCTTCTCATTATTTACATTAGGAACCTGAAGGTCAGCTACTTGAAGTTGTATCATATCAACATCTCCTGAAGTAGATGCTAATGATGGTGGAAACTCGATTTCTGAAATGATCCTAGCATGTGGAGGCTCATCATTCTGATACACCTCAGTTCAGATTATTTTGTGCCTCCTCTATTATTTTTCGTGGTTTACATGTAATCACAACCTTCCAATTAGACTTACAGCCTTGTGGATATGGCATGTAATACACTTGTCTAGCTTTTTGCACAAGGATGAATGGATCGTAACTCCCATATTTCCTAGTGAGTAATACTTCAACTATTTTATAGTCTGTGTCTACGCATTCCCCGAAGTTTGGTAGGGTCATACCACTCACAGTAAAACAAGGTGACTCTTAAATTAACAAGACTTGGATATTCAATAATCAAAATCTCTTTAAGAGTGTCGTACCAGTCAGATGCATCATTCCCTCCATCACCTTTAACATATATGTATGTATTATCTGTCTTCTTTCCACATGCATGCTCAGAAGTATGAAATATATTCCCGTTGACTTTGAACATACCAACACTCGTGGCCCTAGTTTTTGGACCGAATGCTAAACTCAATAAATGAGGACAAGTTATGCCATTACTGGAATTTTTTACCTGATTTTGTCAAACAAAATATATTATTTAGAAAAACAAGATTTACTTTGACATATTTTGATACAGTCAACAAAATGTAATAACTTACATACTCATGGAACCATGATGGAAAGTTGGATAAAGAATTATTGCTCCCATGGATCTGCTCATATTAACTTCTAAATGTATCGACTTCAGGACAATTCAACAAGATACGTAAGTGAGCGGCTTTCATTTTCATACTAGTTAACTATCTTTCTTTGTTGACTCCCCCAGAACACTCGATTAATCAAAAATAGAAAGGGTAGGCTCAGAAGAACTTTCACCACCATCATCATTCTGATTCGACCTTGTTCTCTTAGACATGACATGTGGCTCAAAGTAATAAGAACAATTACTTGATGTCTCTCTAGCCAGGTATGCTTGACAAATTGAACCCTCTACTCTAGTCCGATTTTTCACTGATCTCTTATACGTGCCTATTTCACGCTAAATAGATACATCCACCTATATTGAGCTGGTCCACAAACACGTGCCTTATATGCCAAGTGAACTGATAGATGCTCCATTACGTCGAAAAAGACAGGTAGAAAAGTTCTTTCTAACATGCACAAAATAACAGGAATATTAGCTTTCATTTGTACAAGATCGCTAACTCGAAGAGTAGATGAATAAAGGTCCCTAAAATATTGACTTATTTCGGTCAACGATTTCTACACGTGGTCTGGCAACTCTTTGAAGACTAACGGAAGCAAACACTCCATAAATATAAGTCGTATTTTATTTTGAAAAAAAATTTATAGAATATAAATATATTTTTTCAAAATAAAATATGACTTATAATTTAAAAAAATCCTTGTTAAATATGGCTTATTCCGGTGTACTTATGTATTTTTGGAGACGATGATAATGGTTGTCATTGTTAAATATGGCTTTTTTTAATTTATAATTAAAAAAATTCTTGAAGAAGCCATGCTTGTTGTCTGTGTATTTTTGTGTATTGCTATATACTGTTTATAGATCTATATACTATTTGGAGATGATAATAATGGATTAAAATGGATTAAAAATGTGAGATTCAAAAAATTTGAAGGGAGTTCGCCGAAAGTAAGGCAAACTCTATCATTTTATAGAGTTTGTCGGGGGTACGGCGAACTTGTTCTAAACAAAAAAATCGTATTTGAGAAATTAAAATTAAAAAATGGTATTTGGAGAAATATGGATTTTTTTATTTTATTTCTGAAAAAAAATCCTTAGACAAATAGTTCTCTACTATTGGCAACGTCAACTATTTTTAATGGAAGAATTTGACGTGTTCAACGAAAACAAATTTCAAGAACCTATTTAATAATCTGTAATTGGGGACGGTGGATTTTGGGACGGGATAGAGTGGGTGTGGAACTTCCAATGGAGGAGAGAACTCCGCCAATGGGAGATTGATAGTTTGAATTAAATGCTTGATACCTTGCATGCTGTGAGGTTGATAGCAGGTGTACAAGATAGGGTGGTGTGGAAATTCGACAAAGAAGGTGTTTATACTACTAACTCTTTTGTGCAGGTCTTGCAGGAACATACTTTGACGGATGATATCCTTAGATACAAGTACACAAATGGAGTCTGGAAAGGACTAGTTCTCCCACGAGTTGAGTTATTTACTTGGTTTGTGCTAATAGGCCGAGTTAATACAAAGAATCGCTTGAGTAGATTTGGCATTATTGATCAGAATGACAATATCTGTGTGATGTGTAACAAGAAACTTAAAACTGTACAACATCTGTTTGTTACGTGTGAATATGCTTGACATGTATGGTGCGCATGGATTACTTATGCAGGTCGGGTTTGGTGGTGCTCAGGTCCATCAGAGAACACTTTGAGAGTTGGAGGACGATGCCTTTGAAAAAAGACGAGCGTAAAACATGATTACTGGAATTTTTCTCCGTGATTTGGAATATCTAGTTGTGTAGGAATGAACTCATTTTTTAGAACAAGACAACGGTGGCGGTGGTGGAATGCATTACTAGATCATTTTGTAGTTTCAAAGAATGGTGTGAAACAAACTCATGTTGTTGATGACTATACCGAAAATAACATAGAAGTTGCTATGCTTTTTATTTTCTGGTTGTTTGCTCTACTTAGTGTGTTGAGCTTCTTATCACTTAAAAAAAAAAAACCTATTTAATACTTTTTATTTTTTAAAAACAAATTTATTTATCAAAATTTTTTATTATCTAAATGGGCAGTTTACTCTTGTTTATTTAGACTAATCATTCATAGAACCCCTAACTAGCATGATAGTACATTCCGAAACGCAATTTATTCTAAATTCTTATATACCCTACCCACATATGTAGATATATATCAAGGAAAAACAAAGAATGAGGCCTATGGAAATGACCATGATGTCCTCCATCCAGCATGCTCTAAGCCTGTAAGCAGAGCGCACCGAAGCCAATTATAAGGAATTTGACTGCGAATGGCGCAGCAGCGAAGAAAACACTAAGGTCCATTATTGATGAGGTCTGCAAATGTTTTCTGATAACAAAATCATTGTATTATTTACTTTTCTTTTTAAAAGTTAATAAGTCAAGTATTTTTCTCAATTGTAATATATACTTTTGATCAACATCAATAAGAAAAATATATAATGATAGAGATAGTCAATTGATTACTTTTTAAATTATGTTCTTTCAATTAGTTAATTAAAAGTAATGTAATCCAAGTTTGATTGAGAAATGAATGATTAATTTGTAGTGAAAGGAGGTCAATAGGAGGTCAAAAAAAGGTCAAGGGCACAGAGCACAATTCGTTAATGGACGGTGACATGACCTAATAATAATAATCTCGTTCATGTAAGTAGCATTAACAACTAATTTTGTTTCATACTCAGTTAATGAAACGTATTTAAGCAGAAAATGAAAGTAGTGTGTGTTAAATAAAAGTGGAAGACTTGGAGCGTGCAGTGCATAGAGTAGTGGCTGTTATGATGATTTCAAATTGATCAAAGTGTCTTGTATACTCTCTTGGGATTGAAGGGAAAGGATTTTTAATCATGGCATATATATATATATATATATATATATATATATATATATATATATATATATATATATATATAGAGAGAGAGAGAGAGAGAGAGAGAGAGAGAGAGAGAGAGAGAGAGAGAGAGAGAGAGAGAGACTAGTACTCTTCATTCCTGTAATTGCACAATTGATTGGGAGCTGGGTATATATTAGTTGAATAATTATTTAATTTGGAACAATACTATATGTCTAATAATATTTTTTTTATTAATATTTGATCAGTAATAATTTATTTTCATATTTTTAGATATTTTATACATAAAAAATTATAATTTACATTTATATTTATAAAAATTTTGTACATATAAATTAATACAATTTATATTTATATTTTTTAAAATTTATATACATAAATTAATAAAATTTATTTATTAAAATAATTTAGTGTTTATGCAGACTAAATAATGACCAATACATATTAAAAGTTGTTAACCCAAAAATTAAATTTCTCATATAAAAAAATAAAATGGCACTAATTATTTAATTAGTTGAATAATGAAAAAAAGTGGGGTGGTGGCCGGCTAATGAAGACATAAAGGACAAACTTATATACTACTTAATTAGTAATTAATTTATTATAGGGTCGAAAGCAAAGCTGCAAGGTGCAAGAGGGAAAGGGGGAAAAAGTAGTGAAGTTGAAAATTGAATAATTAAAAGTCAGAGAGAAGTATGGGGTATAGATGCTACTACAGCTACTCATGACCCTCTCTTCCTTCCTTTTCAAGGATACTTTACTGTGACAAACGAAACAAAGAAAGAGTAAAGAAAGGGTATGTGTTAGTGACTTAGTTCCGATATCCATTGATGAGAACTAACACATACAGTGCGTGCCAGATTCCCTTCATCTATCTATCTCAGTGATGAGAATATATATCCTTGGGATTTTCAATCACCTTAATTATTCCTTTTAAGACCACCCATTATTGTCATTAATATGGAATCTCCAAATCTCCATCAACATCCTTCTTCATCTTCCTCATCATCATCATATGGATCCACCACCCACCATTCTTGGACTCCAAATATCACTTTGTAAGTAGTAGTAGTAGTAGTCCATGCTATTCTTACTTATATTACACAACATCAATGAATGAATGCATCATGCATCTAGTTAGGGCTTTTAATTTGTCCATATTCTAATCGGATTATTATATCTTGTGAATGTGTTATTGAACAGCCACATCCAAGAAGATAACAATAATAATATTAATATTGGGGTCCCTCTCATCCAAGATCATCACCATCAACCAAGCTGCTTAAGCTTAAACACCACCAACCCCATCACTATTAATCATAATATGCTAAACTCTCATACACCTCCTCCTCCTTCTTCAACCGTCGAATTCTCAACACACGATGATGACAAGCTCTTGCTCAAGACGTTTTTCTCTGCACAAGATTTCTACTCCAATAACAATACTACTTTCTGTGAAGTACCTTCTAGTAGTAGACGAAACTTTAGTCACATTTATCCCACCATAAATATCTCTAATAATATCAACAACCACTCATCACCATCACCGTCATCTTCTAGTAATAATATGACCTCGCACTCCTTGGATCTACCAGCTTTCATGACAACTACCACTCATGGCGGCGGTGCTGCTGCACATCAACAAGTAGATCTTGGTCTTGCTACATTTTCCGACAACCACCTTTCTTTTCATCTTGATCATCATCATAGCCACCACCACCGCCCTACTCACGCCTCCTCGCCGCGCTGTAGTAACTCTACTACTTCCACTACTGCTAATAATAACAGTCATGTAAGTTTGTTATTTTTCTCTTCCTTCTTTTCATTTCTTTAACTTGGAAGTTGTAATTACATATTCATTATTAGATGGCATGCATAACCATTATTCTCGCTCTTGACTCAATCAGTTAGTTAGTTAGTTCAGTTAATTAGTATGCTTAGGTAGCTTATTCACTCCATGAACTCAAATTGAAGTGATGGTGTGAGTTGTTCCTTGTTCACTTCATTTAGAAGATATGTATACACACAAAAATACTATATACATATTAAAAATCACTCATCATGTATTTATATATTAATATATACATATTTTGTTTAAGTTATTTTCATTGACGAATAATTGATTTAGTAATTGATTATATTACGATGATGAACAGCTTCAAACAAAAACAAACTCAAAGATAGTTTCTTATGCTACTAACAAATTTTATTACAAGGCTTCAGAAATAAAAAGGAAGACGAAGAAGAGAGAATATACTAATTCACGAAGTTGACTATAGAGGCAGCGCATAAGTTTTTGAAACAGAAAAAAATAAAAAGGAAAAGCAGAAAGCCTTTAATTTTTCTCACTACACTACTAGAGTTAGTATACCCTTAATAGCTTTAAAAACTGGACATATCTCTTTAGTGAAAAATTATCTTCTTTTTCTTTTGCTATGTCTTCTCTTAATCTTTTCTTTATCCTTTTCCTTCTTGAAAAAGACTTGCCCAGTGGCCACTACAATAATAATAATTATTCGGCTTTTTCTTTTCTTGCATATGTAGCCATCACAATACTTCGTCTCCAATGGCACTGTGGACACAAAGAGACCCTGCACTTCGATAATGGACACAAAGGCTTCTCAATCTCTAACAGCATCCAAGAAATCACGATCCGAATCGCGCCCCTCATGCCCTCCCTTTAAGGTGCCTTGTGCACTGTTAGCAATATTACTACATTATTATTGATTAGCGCAGGATTATTGGGTTTACTTTAGCTAATTAAGATTATGTATGTGTGTAACTTGATTGGTGGTTTAATTTGTGGTTTGAAATATATAATGAATTGTTCAGGTTAGGAAAGAGAAATTAGGAGATAGGATTGCGGCTCTTCAACAGTTGGTGGCTCCTTTTGGTAAGGTAAAGTGCTTGCTTCACAATCATCATCATGAGTAGTTCGTAGTTCTTCAAATTCTATGTTGTGTAGCTAGGGTGCAGTAATTTCGTGTATTATGATTAGGAAAAAACTTAGATTCAGCCATTTTCATATGGAAAATGATAAAAATATTAAAATGATAATTTACTCAAATATATAAAATTATTTAATGGTTTTTAATTAGAATCATTTTAATTATGGTAATTATGATATTTTTAAAAATTATTGTTAAAATTAAAGTAATATTTTAATAAAAAATATTACTTAAAATAAGTGTTATCAAAATATATAAAAAAAAATAGGAGTGTTATAGAGTCAGCAGATTTTATAATTTATAATCATTAATTAATTATTATTAATCTTTTTAATGGTGTGAGATTACATCTAATAATATGAGATTACATATGATTTTAATTTTATCTCTTAATTATCAATTTCACGTAAAAATGACCTCGTCTAAATCTAAACCTATAGTTATTTGTAATGAACATCCCTTTAAATCAGTACTATTGATTGATGAGACAATAAGTATATGTATTAATTTATGACGAGTTTTAATTAACTTGTTGTTATATATGAGGATTATTTGCTGTGCATTGAAAAAATCATTGGTAGCATTGCATTGGCAAAGAGAGAGAAGCAAGCGTGCAATAATATATTGTTTTGGACTAATGTTGATATTTAATTTGCAGACAGACACAGCATCCGTACTTATGGAAGCAATCGGATACATAAAATTCCTTCAAAGCCAAGTAGAGGTATGTAGCCTCATAATGTTTCCCTTTAGAGACACAGACACGTACATATAGATGAATTATACAGTACTCATGTTCTTATACTAGTTGATTCTTAACTATGTACCTATATACATGGTGGACATTCTTTTAGTATATATTATTCATGCCCAATGTGTGTGTGTTTGCCCAATAGTAACGTAATTGGTTTTTACGAATTCTTCTTCATCGTGCAGACACTGAGCGTTCCATACATGAAGCCAACACAGAACCAAACCAACACCAGAATGATGCAAGGGGTAACAACTCTTCTATTGTTCTTTTTTTTTTTTAATTTTAATATAATAATCTATAAATATGATAATATATATCAGGTTTCAGCCATAGCCGGCGGAAATGGGGAACCAAAGCAAGACCTTCGAAGTCGAGGCCTTTGTCTGGTGCCATTGTCGTGCATGTCTTACATAGCAGGTGATGCCAGCAATGACACGTGGCAACAATCAAACTTTGGAGGAGCAACTTAGTAGTAGCTACTACGTTTTTCTTTTAATTAAAATCAAATAATAATCATAATTATCAGTATTATTCTGGTTTCAGATAAATTCTAAGCAAAAGCAAATCTAATTCATCCGTTTTTTTAATGGGGCAAACTTGGTCTTCTCTCACAAGGAGGCTAATATGGTTGGCCAAGTTTGCTCCATTAAAACATCATGTACCATTAATTTTATACGATTCCGTTCATTTTGCCAGTTTTTTTCTTTTTGTTTCTTTTATTTTAAACTTCAATTTTACAGCCACGTTTAATTTATCCATCAAGTGATGAATTTGACTACAAGTTTATGTACATTTTCGATGGTAAAATGTGTTGTATATTTGTGTTGTTATGTTTCAAACTTAATCTCACATAGGACACTAGTAATATAAAAGTCTTTATATGTTAGTGTGGAATACTTGTGACCAAAAGAAATAAAAAAATGTGCTAATGGACCTTAATTAGTAGCATGTTAGGCATGTGTTTGTACCTTATATTGGTTGGCAAATTAATTTCGTTGGAAAATAATTAGAGCTTGATGGCAACAATGATGGATGCAATTTCGGAATTATAAAAGGAAGCAAGCAATACCACACATATACTCTGACACAATAACAACAAGGCAATCTAAGTCTTCATGCATATTAACAAGTTTTGCTTGCAATAATTTAATTAAGAAGAAGAATTAATTTGCTCAGTATTCTAAAAATATCCGTGTGGATTATATTTTTTATGATTCACCTCTAATTTTAGAGAATTTTTTCCAAAAAGTCATTTTATTATTTACGGATAGGACGATAATAAATTTGTAAGGACAATGAGTAATATGATTTATGATAAATTTGTTCTAATATTCTTTTTAAGAGAAATTTTATATGGTCACTATTTTTTTATAATTTTGGTTATTATTTGGCTATCATAAGTATTAAATTATCATTTATGCGTGTAAATTCTAAAAAAATATTAGTACAAATTACATTGATTTATGTGTGTAAATTTTGGTAAATATATGTATAAATTATTTATTTCTTGTGTACAAATATTTATAAATAGGGGTGCAAATTATTGGTGTTAAGTGCTTGTCCAAAATGAGGGTAAATCACACAAACAAACTAAAGTAACTCTGTATATAAATGAAATAGATTACATATATGTCTTAAAATAACTCTCTATATAAATTGAATCAACTAAATTCGATTTACGTTTTTTCAATGTAAATTAAATCAGTTGGATTTGATTTACTATATATGCTAAATCAATAATAAATCAAATTAATTTAATTCGATTTACTACTGAACAATACATATATATCGAATTAGCTTTATTTGATTTACTAAATTTACCACTTGTATTAGTAGTAAATTGAATCTAATTTATTCGATTTACTACTATTATAGTATATATATATATTAAATCGAATCCAATTACATTAAAAAATAAAAAATAATTTAGGATATACTCGTAACAAAAATCAAAATAGAACATTAGCGTAATTTTAAAATTAAAATGGTTTATTAGTGTGTTTTATCCTAGAATCTGTAGGAAAACTCCACAAAATATGGGTGCAAATTGTATTAATTTATAGATGTAAATTTTAATAAATATTGGTGCAATTTTTATTGATTCTTATGTGTAAATACCTATAAATATAGGTGTAAATTATTGCTGACCAAATAAAAACAAAAAATAATAAATTTTAATGATTTTCTAATATTTCTCTTCTTTTTAATCTATATGTCTAAAAAAATTTTATTTATATTTAAAATAACTAAAAATATTATTTTAAAAGTCTATTTTCTAAAAAAATGTGCATATGTGTAGGTTTTACGTGAAATTTACAAGAGCGATATGATACATGTGCTTGTGATTATTAGTATACCAAACATTAGCCTTGAGTATTTCTAATTATAAGAAATTTTTGGATTTTTATACGCTTGAATCTTACATCATTGATTAATTAACAAGAAAGTAATAGAATCAATAGAATGAATAGTAACTATATAGCATGGAATCGTAGCTAGGAAGCTAATTAAGAATTTCTAGTTTCATATGTTACTGATGAGTACCTTGACATAGATCGAAAACATTTTGCATGTTTTTCGGGTACAGAAGAACCAAGGTTGATTTCACCTGAAAATCAGTGTTTGCACGTCTCACATTGTTTAGATTTCATTATATATTATTTTGTATCCAACAATAATGATTATTCAATCTAGCTATGCGTATATTTTTTTATAATAAATACTATTTTGATATTAATATTTTCTTAACAATTAAATATATATTTTTTATTTTGTTAACTAAAAAATAATTTATATACTTAATTAATTAATAATAATTATATTTTTATACATATGTTAAAAGTGTTTGATATATAAATAATATTTTTTATAATTATTTTGGTAGTTGATATTAATGGAGTTAACTCATGCATTAAGTTTTGGAGGGTTTCTATATATATGCATACACTACAGAACTTTATTCTACTCTTTATTTCCATCCAAAATTAAAGTTGCTGAATATATGCTGGACTTAATTAAAATATGCAAACTATAGAACTCATAATGATATAGTATTATTTTTATTGTGAGAATTAAAAGTTTCTTTCTAATGAAATAATTTTAAAGAAAGCAAATATATGTTTCGTTTAATTGAGAAAAACCCCAGAACCATCAATTTTAATTATAATTATGTTAAATATATCCTAAAATTAGTTATTAAAATTAGTGATTATAATAAAATATATTAAAATATAAATATATTAAAAATAAATTAAATTATATATGTATTTATATATAAATACATATGAAACAAAATTTAAATACCTGACACTTATTTAAACAGACTAATAAACTAACTACTGAACCAACCGATTTAATTATGGAAGCCTAGTTAATTCCGACTGGTTTTGGTCATGGTTAGTTCGGAGCTGAGCCTAAGTATTCCAAACACCAGAGATAAATCATGATCCACATAAGAAAGCCAAAGGCCCAATATTGCTCAAACTGTGCTGGATCAAACCGAACCGACCCGATCTCACATTCCACCATATTTTGGTACTTTAATATAATAATATCTGTAGCCTGCATGATTTGTAAACTTATCCATTTTAGTTTTACTCCAAAAAAAAAATAGAAAAGGAAAACAAAACTTATCCATTTGATGTGACGCGGTTGTGCACGTGGCAGCGATGAGATGATGTTAATCTCGTCAGGGCGCCGGCAAGTTCACCATCGGTGACGCCGCATCATATTGGCCGGGCTGGCCGATGCTTCTATAACATGAAAAGACGTTAATGCCATTCCAGATAGAGCTATTTATTATTTTGATAAACTTGGTCCTTCAGGATATTTATCTCATTCTCGTTTTCATCGGTTCTTCCAAATTATGAAATCCATGGGTACCCAGTAACGAGAAAAAAAAAATACTATATGTATTTTAAAATTAGTTTATACTAACTAATTAAATAATTAAAAATTTAATTATTAAGAAATTTAAACTTTTGTAATTAAATAAGTAAATTTATTTACAGTAATATAATACTTTTTATATAAACTTTTAAATATATATTTTTAATAAATAATAGCTAATTATTTAAATATATATACGTATGTGTATATATATATAAATGTAGTATTATTATATATTACATATTATAGTCACCAAAAAAAAATATTACATATTATTGTTTAATAAAATATTTTAAATTAATATTATTAAAATATAATATTTAGCATATTTTCTACTTCTATTTTTACTTCTACTTTCTTTTTAAAAAAGTACTTCTTTTAACCGTATAAACGAAAAAACATTAGTTAGGTACATTCGACCTATGTTATGACTTATGTGTAAGGCACTAATGCAGTAAGGCTATGGAAAAAGACATTTTTTTTTTTTTTTTACTATAATTGGGTTCTTATATCGAACTTTTGCTTGTATTTACTTTAACTAAAAATATATTTCTTAGCCAATTTTTATTGCAATAAATTTTTGAAAGGAACATGAAAATAAATCTTAGCATAAATTATTTTTTTTTACTATAATTGGGTTCTTATATTGAACTTTTGCTTGTATTTATTTTAGCTAAAAATATATTTCTTAGCCAATTTTTATTGCAATAAATTTTTTAAAGGAACATGAAAATAAATCTTAGCATAAATTATTTAGATAAATTGATTGAGATTTGAGAATCAAATTATGCAGATATTCTAAATTGAATTTTGTTACATACATACTTCGTTTGATTATCTATGTAAATCAAATAAACGTATTCAATGTAAAGTTGATTCAATTTATTAATGTAGATGATTGATATTTTTCACTTTTAAGTTAATCATCATTAATTTTAAAACATAAATATTAATAAAAAAAATATCCTTGTTTGAATTAGAGGCGGAATTAGAAAATTTTTTTGGGAGGGACCAACATGAAAAATATAAGTTAAGGAAAAAAATAAAAAATTAAAAAGGGGTTAAACTAAAAAATTAGAGACTTATACATACACCTTATTAATTTGGGGGGCCATTGCCCCCCTTGCTTATAATGTGGCTCCGCCACTAGTTTGAATTCAAATAAAATATCAAAAAAACTAAAACGAATAAGAATAAAAATTTAAATTTTGTGTTTTAGTTCAAATTCCAAAAAAATTATAATTTTACAAACTTATAAATTCAAAACGAAACAATAAACAATTTCTAAAAAATTTGTTAAAAATAATCCTTTGATTTATTAACATCTAAAAAATTATTACTGAGACTTTTGATGTTGAAAAAGTTAATATAAAATATAGCCCTTAAAGATAACATAGAAATTAAAATTAAAATTTTTTTAGAGTCAGAAATAATAAATAATTGTACAATATAAAAAGATCAACTATATTTATACAATATGTAATTTGTGAGATAATTAAAATATTATACTAATTAAATTAGTTTAATTATCTCCCACAATATTATCCCATATTGTATAAATATTTAAAAATAATAATTTAATTCAAATTTGAGTTAGAAATAATGTCATCAAAGTATTTATCTACACTTAATTTAAAAAATTAAATGATAATTTAATTAATATAATATTTTAATGATCTCATAAATTAAATATTGTATAAATATATTTGATCTTTTAATATTGTATAACTATCTATTATTTCTGATTCTGCAAAAAATCCAAATTTTATTTTTAATACTGTCTTGGAGAACTATATACTTTATATTAATATTTTTAATATCAAAATTTTCGAAATAATTCTTTAGAAGTTAATAAGTCAAAGAATATTTTTAACGAATTTTTAGAAATCGTTTATTATTTTGTTTTGAATTTAGAAGTTTGTAAAAATGTAGATTTTATAGAATTTGAACTAAAATATAAAATTTGAATTTCTATTCTTATTTGTTTGATATGTTGATATTTTATTTGAATCCAAATAAAAAGTATTTTTTTATTGACATTTATGTTTTAAAGTTAAGCGTCATTAACTTAAAAGTGAGAAATGTCAGTAACCTATATTAATAGTAAATCAAATACAATTGATTTAATTTACATTAGAAAAAAATATAAATTTAATGTAATTGATTCGATTTACAAAAAGTGTAAAAAAACATACATATAACTAAATTCAATTTAGAACATATGTATAATTTTGATTCTCAATCAATATGTAATTTACTATAAATTTTAGGCACGTGCAAAGAAATACCTAGCACTAATTAATTTGATGAGTAAGGGTTAAATACTTTTTTCGTCCCTAAAATCTTAGGTCAAAATTAAAATCTTTTTTGACCTATTTTTCTTATTAAAATCATTATCAACATTACAAACGTTATAAAATTATCATTTTATCCATAAACAACATTTTTAGATGATTTTGCCCTTAAAAAAAATCCTTCCCCTCACCACTAACCTCCAACCCCCTTCATCATCATCATCATCACCGAGTGTCTCACTTCTTTCTCTCTCTTTGCCCTAAACTCCTACTCTCTCTCACTACTAACCCCACTCATCTTCTTATTACCATCACCATTACTATCACCATTATCATAAAAACAAAGATTGAATCACACATATAAATTAAAGAATCACAAAATAAAGAGACTTCATCTAGTAGAAGCTTCTTTAAGAACTTGAACCATAGGCGGTTATTGCTGCTATCGGAGGAGGAGCCACAACATATGGTGGCGGCTGCGAACGACGCAGTGGAGGAGGGAGACGTCGACGACAAAGCCGATCCGGTCTTCAGTTTGCCCAAAGATGCGGTAGTCGTTGAAGAGAGTTCCACGATGGAATTGAATAACAAATTGGAAGCGCTTCCTGAGAAGAAGGTTACGGGATTGAGAAATGAGGGAACGACGGGGAGGGGGCTATTGTGAACAAAAAAGGGATGCCAACAGAGAAAAAAACAAAAAGGATTTTGGCTAAGACATGGTACTATCTGTGGAAGAGGAAAAGATGTGGTTAACTTGGTCAAAATAACAATTTGTTATTTATTGAATTTCAGCCAAATTTTCGCTGCCTTTTTTCTTCTTTTTACTCGATTTCTTAGATTTCAATTTGTTCTTCATTCTTTTATTTTTTCTAATTTTCTTTCTTTTATATAATTTTTCTTTTATTTATTTTCTCTTTATCTCTATTCTTGTTGTTGATTTTGGACAGAGTTAAGGTTAGACAAGTGATAGTTTTATTACAGTAAGAGAAGAAATAGTCAAGACAGTGGTGTGATGGAGGTGGAAGGAGTGTTGAAGGTGGGGAGTAAATAGCAGAGGCAAAAAATAGAAGGAGGAGATACTATGATTTCAATTCTCTTCCCTTGCTCTCTTTCTCTCTTCTTGGTTCGTCCTTTTTTATTTTTTATTTTTTTTATTTTTAAAGAATATATACATGAATTCTTCCTTTTTAATTTATGTTATTGTTAATTTTGTGGTAGTTAATGTTAATGGATTGATGATTTATTTTGTGGTTATGACATAGCGATGGTGATGATGATGTAGAGGTTAGTGGTGAGGGGGGAGAGAGTTCTTTATTGTTGTTTAAGAGTAAAATTGTTCAAAAAATATGATTTATGGATAAAAGGATGATTTTCATAAGAAACAAAAGTTGGGGATGATTTTAATTTTGTCCCAAGAGTTTAAGGACGAAAAAAAGTACTTAGTCCGATGAGTTATATTGTTTGCAACTTTTACACTTAATTTTAGGGTAACTATAATTTTAAAGGTGTTCAAAATTCAACCCGGATCAAAGGCATATTTTGTTGGATTTAGAATTATTATTTTTATCCTGTATTATTTTCAGGTCAATTCGAGTTATGTTTTTAGTCTTTCGGCCGAAAGTTATTCTTTATAATAAAAGTATATATTTTAGAATAAAATTATTAATATCATATTATACTTTTATACTTCAATTAATATGTTTTATATTATCGATATTAATTTTGTTTTAAAATAATTTATTTTAGTATAAATATGATATAATATTTATTAAATTTAATTTTTAAAAGTAAAATTTTATTACTTTAATATATAAAATTAAAAAATTTGTATATATTAATTTTATTTCGAATTGAATCACTTTTATTTTGTTGACAATCGACTCATTTTAATCCGTTTTATTTAGGATCAGGTCAAAATAAATTCGGTAATTTTTTTGTTCCAAATTTAAATTTTATTAAGCTTGACCCAGCTCGACTATGAACACTCCAAAATTACATCAAGTTTTTGAACATTTTCTTGTGGAAAATGACATTTGCTACTGGATAGAGGACATAAAAATCGTGTGAATGCTAGTGGTATAGTTATATAGTGCAAGATTAGTGACATACATTGTCTTTTTCTTGGTCTCAAACAATGGAAAAAAAATGAGAGGATATATTCTCCTTTTCTATTAATATCCAATTTATTGTCATTTTTTTATATTGAATTATCAAGTGTATTTTTTTTTCTGAAAAAATGACTTAAATTATGTGTTATATACTGTTGTGAATTTTTATAAAATATTACAAGAAAAACGCTAAGTATTGTTGGATTCATCAAATAAATTTGTCGATAGTTAATTTATCGTCGTTCTGGGGTTGACAGTATAAATATTGCCAAAAACTGTTTACCGATGGGTTATTTTCGTCCGACGCTAATTGCCGACAAATTTTACGTCGGTTTTTTCAATAGATTTGTCAAAATTGAGTTGATGATTATCGTCGGATTAATCCGACAATAACTTTGGCTCCATTTCATGTGTTTAGGCGCGAAGTTATCGTCAGATTTATCCGTCGGTAATCATTTTTATTTTTATTTTTTTGGCACAGTTAAGTCACAATTAGTAGTCAAATTAAAATTCTTGTTAACAAAATTATTAGGAGAATCCTAAAATGATCATAATTATTTTATTAAAAATAAATGGTCTGAACGTAATAAAATGTCATAGAAGTAGAATACAATGAAGTAGACAAATAAAAAAATAAATCCCTAAACTATACATACAGATCCTGGTAATCGTCACCGTTGTCGTCATCGTTAGGGTCCCCTACTAAGGCAGCGGAGTAGGTGCTGACGTTGGTGCCTCACCAACGGCATCTACTGGTTGTACACCTCCATCTGCTCTCACAAACGATCTAGCTGCTCTAACTTCTCCGTCATGTCCGAGCTGATGAAATGACTCCTCCCTCGCATGCAAGAAGGTCGTTGTACCTCTTCTTTAACTGCTTCGCTTGTTGGTGAAGCTTCTGTGTCAGCTTCTGCACCTCCTCCCTCAAGTCGATAACTTCCTGGGGATCGGTAAGGCTGGTGGAAGAGGTAGATGGAGAGAAAGCCGCTAACGCGGAGGAGAAGAGGCCACTGGAAAAGAACGATCCCAACCCAAAGTTACAATTTTTGTGGAGTTCAGAGGCAGTCTCATGTCAAACCCTATCAGAATCTACCGTTGAGATCTCGGAGTCAGCTTTGTCGTTCCCACTAGGTGGCTGATACTGCTAGGTCGCGGCCTCCAACCTCTGTGTGTAATCCTCCTGTGTCACACATAGGATAACAGTTAATTGACTTTAAACCAAATAAATTTGAAACTTATAATTAATTTAAACTCACATAATGGGCGGCAGACCACTTGTTAGCAAATCTTTCCTTGTTGGCTTTCAAAGTATGTGTATATTTGAAGGTCTCTTTGCCAGTGTCGTCTCACGATCCAACGACTTAGACTACAAATTATATTAACCAATAAAATAAGTCAAAAAATTAAACAACTAATTCAAGTAACAACTAAAAAATTAAACATTACCAATCTACTTACGAGTCCACTCTTCGTCTTCGTGAAGGTCGCTGATCCACTCGTATACTTTGACGACCTGGGCAAAGCTCTGTTAATGATGTTCGTGAGATGATGACGCTTGAACCCCTCATCATTTCTAAAATGGGCCTCCAATTTCTTCTTGATGGATGGACGGATCCATCTCATTAGGTGGTCGCGCCTTAATGAATGTCATTCATCATCTGTTGAATTCGTTTAGTTGCATGTGGTTGTAGATCTTCTTGATCATGAGAGATTATGTTCCGTATCCCATATGAATTTGAACTGCACAAAAGTGATTCAACAATATTATTTAGTCGGGATAAAATGCAGTTTAAATACAGTTAATTACTTCAACATTATTGGGTTTTTACCGCCCACTTCTGAAACCACTGCTCTCTGGTCTCAATCGAGATCGTTTTGTACCTCAGTTGCGGGTGGTCGTACATATACTTAATGACCTTAGAGATCTCTTGTGTGCAAGCATTATTGTTTAGTGCAAACCTATCAAAGAAAAAACTTAACATTAACAAACAGATATAAACACATTAACTTAATATTAACAAACTTAAGATTAAAAAATTGTATGTACTCACACTTGCATGTCATCGGATCAAATTCTCAATCGGATGACAGGCGGTGGTGGAAGAACATCCTGCTGGGAGCACTAGAGAAATCACCCACCGCGGTATCTGTCACTGGATCTATAAGAGGCGTAGCAAAGGGAGACACGTAGTTCGGGTTTGGGACCATGATAAACTGCTGGTTTCTTGGACCTGCCTGTGATATCACATGGGGTCGACGGGATAGTCGGGGTAGAGGGCGATGACTGAACAGTCTCTGGAGATTCAGTGGAAGCCCTCCCTCTACCACGACCACGAGACCCATTTGATCTACCTCTGCTATCTATCGTCATGTCTACAAAGAGAATATATTATTAACACTAATTAGCATATATTAACTACACGAATCATTCAACAAAACTCTCTGAAAAAATTGGACATAACCTATCCTAAAATTATACATATATCTACATTTACAGTTCTCACAAATTCAATTTATCACAATCCACAACATCATTTAACACTCATTTAATTTCATAAGAATTAAACTTAATTAAACAAGAAGTCTTCATGATTCAAATCCAAAGTAATAAGATGTGATATGCATAAATCCAATACAAAAAGTAATATGCAAAACTTTAAATATGAAATAAATTAAACTATTTATTCTTAATTAGAATCAAGTTAACATAATCAAATATAATAAAATGTGACATGTAAGACCCTAAAACTCAGCTACCTACTCCTATATAACAACACAACGGAATTCACCTTTAACATGGGAGACATCTAACATAAAATCATAAAATATATTCAATCTGTTTTCAAAGTCTAATCTCTTCCTAAATTATCTTTATTGATATGAAAATAGCTCTAGTTTCAAAATTCAATCTCTTAATATAATTAGATAGTAAACAAGCATGTTAATGACACTATCATACCAACATATGATTTTGCACATAAAAAACTAACATGGAAGACTAATTTCATGCCAAAATAACAAGCTATATTTACCTTACATAATCTTCTACAATGAAGTTTTAAACTTTTATATACATTATAATATTTGCTTTAATCTAAGTTATTCTTTTATGATCATTTTTCAAGAGATTGATTGTAGCTTTTAAGACGAGTTCTTGGCCATAAGAATCACCTTAACAATCGAATATGCTTTTCTTTTTTAAATGAACAATCCAATTTGTTAATTATCTTTCAAACAAAACTACGAATAAAAATAGACATAAAAGCCATAGGTAGCTTGAAATGTTAATTTTTAAGAGTGGAAATAAGAACAGGACATAACCTCTTTCAATAAGAAAATTAATTCAGTCTAATTGATAGTACTATAATCAATAGTCAGCAACATAACTAAATCAATAATTATTAGCAAGCTTTTCATTCAATAAATTTAAGTCTTCCGTTTAACAAATTGACATATCCAAGTCTCATCATAAATTAATAAGCATACAATTAGTCAATTACATTACATACATAGCATCATAAGAGATCAGAACTCATAGCACACACATAAAATTAACTAATTATTTTTAACTAAATCATTCTGAACACATGACAAATAAACCAAGTTAACAAAATCATATTTTTTTTATGAAAAAAGGTTAAAAACGGAACAAAACTTGAGCAAGAAAAAATTAACTAATCTAGACTTGGCAAACGACGACGAAGCTGGACCTGACAGCGCATGACAAAGCTGGCAACGTAAAGAACGGCGACTGCAATAGAGGCTAGGATTTGCAACGGCGGCTACAATGGAGACGTTACCAAGCTCAGTGTGAGGAGACGGCGGTAAGAAGGGCAGGCGGTGGTGTGGTTGACGGTGCAGCGGGGAGAGGAGGTGGCTAGAGAGAGAAAGGGAGAAGAGAGGTTAGAGAGAGAGTGTGTGTGAGTGGATTTCAAATTGAAGGAGGTGAGGATTCGTGCTTTGAATTTTAGGGCTCATTACTGTCGGATTTACCGGCGATAAATCCGACAGTAACCCATTGCTAGTCACCAAAACGCAGCGTTTCACTAAAAGTGTCTACTGTCAAATGTTTTCGATGGTAAATTCGCTACAAAAATTTGCACGGTAATTATTTGACATGACGAACCCCACACCAAAGTCGTCAGTGAATCTATCGGTAAAGCCGATGCTAATGTACAACGTTAAATCCAACAATACTCGACGTTTTTCTTATAATGCTAATCTCATTGATATTTTATCTTTTCATATTAAAATAAGATTTTGTTAACAGATGTCCTAATGACACATTTTAAAGATACTATAAAAAGAAATAATTTATTAAAACTTATTGAAAAGATAAATATTTTTACATTTTCAAATACATTGAATATATATTTTTTTTTAAAAAAAGTGTGCCCTTAGATTACATGATAACTAAAATTATTAAAATAATATTTTTTACAAAATATAATTAAGGTTATCAATAGCTTAGAGAATAAAAGTTGAATCTAGGACCGCTTTTTAATTTAGTCACAAAAACATATTGAAATCTTAGATGCTGCAATATCTACTAAACTGATTATACAGGTGACATTTTATTTTTATCTCATAAAAACCGAGTAAAAAACAAAGCGTGAAAGAAAAAATTTGCACCACCATATATTCTGGTTCAATCAGATAGTACACTGTGACCTATTTCCAATCTCCACCACAATAATAATAGAATTTTTACTATAATTTTTCAAAATTACATGCACCAATTTTGTAGGATTCTTTCTAATCCTATTAAGGAACACACAAGCTTCTAATCAAGCTTGTAACTACTAAGCTATCTAGTTTAGATTTTAATACTAAGTTCTCTCCCAACTTAACATAAAGAATCTCTCAGACTCATGACAAAATAAAAAATACATCAAAAGAATCTAACATATTTAGTGACTTTTTTTCTAAATGTATTTTTTTCCGTCTATTTTATCAATGACTTTTTATAATACTTCACATATTTGCTTTTTTCCATAAAAACAAAAATAAATTAAAAAAAAACATATTTAATGAACAAAATAAAAAAAACATAAATGTAGTAAGAATGCTCTAAAAAAACTAACTTTTGTGCTTTCACTCTGTCTTCGACTTTTAACTAAATGTCCTTTTTGTATAAGTATATTACTTCCAAAACTTAAACTGCCTTTTGTGACAATTTCTGAACTTCAAAAACTGAAAATGTGATAGCATTATAGCAACAGAAAGAAATAATAGAGGTGGTCCAAAATGACACGGAAATAATATTGCAGCAATAGAAGATCATAGATAAAAATATAATGTTCTTGCTATTCCTTTTTTTACTTTTTATTAGTAGTACCTTATTTTTGGTTATACTCACCAAATTAACACCATTACTCCAAAAAAATTATTCTTTTTCCTTCATCCTATTTGATAATAACGTTGGTACCAAAGATGAAAACACTCTTGATTTTTGTCATCTATATCCGAAATGGTGCAGCTGCCCCACATATCATCAATGAATGACTTTCATGAGGTTTATTTGGTGTGATAGAAGTTTAGTCCAAGTTATTAGTCTATACCAAAACTGAGATGCACTAATAGCACTAATAATGGCTATATTTATGCCATTAAATTATTAAATTGGATCTTCACAATAATACATCCATTAAATTAAAATTTGAACTTTTAAACTCAACTAAATATATATTTATCATCATAAAAAATAATATTAATATTATTGTTTTTTGAACTCAATTAATAACGTTTTATCTTTTTATAATTAAATTTTTTTATTATAAAATATTAATAACATTTTATACTATCGCTATAATATAAAATATTAAAATAATCACATATCTTTTATTTCACGTTAAAATTATTCATACATAAACCATTTATTGCTATCCAATCATTCCCATAATGTAAAATTTTATCCGTAAAAGCAAATTGAAAAATAAAATTGAGGTTGGCGCGAACTACTAGAAGACAAGAAACCCAGTTCAGTTAAGACTTAAGAGAGAGAGAGAGGAAAAGGACGTAGGAGGGTAGAATAGTGATTTCATATTTTACTATGAGATGATGCTGAAGCTGATGCATGCGGTGGATCCATGCTTGCTTAGTAAGATTTATTTATTGATTATTGATTTGGGATCCTTCTCTCACTCTCCCTCAACACACACGAAGAAGAATCTCTTATCCCCTCTTATATCCCCCTTTTTTCTGAGCCCTATTCATCACTTCAATTCGATTCAATTCAATTCCGTTCCTTCTTTTCACTCTCAGATCTCAATTCGTCTTTTCACTTTCCACCTTGATCTGATCAGACATGTACTAATAATAGACATAAATAATTTCCCCTTCTGAATTCACAAACCTATTTAACCTGATTCTTCATTCTTCTTGCGTTGATCGGTGACTGGATCATCGTCTGATCCTAAAGCTTTCACACTTCAGACTTCGAGTTCGAGGTGCGTTTTGCTTTTAAATTTAATTAATAATCATTCAACATGCTTATAAACGGGTTATGCAAGTTTTAGATCACGATGGCTAAAAAAGTTTGTGAATTTTTTGGTGAAGGTTGTGAGAATATATATATTATAAAGGTAGAATGGGTTCTTTGAATCTGAAGGGACCGATTGTGATCCCCACTGTTCGTGCCAAAGTAGCAGGGCTCTGCAGTGTTCCTTTAATTGGACCAATGAAGGCTAAGTGTATTCGAACTGAATTTTGGGGACTCAGGTGTAGCAGAGATAAGGCCACTGTTCTTTCTTTCCATATAAACATGCGAAAGTGCAAGAGCAAGACTGTGCATTGCAGTTTCAACTCACCTTCAAATGGGAGCGGAAGTACGGCTGAGAATTTTGATGAAAAGGATGAAGATTATGTTAACTCTAGCGTGGTTGAAGCTGGTATGTTCAGCTTAGCTGATTCAATATATGATGATGCGTTGTGTGGTCAAACATTTTGTTTCTTGTTTTGCTTTTGTGAAATAGATTTGTCTGTGAATTTTGTGTGTAGTTGAGGTGAGGAGTGGAGCAGATGGTTTCATGATCAAAATGAGGGATGGTAGGCACTTAAGATGCATCCATAACAGTCCTCATGGAGGGCTTCTTCCAGATTATGCCCCTCATCCTGCTATTGTGTTGAAGATGGAGGATGGGACTGGTTTACTTCTTCCTATTATTGTTTGTATGCCTCTTACTCCTTATGATCTTATGTGTCTATTGTGTCATATACGTTTATTTCTTGATTCTTGATGATTTGATGTCTATCCCATTGTAAATGTGTTGTATGGTACATCTTTGTTTGCAGTGGAGATGCCAAGTGTCTTGCTAATGGCAGCCTTACGCAATGTTCATATAGTATGTCGTCTTTGTCAGTTATATTTGTTACTTTGCCTCCATCCGATACTTGTTCATGATGTGTTATTAACCAACATTTTGCTTGTATGTGATATATACGCATTCATACTGGTTCTTTGGTTGGTTTTTCAGGCTAGACCTACTTTATATCAAGTAGTGAAGGAGATGATTGACAAGATGGGATACGAAGTATGATTGTCTTTGTACTCTGTCTCTCATTCTTAAATTCTAATCTGGTTATATTATGATATTTTCATCAGGTTCTCACGAAGTATAATTTTTTGCTTAATGCAGGTTAGAGCTGTTAGAGTTACTAAGAGAGTTCATGAGGCATATTTTGCTCAGTTATATATTTCTAAGGTATTTTAAAAGACCACACACACACACTAAAAAAAAAAAGGAGAGGGGGAATACATCCACCTGAAAGTATTGCATGACAATATGACTTATATTTGGTATAGGTTGGAAATGATTCAGAATGTATGAGCTTTGACCTTCGACCTTCAGATGCTATCAACATTGCTGTGAGATGCAAGGTAAATGTTTATAAATTTAATCATATGAATAAATCATCATCTGTAACATTCGGTATTCTCCTAAGCATTGCTTCATGTAGTTCATTTTTTTGCCTTGGCTGATGTGTGAAAAACTTAGTATCTTTCTGGAAAGGTTGAAAATTTTATTTCTGAAAGTAGCATAGTTGTTGAACCAAGTTTCATATGACCAGGATTTGCTGTTAGAGTGAAGTGGTACACGCTGCCCATTGTTAAACCTGGTTAAAGTTATATTAGTTTGTGCCTTATTTAAACTTATTTTAGAGATTTCACCATTCCATAAATATTGTAGGTGCCAATACAAGTCAACAAGTACTTGGCATACAGTGATGGGATGAGAGTAATCGAATCAGGCAAACTATCAACACAATCCCCTGGTTCAGATGGCCCATTGTTTACTGAACTGGACCGGTAGGTTTTTGAAGATGATTCATTATAAGGAAAATTGGGCATTATGACTTGTCTATAATATGCAGAATTTCTGTCAAGAAACCTTAAAATAGTTCACATTTCTAACACACACTCCATTATGGAAGACAAGTATTAACTAAAAGCAACATAATTGCAGGCCAAGTGGTAAGCCTTGTACTGAAACCAAAGAATTCAATCTTTTGCACAACATGTTGAAAGCTGTTGTTGAAGAGCGCTATCAGGATGCTGGTAAATGTCTTGTCTCATTATTTCTGTATCCCTAAAGTTTAAAATGCTCTGTGAATCCAGTTAGGTTCTATAGTTAGGTGATTTTGCCTTGGTACACTACATGCATCAGATTGACAAGGTCACATTTCTTTATGTACAACGGCTGGTGGTTATACTCACTCTAATGTTTCTACTATTACATTTCATGTTTCTGGTGCAACTGCAGCTTTATGGAGGGACAAACTTAATCAACTTAGGGCTGGGAAAAACACAAATAAAAGGTATGAAACTTATTTCATGTGACATATATATGTTGGCAACCTCTGATATACGTTGACTAACTTGTTTTGTTGCAGATCCTGGACACTTTAAATTGTATATTCAATCCAACATTAGAATGGCAATGCAATTGATAGAGCACATGGTTGACGTACCTATCCAATCTTCTGCCGACACAAGTTTAATATCTTTGTAAATATTTGTACATACTATATATATAAATAATAAACATTAATGTTAATGCAACATCAGAACTTCATCGCTACTTGTGTCAATCGTTATGAGCTGTTAGTATGTATTGTGATTTGTGGACAATTGCCACTATGAGTAACCCAAGTACTATTTTTAGTGATTATTCAAACTTTAAATGGTAACTCAATGAATAACTAATATTAGTATATGATTGTTCTGTACTAAGCCTAAGGTCCATAAAGCAATCAAATGATCTGTCACTCGGAAGATCGTCTCTTTTAACTCGGAATCTGAGACATTAAAGTACAATCTCGAAAATCAAGGAAAATGCACGAATAATTGAAATTAAAACCATATCAAAAGCTATTTAATTTTGAGCAATGACAATTAAAAAAGTGCATAGTTATACATTATTTTTATATTGACTATCCTTTGTCTTTATTAATGAAATAATCATAACAAAGAGATGGTCAGCCAACGTTCTCCTAGGGTTTCTATTGAGGAAATTGATCTTGTTGAACGTAGCACAAAAAAAGTGAAGAATCGAGAGGAAGTTGATCTAAATCAATCAGGAGTTGGCACGGAGGTGGCGGAAAAATCACAAGATAGTCCGAAGGTGTCTTACAAGGAATCCTTATTGACTACGCCAGATAAAGGCGTGAAGATGATTGATGATCTTTCTTTTGATATTGAAGAAGATGAACCTGTCCCTGAGTATCGCTGGTATAAAGAAGAAGGCCATATGAAGGAAAAATCCTTCTACCCGTGCCCAGTCATTCAAGTCACAAAAGAAGAATTTGATAAATGGTGCAAGCCTTGCATGTTTTAATTGTTAAAGTTCTTGGGAAGCGAGTAGAATTGGATTTCATGGAACAACGTCTGAATTGTGATTGGACTACGAAAAGTAAGATTAATGTTATTGATATGGATAGTGATTATTTCCTTGTTCATTTTTCAGATGAAGAAGATTACTCCCATGCTCTTACTGGTGGCCTTTGGATGATCGCTGGACACTATTTAATTGTTCAACAATGGAGACCTTTTTTCTTATCTTCAGAGCACATTGTGAGGAAGATAGCTGCATGGATCTGAATTCCTAATTTACCTATTGAATTATATAATCATCGGTTCCTCTAGCGAGTAGGTTCGGCTATTGAAACTGTTTCGAGGGTTATTTGAAACGTTGATTTGAGCCTGAACGTGAGGTTCAGACCCCTTTGTGATGGCAGCATCTAACTTCTTGATGCCGAGATGGCACCTATCCGAGTTCCTTGTGAGGAGGTGGGGGTGGTACCTACAAGAGATTCCGATGTTTAAATTAGCAAGGGCTTTAAGCAGGTTTTTAGTAGATTAGAACGTGAGTTATACCTGGGGGGTGCCAGTGTATTTATAGTAGAGTTTGATGACCTCTCTGGTAGCGGTAGTTCTATCTTATCTTATATCTTGGGAGTTGGCTGGAGCCTATCTTTTTGGTCATTGCTTTCTAGAAGCAGTGACCTCGCCGCGCTGGGTACGCGGAGTTTTGGGCTCCTTAGTCGGTATCTGATTTCTTCCAAGAGGTCGGGTAGAGGACGAAGGGCCTTCCCCTGAGGTCGGCCCTTTTATCCTTATTGGACCCAGCCTTATTCTTGGGTTAGGGTATGAACAGTGCCCCTACTCGAGTCCCGGTCTTTTCATAAGTCATGCTCGAGCATTCACAACTTTTGTTTGTCAGACGTTTCTTTTCTAAATAGGTCGGGCAACCGGCTTTTTGTTGGTTTGAAAATTTAAACATTACTTTGCTTTAAATGCGGGGCTGGATTGGCGCGATAGTTTCCTTGATTCTTGCGTGCGCTTTAAAGCTTAGTTATTGGACTCGTTATTCTTTGCCGTTTATAAAAGCTTTGGCGCATCTTCTTCCTCTTCTTTTCTTCATTTCTGGGACCCTTCCTCTCTTTTCATGTCTTTTTGTGAAAGTATTTTTTATCTTTGATTTATCTTTGCTTCCTAGTTTTTTCTCTAAGATCTTCTCTTTCTTGGATTCTCCTTTTGTTCGTGATATCACTGCTTGACGCGCATTTGGAACATTTCACGATGTCGTCATTTGGCGCGCCTTTCCTTCTTCGTCTTCCTTCCAGGTGAGTGTTTTTGGTGGCTTTCGCATTTCTCTGCTTGCTCTAGCTGTTTGCTTTGAATGGTTTTGGTGAATGTTAGTAGCTTTTTGGTGTGCCTGTTTTGATGGTGATTCGCGGCACTTTCTTTGTTCTGGCTTGTTGTCTTTGGAAAATTTTGTTTTTATTTATGCTTTTGCGAAAAAAAAGGGTCTCTTTGCTTTGACTTTCTGTGAAGTGGCTGGTTTACTTTGATTGTATGTGCTGCCCCTGAAGGTGTCACTGTAATGCTGTAATGTCTTCATTGGAGGGGCGCCTTTTTGTTTGAATGTAATTCATTTTTGAGGAAAAGGGTAGCTGATGATTTTTCAGAGTTTACCCAACCTCTTTGCCCCTGTCCGGGTTACTTGTAATAATGATCTCTTTTTGGCTGTTTGTATTTGTAGGTATAACTTTATGTTTTGTAATGTTCTAATGAAAATGTCCACCAAAGTTCCTTCTGGCCTTCGTGACTGGGTTGATTCTGTAGTCCTTTCTTGTGCTACTGTAGTGGACCAGACATCTATGTTAAAAATTGATCGTGCTACATCTATTCACTTTCTAGGTCGCTTTACAAGAATTTGCGTGGAGATTGATTTGACCAAAAAGCTTATTCCTAGGATCTCAGTTTTTGGAACTGCTTTGAATATTGAGTACGAGGGACTTCACTTAATTTGCTTCAACTGCAGCAAGTATGGACATCGATTGGACTCATGTTTGGAGCCATCAAAAATGGTGGAGAGTCCCCAAGGAGGTTTGGTTACCGAAGAGGAAGGACAGAGGCAGGCTAATCTGAATCCCGAAATTACGGGCCAATTTAGCGAGACTCAAGGGAATCAATCACATCCTGACTTTAAAAAATATAATAAGGAAGCTCCACAATTTGGGCCGTGGATGATGGTTCAACGACCATTGAAAAAAAAAATATGAGAAGAAAATGCTTAACAACAAGGGACCTTATGTTGAGGAAAAAGATTTCTCCAAATTGAAAAATAAGGATTATGCGCAAGACAAGAATAATAGAAAAGGATCCAGGTTTGATATTCTGGCAGAGTGAATCATGAAAGATACGGTTGGGCAAGAGAATCACATGGAGAGCTCTTTAAAGGAAACCATGATAGTTGGGCTGGCCATATCTAAACCAGAGGCCCAGAAGAATAATGGGTCACCCCCAATTCCTCCCAAGAAAGTGTTGAAAGTTGGAGTGGAAAAAAAACTTGCAGGGTTCCAAAAAAGGCCATGCTATCAAACTTAGGCCCAATGTCAAAGAAAAAATTGCCAAGGCTAAGAACAAGGCCAATGAAAGCAATCTCCCCCTAGTTTATATCTCTAGAATTGAGGTGCAGAAAACCGTCTCCTCATCCACGAGTGCGGAGAGGGCGGCTATGGAAATGGCCATGCTTGAAGACATGAGGCGGCTAAATAAAGTGCAGATAGAGGAATTTGAGGCTGCTAGAATGGTGAAAGAGATGTTCGATGCTCACACTATGAGAAATGACTTCTTAAAACAGGTTCCGACGGGCATCCATGATCTGTCGTCCTCGAAGGTGAGTCTTAGGCACCATCCTTCTCTCTCGATCGCCACTCCTGATCATTCGACTGGAGATCCAGCTAAAAACATGCAGGTTGCAGCTAATTTTATTGCTGTCAGTTTTGTGACTCCAGCAAGCAGAGCTGGGTGTTTCTGAGTTTGGGTCCCTCTGTTATTTTTACTCTATTTTTATGACTATTATAATCTGGAATTGTAGAGATGATGGAGGGAAGACCTTTCCTTCTCTAATTAAAGAATTGAGAAGAGAGTTTCATGCTAGTTTCTTTGTTTTACTAGAGACCCATGTGAGTGGGGGACAGAGGTGTGGATATCCGTAAAATGATGGGCTTTGATGGAGTCTTTGTCGAAGAAGAAAGAGGTCATGCTGGTGGTATTTGGTGCTTATGGGACACTAATATTTGGAAAGTGGATGTGATGGACCATTGCTCGCAAGTTATTCATATGAAGGTATCGACAGGTAATCATAATCCATGGATTCTTTCGGCAGTGTATGGTAGCCCTCAGAGAATTAATCAAAAAGGACTTTCGGGCAATATTCATTTGTTTAGAAGGAGTAATAACCTTCCTTGCTACCTCGTTGGAGATTTCAACGCCTTCCTTCTTGATTCCGAGCGTGGAGGGGTGTTTTTAATCAGAGCAGAGGTGCTTGTTAGGACTTCCAATCGTGTGTTAATGACTGTGAGTTAATTGATTTGGATTTTGTTGGTCCCCTTTCACTTGGAAAAGGGGGAATCTCTTGGAGAGGCTTGATAGAGGTTGATGTAATCTGGATTGGCAAATTGCTTTTCTAGAAGCTTTTATCAAGCACCTTCCCTACCTTAAGTCCAATCACACTCCGTTATGTCTCAATCTATCTTCGACGATGACACCTAATAGAGGAAAAAGGCCATTTAGATTTATGGCTTCCTGACTTTCACACCCTGTGTTTGAAGATCTTGTCAGCAGTAGCTGGAAACTTGATGAGTCTTGGTCTAACTGCATGCTTTTCTTCCAAGATGCTTTAAAAGAGTGGAACTTATCTATCTTTGGTAATGTCTTTAAAAGGAAAAAAAATAATTATCATGAAATTACGAGGGTTGTCTGTGAGCATGAGTAACAAGTATAGCTCTTATCTTGAGAAATTACAGAGTGTCTTATGAAAAAAATACGAAGAAATTTTAGCCCAAGAAGAGATGATTTGGTTCCAGAAATCTAGATGTAAATGGATGGAGTTCGGAGACCGGAATACTAAATAATTCCATGGCACCACACTTGCTAGAAGAAGAAGAAGAAGAAATAAAGTTCTCTTCCTTCAAGATGATAGTGGTAATTGAATTTCAGATAAGCCATGCTTAGAGAATATGGCTACTGAGTTTTATATTAAGCTTTATAGTGATGAAACTATTGTTGTGAACTATATTCTCGAAAATGATTTTCCTCCTCTATATCATGGTTCAGTAGCTATGTTGGATGCACCTTTAATAGGGAGAGAGATCAAAGATTCCATTTTCAGCATGGGAGGAATGAAAGCGCCGGGAATTGATGGCCTCCAAGCCATCTTTTATCCAAGTAAGTGGGATCTGGTTGAGCCCGATCTCTGAAGGTTGCTTTTTTTTATCTCTGAAGATCCCTTGAAAGTAGCTGAGATTAATGAAACTTTGATCACCCTGATCCCAAAAGTTGAGCTAGCGACCAACCTCAAATAGATGTGTTCGATAAGTCTATGCAATGTCTCTTACAAGGCTGTGACTAAAATCCTTTCTACAAGCTTAAGAAAAGTTTTGGAGCATTTGGTTTTTCCTACACAATGCAATTTTGTTCCTGAAAGACATAGTTCAGACAATAACATCATTGCTCAAGAGGTGATATATTCTATAAGGAATAAAAGAGGTCAGAAAGGTTGGATGGCAATAAAGATCAATCTTGAAAAAGCTTATGACAGACTTAAATGTAGTTTCATCAAAGATACCCTAATTGACATTGGTTTTTCTCAACACTTCGTTAATTTGGTTTGTGCTTGCATCACTACTCCAAGGATGAGACTTCTCTGGAATGGAGAGGTGCTCGAGGAATTTGCCCCCTCTAGGAGTATTCGCCAAGGAGACTTAATTTCTCCTTATATCTTTGTTCTATGTATGGAGCATTTGTCTCAACTAATCAATACAGTAGTTGGTCATGGGTTCTAGAAACTTATCTGTCTAAAGAAGGATAGTCCCAACCTCTTCCATCTTTGCTTTGCGGAGGATCTTTTTTTTTTGCAGAGGCTAATATGTAGCAAGCTGACATTATCAGTTGGATGCTTGAAGTTTTCTATAACAGTTCTAGTCAGAAAGTTAATATTGAAAAGACCCAGATTTTTTTCTCATAATGTGGGCAATAATGTTAGAGAAGATATTAGTGAAGCTCTCTAGTTTACAAGAACAGATGACTTAGAAAAATATCTTGGAGTTCCCATCCTTTACAACAGAACATCAAAAGACACCTTTAATGGGATAATCAGTAGGCTCAATCTTTGGCTTAGTAGCTAGAAAGCTTCTTCTCTATCTCTAGTAGGATGAACTACCCTAGTGAAATCTGTCCTTTCTTCTATTCCTAGTTATAATATGCAAACTGCTAGTTTACCTATTGCTACTTGTAATGAGATTAATTGTAAATGCAGGAACTTTCTCTGGGAAGAGACGGATAACACGAAAAAGGTGCATATGCTCAACTGGAGGGAGATCAGCAAGGAGGGTTAGGTATTCGTCATGCTAAAGACCTCAATCATGCCTTTATGATGAAGGCTGGGTGGGGTCTTATTGAAAGGCCTGATGCTCTCTAGACTAAAGTCCTTTGTTCAAAGTGTAAGTACGGTAGTAATATTATACCAAGGGTGAAAAGAAGAAGTTGTGACTCTAATATGTGGAAGGGCATTTGCAAAGCATGGAGTGATGTAGAACGTAATACTATATGGCGCATTGGAGATGGGTCTAGAATCAAATTCTGGAAACATAGATGGCTGCCAACCTTGGATAGGTTAGAAAATCATACAACTCAGGTAATAATTAGTTTGGACTTGGATGCCTCCCTGATAAGCTTTTGGAATGTTTCAGGTGAATGGGATGATGAGAACTAAGATTATCTTTTGTTGGATATAGTTCAGAAAATTATGGCTATGTCACCGCTTTCACTTTGGAAGAATGTTGATTATGTAGCTTGGGACCAAACTTTGGATGGAGCTTTTAGTCTTCGAATAGCATTCTAAAACATTATTAAGGATCCAGAAATGCCGAATCGTACCTTCAATCTAATTTGGAATTGGAACGGGCCTGAGCGTATCCGCACCTTCCTCTGCCTAGTGGCGCAGGAGGCTATTCTCACTAATTCAGAACGAAGACAAAGACATATGACAAATTCAGCCTTGTGCACCAGATGTAACCGTGACGAAAAAAGTGTTCTTCATGTCCTTCGTGATTGCTATGTAGCTAAAGAAACTTGGCAATTGTTGAACCCTCAAATCTATAAGGGCGACTTCTTGACTACTAATACGAAAGAGTGGATTAATACTAATCTATCTAAAGATCGGAGGTGGGCTTGCTTATTTGGGATTGCAACCTCTTCCTTATGGTATTTTCAAAATAAGTGGGTGTTTGAAGGCAAAGCTAATACTTTGAAGAATATGTATGACTCCATTCAAGCTCGCTGGGTGGAGATTGATAGGATATGGAAAAACATCTACCCAAAAAAGACCCCGATCTGACTGATGTCTTGATTCGGTGGCTTCCCCGCCAGAAACAATGATTAAAATGAATGTGGATAGCTCCTTCTTTAGCCATAACAATAATGATGCTTATGGAGGAGTGTTTCGGGATCACCTATGCAGATTCGTTAAAGCCTTTGCTTGTAATTTAGAGAGTTACTCTATTATGCAAGCAGAACTTTGGGCTATTCTCAAAGGGCTACAACTTGCTATAACTAATGGTTTGCAGAATATTTTGGTTGAATCTGATTCCCTGATGGCTTTGAGTTTTGTAAGAGAAGGGTGCCCCAACTCCCACCCTTGTGCCTCTCTTATAGAATATATTCGGATCCTAGTGAGTCGTGTTCAACATATTGCCTGGAGACATACTTTGCGTGAAGCTAACCCAGTGGCTGACATTCTTGCAAAGAAAGGCCAGGAGCTTATTCATGGCCTTCATGTGTTTGACTATCCCACTTCTGAAATAAAATCGGCATTGTGTCTGGATGGAATAGGAAGCTTTAGCCTAACAGGGTCAGGCTAGTCTTGGTTTCCCTTTGTTAGGTGTCTCTTTTGTTTTGCTTGCTTGTGCTCTGTTTTCTTTTGCTTCTTGGGGTCCTTAATCCTTTTTGCTCACCAAAACAAAAATATTGACTATCCTTTAAAAATTGATTTATTACACATTTAAGCATTGCAATATCTAAGTAAACACAAATTTTTTCCGTTTAATGAACAATTTCTGAGGTCCTAAGTTCGCGAGAAGGTGAGTTCATTTCTTTTGGATTATTGGTGTGGTCAATGGGGACTAAAGAATAGTGGTTGATAAACTTGTAATTTATGATGATTTTTGAATTGAAAAGAGTAGAATCATCAATTTAACTTACATTTGTTTCTTAAAAAGGCATATTTTTTTATGAATTTATCTTCTGGTTATGCTTAATTGATTGAAACATGTTCTTTAGGCTTATAAAATCTTGAAATTAATTTTACTTTTTTTCACTTGATGTCATAATATGTTTGTCTGAGTTGTTAAAGGCTTAGGAGGTAAGAATGGTTTGGAAAGATAAAAAAATAAACATGTAAAAGTGGAGGTTTCATAAAAAAAATGAAAAATTGGCAAAGCTGCAGATATGCGTACGCATTATTCGTGTGTACACTTGATGTTCATGCGCATCGTGCATGCATATGCACCATATCCAGCGCATGACTTATTGAAAATAGCACGTAACTCGTAATTTGGAGGCCATTTTGACCCATTTTAGACCAATTTTTTAGTCATATTCGAAACAAGCTTTGAGGGGAATTAGGGGTGGAAGTGGGGCGGGTAGGGGCGGGTTTTTGCCCTACCCGACCCCGCCCCACCGTCCTGTTATGCATATACTACCCGCCCCATCAGTACCCGCGGGTAGTAAATTATAGAACCCGAACCCGCCCCTGCGGGTACCCGCCTCACCCCGACCCGCCCTCTATAAAAATTAAATATTTTAATTTTTACCTATTCATATATAAATTAAGACAAATTTAAAATTCATAAACAAATTAAAATACAAACATAAAATTCATACAATGTCATTAGCTAAAATAACTTGAAATTTTAAAAAAATTGTTAGATCACTACAAATTTAACACCATAATAAAGAAATTACAATATTAGATATAAAAAGAGCTTCAACCCTTAAT
This sequence comes from Arachis hypogaea, assembly GCF_003086295.3. Lineage (NCBI taxonomy): Eukaryota > Viridiplantae > Streptophyta > Magnoliopsida > Fabales > Fabaceae > Arachis > Arachis hypogaea. The sequence continues at coordinate 951,758 of NC_092043.1, read as the reverse complement.
CTTAATCACTTTCAACATCTTCATCATCATTAAAAGTTTGCAACCTTGTTGCTTTGTGTGTCTTCTCTAGCATTACTAGCCATGAAGTAATTCGAAAACACCTATATCAATAAAATTAAAATTAATGAGGGTCTAAAATTAACATAAATCATATCATAAATGTATAAAAATCAGAATGCACAATTACAAAGTCAGAATAAAATCAAAATTAAAATAGAACACCATGAGCCAAAACAACTTATGCATATAACAGCATATTTTCTTAATTAAAACAGAACACCATGAGCATATTTCTTTAACAAATTCTAGGATGAAATTACTGCAGTTTCAAAATTTTGCATTCAGAAACAATAATTATTACACAAGTCACATGCATATTTGTTTAATCAATATCAATAATTCAACTCCAAAATACAGCAAAGCACAGAACAGCCGTGATCATCATGTACTCTCCCCGCCAAAAGAAATGAGAGAGTGTGTGAGAAAATTGGAACATTTTCTGGCTGTTGGTAGGTTCAACAATACATGACTATTGTTTTTTCTCCTCTGCTTTCCTGGGCTGAAAAGAAGGGCACATGAAAGAAAAAGAAAATTAATAGAATAGGTATAGATCATATACTTAAATGGACGGAATGATATTGAGAAACATAAATTGTAAGACCATGCAGAGAAATTAGTTACATTTTGCAAAAGCATATGTATTACTAGTGCATCAATGAGTAACCACATAAAGATAGTATACAGACAACTAATATGGATTATTATATAGCATTATTTATATATCCGGGGAAGAAATTATGTCCATCTTATAGCAAAATTCTGGAACATACAGTTAATCAATACGAATGGTTTCTTCTTTGCTGTTTCTAGCAACATATGACATGTACCTTGGTAGTAAAATCAATGAATCCATAGTGCATACTTAGGAACTTCAATTTATCTCAGAATTGTAATGTATCTTCCTTATTCTATATAACAATACAAGCAAAAAATACCTTTCAAACACCCTAATAAAAATGTGCAATTTTTCATTAAAATTTATTACAGGCAAGATCAAATTAAAGTAGGATATCATGCATGAAGAACAGGAAAACCACCAAACTCATCATTGCTCCTATGAGAAAAGCTATACTCATCATGCGACAAAGAGATTAAATGCAACATCCACTACTCATATTTGAGATTGAAAAATGCAATCCAGGGATGTTTAAGTTTGAAAATCAAAATTACTGTCCCAGATAAATGTAAGAGCAGTTTTCCGTTTCCATACAATTCTAAATTCCAAAAGTAAAGACGATAATGCAGCACTAATTACCATCCAGAAAGTAACAGAAAAAGATCCGCAATGAAATAATAAGCAGAGAATTAACATTGAAAGGAACCACACCAAACATAATCGCAAGTAAACAAAATCGATAAAGCGAGAAAAAATAAACATTGACGCCAGGTGCGGGCTGAGATAGCTCTTCTTTGGGAATGATGACGGGCCATGACTCACCAGCTTCTCGGAACATCTGCTCGGTCTCTAGGGTTTGGCCTTTTTCAAGAATCATGGTCCTTATGCTCTGTGCAGGGGTTGAGGTCGCATCGAAGGCTTGCTCGACGCCGTTCACGAAGGTCACCGTGATCTGCGGCGGGTGTTCATCGGTTCGGCGCTTCACCTCCACCTGGCACGCAGGGTTTGATTCCCTCGCCTTGCGTGAGTTGCACTGTGCCATGAACTCCATACACGAGCATGTGGAACTGAGAGGCGGCGCGGAGGAGGAGCCAGACGAGGCTCGATTACGATGCAGAGGAGGCACGGGCGTGGCTCGTCTAGTGCGCGACTTGGAGGCTGGAGGGAGCGCAGAGAATGTGGGACTGAGAGGTGGCGCGGAGGAGGAGCGACATGCGGCTTGAACCTTGAAGGAGGCGCGGAAGAGACAACGAGGGTTGGGACTGGGAGAGTGGGAGACTGGGAGTTCAGTGACGGTGGGTGAGAACCTTAACCTACTAACCCTAATTGCTAAAAAGTTATATATATATGTACTCCGGGGCGGGTAGAGGCGGGTTTATCCTGAACCCGACCCCACCCCGCCCCGCTCATCAAACCCGCCACGATTCAGACCTGCCCCACACCGGGTCGGATTTAAACCCGCCCCGACCGGGTAGGGGCGGGGCGGGTACCTGCGGGTACGGGTACTGCTGCCATCCCTAAGGGGAATGACACAATATAACACATTCACACACACTTATTTTCTTTTTTTTTTTCAAATTTTAGAATCTTGAATTTTAAAAAGAGAAGCTCCAACTTCTCTTTAGGATTTAAGGGTTTCTTATGAACTTTTGTGTTGTTTTTAAATTTTAGTTTGTTTAATTGTAGTTCTTAACTCATAATTTCTTATTTTGCTACTCTAATGCCTTAGAATTTCTTGTTACTTTATCTATTTTGTTATTAGTCCTTGAATCCTTGTTAAATTTTCATTTCTCTTTAATGAATTATGCTTTATTTTTGCTTACTTAGGATATTATTGTTGCTTTCTTAAATTGAGTAGTTATAGGTTTTATTATTCTTGCAATTTATGATACTTTGTTTTTATGTACACCAAGTGTTTGATAAAATGTTTACATTAGTTATGGAGTAGATTTTTCTCTTTCTCTTGGCTTGGAATTGAGAAATTAGGTGACCTTGAATCATTAGTGTCCAGGGACGCTAAACACCGATTCTGGCGTTTAGCACCAGTAGCGCGGATCCAACTTTAAGGAAAGGGCTTCATTAGTTAGATTTGGATCATATTTATCTTATTTTATTTCATTTTAGTTATTTTTTATTCCCAAACAAAATCTTTTGGGCTTTAGTAGTAATTAGTTTTAGTTTCAAATCAAATTAGATTAGATATAAAAGGGAAAAGATTTAGCCCTTCAGAGGATCTTCTCTCTTACGCACTTTCACCTTTTCTGAATTCTAGTTTTCCCTTTGAGCCATGAGCCACTAAACCTCTTTAGTTAAGGTTAGGAGCTCTATTTATTTCTATGGATTAAGACTATTATTATGCTATGTTAATTTATGTATTGATTCAGTTTCAAAGATTACTTTCGTTCTTCATCTTATGAATCTAGGTATATCAGAAGAACAACCCTTGTTCTATATGAATTCTTGTGATTCTTGGAAAAGTTATCTCACTTGAATACTAGCCTGAAAATAAATTCCTCCTAAATTGCTAATTACTTGGACTTAACAGGATACATGATATATATTCCTCTTATATTTGGATAATTAGAGTTTTTGTGGCCAATAAACTAGAATTGAACATAACCCTCTAATCTGTATTAAGTGACCAATGCATTGGCGCGCGGTTGATTAGGTTAGAGGAGACTAAATTACTAAGGAATTAGGGTTTAGTCAATTACAATTTGCCATAAAATGAATCTTGCATGATTAAAATAGTTGGCAAGAAAACTTAATCCGGAAGAATATATAACTCCAGAACCTCAACTATCTTCTCACATACGTTTCACACCGATTCTACTATTTGTTTGTCTCATTCTCTGTGTCAGTAGTTTAATGCTTTTGAACCTCAACACCATTTTCTGCTTGCCTGACTAAGTGATTCTTTCGACTATTGTTGCTCAATCCATCAATCCTTGCGGGATTGACCTTCACTCACCTAAGGTATTATTTTGTACCACCCAGTGCACTTGCCAGTTAGTTTGTGAACTTAAAATTTTGCGCCAAGTTTTTGGCGCCATTGTCGGGGATTAACTGCGATTGACAACTAATTGTTGTTTGATTGTTTAAATTAGGCGTTCTTAGTTCTTAGTTTTTATTGGTTTTTGTTGTTTAAAATTTTCAAAAATTTAGTTTAATTTTATTTCAAATTTTTCTCTTAATTTTTGAAATTAAGTTTGGTGTCCCCCTTAGTAATTTTTATTTTATTTTTTTCGATTAATTTTCTTTTCAGTTATTTTTTAATTTAGTGATTCAATTTTCTTTGTTGACTTTCAAAATTTTTAGTGTTATTTGTTCAGTTTATTTTATTTTGTTTCCTTTACACAGGATACCTCATTAGAAATTCTCTATATTCTACCATAAAGATTCCACTTTTCTTTATTTTCTGTTGTTCATGAGCAGGAACAAAAACAAAGAACCTCTTCTAGATTTTGATCCTGAGATTGGAAGGACCTTGACGCAGCGTCTACAACAAGCAAGAGCTTATAAAGCCAGTGAGAACCTCAGGGATAACTTTGAGAAAGAAGTTGAAGAGTCCACTTTGGAGCTTAAAAACAATAACAATGTAGTTAATACCAATGTTGTTAATCCTCCTCCTAATATGCCTGTAGAACTTAGGAGAACACTTGGCTCATATATTGCTTCTAGTCCAAATTTTTATAGGAATAGCATTGTTGTACCCCCTATTGCTACAAACAACTTTGAGCTGTAGCCTCAGTTGATCTTTCTAATGCAGTAGAATTGCCAGTTTCACGGACTTTCGCAGGAAGACTCGAACTTGTCTATTTATAATTTCCTACAGATTTCTGACACTGTGAAGACTAATGGAGTCCATCATGATGTCTACAAGCTACTTCTCTTCCCATTTGTTGTACGGAACTGAGCTAAACAGTGGCTTGACATTCAGTCCAAGGAGAACTTGGACACTTGGAAAATAGTGGTCAACAGATTTCTGACCAAGTTCTTTTCACCTCAGAAGCTGATTAAGTTGAGGATGGATGTTCAAACTTTCAGGCAGAGAGAGGGTGAGTCTCTCTATGAAGACTGGGAAAAGTATAAGTTGATGCTCAGGAAGTGTCCTCCTTATATGTTCTTTGACTATATACAGTTGCAGATATTCTATGATGGAGTCTCTGAAATCGCCATGATATCCCTGGATAATTCTACAGGAGGATCACTTCATATGAAAAAGGCCCCAGATGAGGCCATAGAGTTGATTGAGATGGTTGGCAACAACCAATATATGTACTCTTTTGAGAGGACCTCAATAAAGAAAGGAGTCATAGAGTTGGATACCTTAGATGATATTCTTGTCCAAAATAAGGCTATGTCTCAGCAAATCAATGCTATTACACAACACTTGAGTGGAATGCAAGTTTTAGCTGTCAGTGCTCAAGACACTTCCTACAACATGAGTGGTGGCTTCCCTCAAGGTGAGACTTATGACTATGGCCAGTTTACTTCTGAACAGGTTAATTTCATGGGTAATTTCTCTAGATCCTCCAACAATGATCCGTTTTCTAAGGCATATAATCAATAGTGGAGGAATCATCCTAACTTTGGGTGGAGAGACCAATCTCAGAGGTAACCAAACTTTAATAATTCTCAAGGCAGTTTTAATCAGAATAATTTTAACAACTGCCAGTTTCAAGCCTCTCAGCCACATCTCAGCCTTATAATACTCCTGACTTGGCTTCTATAGTTGCAAAACCCTCCAAGAACACTCATAGTTTCATGCAGGAGATCAGGACTTCACTTCAAAACTTGGAGATATGGTGGACGAAATTTTGATTCATACTTAAATTGTTGTTCGAAATTGATTCCCAGGTAATGGCCCCAAAAACTTGGTGCTCAATACCATGGTCTAAACATAATTTCACAACTTCGCTCAACTAACCAGCAAGTGTACTGGGTCGTCCAAGTAATAAACCTTACGTGAGTAAGGGTCGATCCCACAGAGATTGTTGGTATGTTGAGCGAAGTTGTGAAATTGTGTTTAGACCATGGTATTGAGCACCAAGTTTTTGGGGCCATTACCTGGGAATCAATTTCGAACAACAATTTAAGTATGAATCACAATTTCGTCCACCAAGTTTTTGGCGCTGTTGCCGGGGATTGTTCAAGTATGGACAATTGACGGTTCATCTTGTTGCTCAAATTAGGTAATTTTATTTTTTATTTTCTTTTCAAAAAGTTTTCAAAAATATTTTTCAAAATTTCTCACCTGTTTTCGAAAATTTTCAGAGTTTTCAAGAATGAATCTTAGAGTTTCATATAACATGTTTTAGCTTGGCTGGCTATTAAGCCATGGCTAATTCACAGGATTTTGATTGAGGACTTTGGATTCATTACTTTCTTTTTCCTATATGTTTTTCGAAAAATATAAAAGAAAATCCAAAAAAAATCATAAAATCATAAAAACCAAAAATATTTTGTATTTCTTGTTAGAGTCTTGAGTCAATTTTTAAGTTTGGTGTCAATTGCATATTCATATTGTTCTTGCATTTTTTCGAAAAAATTCATGCATTCATAGTGTTTTTCATGATCTTCAAGTTGTTCTTGGTAAGTCTTCTTGTTTGATCTTGATGTTTTCTTATTTTGTGTCTTTTGTTATTTTTCATGTGCATCTTTGCATTCATATTTTCTAAGCATTAAAGATTTCTAAGTTTGGTGTCTTACATGTTTTCTTTGCATCAAAAATTTTTTTCAAAAATATGTTCTTGATGTTCATCATGATCTTCAAAGTGTTCTTGGTGTTCATCTTGACATTCATAGTGTTCTTGCATGCATAATGTGTTTTGATCCAAAATTTGCATGTTTTGGGTCATAATTGTGTTTTTCTCACTCATCATTAAAAATTCAAAAATAAAAAAATATCTTTTCCTTTTTTCTCTCAAAATTTCAAAAATTTGGGTTGACTTAGTCAAAAATTTTTAAAATTAGTTGTTTCTTGTAAGTCAAGTCAAATTTTCAAATTTTAAAAATCTTATCTTTTCAAAACTTTTTCAAAAATTAAATCTTTATCATTTTTCTTATTTATTTTCGAAAATTCTTTAAAATATTTTTCAAAAATCTTTTTCTTAATTTTATCTTTATTTTCAAAAATTATGCTAACAATTAATGTGATTGGTTCAAAAATTTAAAGTTTGTTACTTTCTTGTTAAGAAAGGTTCAATCTTTAAATTCTAGAATCATATCTTTTAGTTTCTTGTTAGTCAAGTAATTAATTTTAATTTTAAAAATTAAATCTATCTTATCTTATCTTTTATATCATATCTTTTTCAAAATTTTATCTTTTTCAAAAATTTTATTTTAAAATATCTTTTCTAACTTCTTATCTTCTTATCTTTTCAAGTTTATCTTTTCAAACATGAATCACACTTAGTCACAACTCCGCACAACTAACCAGCAAGTGTACTGGGTCGTCCAAGTAATAAACCTTACGTGAGTAAGGGTCGATCCCACAGAGATTGTTGGTATGAAGCAAGCTATGGTCACCTTGTAAATCTCAGTCAGGCGGATAATAATTGATTATTGAGTTTTCGAATAATAATAAATAATAAACAGAAAATAAAGATAGAGTTACTCATGTAATTCAATGGTGAGAATTTCAGACAAGTGTATGGAGATGCTGTGTTCCTTCTGAATCTCTGCTTTTCTACTGCTTTTATCCAATCCTTCTTACTCCTTTCCATGGCAAGCTGTATGTAGGGCATCACCGTTGTCAATGGATACATCCTCTCAGTGAAAATGGTCCAAATGCTCTGTCACAGCACGGCTAATCATCTGTCGGTTCTCGATCATGTTGGAATAGAATCCCTTGATTCTTTTGCGTTTGTCATCATGCCCAACAATCGCGAGTTTGAAGCTCGTCACAGTCATTCAATCCCTGAATCCTACTCAGAATACCACAGACAAGGTTTAGACTTTCCGGATTCTCATGAATACCGCCATCAATCTAGCTTATACCACGAAGATTCTCATTAAGGAATCCAAGAGATATGCGCCCGGTATAAGGTAGAACGGAAGTGGTTGTCAGTCACGCGTTCATAGATGAGAATGATAATGAGTGTCACGGATCATCACATTCATCATGTTGAAGTGCAACGAATATCTTAGAATAAGAACAAGCGGAATTGAATAGAAAATAGTAGTAATTGCATTAAAATTTGAGGTACAACAGAGCTCCACACCCTTAATCTATGGTGTATAGAAACTCCACCGTTGAAAATACATAAGTGATGAAGGTTCAGGCATGGCCGAATGGCTAGCCCCCAATGTCTAAGATCGCATAAATTGATCAAAGATGTAATGTGGTCAAAAGACGACTAATACACTAGTAAAAAGTACTATTTATACTAAATTAGTTACTAGGGTTTACAGAAATAAGTCTAAGTGCAGAAATCCACTTCCGGGGCCCACTTTGGTGTGTGCTTGGGCTGAGCTTGAACTTTACACGAGCTGAAGCTTCTTTTGGAGTTGAACGCCAAGTTGTAACATATTTTTGGCGTTCAACTCTGGTTCGTGACGTGTTTCTGACGTTTGACTCCAGAATGCAGCATGGAACTGGCGTTAAGCGCCAGTTTATGTCATTTAATCACGAATAAAGTATGGACTATTATATATTGCTGGAAAGCTCTGGATGTCTACTTTCCAAAGCCGTTGAGAGCGCGCCATTTGAAGTTCTGTAACTCCAGAAAATCCATTTCGAGTGCAGGGAGGTCAGAATCCAACAGCATCAGCAGTCCTTTGTCAGCCTTTTATCAGAATTTTACTCAGGTCCCTCAATTTCAGCCAGAAAATACCTAAAATCATAGAAAAACACACAAACTCATAGTAAAGTCCAGAAATATGAATTCAACATAAAAACTAATGAAAACATCCCTAAAAGTAGCTAGATTATACTAAAAACTACCTAAAAACAATGCCAAAAAGCGTATAAATTATCCGCTCATCAAGATACAAGTAGGTTAGTTGAGCAAGCAAACATCTGAGAGGCCTCCTAACACTCTTCCTAGTGACACAGTATCTAATCCAAGAGAAGAGTGCAAGACTATCATATTAGTAAGTGAACCAGTGACAGAGGAGGAAGTACAAGTTGCTGAGGGATAAAAAAACAGAAGCTCCAGAAAAGACTGAGGGTACCATAGCACATGCCCCACCTAACGCACCTGAGCACAAGTCAAAGTTGCCATATACCCTCAGAAGCTCCAAAAGGAGAACAAGGACAAGGAATTCTCATAGTTCTTGGAAGTTTTTAGAAAGTTTCAAATTAATATTCTTTTTGATGAGGTTCTGGAGCAAATGCCTCTCTATGTCAAGTTCATTGAAGGTTTACTCTCTAAGAAGAAGACTTTAAAGGAAAATGAAACAGTGGTCCTGACCAAGGAATGTAGTGTAATAATTCAGAGCAAAATGTCAAAGAAGATGCCAGATCCAGAGAGCTTTCAGATTCCATGCACTATTGGGAGCATAACCTTTGACAAAGCCCTATGTGATATTGGTGTAAATATCAATTTAATGTCCTTGTCTGTGATGAAGAAGCTGCAAATCCAAGAGATACAACCAACAAGGATAGCCTTACAAATGGCAGACAAGTCTCTGAAACATGCACATAGAATAGTGGAAAATGTCTTGGTCAAGATTGGAAAATCTTTCCTCCCTACAGATTTTATAATCCTTGATATGGGAGAGGATGAAAATGACTCTATAATCGTAGGAAGATCATTTCTGACCATTGGGAGAGCTCTGATCGATGTGAAAAAAGGTGAATTGGTTTTGAGGATGCATGAGGATTATTTGATCTTCAAGGTTTTTAGACCCATACATCACTCAGGTGAATAAGGCATTTGCATGAAGAGTGAACTCACTAACCCAAGTCTACAAGGATTCTTGACTGAAGTAAAGCAGAGTTTATAGCTCAAGTCTCCTTTGGTGGGAACCAATACAATTTTTTTTGACATCAAACCTAAACTTGGTGTTGGGTGTGCATCATCACCAAGGAGGAAGGTCCCAAGAAGAAGGTACCCAAGGGATGGAGAAACAAGAAGATTCCCACTGAAGGTTTCTCACTAAAAATGAAAGTGGTATTGACCAAACGCCCAATCTTACCTCATACAATGAACAGTAACCTATCTCTTGAGTATATTGAGCTAATCCATGACAGTACAGGAAAAAGATTTACAGTGAGAGGTGGGGAGATAAGCAGATAACGAGATGGAACGAATCTTGTGTTGCCTTGTCTCTCATTATTATGTCTATCATTATCATATCATATCATATGTGTCATCTATGCTACTACTAGATGCCACTATTAGCTAAGCACTTAAATCCATGTTATATGATTGTCCACCAACATATTGAACCATATATACTATAATTTAGATATATATGGTACAAGTTTTATATGAAGAGCCTAATTGAGTCAGATTTGGTTCTTCTAAATTTTGAATTTCACTTTAGAGAGTAAAGTATGATCTATCACCATTTATTTCATAGATGGGACTAAAACAAAATATGAGAGAAAAAATATTCAATTGTGAGAGATCTCACTTTATCCTCTAAAGTGAAAATCTAAAATTTAGAGGATTCAAATTCAATTAAGTCTGTCCTCTCTAAATAAATAGACTTCTACAAAATCCTAAGTCTGACTTATTTATTAAGTAGGTATGTCCTAATCAAGCCTAATACAGGATAAATTGGATAAGTAAATTTACTCATGCTTTTCATTTTAGATTTTTCTTAAATTCTTTAATTTTTTCACCTGAACCAAAATAATAATAATAATAATAATAATAATAATAATAATAATAATACAAAAGAGATATAACAGCATAACGTCATTAGTCTACAACACACCTTCGAGGATGCCAAGAAAGCAAGAAAGGGGACGTGGCATGTTGGGCCAATAGAATATCATGGAAGGCGTGTCATCCCAAGAGCTCAAGTGCCATGTCAAGTTCATTGCCAACCTTCCAAGGAACCAAATAAGGAGGGTATGTCACACCACAACCTCAAGTGGCACGCCAAGCACAACGAACGCTCCTAGGAACCAAAAAAAGCTGCGCCGCTTAGGCGTGCAACACGCCTGTGATCCCCACAAAGTTACGCGTGCAACGCCAACAACCCCTTCCACCCGCCTTCGATCATTGCTCTTAGAGAGGGCGTGCCATGCCACTTTTGGGCGTGGCATGCTAGGCCAACTATCTAGCAAGCTTCCATGCATTTCAATCCCCTTAAGTGGCACGCCATTCACACGCTATCCTACATGCCCATACAGTCATTTTTGGGCCAACTTCCAGTGATCATCCAAGAGCAACACCACTTCACCCAGGTGTCAAGCCAACTCTCCAAGTCCAAGACCAATTGCAAAGCTCATGATTCCAACACCCTAAACGGCCAAGCTTTGAATTTCAATTAGAGAAAGAAGATTATTATTAGTTAAGGTTGATTAGAAAATATTTAATTTAATTTTATTTTGAATTTAAAAAGTTAGGTTTAGGTTAGAATATAAAAGTCTAAGAAATTCATTCGAGGACTTTTATCACATCTTATCACACTTTACAACCTTGGTTTTTGTTTTTCTACATCGTGAGCAACTAAACCTCCTCTGTTAAGGCTAGGAGCTCTGTTTATCTTTTTTTTACGGATTATTAATCTAAGTGCTTTATTTTATTTGAGATTTATGCTTTGATCTATTTTCATGATTGAGTTTTTCATTCTTCATCCCTAAAGATTAGAACTGTTGGAAAATATTCCAACATCCATTTTGGATTCTAGTATTACTTTGAAAAATTTAATATTGGAATTAATTTAAAAACTCTTCCTCATTACTTTTTAATCTAACTAGGAATAATGCGTTAAAAAGTGTGCGACGTTGTAACTGTTATAACTTTCAATTGGTTTAGAACTAGTTTGAATAAGTGGCATATAATTTAACCTAGGATCACTCTTGAACTTTATGTGAACATAAATCAGAATTGTGCTTAACCTTTTTTCTTAACTAATTGACTAAGGAATTAGTGATTAAGTAATTAAAGGGAAATTGAATTGCCAAGGAATTGGAGTTTAATTATTTATGATTTATTATGAATTGATCTCTGTAAGTCTCAATTAAATAACATAAGGATTGTTTTCCTAGAGAGTGAATATCTTCGAAGACTTAGCACTCTCATTCATACTACTTTCTCTGATCATTCATATATGGTGTCTTCTATTTCTCTATTTTGACATTTAATTCCTCTCAAATCAAGTTTTCAATCTGTCTAATTAGAATAATCAATTAATTATTGCTTGCTTAGTCCATTAATTCTCGTGGAAACAATATCCACTCACTGTGGTATTACTTGATACGATTCAGTGCACTTGCCAAGTTAGTTTTACAATCATCACATCCTCATTTCAACACTTGCAAATATGATTAAGTGTATTTTCCTCATGCATCTACCCCTAGCACATTACTAAATTCGTTACATATAGCACAATCTTCTAGTATTACACCAGAAAATCCCTTATCTCCTTTGAATTACACATCTTCTCACGCAAACACTCAACCCATTACACCCCTTTGAAGATCTAATAGACTTTAGAGGCCGACGTCACATTTACAAGATTACCATTGTATACAATCTTCTCATGTTTCTACTGCTTCTAAATCTTCTTTAAGGTATCCAATATCACATTACATCTCATATGGAAACTTGTCTCATGCATATAAAAAAATTTGCATTAGTTATATCATCAATAATTAAACCGACACACTATGATGAGGCAATTGCTCATTATTGTTGGAAAGATGCCATCTCTACCGAATTGTACGCCTTGAATGTGAATAAGACTTGGAAACTCATTGTTCTACCCACTAGCAAGAAGGCTATTGGATGCAAGTGTATATTCAAAATTAAATACAACCCGGATGGGAGTGTTGAGTGGCATAAAGCCAGGCTCATCACTAAGGGTTATACCCGGATTCCAGGATTTGATTTCTTTGATACGTACAATCCTGTGGCAAAGATGGCGACACTGCATATTCTTTTGTGTTTGAATGCTATTCAACGATGGTACCTTCACCAATTGGGCATTAATACCGCTTTCCTTCACAGTGAGCTTGATTAGGATGTTTATAAGTAACTACTGCCAGGTTTAGATGTTTTCACTACTATTTTGGTTTGCAAATTACAAAAATCACTTTATGGTCTCAAGCAAGTGAGCAGACAATGCCTGACTCACTGCTACGCTCATTCAACTTGGTTACATTCAATCTAAACATGATTACTCACTCTTCACTAAGTTTTGCGCAACTGAAGTTACTATGGTTCTAGTCTATGTTGATGATCTAATTTTGCAGGGAATTGTTTGCAAAAAATTGATTTTGTCAAGAAATGATTGGATGATGCCTTCAAGATCAAAGATATAGGGGAACTTAAATACTTATTGGATTTTGAAATTTCTCGAAGCCGCAAGGGCATTGCTGTTAATAAGAGGAAATATGTCTTAGATCTTCTCAAAGATTATGAGATGAATAATTCTAAGCCGATTACCACTCCCATGGACTATTCGATCAAGCTTGGAAAGGATTCTGGTCTAACTTATGAGGATGTCTCAACTTATCGTAGACTCATTGGTAGATTGGTCTATCTAAATAGTACTAGACCGTACATTTTCTTTGCCATTGAAAACTCAGTCAATACTTAGATTGCCCAATATTAGCACATCATCAAGCTGCTATGAGGGTGCTTAAATACATTAAATCCTCACCTACCACGAGTTTGTTCTTTTTAGCAACTTTTGATTTGTCACTATCTAGCTACTCGGATGCTGATTGGGCTTCATGTCCAGATACCCACCAGTCAATCTCTGGTTATTACTTTTATCTTGGCACTTTACTCATCTCCTAGAATAGCAATAAATAACCCAATGTTACTCCTTCTTCAAAGGCTGAATACCGGGCTCTTTCACTGGCAGTTTGTGAAGCTCAATGGTTATCCTTCATTCTCAAGGATTTTGGTTTTCCACTTTCCAAGCCCATTACTTTGTATTGTGATAGTCGTTCTGCCATGTACATTGCTGCCAACCCTATTTTTTACAAGAGAATGAAATATATCGAGATTGATTGCCATGTAGAAGAGACGGGTTCAATCTTGCTTAGTAAAGTTGTTGCCTTGTCTCTATCCGTGAGTAGTATGCTGACATTCTTACTCTTTCTAGCTTTGTTCTCCAAGTGTTTTAACCAATTTGGTTTGTTAAACATCTGCAGCCATAAGTCTTTTATGCAAGGGTCATGTTTTTAGTCTTTCTTCCTTTGAACTATTCTTAGTCCTTCTTCTTTCTTCCTTTGAACCCACACAATAGAGATTGATGAGAACACTAAGTTTGTCAAAGGCTTTTTTTCTTTGCTCAAATTCAATGCTTTCGATCAATGAGATTGTGGGGGTGAGTATGGGTCGGGTTGGTTCGGGTTTAAGGTTAAATTAGAACCGAACCAATTAAATTGTAATTGATTCGGTTTGGTTCGGATTTGTATTTTTTTTGTATATCTGAACCAAACCAAACCGATTAAAAACGGACTGGTTCGATTCGGATAATTGGGTATCCGATAAAATAGAAATTTATAAAAAAAAATAAAATTTTTATCTTAAAAATTTTGTAATTGCAATAAACATGTAACATTATCAATAGAAATAATCCAAACATGTTAAACACCAAATATATAAAAAACTAAACACATTAAAATTCAAACATATTAAACACTAAAGATATTAAAATCCAAATATATTAAAAGACATATATATTTTTTAAATTTTTATTTTTTTATTTAATTAATATATGATTGGGTTTACGGGTTAGTTCGAATTTCGTAGCCCCAAAACCGTTACCCGAACTAATTGTTAGAGAGAATAATTGGTTTGGTTTGGATTGGACCCGATTACCTGTTGATTTCAGAACCAATTTAATTGGTTCGGTTTGGATTCGAATGGGTAATTTGGTACCCGCAACCCATGCTCACCCCTACGAGATTGGGAAGAATAATATCCCAAGTTTATTACTTCCTAGAACCCATATAATAGAGTTTGATGAGAACATTACTTTGGTCAATCTTCCCTTGACTAATGTAGTGCTTCCAATCAACGAGACCATGAAGAAAAAGCTTTGGATGGTGAATTTTACTGGGTTACTTTGGTCTTGTGACAAGTTGGCATGAGTGCATCATCACCAAATTGAGGGGCCATATTGATAGTACACATTTGCTAAGTTAGAGAAACTATATTATTTATATGCTATGTTAGTTAGGCAATTAGCTGAGTTGACAATAGATAGTTGGTTAGACAAGTATTGTATATAAGCTTAGTAGATGTTGTAATTGTAGTTAGTTTTAATCAAGTCATCACTATTTCAAAAAGCTCTTTTTCTCTTCTCTCTTTCTCTCATCCTCTTTGTTACATTCTTCATCATCTCTTATTTGATTCATTGCTAAGTTCATCAAATGACTCCGAAACATAGATTTTTTTTTTGCCAAAGTCCATAAGGCAATTAAATTACCCGTATCTTAGAAGATCATCTATTTAACTCAAGATTTGAGACATTAAAGTACGATCTTAGAAATCAAGAAAATGCACAAATGATCAAAATTAAAACCATATCAAATGTTATTAAATGCTCATTAATGACAATAAAAAGTGCATAGGTATTATACAGAAATTATACTATAAAGGACAACGTGAGGTCGAAAGGGAGGTGCATTATTTTTATACTGACCATTTTTTAAAAATTAATCTTTTATTTATTTAGATATCAGAATGTCTTTGCAAGTACAATTCTTTCTGGTTCAACGAACAACTTCTGAGATACAAAATTTACGAAAAGGTGAGTTCATTTCTTTCGAAACAATGTTGTTAAATTTCCTGCCATTTTAGTTGTTTGGGAGATATTATGAATAAATGACTAAACAAAGTATATCTTTTGTACTTTGTATGTATGTAAAAAGATTTCTGAATACAGGATTCAATAAAATTGAGAGGTGATGCTCCTAAAATCGGTCAATATTAAAAAAAGATGAAGTATAAGCGCTAATAAACAAGGTGTTTATTATGGTATTTAAAAGGTATTTAATTTGTAAAAAATATAAAAATTAATATTTAATTTAAAAATATAAAAATAAATAATCTTTAAATATTATAGAATTGACGAATAAATAATAGTTGAATTTAGTATTCAATTATTATTTTTACTCGTAATAATATTATGAGAACACAAATCTTTTAAAATTACGTCAATTTTGTCCTAACATTATAGATTATGACACAAAATATTTATAGAATCAAAATTACTTTTACAAAAAGGTCGTAAAAGACAAAAGTCTCTGTCAACTAAGAAGACTAGGGTCTCCGTTAAAAAAATTAAATAATAATATTTTTTGTTATTATTTTCACGTGAAAGAGTTTAATTTTTTACTAATAATTAATTTTAATATTTTTATCTAAAATTAAAATAATTTAACGTGTATACTTTTACATTTAATTAGATATTAAGTCTATTACACAAATAGAAATAAATATTTTTTATGCTTGCTATTTAAAAATAATATTTTTTCTCTTTATGTATATAAAAATATAATTAGATATTAGTATAAAAGAATTTATATTGATAGTTATAAAATTAACTCAAAATCAATTTTTTTTAAACAATTGAATCTTGATTCTAACTTTTAATTACAATATTAGTATTCTCTCTAAATTATATGTAATAAATATTTGAAGAAAGAGAAGTGAAAATATAGTTTAATCATAAGCGGTAAAATTTAGTTTAAAAAACTACAAAAATATGTAAATAATAATATTTTTATTTGAATTATATTATTTTGTTAATTTATTTTTTGTAGAATAGAAAGGTAGAGAAAAATAGAGAATGAGAGAAAAGAGAGAGAAAGATAAAAAGAAAAAGAATGAGAGATGGAGTTTGATAATTGTAGAAGAAAAAAATTTGGGTGACTGTTGACACATTTTGCTTTGTCAAATTATTAATATAAAATATAAATTATATATAGAGTAGGAATGGTAGACAGAAATAGAAAAAGAGAAAGAGATAAATGAGAGAATGTAAGATGGAAGTTTATTAATTTTGAAGGAAAGTATTTTCTCTTAATTCTAATAAGAGAGTATCATCATTTGATATATTTTGGTTATTAAATTAGTTAGTAATATATATTATATAATATAGCTATATTTTAATTTCAATTTCAAAATCTTAATTTTAATTTTAGTTTAATTTTAATACAATTAGAGAATGTCATGTTGTACGTTTTGATTGTTAAATTTGTAATTAGTCATTGATAATGATATATAAGAGAAATAGAGTAGGTAAAAGAATGAGAGAAACAGAGAGAGATAGAGAGAGAAAGAGAAAGAAAGAAGAGGAGAACTTTCTAATTTTAGAAAAAAATTTAATTTTAATTATAATGAAAGAGTAGTATATAATACTTTAATGGTAAAATTAGTATTGTATAATAGATAATAAATAATAGATATTTAGATCTAAAAACATGTAATTTCGGGCTACTCAAATCGGTTATGTGGTTTTATAATTATCCTGGCTATTGTATTTAGAAAGAATGTTATAGGAGGATTCCCAAATTCAACACCTCAGCAATAGGCTCTCTGAGTTAGTAAGTTTAACAACTATATACCCTTAATAGTCACTATGTCAAAGGTTTACCAACAAATCTCTCAAAGAAGAATCTTACAAAAGACTCGAATGATTAAGCCCAGGCCAAACCTAAATTGGAACCTATTTTGTGTCTATCACAAAACCCATGGACATCGCATAGAAGATTGTTTTTACTTGAAGGATGTCTTGGAGCAGGCCATTTGCGAGAATAAATTGAATGAGTTTGTCCATCATGTCAGACCCCTAGGAGATAACTCAAAAAAGAGGAAAAACGGAAAAGTCGAAATCCTAGATGTAACTGAAGCATAGTCAGTCCATTTCTCAGGCTCTACAGAAAATTAAAGACTGATACCATAATATAACACCCTCCCTATCAGAATATCACACTTTTGGCTGCGCCACTCTGATAGTGAGAATATTACAACCACTTCTATATATTTAATAATATAATACGAGCCTTTAACTCGAAAATCCCTTATCTTACACCAGAAAATCCCTTATCTCTTTTGAATCAGATCTCTTCTCACACAAACAAGCAGCCCATTACACCCCTTCGAAAATTTAATAGACCTCGAAGGTCGCCGCCACATTTACAAGTATTGTATGTAATCTTCTAATGTTTCTAATGTTTCTAACTCGGAGGTCGCCGCCACATTTACTTATCTTATGCATATAAAAAAATTGCATTAGTTGTATCATCAATAACTAAACCGACACATTATGATGAGGCAATTGCTCATGATTGCTGGAGAGATGCCATATCTACCAAATTGTACGCCTTGGACGTGAATAAGACTTAGAAACTCATTGTTCTACCCACTAGCAAGAAGGCTATTGGGTGCAAGTGTATATTCAAAATTAAATACAACCCGAATGGGAGTATTGAGTGGTATAAAGCCAGGCTCGTCACTAAAGATTGTGCTTGGACTCTAGGATTTGATTTCTTTGATACGTACAACCCTGTAGCAAAGATGGCAAAACTGTATATTCTTTTGTGTTTGGATGCGATCTAACATGGTACCTTCACCAATTGAGCATTAACACCGCTTTCTTTTATGGTGAACTTGATAAGGATGTTTACCTGTAGCTACTGATAGGTTTAGATGTTTTCACTACTATTTTAGTTTGCAAATTATAAAAATTACTTTATAGTCTCAAGCAAGCGAGCAGACAATGCACGATTCACTGCTATGCTCATTCAGCTTGGTTACACTCAATCCAAGCATGATTACTCGCTCTTCACTGGATAGGTAATTAGCTGAGTTAACAATAGATAGTTGGTTAGACAAGTATTGTATATAAGCTTAGTAGATGTTGTAATTAAAGTTAATTTTAATCAAGCCATCACTATTTTAAAAAGCTCTTTTTCTCTTCTCTCTTTCTCTCATCCTCTCTGTTACGTTCTTCACCATCTCTTATTTGATTTATTGCTAAGCTCACTAAATGGTTCCGAAACATAAATTTTTGTTACCAAATCCCATAAGGCAATCAAATGACCCGTATCTTAGAAGATTGACTCTTTAACTCAAGATCCAAGACATTAAAGTACAATCTTAGAAATCAAAAAAAAAATGCACAAATAATCAAAATTAAATATCAAATGCTATTCAATGCTCGTTAATGACAATTAAAAAGTGCATAGTTGTTATACAGAAATTATACTATAAAGGAGAACAAGAGGTCGAAAGGGAGGTGTATTATTTTTATACTGATATTTTTAAAAAATTGATCTATTATTATTTAAATATCAGAATGTCTTTGTAAATACAACCCTTCCTATTTTCTTGATTTAACGAACAACTTCTGATGTACCAAATTTGTAAAAGGTGAGTTCATTTCTTTTGAAACAATGATGTTAAATTTTCTGCCATTTTGATTGTTTGAGAGATATTATGGATAAATGACTGACCAAAATATATCTTTTGTACTTTGTAAATATATAATAAAATTACTGAATACATGATTCAATAAAATTGAGAGGCGACGTTCCTAAGATCGGTCAATGTTCAAAAAAGATGAAGTATAAGCTATAATAAACAAGGTGTTTATTATGGTATTTAAAAAGTATTTAATTTGTAAAAAATATAAAAATTAATATTTAATTTTTAAAAATATAAAAATAAACCATTTTTAAATATTATAGAATTGACCAATAAATAATAGTTGAATTTAGTATTCAACTATCATTTTTATCCGTAATAACATTATAAAAACATAAATCTTCTAAAATTATGTCAATTTTATTCTAATATTATAGATTATGGCACAAAATATATATAGAATCAAAATTATTTTTATAAAAAGGTAGTAAAAGACAAAAATTTCTATCGACTAAGAAGACTAAGGTCTCCGTTAATAAAAAAATCAAATAATAAGATTTTTATTATTATTTTCATGTGAAAGAGTTTAATTTTTTACTAATAATTAATTTTAATATTTTTATCTAAAATTAAAACAATTTAACGTGTATGCTTTTACATTTGATTAAGTGTTAAGTCTATTATACAAATAGAAATAAATAATTTTTATGCTTGTTATTTAAAAATAATATTTTTTCTCTCTATATATAAAAATATAATTAGATATTAGCATAAAAAAATTTATATTGATAGTTATAAAATTAACTCAAAATTAATTTTTTTTAAACAATTGAATCTTAATTCTAACTTTTAATTATAATATTAGTATTCTCTCCAAATTATATGTAATAAATATTTGAAGGAAGAGAACTGAAAATATAGTTTAATCATAAGCGGTAAAAATTTAAAACTAAATAAAAAACTAAAAAAATATGTAAATAATAATAATATTTTTTATTTGAATTATATTATTTTGTTAATTTTTTTTTGTAGAATAAAAAGATAGAGAAAAATAGAGAATGAGAGAAAAAAAGAAAAAGATTAAAAAAATGAGAGAGATTTTGTTAATTTTAGAAGAAGAAAAATTTGAGTGACTGTTGACATATTTTATTTTGTCAAATTATTAATATAAAATATAAAATATATATAGAGTGAAAATGATAGAAAGCAATAGAAAAAGAGAGGTAGATGAGAGAACGTAAGATAGGAATTTATTAATTTGGAAGAAAAATATTTTCTCTTAATTTAATAAGAGAGTGTCATGTAACATATTTTGGTTATTAAATTAGTTAGTAATATATATTATATAATATAGTTATATTTTAATTTCAATTTTAATTTCAAAATTTTTATTTTTTTTAAATTTTAATATAATTAGAGAATGTTATATTGTATATTTTGATTGTTAAATTTGTAATTAGTTATTGATAATAATATATAAGAGAGATAGAGTAGACGAAGAAATAAGAGAAAAAAAATAGAAAAAAAAGAAAGAAGAAAATAATATATAATATATTTTGATGATAAAATTAGTAATATATAATAGATGATAGATATTTAAATGTAAAAACACGACATTTCAGCTACTCAAATCGTTTACGTGGTTTTATAATTATAGTGGCTATCGCATTTAGAAGTATTAACATTTTAAAAATAAATTAAAGCGAACACTAACTTTTGCGATGATGAGAAAGGTGCTATTTGTTGTGTTATGATCGGTGGTAGGGTGTCTTGGCTTATAAGGTTTGGAGTTCTTGCAACTCTTTGACTTAAGGTTAAAAGTGATGCTTAAATTTAATAAAGCAAAACCAATGTAAATGGGAGTTACCCTTACGAAACCATCCTCACTACTCAGTTTTTTCAACTATTTATATTAAAATTATTTTATTTATTTTAAATTTAAATTTGAAATTATAAATTTAGAATTTTAAAATTAATTAATATTGATTAATTAAAATTATTTTTATATTTTTATTTTTAATTTTATGATAAATTAAATTTTTTATAGCCTTATAGGAACTTGAAATCAAACTGAAAATAAAATAAAAGAAGAAGAAACCGTTGAAAGTGACGGCGTAGGACCAACAAGGAAACGTACGACGCAGGGCAGATTCCCGCCAAAGCCAACTTATGTTAATAATATCATGAATAAATCATTAAAAATAATTTTAAAAATTTTTAACAAAAAATAAATTTTGAAAAAATTAAAAATACGATAAAAAATAGTTATTAAATATATATGTATTAAAAAGTTTTAAAAATTAAATTTTAATATAATTTTTTACAAGTATTATTAGAGGAATAATATCTTTTTATTTTTAAAATTTGACAATTTTATGTCAATTGAATTTTTTTAAAAAAATTATGAATGACCAAAATTTTTAAAAAATAAAAAAATTAAAAATTAAATTTTGTTTCAATTTTTTATATATTTTTTAAATATTTATCTAAATATTACAATAAAATTTGAATCAAATAAATAAATTGTTTGTTAAATATAAAAATTATTTTTTATCTATATTAATTATTTTTATTATATTTTTAAATTATTCAAAAAAAATTTTTTGATGATAATATTTTTTTAAAAGAAAATTGTTATCGCTTGAATATTTTAAGTATCAAATAGTGGTAAACTCTAATGGCAATGTACTGGGTCCCAGCAACGCACTATGTGGCAACTTGTCAATGAAATTTCATATGTACATCTTTCCTTGAGACCAAATTAAAATATAATTGATCAGTACACTGAAATATAAAATATTATATCAATTTATATTTTATTTATGGGACACTCTATTATACAGATTGGGTTGTATAGAGAGAGAATTAAATTCCTTTTATAGTTAATTTTTATTATTTTATTAATATTCAAAATGTGGATCCCAGTATTTTTAATCTCTCTCTCATCACATAAAAGAAAAGATCTATAAATTTACATCTTTACCTTATAATTCACCTTTATTTATATCAAATATAACCATTTGTTTAAATTTGATTACTCACCTTTTTCATGAAAATAATAACTAAGATATTAACGTATATTATATTAAATAATTAAATTATCAAATTTATTTAATAAATTTAAATTATTATTTTTACATAAAATATTTAAATACCTTCTTTAGTCTGATATAGTAACTAATATGATTATTTAAAAATATTATTCGTACATTAAAAATATTATATAATAACTAATATTATTTAAAAATATATAGTTTAATTTATTAATATATATTTATATTTTAATATATATTTTATATTATTTGATAATTGATTTTAAAATATACGCAACATAATTGATGATTATTTGATAGGTATAATTATCAGAGTTAATATAATATCTCATTTTTATGTATCTAGCACAATTTCAACCAATCATTTCATACCATATCACCTATATTTATAGAGACTTAAACATTATCTTGAAGACTAGTACTAGTTTTTAAATTCTTTGTCGCCCGAGAATATGCTCATAATTTCATGACCACTACATTTCATAAATTCCAAATTCAGTTCATGTGATTCTCTCTCGTCTCCCTGCCGACAATTCCAATATGATGGTTTCATATATATAAAAATGGAGTTGATTTGAGGGTACATAATTGTGAATTTGATGCTTCACTCTGCAGCTGTTCTATTAGCACTCTTAACATGTCAGGGCACCTTTGTAAGTGATTCCTCCACGCCCCCCCTTTAAAGTCTCTTTGGCTTTGCATGCCACTGTATCATGCCATGATTCTGTTTACTACTATTTCAATGTTTTCAGTTGAATCATATCTCCAAGTGGCCTCTGATTGGGCTCTGCTGAAACTTTTTATTTGGTAGGTATTGAAGAAGTAGCAGGGCAGGATGAAAGAAGAGAACATTCAGAGGATGAAAGAAAGACAGCAATATACAGTCTGAAAAAGAAGGCAATAAATGCATCGAACAAGTTGAGGCATTCTTTTAAGAAGAAAAGAAGCAAAAAGAGTGGCAGCCGGAGTAATTCCCTGTTCATTGAGGATGTTCGAGACGCGAAGGAGCTTCAATCAGTCGATGTATTTCGACAGGCACTTATATCTGATAACTTGCTGCCCGCCAAACACGATGATTATCACACGTTATTGAGGTTACAAAACTCATACATTCACTCCTTTTATATTTGTTATTCACATGGATTGCATTCTAGAATAAGGACTTGTGAATTGTGATGATAACAATCAGATTAGTTTTTACTTTTTAATCGTTTCCCATGTTCATTTTCTACAGTAGTATTTTGTCCATGAAATTTTAAATTTTTTAAAATAAACTATATATCAATATTTAATCGGAACTCTAATTTTTAGAGTAAGAGATTTCACTTCAATTACAATGAGAGTGTCATGTAGTACACTTTACTTTGATTCTGTTAAAAACTAAATCAAGTGATGTTTGCAGATTCTTGAAAGCCAGGAAGTTTGACATTGAGAAAGCAAAACACATGTGGGCCAACATGATACAATGGAGGAAAGACTATGGTACAGATACAATTATAGAGGTGAGACAACTTGTTCAAAACAAAATACCTAAGCGTTTGATTGCACAATCAGAACATTATATTACTGTTGTTTTCACTCTGCAGGATTTTGAGTTCAAGGAATTGCATGAAGTCCAGCAGTACTATCCACACGGTAATCATGGCGTAGATAAGGAAGGAAGACCCGTTTATATTGAAAGACTAGGCAAAGTTGATCCCAGCAAACTTATGCAAGTAACTAATATTGAAAGGTACTTGAGATACCATGTGCAGGGTTTTGAGAAAACATTTGCTGTTAAGTTTCCAGCTTGCTCAATAGCTGCTAAGAGACATATAGATTCAAGCACAACCATATTGGATGTTCAAGGCCTGGTATGCATTGTTGTCTGTCTAAATGGTCACTCAAAATGGCTTCAATTAAAACCAGAGTTCGCATTTCTTTGTTTCTTTTTTTTTTCTAGGGTTTCAAAAATCTAACCAAGTCTGCACGGGAACTCATCACGCGCCTGCAGAAGATTGATGGTGATTACTATCCAGAAGTATGTCTGTTTAGACATCACCGTTTTTTTTTTTTTTCATGGCTTCTGAATGTCTTATGGTGCTTCTAAGTTCACACCTTTAAATGATACTGTGCAGACACTCTACCAAATGTTTATCATCAATGCTGGCCCTGGTTTCAAGATGCTTTGGAACACGGTGAAAACATTCCTAGATCCCAAAACCACGTCAAAAATTCAAGTACGTGTTTCCTTTCTTAGTTAAACTCCAAAGTGGTCGCTGAAATAAACCCCTTGCACTGAAAAGATTTTTAAGATTGCGATTGCACCCTAAAAATTCTAAAATTGAAAAAATTGCACCATGTTGGTCTCGTTCCCTTTCCATCGAGTTGCTGGTCACGCCATGGGTGACCTAACACATACCCTTCCACGTTGGACTAGACAACAGCGTTGTTTTCGTCTTGACGCTAAAAAGTATGATGAAAAGACGTCATTTAACCTTAATGAACCACAAAACGTCTTATGCCAAAAAAAAAAAATAGTATGACCATTTAGGTTAAACAATATCATTTTATCAAGTATTTAGCGCCAAAACTAAAACGACATTGTTTCTTCTAGTCTAGTGTGAAAGAGATGTGTTAGATTACTCGTAGTGTGAGGAGTAACTTGATGAAAAAAGAGTGAAGAACTTACATAGTACAATTGTTTTAATCTTGCGGGTGTTTATGACGCAATTAGAATCTCGGGGACCTTTTCAATGCAAGCGGCCAATCTCAATTATTTTAGGGATTAACTCGTTTAAGATCATTCTTCTAAGGATTTCACTGAAGTAATTACTTTCTACGGTTTTCAGTGTATGATTAATTGATGAATGTTGCATAGGTTCTCGGAAACAAGTTCCAGAGTAAATTACTTGAAGTTATTGATGCGAGGTAACTCTATATTCAACTCTATTAGTTAATTAACTCAGTCAACTTGTATTGTTTTTAGGAAAATTCTGATTAACTGAAACTTTTCAGTGAGCTGCCAGAATTTCTTGGTGGTACTTGCACTTGCGCTGATCGGGATGGTTGTATGAGATCTGATAAAGGGCCATGGCAAGACCCAAACATTATAAAGGTTTGCTGTATATCATGTAAATGTTGTTGTCTGGTTTTTCATTATGCTTTGCTTCTAACAGTAACTCAACTAGAACCATTCCGGGCATGTAGATGGTTCTCAATGGTGAAGTACATTGCTCTAGACAAATAGTAACAGATACTAACGATAAGGGGACCGCATTCGAATGCGATAGGACATCTTATCCAATGGTACAGTTTCTAACATCATCTTAATCTTAGACATTCATTGCATGAATGAGAATACAGAGTTGAGAATTGATTAGATCTTTCTTTGAATTTTCTGTTTCTGAGAGAACAGATAAGAAGTTGTGATACACCTACAGGAGAGTCAGGGTCTGAAGTTGACGAAATTACATCTCCCAAAGCAAGTGGGAATCATATAAACCCTATCTTGACTCCAGTGCATGAAGAAGTAAGTTAGCAGCATGAGCTTGAGGTTCCAAAAGAATAAATTTCTGCATTGCAATGAATTAAGAAGAATTTGATTTGTGTTTTTGCAGGCAAGATTGGTTGGAAAGGCTAATCATGCTGCTAAGGGTTTCTCTCAGCATGATGAGTATATACCAATGGTTGACAAGGCTGTGGATGTTGGCTGGAAGGAAAAGCAAGCAACATCTCAAAACTCATCTGCCTCAACAACAGGTTATTTAGTTGATACATCTTTCCTTAATTTACTAGTTTCGATATGCCATACTTAACCGAAAATTGATAATTCAAAAGTATTTGTCAATCTAAGCTGCATAAATCTTTTCCAAGACTAGTATTCCTGTTAACACATGGGTGCTCATTGCAGAAAAATTTCTATCGAGTAATGAAAAATGTCCTGATGGAAACCGAGCATATATCTGGACTGTCATAATGAGCTTCTTCTTAGCCCTTGTTACTTTTGCCCGTTCGATAGCATTTGGTGGTGTTAAAGGAATACTGAGGCATGAATCTAATTCTTCTCAAAGTATAGCAAGCATGACTGTTGATTCAGTGTCTATGGAAGAATCTGGTCCTCCTTCACCTGCTCCTGAGTTCACAAAGACAAACCTCCCCGCATCTGCCTTGAAACGCCTTGGCGAGCTTGAAGAGAAAGTTAACATGCTACAATCAAAATCTAATATGATGACATATGAGAAAGAGGAGCTGCTGAATGCTGCAGTTTATCGAGTTGATGCATTGGAATCAGAGTTGATTGCTACAAAGAAGGTAACTGCAGTTTGTTTTGTGAAATCACATTCTTTGCTTCCAGCTGAAAGGCAGCATCTCCTGCTGCTTTACTCTCAAATTTTGAAGAGAAACATTATAATGTATGATTTGCCATCAAATTGGCTAGTCCACTACATCATCTAGTTTAAGGTGTATTTTTAAACTGTTTAATTCGCTTCCTAAACAGGCTCTATACGAAGCTTTGATAAAACAAGAAGAATTAATGGAATACATAGAAAGACAGGACAAACACAAAAGCATGGTAAGTCAAAGATATTTGTACCATATATGTATATTATTTTACAAAACAAATTTTAGTTACCATCCTCCACTATATAGGAAACTCTAAAAATATGTTCCATCTGTCCATACTTACAGTGGAAAAAGGTTTGCTGTTGAAGAGATACTGCACCCAAAGGAGCTTGTTTTGTGGATAACACGTTATTTCTTGTCAGTTTGAGTGTAATAATATTTAAACTTGCAGTAAAGAATATTGTTCTTCTACCTGCCACACTG
The DNA here is from genome assembly GCF_003086295.3 of Arachis hypogaea. NCBI lineage: Eukaryota > Viridiplantae > Streptophyta > Magnoliopsida > Fabales > Fabaceae > Arachis > Arachis hypogaea. The sequence goes on along the minus strand of NC_092043.1, from coordinate 924,705 downwards.
GTCTTGTATCTAAATTTCTCTTTACGGGTCACAGATTTCTAGTTTTCTACGCATTCCAACAATTTGAAGTCTCTGTGGTACTAGTACTATAAATTATAGGAGCAAGAAAATATGTATTTTCCCAATAGTAACGGTTTTCTTGGAATTTGAATTGGCCTGTAAATATGATAATCAGATCAATGAGATACGCATTCAACAAAATGTATAAAGAGATTTTCCAATATAAGAAAGTGACATGAGATGTTGAGGGACTTAATGTTAACGAATTCTGGAAACAAGTATGCCAAAACTACAAATGAGCTGTAGCATTTTCATCTATCAATATCAAGTAATTTCTAATATGAACATCTGCCAAAACTAATCATGTTTTATCACATTTATGATACAATGGTATTTTACACATAACTGCTCTCTCCAAGGTTGTAATTCGTAAAGAAAGAAAATGAGAGCTTCAAATAAACACTATCCCAGTATGAGCTTTAATTTGAATGTGCCAGCAGAATGGGGAAAGTATGAGCTGCTTCTGCAAATTCAACCTACATATGTCCATTTTGTACTACTCAAACATGAGATAATAAATACATCCTAGTTTGTGTCTGACAAAGAGAGAGATAGAGAGGGAGAGAAAAAACCTTGTAACAGCTCATAAACTCATTGGCACACAGATCATCAGCCAAGCAATGGCCAAATTACGCTGACAAAGTAAAAACCAGATCTGAGCTGAAGACACAGCCTATAAAGGTGGGTTTTGTCAAGTCCCCATTACCCTTTACTGCATACACTGGGAAGTTAGCTGCTAATTATGATCATGAGTTTGCCAAGCTAAATTATAATCATGGAGGAAATGCAAATTATTTAAAAGTTTCTTCTTTTTTTCAGGGGGAAAAAATTCAATACCATTATCCATTCTATATGCACCTAGAAGTGATATATGCACAGATAAAAAATTCCATAGTCGCAATTAACCAGAACTGCAACCTCCACATGACCATTTGATCCAAGCATGGGCCATGTATATTTATATAATGGTCTAATGGGTTCGACCAAACAGACACAAAAAGACATTGAGGGAAATAAGAATGTTAATCAAATTAGTTATGCGTGCTTACCACTGCAATCTTTGTCAAGTCTCAGCTATAACAGTCCATTAAATCCAGTTTGCACTTTATGAAGGTTGCAAGTTTGTGACTTTCTTTCTTTTTTCATCCCCCTCAATCATTTCTGTGTAGCAGCTCACGATCTTCTTGTCTAATTCATAATGTTCTTCCATTTTACTCAAACGTTTCAAATCCAGGTCGAGAAAATGAACCTGACAAAGAACAAATTGCAACCAAGCTAAGATGCATGGAATAACAAGCATTACAAGTATAATTCTTGTCACATCATAGATACAGAAACTGATAATAGAATCACCAAGAATGGGGCCTAAAATTACTAATTTGCTGCTGAAATAAAATAAATAAATAAATAATGTGATGCACTGTCCAATGTTTATCTCATCAAAGAAATTTAAACAAATAACAAGATGCAATGAGCTGCTACCTTAAAATCAAAGGTTTGGTTAGTTGACTTAAGACATACGTTATTGTATTCAGATCCAGAATCTCCCTCTCTTCTTGGTCTAAAGCATATCATCAAACTAGAGTCTTTTGCAGTTGCTGCTATCAAATAGTCTTTCACAATTCTCAAGCTTTCATCCAAAGAAGCAGAATGAAAAACAGAAAATCTTTTTGCTTGCTCGTCACTCAACTCTTTACAAACCAAGCACTGTTGACAAGTAATTTCATAGTATGCATGAATGGCTCCTTCAATGTCAACACTATCAAGCTTCTGAACCTCCAAGAGCCGATCTAGTACCCTTGACTTTTGCACGGCCTCAGCAACAAGAGTGATTAAGTTCTCTGTACATTTACCAGCATCAGCTTCAATGACAGACTTAAGTGAATCCTCAAATGCTTTCGCAATAGAAACATTTGTATCTTTTGCTCCACAACCCAATCCACCAAATATGAGATAGCCATTCAAAAATACCCGGAAATTGTTCTGAGGGGTAGTAAAAAGGTCCACAATAGCTTTATAAATTCTTTCCTTGCATCCAGAGAACAGATCAAGTGGATTATATTCACTTATCAGTGCTATCTACAATGATTCGAAAAATATGTATCTCAAATTTTGAGGTAAGAGAAAAAAATATAAGGTTAATAAAAAAAATGTTGTCACTACATAATGTGAGAACATGAAGAAGAATGCACAATGCAGCAACCAAGATACCAGCAAACGTAAAATTACATTGATGAGGTACCTCTCCTTGATGCAATTTCAGGGCTTGGTGCATTGCAAAACGTGTTATCGTTCTTTTGATTGCAGTTCCTTCAGATATGAATCTTGACAGAGGAAGAAATCCGCATTTGGGCTACATTTTCAGAAGAAGACTTCAAATGTTACAACCAAATGAAAGAGAAAGAGAAATAGAAAGGGGAAGCAGGTGAGACAATCAAGTTAAAGTTGTGGACCACGTACCTTTATCTCAACAGATATGCAAGATCTAGATTCTAGGGCCCCTGAAATGGAATGAAAGGGAGATTGCAACAGAACTTTCAAATATTTTACAAATAGGTAAGCGGGATGACTAAAATCATCTTACCAAATTAATAGAAATAATATTTGAACCACTCTTTTCATACATGTTTCTTATACGCATTTTCGTTTATGGTATAAAAGACAAACATTTTATCATCTCTCACTTCTTATAAATCACATTTGATACTAAAAAACAAAAAGTGTAAAAAAGTAATGTAAACAAAAATAGTGCATATAACATTAGTCAAATTTAAATGCCACAGGATGTAAATGAGGCTTTATGTCCTTGCAGTTGATTAAGCAGCTCATCAATACTTGAATGATCAATAGCAAGTTGGGTTCTACCCATAGCAATATTTAATTTGGGTCATTCCCCAGTTGACATTTTCTCTAGTTTGTATTGCAACTCAAGGGAGACAAAGTAATACAGGCAATACTATTGAATACCAACTTCTGCAACTTCAGAGGAAAATTATCTAAGCAAAAAACCATATTGAAGCAAGCAAATCCTTAACAGAAAGTGGCAAAAGTAATTTCATATGGAGACATGTGAGTACCATGAGCAAAAAGCGAATAATCGGACATGAGTAGCACAGATTCACAAAGCGTGTCAATCTTGGCATTATCAACTCGCCAAATAGGACGCTTAGAAATAACGTCCCTTTCAACTGCCTCAAGAAACTCCTTCAACACCATGACATGCATCTAACAACGAGGTAATAACAAAATATAGATCAGAGTAGAGATCATCATCATTATGAGTAAAATGTTAACATACAAGTTTATCCTACATACCCCAGCATCAACATATTGGGAACCAAGCAATGGCTTCATAACGTGCTCGACAAATAGCTGGCATGCAAGTTCGCTGTCGGAAGATCCTATGAGTTGATCAATGTCTTTCCAGAGAAGGTGTTCGTGCGCATTCAAAGCAGAGGGGCTCCTCATAGCAAGAGCACAGTTCCTTGGAGCCTTGCGCAAGCGCATCACTTTCCCAATCTGAGCTCATCAACATGAATTTTCATTTGTTGGGGTCAGAACACACATAAATTTGAATGAAAAAAGAGAAAGAGAATGAAGTAATGCACGCACAAAAGGAGGATATGATCCAACGTAAGCGAGAACAATGTTGGCAGCTCCTTCGCCTCTGTAAACCCACCCAGCAGCGTCCTTCTTTGTTAAAGTCACATCCATCCAACAATCGGTTTCGTACATTTATTTACCTATAATAAACGCCCAGTCAAGCATTTCATCAAACACTATCAGGGCATTCCAAATATAATAAAACACTATATCATGGTAAAACCTAACTAGGTTCGTCGTCTTCGTAATTGCGCCTCAGATCCTTCGTCCTCGTGCCCTTTGTAAATTTTGATCCTTAAACGATCACGTTTTTCTGTTGCTTTTGCATGTTACGGTCACGCTTTAGGAAACAGTAATGTAATAGTGGGTGAATGATTCGGTGGTTCTCACTTATTTTTTCATCAATTGTGGTGAAAACTTAAATCAACAGTTAGATCATTATTAAATTTGATCCAACGGTGGGTTATATTTTGTCAATTATAATCAAAAAAAATTTTATTTGTAATTAATGGTATATGAATTATGGCCCAATAGAATTTGTTATTTCCATAAAAAATTTTGCTGAATCCTAAATTTCACCCACACACAAAATTGAATTTCATAATTTCCAACTAATTAAACACACAATTGTTTCCCTTCATCAACATCAACATCATCATCTTCTTCACTCTAATATTAATTCTGTTGATATTCAACTATACATCTCCTAAGTTTCATATTTACACCCTTACAAATTTATTTCTTTATCAAATTTACGGGTGTATATCTTATCTTTCAATCTCTGCGAGGAAGCAATCTGAATCACAATGTCTAATGAGGTAGATTTTTCATCAATCTGAAACCCTAAGTCACACTTTTAGAATTAATTTTGATAGATTTCTTGCATCATGCCATCAAATACCTAGCCTAAATTAATTTGTTCATGTAGGATTATGTAGATGACACCAATAATGTTGACGGGTTTCACGGAAATTTGGAGAATCCCTTGAGAAACGATGATGAGCTCCTGGACGACGATATCTTCATGGATGCTAACTTGGCAAATGCAGAAGTTGGTGCTTCTGAACCCAATGAAGGTGCCCATTTTGATCAATTGGATGAATCTTATAAGATTGACGAGTGGGAAGACATAGGAAAGACTGAGTTCTTGAATATTGTAGATGTTGATATAAAAAAATATCATTTCAGTGATCTAGGAGTGGCTTTTGATTTCTACAATGCATTTGCCAAGTCAAGGGGATTTAGTGGTCGAAAAAGTAAGACGCAAAAGCACAATGGGATAATCAATCGACAGAATTTTGTTTGTTGTCGCGAGGGCTTCCGACGAAAAAAGGCAGATAATACGCAGACCAGAAAACAAGAGCCTAGAGCTGAAACTAGGTGTGGCTGTATGGCAAAGGTTCAGGTGTCATTTGATGTTGTTAGTGGTCGCTGGATTGTTTCAAAATTTTCTGATTTGCATAATCACGACCTTCTTCCTCCAATTTTTACTGCAATGCTTCCTGGTCACAGAAAAATACCTGCTGCAGACATTGAGCAAATAAATATAATGAGGAAGGGTGGATTAGGCACTGCACATATTTTTGCAGCACTCTCAAGCCAATCTGGTGGTCACCACAATGTTCCCTTTTTGCCCAGGGACTTGTACAATCAAGTCGCACAGCAACGTCGACGGTTGAAGGGTGATGCTAGTGCAGCTCTTCAATTTTTGAGGAAGAGGAAGTCCATTGATCCTGTCATGGTTATAAGATATGAGGTTGATAGGCTTCACTCGATAAAGAATTTATTTTGGTGTGATGGAATAAGCCAAATGGATTATCAATTGTTTGGTGATGTATTGGCTTTTGACGCTACTTACAAGAAAAACAAATATCATTGCCAGCTTGTCGTTTTTTCGGGTGTTAATAACCATAACCGCACAGTTGTCTTTGCGGCCGCTCTTGTGTGTGATGAGTCGGAGCAAACATATATTTGGTTGTTAAAAAGTTTGCTGGAAGCAATGAAGGGGAAGGCCCCAATTTCAGTTATCACAGATGGTGCCCTTTCAAAGAAAAATGCAATCGAAAAAGTTTTTCCTAATGCACATCATCGCCTATGTGCTTGGCACCTTATTCGCAATGCCACAAGTAATGTAGGTAATCCTAGGTTCACATCGCAGTTTAAGAAGTGCATACTAGGTGATTACGAGGTTGGTGTATTCCGTAGTAAGTGGGATCGGATGGTTGAAGAGTTTGATGTGCAAGACAAGCAATGGATAATTGACATGTATGATAACCGTCATAGTTGGGCAACACATATCCGTGGGAAGTTCTTTACTGGGTTTAGGACCACTTCTCGATGTGAGGGGTTGCACTCAGTTATTGCAAAGTATGTCAAATCCAGGTATAATCTAAGAGATTTTGTAGAGCACTTTGATAGATGTGTTGCCTACATTCGTTTCAAAGATAGTCTAGCAGACTTTGAATGTGCATATGGAGTACCCGTGATGCAAACTCATTTATTGTCATTGGAGAAGTCTGCAGCTAATTTATATAAAAGAGAGGTATTTTTTCTATTTCGCCCTATTATTATAAGGTCTGGTTCAATAAAAGTGTTAGATTGCATTGATGTTGGTTCTTATATGTTATACACGGTGGTTAAGTATGGTAGTCCTAACGATACATGGCGAGTATCTTTTTGTGATTTACCAATGGAGTTTACTTGCTCCTGTATGAGGATGGAGTCATTTGGCATTCCTTGCGAACACATTCTATCTATTTTAGTTACACTTGACATTTGTGAATTGCTAAAATGTTTAGTTCTAGATAGGTGGACCAAAAATGTGAAACAACAAATACAAGATACAAGGGGGTTCAGTTGGGATTGCTTAAAGTCTACCCAATACTGGTGTTTGATGGACTGGTTTAGATTGGTGGCTACACTATCAGCAGGTAAAGATGATAGGTTCAGGAGCATGAGGGATTGGGCGATAAACACAGTGGATAAAATGAAAGCTGATGATATTGCTAGTGCAGTTGCTTCTAGTAGCACAATTCCTGCCACTTATACAGATCCTCGTGACCCCCCAATTCGTAGAAGAGCCAAGGATCGTGCTGGACAACGGTGTAGTATATGCCGTGAGCTCGGAAATAACAAAACTACATGTCCAGATCGGAGTAAGTATGATGGGGGTTCACATGAAAGGCATAGTCTACTTACAGATGATGATGCATATGAGGCTATGTGGGATGAGGAAGAAGACTTCATTTATGAGGAAGATGAAGGTGAATGTGCAATAAATTCTAGTTCTGAATCTAGTAGAGATCAAGCGAGACATTTCTCAACTTTTATATTTTATTTACTGGCTACTTTGGGGTTTTTCATGTGTTGCTCATAAATTTTGTGTTATTTCAGGATATGGAGATAGATGACTCTAATTATGAATTTGGAAATGAGGACGATGGAGCCAATGAAATTAATTAGTCCTATATTATTTTTGTTTCATTTAATTTGTAATGTGTATTACATATTATTTAGTTGTTCCAGCTCAAATTACCTTTGATTTAACTTTTAGTTTTTTTTTTGTCTTTTTTAAATATGGATATCTTCTATTAAAACATCAGAAATGTGAAAAACTAATCCTGTCTAATTTGGTGTATGTTGGGTTTAAGTTCTAACTTTTAATTATGTCTAATTGATTTTTTGTAGTTACTTATTACCAATTTTAGGCTACATTGATGAAAGATGAAAGATGAAAGTTGGGAATAAATATGGTGTTTATGTTAAAATTTGAGGGATTTTTTCATCTTGTCTCTTGTTTTGGGTATTAGTGTTTCACAAGTCTAAATGCTTGGATCTTATATTACTCTGTATATAATACCAAGGATATTCAAATTCATGCACTAGTAATGTTATGTAAGTTAGTTGGTGGTAGATCATACAATGGCAAAACTCAATCCTTTTAACTTCAATTCATTCATTAGTTATGCTATGCAGGTTAGTTAGTGATAGATCATACAAAGACAACAATGAACTCTTTTAAATCCATTATTCTAAGTTGTCTGCTGTTTTGTGATTATATTTCTATTTTAAAGTATTATTTTTTCACTAGTATGAGACACAAGAGACTTACAAAAATGCATACTGTTAGTAAAAAATAGTCACTCAATTTTTTTAATTCATCTCAATAGAGTGAGAAATTGGGATGAGTTAATTATTTTATCACACATTGAAGTCTCCAAAAATAGAAGAAAATAATGTAAAATAGTCCTTTGTTATCCTCTATCATCATCTCTGTGACTATTCTATGACATATTTCTTTTATGTTAATAACATAGTGCTTTAAACTATGTGTTCTCATTTCATTGTTCTTTAATGATGAGAAGATTTTTAGTTATTAGTTCAATTCTAATTTGTTTGCACCTTGCAGCAAGATTGCTATGTGCATCGGTTTAATTCAATGTGAAAAATGAGTAAAAAATAATTTAAATATGATTAAAATAATTTAAATCATAAGCATGGATAATTATCTTATCCATAAGCAAAATAAATATTTTGGAACTTAAATTCAAATACCTAAGTTAATAATCATATAATAGAAATATTTTTGCATTCAAATTTAAATATCTAGTTAATTTTTTGCCACAACCGTATTCCACCATCGATCTGTGCTTATTTGAACGTCTCGCTTCCTTTCGTTGCTCTCAGATAATACAAGCTTCAAGGTGCTACTCATGCGGACCTTCTCATTCTTGAGCTACATGTTCACCAAATTGACACTTTAATAATACAATGATTATAAATAGAGCTGAGACAACTCAAGGTATGTATCCTTACCACTCCAAGGACAGATGGGGTGAAGTGAGATTCCATATTCAGCCATTGCATAACCCAACAAGCAAAATTTTCACTGTGTCAGATTGTTAAAGTTTGATTAAAACCTCAATGAAAGGATGTGCATTGACAAGAGAAGCGAAAACATACTAATAAATGGTCTACCTTGATTCCAGTTGCGGTAATCCATATCCTCTAAGTATATCCCATTTTTCAAAATGGTCCTTACCTGGCATTCCATGTTTGACATAATCCTCTGATGATATTATTTGAACAAGCACTTGTTCCTGTAATCATGGCTTTATGAGACACAATGGACCTTGTTTTAGCATATCATGTCACTTGCTATATTGAGATACTTACTATTACTTTCATGTCCTTGTTTTAGCATATCATGTCACTTGCTATATTGAGATACTTACTATTACTTTCATGTCCTGGAGCATTTGTTCCTCGCCATGTTTTGATGATAACACATCGAAATAATAGGTTACCTTGTCTACGATGCTAAAGACTATAAGATACCAATGACCAACTTTCTCCTTAACTGGTATATATACCTAAAATTTGAAAATTTGTTTGATTTAAATATCATGTACTCAACAAATGATATATATACCTAAATTAGTTTTGTCCTGTAATTTTAAATACTTTAATTAGTTAAGGTCAGTGGATATACCAACTTAATATTCTTGTTGGGTTGCATAAAATCTTTTCCATAGTCTCTGAGCAAGTCATCCAATGTTTTATCTCTAAAGATGTCCTCCTGGAATTTGATAAATAATGTATAGCATAACACACAAAATATGAGATTAGTCAATTCAAATTGTATTAAATCCAGTTAATCATTTACACAATTGTACAAGTTTCTCGACATAACACTCATATTAGACTTACTATATGTTACATTGTTACACATATTTAGAATTATTATACTTAATAATTGAGATTACCGCAAACGATGGTGGTAAGCTCCATAATATTTTTTTGTTATTCTGTTCATGTGTTGTTCTAATAGCCATCAGTGTAAACACCTGCAATTTTAAGGTACTTTATATTATTGTTTGGATGTGTAAATCACTAAAGAATTAATGAGTTAGTGTTGTTAATTTTTATGGAATTTTAATTCTTAAATGAAAACCTCTTTTGAAATCTCATGCCCTGGGCACATGCATGTTAGCTGCGCTCTAGAGATTCTGCAGTCCGCATGCTTAATGATCTCCTCTCTGCAATAGAGTTCAGTGAATTGGATAAACAAATTTTAGTTCAATGTCATTTTCATGTAAGGTTTCTCATGGAGACACTTAAAAAGCAACAACTTACTCCCCATCAAGTGATGAACAAAAGATATATGCTCCGATTTTCTCATGTTCTTTTCTTAAATTCATCTCAGGGACTGGTTTGAAAGTAAATGATAACCCCACGAATGATGCAACATCGTGATTGACTTTTTTCCATGATAGGATTTTCCCTCTTGGTGCAGCAGCTTGGAAATGCAGTTGCGTACTTAGTGTTTCAACGAGAGTGCTGCGATGGTTATTCTTTGGTAGGACAATGCTTAAGGCATTTCCATTTGACAGCATATGCTACGTTTTCCCCATCCATGAACATTAGTAACGGAACCATATCACAAGATAAAAAATGATATTACAAATCGGAAAATTCATAAGATGCAAAGTGTTACCGGTGTTCGAAATCTTGCCGTGCTACCTATTGCCACTAAATTTCCTTTAGAATTGGTGCCAGAGGGAGCTTTCTGGGTTGGCTTAATCCTATGCGGTGGCTGAGACATAGTTGTAATCACGTGACTCCTCGGAGTTACCACCCTGTTAATGGATTTTGGAGGTGGCATATCAACTATATTGACTTCAAAAACTTCCTTTGGGTCCTCATCGACATCAGTAAGCAAGGTAATCAGGTCCGTTTCTTTATCCGTGAGCTTAAAATTTTTTTCCTGTGCATTGAGTTTGGTAGTAGATGCTGATTTTAGTTGTTGTTGGACCCTCTCAGTGGCACCTTCACTGAACACACCTGGATGAGGTGACCTCATTCTCTGTTTCTTCCTCCGCCCTCCTTTGATCCCGCTACTTGAGTCACCATTGGCAAGAAGGATAGACTCGACGCGAGCCAGGGCGTTATCTGCGTATCAATTTTTTTTCAATGTCGTCAACCTTTTCCCGGAGTAGTCGTATCTCAGACAGCAGAATATCTATCAATGTGTTATTCCCCTCCATATTAAAAATGGCTGAATCGATGATCCTTGCATTTTATTGCGTACGCATTCTTTTGTGGGGGTGATTTGCTATTGAGGAGTGTATGTATATTTTCGACTTCAGCCACCTTTTTTGCTTACACATGGCTACACAAATTCGCTAAATTAGAAAAGCACTTGTGTAGACACTAATGTCCTACCACTGCCAATAAGTGTGACATAATTTTGTCTCTTTTGTGAGCCTTAATAAATAGTACTGCATGCTCTCTCTTTTTAAAGTGTGTTTGTTGAGATTGTACCCGTATACCAGTCGTCCAGGCTGTATTGGCAAAGTTGTGGACATATATGTGGTCTGGTCTGTCCTTGACATAAGCTTTTGGGTGGTGATGATAAGAATTTTTGATTAAAAATCATGCCTTTTCTTAGAAATTTATTCTAATAACTGTGGGTGGTAGTGAAATTAAAGAATTTAAATGACCTAAAAAAAGCTTATGTGAAAGTGTATAGACTAAGGTATCGTTAGCTTAATTAATAGTAAGTTTAGACATTAGATGAAATTACATTAAAAATAAGACATAATAAAATTAGATTAATTAACAGTTAACAATTTGGCAAGAGGTGAACCCTTTCAAAAATATTAAATGACAATCAAAATTTACCATTTTAAACAAATATTTAACCAATTATAAATCTTAAATACTAAATTTTAAATTATAAACTTATAAAATAAATTCTTGTATGATATTATTTTATTAGTAAGAAAGATTTAGCAAACTCTTTCTATATTACCTTATTTGATCTTCATTTAATACTCCCTCAATTAGAGACAGGATCAGATGTGTGGGATACTGGTATCACATAAGCTGTATAGTAATCCGATAGTAAGTAACTATTATAATCAAACAATAGGCTATTATCATTATGTAATCATATACTATGACAACCATAACTCATGCGACCATCTCTCGCATTTGTCCTCCCAACTGCATTACTTGATATTCGTACATGATCGTGCCTTGTCCAGAAATTTTCTGCACAACCATATTTTGGCGCCAATATGAGTCCATACAACTTCCTATATCCCATATTATTCCCTATATAACATATGTTTCACAATTCACTATTACACACAGAAGGAAAACCAGGCACAGAAAAAACTCTTCAATGGAATTCCTGAACTTGGAGGCATTTGACATCACCGGCTCTGTTTCACAAGTTTACGGCAGGTAACAACATTAAGATTGCAACTTCAGTGTGTATTTTAATATAAGTTTTCATTTGTTGGGTCTAGGTATACTAACTTATCTAACTATATTGTTCACCATATGCTTGTAGTGATGCTTTTGCCAAGGCTGAGAGCAACCATGACCATGCTATCCCAGAAAAAATGGTGGACGTTGGACAAGTTGACAAAACCAATGGAACAGAGTCTCTGCGTGGAGAGTCTAAAGAAGGGACACATGCAAACTTCAATTCTAATGGAGTTTCGATTGAGACCCCGCATGATGCACAACAATTGAATGAAGTAGTTGGAGGTGGACAAAACATGCTCTCCGTAGGCTCGCAACAGCTGGATCCTTCCCAACACGGCTTTCAGATGTTTAAGGAGAGTTTGGTCACTGGGACGTGCCAACAAGTGGACATGGAGACAAGGCAATTCATGCGGCAGCTGATAAGACTCTTTAAGGTAAAAAATTCAAAATAAGATTATTATTATTATTATTATTATTATTATTATTATTATTATTATTATTATTATTATTATTACTATTATTTAATGGCTTGTCATTCACAATGCTCTCTGAAGTTTTTTAAATATTTATATCAAGTCAAATACTTCATTGTCTTGTAGGAGCAACAAGTTCAAATTAAAGAGTTGAAGGACTCAGTTGAGAAATTACAGGTTGAGAAAGAACCAAAAAATGATCTTACTGAGAAGCCTGCAGAGAATTTAATATATATTGATTCCGATGACAATTTGGTTTACACAAACAAGGAAGAGAAAATCCCAACTAACTTGGTTCCTTCTGGAATTTATAACATCTCTCCTATAGCTCCCGATACTGAAGAGAATTTAGTGCAAGCTCCAGCTTATACCAATATCATAAGGAATAGGTTGTTCAGGACCCCTTTTACTAGAAAACCAAAAAAGGATAAGGAAACAGATTTATCTACAGTTAACAGTGCGGGTAATTAGGGGACAACCAAGAAAAGCCCTCCGTTGAAGAGGCGTTGTGTAGGCCAAGGCTCTCGTCGGACCAATGCTACCACAAAGGTACCTTGTTTAATTTTGTGCTAAACTCAATCACAGTCAATAATATAGTTGCATTACTTTGTCTCCATAACTTGTATTAAATATATTTTTTGTGCAGAGCGGGAGAAACAAGTTCAAGGTACACCTGCAATGGACTTCAATGATGTGCAAGCCAGGATATTTGCTTATTCAATGATGTGCAAGCCAGGATATTTGCTTACATCTTTAACAGCGGAGTGTATCAAGAGTAAAATCTGAACTTTATGTGTTTGCAATATCATAAAAAAAGAGAATAACCATGTAGTAAAATTATAATTATTGATTAATCCATGTGTTTTTGTTGACTCTACAAAGGGAGTATCTGGTGAAGATGGGCGAGATGACAGCTACAAGAAAAATCATGCATAGCCTTCTTCCTGAAAATGATATAGACGAATTGGTCGTGCAAATGCTATGCAAAAATGTGACACTCGCTCAATTTGCTTACCCTGACCCCTACATTTGGTGTCTTCCCCCCACTTTTGCGGTTAGTTAGTCCAATTGCATGAAATATTATGAATATTGTGATCATAATATAGCATATTTTAATAGAGTTTATCAACTATACTCCAATAATTTATTTAACATGAGTTTTGATTGATAGGAGGATGTGCATGAGAAAAAGAGTCAAGCACTCATGCAGATGGAGTATATGGACACTTAGATCAAAGCATCAACACAATTGTAATATGTAAGATGACCCTCTCTTTTAAATTTTACAAAATCTTTAATTTGGATATAGTATTGTTTATTGTTACCTTTAAGTTTAAAGGTCCTGTGTATTAAGGATAATTATGATATGTGAATATCCTATATGCTATCTAATTAATCCAAATTTCAAGATCTATGTGCCAATTGAGGATCTCGGTGCCAATTGATTTGCGATGGTAATTGGAATGCACCAAGAGACTTTATATTACCTTGACTCTAATCCACAACCGTACTTGGTTAGAGATAGAAAGGCTCAGATGCGCGATATTGTAAGGCTTCTTTTCATAAGATCAAAAATTACAAATTAGGTGCTTGCTATCAAATAATTTAACCACTCAAAAATTCTTGGTAATTTGTAGGCCAAAATGTTGTTCAAAATAACAAGTGAATGCTTTGATACGGATGAGAAATTTCTACCCCATGCCTTACCGGATTGGCCAATTATAGATGGTAAGGGCATACCAAATTGTCACAGCGAGTAGTTGTTAAGCCACAAAAAATATTTAGACCGATAATATAATTAATAACATTGTATAGTAATTGTTTGTTGTTACTGCAGTACCAATTCTGCTAGCTGGGTTATTTCATGGATCAACATGGAAAATCAGTTTGAGTATGATCTCCCAGGCATGGTGAGCTACCTGGCTTTGATTACTAATTCTTATCACTATATTAATCAAGGTAATTTCTTTTATTATTTTATTTGAAAAGATAATTAAGTGTCTCGTGTAAAAAAAAATATTATTCATTGGATTGCAATGGGAGGACATTAAGAATGTTAGAAATTATCCTATCATTTATCCAATCAAATATATATACTAATAGATAACCAAACTCTAACAAAATATAAATTTTATGAAACAGTTGGAACACAACTTGCTTCGTGTTAAGTTAGCGGTGGACTTGGTTACTAGTCCCTTCAATCAGTTGAAGAATGAGATTCTTAAAGATGCAATTGAGTGAGAGAAACACCAGGTGGGAGCATGAAGACCAATACCTAAGCATTTTCTTAGTGGCATATGTAGCCCCTATTATGTAGTTCGCTAAACTCTATTATGTAGTTCGCTTTAATTATAAACTAGTTTTATTTTCAAGCTTTAATTATCATCTAATTTTATTTTAGTTGTGCCAGTTTGGATATTATGGGTGTATTTACAAAGACTTTAACTTTAATTATTATCTATATTATGGATGAATCACTTATTTATATTTCTCTTTTATTTTATAGCAATCAAAATATTGGCTGGTCAACATTCATTATTCTTAGGAGTTCTTTCATAAAAATGTTATTAAATACATGCTTTTAATTTTGTAGTTTTATTATATGAAATTTCTCCAAATTTATATCTATTTACTGACTGAAGACTTGTATTTGAAGTCATAACACTATTTATTTTTAGAATTTATGAACATATTTTTACAAAACTAAACATGTATTGATTGTCAACTATTTATGTTACTCAGTGACACAATCATATAATTATAAAAGCATTAAGCATTAATTTATGCACAATAGTACATAACATGACATTACATCACAATCCAAGAGTATTAGCAACATAAAATTGTGGCCTTAAGTTGGACATAAAGTGAAAGATACTAATTATTGAGTCTTAATTGGCTGCATAACAATGTCATTTACACAGAATTATGAAATTAAATTAAATAGCATAACATAACTAATCAAGCTCTAATTAATGGTCCTTTGTTTTGAGACTCATAACTAGTAGAAGAAATGGATATTATCTACATTAGTGATCCAAAATTTCAAACTGTGCAACCTGGGAAAGAAGATAAAAAAAATATTTTAGAAACATAAATCTAAGTCACAAAGAACAATGTAACAGTTTCAAATCAGATGTTATATAACTTCAGTGTTGATAATCTATATTATAGCATTAAGAAAAAGATAATATTTATTTAAATTGATTTATTTATATTAAAAGGAAGCTCATTTAAGCTTTACATATTATGCAATTCAGAAGAATTATACCAAAGCCTTTCAATTTGTCTTTAACACAATAAATGATAAGTATTATGAGCGAAATTTACTTCGTCAACTCACTAAAAACTCAGAATCATTTACCTTCAAAAAAGAATGCATTAATTAATGTAAAGTACTTCAGCGAAGCTAATAATTATATACACAAGGAGATTTGAAGCCAACCCCTCCTCAGAATTTGTATAAGTTCAAAAACAATTGAAGATATATATGAATGCATAATGTATTCTTAGTTAGGTTTTCCGATAAAGTGGAACTAATTTTCAATTTGCAGCATAATAAGCAACACCCAATCTTTATCCTTTTCAACACATTATTGCAGAAGTTAAGTTGCAGTAGTTACTTTAAAATCAAAACCAGTTTCAATTGAAGTCACAATTACAAATAGAATAATCAATAAAAATCATAAGTTAAACATATAATGATAAAATGAAAAATACAAAGAACAGGGTTAGTGTTATCTCATAGAGGTGAAGCTTTTTTTGGTCTACTGCTAAGTCATGGAGATAGAGGAGTTTACTAGATTTGGTCCACCACTGCAATGTAGAAAAACTATCTTCTCGTCCACCACAACAAAAACTACAAAATTAGAAAATTTTGTGCCAAAACCAAACAGGGGACAATTCAGATAATGGGAACGGGTAGTGCAAAAGAGAGCATTTCTAGAACAATCGATGAGTCAACAATACTCGTCGCCACTATCGTCCCCATATAAGTGACTGTCTTCCACTGATGCTATGCACCCAACAAGAATACAGTTTCAACAATTTTTCCCTTATCTAAAGTCGTTAATAATTTAACATTGCTTGCAGTTGATAAATAATAATCTAATTAAATAAGTAAATAATGCTAAAAATAACCTAATTTTAGGCTAGGTATTTGATGGCATGATGCAATAAATCTATCAAAATTAATCCTAAGAGTGTGACTTAGGGTTTCAGGTTGATGAAAAACTTACCTCATTAGACATTGGGATTCAGATTGCTTCCTCGCAGAGATTGAAAGATAAGATATACGCCCGTAAATTTGATAAAGAAATAAGTTTGTAAGGGTATAAAATATGAAACTTAGGAGATGTATAGTTGAACATCGACAGAATTAATATTAGAGTGAAGAAGATGATGATGTTGATGTTGACAAAGGGAGACAATTGTGTGTTTAACTAGTTGGAAATTATGAAATTCAATTTTGTGTGCGGGTGAAATTTAGGATTCAGCAAAATTTTTTATGAAAATAACAAATTCTATTGGGCCGTAATTCATATACCATTAATTGCAAATAAAAAAATTTTGATTATAATTGACAAAATATAACCCACTGTTGGATCAAATTTAATAATAATTTAACCGTTGATTTAAATTTTTATCATAATTGGTGAAAAAACAAGTGAGGATCACCGAATTATTCACCGAAATGGTGTAATACAATGCTTCACGATTTTTTTTTTTTTACTTTTGTTTTTTTGAAGAATTCTAGTGAAATTTTTTTTGGGTCATAGAATACTTTTTATTGTTGTTTTGGATTAATGGATTATCAACCCTTTTTTGTCAGGGCGTCACTTTTTAAGTTGTAGCAATATTTTATGTTCGCTTTGGTCCGAGAACAATTGAATCCGGCTGAAACAAAATGAACTTATATGAGCCCAAATGAAGAAAAAAATATTCTTAATTTTTTTTACAATTAAAAAAATAAAATATAATTTTTTGTTATTAATTTTATAAGTAAAATAAAAACAAACATAAAAAAATATTAAAGAATTAAAAATTACATTTTACCATCTTAATTTTTTTTAACAGTTAAAAAGATCTATTTCCAAAAAAATTGAGTTTATTGTTTATACCTCACTAGCCACGGAAAATGTCGTTAGCTATACCATTACATAGTTGTTTATAAAATATCAACATTTTTTATTGTATTTAAGTTAATATTAATTAACCTTTTTTAATTATAGTACATGTAAAATTATTTTACATGTGTATTTAATTATGTAACATTATATTAGTAAAAATAATTATTTTTAGTCAACAAGTTATAACTCTAATGGCATAATCTTTTCGTACTCACCTAGAGGTCACGGATTCGAGTCTTACTCCTAACTTTAAAAAAAAAAATAACTATCTCCAAAAATCGCCTAACCTGCGCTACCTAATTCGTAGACTTTGACAGGTTTCGGCAAGGTAGGACGGACTTTTCCAACATGCCCATCGTTTTTTTTTAATTGAAAATAATAATAAAAAAGTTCTAAGTTATAATTTAGATAATGTTATATGTTTGATTGATTAAAGATTTGAAGATGTTTAATTATATGTTTAGACAATATTTATTTTATGTTTTACAGTATTGATTTTATTATTTTGTTTCAAAAAACTTGGTTGATGATTATTTTTACTATATATTTAGAATTATAAAGACTTTTAATATTTGTGAATTTTAAAATTATAATATTTTTATGTATGTAGAAATTATAAATTTATTGAAATAATTGTGAAATTATATATTATTTAATATTTAATAATTTATTAATAAATAAAAAAAGAGAGATTTGACAGGTTTAGCCCACCAACCCGCCGTTAGGTGAAACGGAGGAGAAATTTGGGACCGCCTCACTAGGCGGGGTAAGGCGAACCATCCCGTCAAATGGCGGGACAGACTAGCCCGTTTACTATCCGTATTTATACGAATGTGTAAAATATTTTATACTCTCAGTGCATCAAAATTAAACTCATATAAACTATATATTAAAATATAAAATACAAAGTAAAAATAAATTAAATCCATTATGTATTTGTATTATATCTATTATATCTTACTAATTTTACAATCAAAATATGTTACATGTCACTTTCTCGTTGTAATTAAAATCAAATCTTTCCCTCCAAAATTAAATAGTTTTTTCATTTTCTCTCTCATTCCCTCACCTACTCTATCTCTCTTAGACTCTTATATATCATTATTAATATTAATGACTAATTTTTACTTACTAATTTTACAACTAAAATATGTCACATGTCATTTTCTCATTACAATTAAAATCAAATTTTTTTCTCCAAAATAAAAGAATTCTCTGCTTCTCTCTCTCATTCCTTCACGCACTATATCTCTTTTATATATTATTATCAATAAACACAAATTTGTCAATCAAAATTTGCAATATAACATTCTCTAATTACAATTAAAATTAAATTATATCTTATCTTACTAATTTTACAACTAAAACGTGCCACATGTCACTCTCTCGTTGCCATTAAAATTAAATATTTTTCTCCAAAATTAAAATGTTCTCTCCTCCTCTCTCTCATTTTTTCACTCATTCTATCTCTCTTATATATTATTACCAATGATTAATTACAAATTTGTCAATCAAAATGTACAACATAATATTCTCTAATTAAAATTAAAATTAAAATTAAAATTAAAATATTAAAATTAAAATTGAAATATAACTATATTATTAATTTAACAATCAAAATGTGTCACATGACACTATCTCATTAAAATTGAGATAAAATATTTTTCTTCAAAATTAATAAACCTCATTCTTTCATCATCTTATCTACCTCTCTTTCCTTCTTTATTTCTCTCTACCTTTCCCACTCTATATATAACTTATAATTTATATTTTATATTACTAATTTGACAAAACATAATGTATTACAAGATATTCTTTTATTACAATTAAAATACAATCTTTTTCTCCAAAATTAACAAATTTTATTTCTCTTTCTTCTTTATCCTTTTCTCTCCCTTTTCTCTCTCGTTCTCTACCTCTCTCTACCTTTCTATTATAAAAAAAATAAAATTAATAAAATAATATAATTTAAATAGATTCATAAAATTATAAAAAAATATTAAATTTATAATTATAATTAAAAATAATTTTATAATATTATTCACATAAAAAAATATATCATTATTATATACATATTTTTTAGTTTTTTATTTAGTTTTAAATTTTTATTACTTATCTTTCTAATTTATATTTTTATCTCTCTTCATTCAAATTTTTATTACATATAATTTAAAGAGAATACTAATATTGTGATGCATAATTAGAATTAAGATTCAAATTAAAAAAATAATTTTGAGTTTATTTTATAACTATTAATATAATTTTTTATACTAATATCTAATTATAATTTTAAAGAGAGAAAAAATATTATTTTTAAATAACAATCATAAAATTAATTATTTTTATTTGTACAATAAACTTAACACCTAATCAAATATAAAAGTATACACATTAAATTCTTTTAAGTTTTGAATAATGAATGCTAAAATTAATTATTAATAAAAAAATTAAACTCCTTTAATGTGAAAATAATAACTAAAAAGTTTATTATTTGAATTTTTTTTTTATCTAGGAAGATCCTGATCTTCTTAACTGATAAAAACTTTTGTCCCTTATAATCTTTTTTAGAAATATTTTGATTCTATAAATCTTTTTTGCCATAATCTATAATGTCAAGATAAAGTCGATGTAATTTCAAAAAATTTATATTCTCATAATGTTATTACGGACAAAACACTAGTAATATAATTTTATTATATAAATATATTGGAAGAATGCTAGAGGGCTATCATAATTTATTGTTTTTGTTCATCGGTTAGCCATAATGTTTAAAAGTATGGAATGAAATATGTTGTTAGATTATTAGATTAAATGAATTGAGTTGATGGCTAACTAATGGTCAAAAATGATAAATTCTATGTCCCCTAATTTAAAATATTAGGAGGCCATCGAAATTTTTATTATTAGTTATTACTTAGCCATCAATTTAATCTATTTAGTGCTTGTTGGGGTATCATTAAGTTAATAAAAGAGATATTTTTACAATGATTTTTTTTATCGTATTTGATAAATTTTTAGTATTAAAAGTAAAAATACTAAAATACTAATTTTTTTTCGAGAAACTACAATTTAAATCTTTTTTTAAAAGATCTTTTTCTTAAAAAGTATATATCTTTCACATAATAAATAAACAAAAAATATTTTTATATTATTATATTCAAACATAATTAATAGATAAAAAAAAAATTTTCCATGAAATACTAAACATAAAAATATTTTTACTTTTTTATAAAATTTTTAAAAAAAAAAACTAAAAAAAAAATTATAAGCTCATCAAAATAAGTCTTTAGTTTAGTTTTTTTAATCTAATAATTTAACAATATATTTTATTTTATATTTTTAAATATTAATAATAAAAAATAACAAATTCTAATATTACTCTAACATTTTTCTTTCTCAATATATTGTGACTGATTTAGTGACATATTTTTTATATTTAGATAATACTTTTGTTTTCTTTTTATTAAAAATGTTGATCATCTAAGATTCTCTTTTAGTAGTATAATCATCACTACGAGTCCCCAAAAAATAAAAAATAATAGATCTCTAATGATGATATTTACTTGCAATGCAATTGGTGTGACGAGTGGAGTGAGCGGATTTGGAATGAAACTGTTGCCATGAACAAGAAAGCAATCATCCGCCCACCAACAAACGACTTGAACCGTTGAATAACATATCGTTATCAACTAGAAATAGAATAATAGAGCATATCCAAAAACACTGATACATACCTTGAACCCAATATATACAGATTAGTGATGATTCTAGTAGGCTAAGCTTCTGAGTCAATATAATCACTCATGAGCATGACTCACCAAGGTTAACGGTTGCATCACATAAAGTTTGAAATATGTGGCCGGTAATCATGACAATTCAACTGCAAGGCCTTACTCATTATTGTTCCACTTCAAATTCCAAGTGGAAGCAACCCTGGAGAATGGGTGTTAGTGCGTGTGGGAATACACGCTAATCTTAATTATATTATTATATATGTATGTTGCTTGAACAAATGAACCAAATTAAAATGATTTCTCAAATGGTAAAGCTTGAAAATGGATACACTAGTTGTTACTGTTGTGCGGCTCTCTTCTTGTTACTGCTATTATTATCATGGCATTGGAGCAGAAACAAGAAGACCGGTGACGGTGGTGCCGGGATCCCTCCGGGTAACGGAGGATTGCCATTTGTGGGAGAGACACTGCAGTTCATGGCTGCCATCAACAGCACCAAAGGAGTATATGAATTTGTCCGACTCCGCCACCTCTGGCATGGCAGTTGCTTCAAGACCAACTTGTTCGGAGAAACACATGTTTTTGTTTCTAGCACAGATTCAGCCAAAGCGATTCTAAACAACGAGGGAGGCAGATTCTCAAAGAGGTACATAAAATCTATATCAGAGCTTTTGGGACACCATAGCTTGCTCTGTGCTGATCACCACCATCACAAGCTCATTCGTGGCCGTCTCCTCACTCTGTTCTCAACGGATGCTTTGTCCTCCTTTGTTCAAATGTTCGATGTCCTCGTTCTTGAAGCCATGAGTACCTGGCCTTGTGGACCCGTTCTTCTCATCCAACATGAAGCATTCAAGGTATCTATCTCTCTTTTGTATTTACTTCCTCTTATCAGTTTAAACTTTTGGAATAAGTGGTTTCATGATATATACTTACCCAACAACAAGGTCTTATATATGTCTGTGTATAACGCAGCTAGCATGTAAGGCAATGTGTAAAATGCTGATAAGCATGGAGAATGGCTATGAACTAGTGATCATGCAGAAGGGCATTGCTCATTTATGTGAAGCAATGCTTGCATTACCCTTGAGGTTGCCATGGACTAGATTCTCCAATGGCCTACAGGTAAATATGTATTACTTTCTTTCTTTCTTTCCCGATGAATCTCCACTGAATGAAATGGAATTGCAGGCTCGGAAAACAATTATGGAAATATTGGAGAAGGAGATTAGTGAAAGAAGAAGTGGAATAAGAAGAACTAATGACAAAGTAGATTTTCTCCAACAACTTATAGAAGAAGATGATGATAACAAATTAAAGGATGAAGAGATCAAAGACAACATCTTAACTATGATGATTGCAGGACAGGACACAATCGCTAATGCAATGACATGGATGGTCAAATTTGTGGACGAGAATCAAGAGGCCCTTAACACGCTTAAGGTCAGTGAATAATATAATTTAATGTTTCTATTTGCTGTTGTTTTAATTTTCTTGGTATTGATTAAACAGAAGGAGCAACTACAAATTGAGAAAAATGGCAGAACAAGAAGGGATAATCTTACATTAGAGGATCTCAATGAGATGCAATATGCTTCTAAAGTTGTGACAGAAGCGTTAAGGATGGCATCTGTGGTACAGTGGCTTCCCAGGGTAGCACTCCAAGATTGTGAGATTCAAGGTTTTTACTTCCATTATATTATATCATATATTTGATGTAATTATTTTCTTGAGTTTAATTTTAATAAAGCGTTTCTCTCGTATGAACATTTACACAGTCAATATAAAAAGTAGTTATTTTTAATGATGTGGCATCACGTAATTAAATGCACGTGTAAAATTACTTTATATTATCAAAATTAAATTCTTATTCTCCTCTCATAGACATATAATAAGAATTTAATTTTAATGCACTGTCAGTGAAAAGTAATTTTACACGTGCATCCAATTACGTAATAAAAAAATTAAACTCGATCTAATAATATAATTACTTAATTAACTAACATATGGTTACTTGCACAGGATTTAAAATCAAGAAAGGGTGGAACGTTGATATTGATGCTAAATTCATACACTTTGATCCAACTATATACAATGATCCACATGTATTCAATCCTTCTAGATTTGCTGTAAGTGTAATAATGTATACGCACTTGATTGATTTTCCCCTTGATTCAAACATCACAATCGAAGTGTTTGATTGAATTCAAACAGGGTGAGTTTAAACCATACAGCTTCCTAGCTTTTGGGATGGGAGGAAGGACGTGCCTTGGGAAGAACATGGCTAGAGCCATGATGCTGGTGTTCCTCCACCGTCTCATCACCACTTACAAGTGTGTGAGACTATTTTATATCTTTTAATCTGATTATGTGTGTTTGATTAATTGAAGTAATGAAATTATGAAATGTTTGGCTTCATGCATGTATGTATGTAATTCAGGTGGAAGGTGATTGATTCAGACTCAAGTATTCAGAAATGGGCGCTTTTCTCAAAGCTCAAGAGTGGCTGTCCTGTTCGTTTGACATCTCTGAAACAGCACTCAAACTAAACAAAAATTATGTAATAATATATTACATGATATATGATAATTAATAATTAAGGCCTTCTTTGTAAATTAACCGTTGGGTAATTGTCTAGCAAAGTCATGGTCTATGCTAATGTAAGTTGATGGGAAACCAACTTAACAGAGTTTATATAGTTTATAGTGCAATAATATTGCCTGCCATTATATCAAAAATAAAATAAAATATATAAGAGATTACAAGCTAAGGTTAAGCTACAAATTTTAGGGCTGTTCATAAAAAAAATCATAAGTTAGTTAATTGGTTAAAAAATTGTAACCAAATTTTAAATAATCGGATTTTAAAAATAATTTATAAATTATAATCAGTAAAAAAATTAAAAATCGATTAACAAAACCAAAATCGGTTTGATAGTTTGGAGTCTTAGAATTAGTTTTTCTAATATAAATGTGTTATAATGGGTAAAAAGAGCTATTTTAAAAATAATTTATAAATTAGAGATTTTGGTTTAAATAGAGTTATCACATAATTTTATATCTCATTCTATTTCATAATAATACATTTATTTGTCGCCTTTATAAGTAGATATAACTGCTAAGCTAAACCACATTAATTTTATTTGTGTTATTTTATTATTGAAAAAGTATAGGTAAACAATGAAAATACTAAATAATGTGAACAATAGATTTATCGAATGTTCAATTCACTGAATGGCTATCCTAATATTAAAATTTATGTGAATAATTTGAGGGTGTATTATATTTTTATTTTATTAGATCAATTTTAGAATTCATTATTAATATTATTCATTGTCTACCTAACAAAATCCTTTATTATTTTGCTTTTGCTTCAACCTAAATTCTTAGCAAATATAAAGTCTTTTTTTTAGTATCTGAATTATATTTATAAAATTTAAAAATAAAAGGATGAATCTCACCTTACCTTATCTTTACTTTTAGATAATTGAAGCAAAATTTTGATAAACACCAAAGAGCCCATAATATAATCTGATCTGTTTGTTATGTTATTTTATAATAATCAATATATTTGTCAAATGGATAAAAGATTAACATAACATAATCCAGTGCAGCTTTCATATACTCACTATAAAAATACATATAGTTGTCAAAAAATTAGACAGAAATGATTAACTAAATACAACCACGTAAATAGAAAAATAGAAAGATACAATTCAAAAAAGAAAAGATGATATCCATATATATTACCAGGTCTTGGACCACCTATCTTTTTTCTTCAGATATGCTAAATCGTTCAACGAAGCTCTTTGAAATTTCTCGATCATGTCTCTTTCCGTGACGATGTCTTCAAGGCTTCAACAGTTTTGTGACCATGAAATTTATTTCAAGATTGTAAACAATATTAGAAAAACAGACAACATAAATCATATGAACAAATGGATAAGCATCATTCAAGAGTCGGCATATTTGATTAAATTGATAGCAAAAAAGTAAAAAATATATATGTGCGGACAGATTAATTAACACTAATATAGTATGTTTTATGAACAATTTGTTGCAAATTGGGATATTATATTTCTCCAGAGTAGTCATTCTATAGGATAGGATGTTGACCTTATAGCTCCCTCACCTGCCTACAATAATCTAACAAGTGATGCTCTTCTCAACTTCTAATTTCTAAATGGATTTCTTGTTATAGTGTTCATAGTACAGTGGGAGAAGAAAAATAGTAATAATATATGAAAAAGCAAAAAAATCCTCATTAAAAAAGTATAAATTATGTGAGGTTGGTGGAGGAGAATCACTTGTTGGCTGTTGCACATAAGAAATACGACACACTGAAATTTGATGGAGCAGTTGCCTGTGGTTTGGTATTTTAATTTTTATTTTTCACAATATCTGCTAACCAGTTGATTAATAACTAATTTCTCATATATCTAAATATTTATTTAAACGTGTGTCGTTGGTTAATAAATTATACTAAATTATTTTTTTTATTATATGCCAAAAAAATTGGTGTTGCTACCTACTAGAAAATGGGCTTCCGGCCCACTTGGAGAAAAGAAATATAGAAATGGGCCCCCATTTGGATATATGACTACATGACAACTAGTTAGCAGTAGAGGGAAGCGACAAGACAAAATAATGATTAACACATCTGCTTTGTAAATTAATAATAAAGTGAGGAGAAAAATAATACTTCTGAGTTCTAAATTAGTTTAGATCATTTTAGGATTAGTTTAATTTCACTTTTTCTACACTTAGCATTATATTAAAATGGGAAGCTATCACTTTTTTCAATAATTCTCATTAAAACATGCGACTGGGATGAGTCAGGAGCCAGGGTTTGCTTCATCTGTAATTAAAAATAAAAATAACAAAAATTAAGAAAAAAAAATCCAACATGATATTCAAAACTTGTAATTCAAGAAAGCACACATCAGCTATATGTAATGACTGAAGAAATTCCTTCCTGCCTTGAAATCAAAACGGGTTCAATCGAGACTCATATTATGTTGTACTATATGTGTTGCTGCTATTATGTTACAAGTTTACTGGTATTTAAAATAAGATTATTTTTAAAATATTGGTAGGTGAAGTTGAGGTATTGTAAGGTCGGAGGGGCTCACTAATTAAAATGATTTACAATGCAATGCTTATTTTATGACTTGTTCTTGTGGAGTATTGGTATGGTGCGAATAATAGAAGCTTATAAATTGGTTCCCTTAAGGGACAGACAGAATAGAAAATATGTTGGGTGTAGTAAACAAATCCATATATACTAATTTCTCAAACTTTTTTATTGTTGTAACCTTTCCTATGCTAATGGATAATTCATAATAGAGAGCTACCTCGTTATTAAGCTTTCCTCATACTACAGTACAATTGGTGCATTATTTTGTTGTTCTCCTAATTCCTTCCAACTACTATTATCGCATATTCTAATCTTTCTTTTTTTCTCCATTAATGGGTCCAAATCAAAGCACTATGCAAATATCACAAGAAGAAAGATACTACATACATACATGGAAACAGAAATTGGAAACAAATTAGTGAGAGATAGTAAGTTTTTTCCCCACTCTGCAATGAAGTGCATAACAAACTCTTGCATATGCCTACCACTCTACCTGCCAGCCTTTCACATTAAATTTTTATCTAGTATTTCTTCCCTTGGAAGCCTTGATCCGTATGTTAAGGAAATAAAACAGAACAAGTCTCAGAAATATAATAGATATATATATATATATATATATATTATAATAATGGACAATTAGTACATGAGAGCTCCATCACACACTTATCCAATAGCTAAAGAGCATTATAGTAGATATAAAATATAAAGCAAGTGGAAGGAAAAGTAAGACAGTTTTGGCAGAGAGTTCCAAATTTATCGTGATTTAAATATTTATCTATAAATACATATGTAGTTTAATTTATTTTTAATGTATATTTATATTTGACATGTATTTTATATTTATAATTAATTTTAATAATATAATTCTTGCTTAATCTGTCATGTTCAAGACTACTTAAGTGTGATTTTAATTTTCAGAATATAAAATATCTGTTACATGCATCAATTAAATCAAAATTAAACAAGATTGAAGTCTTTTTTAGATTAAGCTGAATCTCTGTTAGCCATTTTTTGAAGTCTATAAATATCAATATGTTAAAAATAAAATCTGTCTTATTTTAAAAAAATTACTAATAAAATTTATTTTATTATATTTTTTGAGGTCATCCAATTACATAATTCATAAATCAATTAGAAACCAGGATCCTATTATACTGCAATTCCATTTGTATTTGGCGCGAAATTAAAATTTAAAAGGCTTGGTTAAATAAGAAAACACCAACAAATAAAAAGATAGACATATTTGATGAAACTTATTAATTATAATCCCTCTTCAGAAATAATGGGATCAGTAACTGTACAATATCTTTCCTTCTCTAAACCCTTAATTAATTTCTACTAATTGCAAATCTGCATGCGCTGCACCAAAAAAATATAATGAAAGGGCATATTTGCAATGAGTTTCTATTTTAAAGGGAGATAGTGTGATGAAGCTGATGATGATAATGATTTGGTGTGTTCTTGCCAAAGCATTCTCTTGTGCTTGGCGATGAAGTCGTCAACGGCGCGGTTGAATTCTTCTTTGTTCAAATGCTCCACGTGGCACATGCGCCCTTCCAATTGCTGCTGCTTCCTCCCTCCTCCACCCACCGCCACCACCCTCCTCTCGTAACGCTCCGACCGAACCCTCCGATAACACTTCTGATTCGTGCTGCTCACGCTCATGCTCCTGCTCCTGCAACACATCATCGTCCTTGTAGTAGTAACCGTCGTCACGGTTCCGTTTGAATCCACTGGTGGTTGTTTCCCTTCCGAACGGACCGTCGTGACGGTTTGAACTTTCTGCGGTGCGGTTGTGACGACGTCGTTGTTGTTGTTGGAGAGTGCGTAGAGTGAGAGGATGATGGAGTTCAAGAGAAGGAAGACGTAGAAAGGGTTGTTGAAGAGAGTGAGTGAATAGGAGAATGCTTGGAGTGTGAAAAACAAGAGAGACGAACGGGATAACAGGAACACAGCGGCTAACACGTTCAAAAAATGGAACACTGTTTCCAGACCATTTCGATTATTCCAGGACATCACTTTCATGGAAGCCATGGCAGGATTTGAGAGAAAGAAGGCAAAGTCAAAGACAAGGAATTACGAGACCAAATGGCTTACCAAATCATTTATATAGACAATCTCGCCCAGGGTCATTTTTGTCCATGCACATTTAGTCATTTATCACATCCTATATTTTTGTTTTCGTATAATTAAATTCAATTTGTTCTTATTTTTAAAAAACTTTAACTAATATGTCTTCTTAAACTCATACAAAATTTAAATTTTAAATGAATTTTTACATATGTATTAAAAAAGAGTCTAAAGACCCGCATTTTTATTAAAATTTGGCCAGCACTTAACTATCAAAAGAAAAATGAGAATTTTCAAGAGGAGTGCTAGGCGGCCAGCAAGTTTTATTATTTGTAGCCATCAATAATATTTTTAATAGTATGAGATTACATTTAATGGTGTGGGATTACTCACTTTTTTCTTTTGCTATTAAGTGCTAGTCAAATTTTAATAAAAATGCTAACTTCCTAGACTTTCTCGTAATCTCACACGATTAAAAACACTCATAATAATTAATTGATAGGTTACAAATCACAGAACATGCTGCCTCCTAACTCTAGCACTTCTTTATGTATTAAACTAAAAAAACTTATTTTTTTACTAAGAATAATAACTTTAATATGCAGCTAAATATTATATTTTTTTTAACTATACTAGCTATATATTAAAATTAGTCAATAAAATTAATTATTAATATAAAATATATATTAAAATATAATATACACATTAAAAATAAGTTAATTATATATATATAATAATTATTTTTATTAACTGATTTTAGTTTGTAAATAATATTTTTTATTTATATATTTTTTATAATCTTATTTGGCCTTCAACTATGATAACGCTTTTAATGCATTATCCATTTATATATTATTATTATATAATAGGAAAAGTATATGGAACCAATTAATAATCAGCTAAGAATAGAACAACATAATTAATTATAATTAGTTTTATTAATTTATAATTTAATTTGTTTGTTAAATTATTGTTGAACACGTTCAAAACATGAGAGAAGATACACTAGTGTTAGGAGAGAATCATGGAACAGATGTTTTGATCATTTATTAGTTGGTTCCATATAATTAATTATGTTTTATTAATGCGTAACACATGAAACATAGAAATCATATCCAAAACCATCCAATTTACAAGAAAAAGAAACATCCGTGTACTTATCAGTAGCAACATTCGGTTAAAGTCGCCGGTGCCTCTGATTTACTAGTTGACTGATTCTTGGCTTATATAGAGTTGGTTCCCTAGCATTGTTGTATATAATAAAGTCCTTTTTCAAGCAAAATTCCTTAACTATGGTAAATTGTTTTTCTCTTTTTCATCAAAATATTAACTAGAAATGAAAATGTGAGTGAACTACAAAACTCTAAATAAGAGTCAAATAAATAATAAAAGGTCAAGTCTCTGCTGTCGATATTATGGTGTTGAATTTGGCTAACTTTCTTTCTAAAGTAAGTTTTCAATATTTAAAAAATTATTTAATTTCATATTCTTTAAATAAATAATAAAATGTGAACGCAACTGTTGTTTATTTTTTTTCTTTTTAGCCTAATGATTTGATTAAAAAATGACATATTGTTGGTATATAAGGTTAAACATTGTGTTAAAATTTCGTAATTTTTTAAACAATATACATATATATTACATCAATTTTGAAGAGAAAATTAGTGTAATTCAAAGTATATAATTTGGTGCAAATTAAATTGAATCTACAATTTTATTTTGGATTCTAAGTATACACCTGAAAAACTCATGCATTACCTTTCACATTTTTTTTCCGTTGCTCGTTTACCATTTAACCATTTATATGATGATATTAGTTATGGCATATTCAAGGTACGTAAAATGGTAATTAATAAAAAGGACCTATTTTAAGAGAAAAAACTCGAAACCAAGTCCAATGTAGGAGAAAAAGAAAGCAATTCATTATTGAAGTCATGGAGAGAAGAGCCGACAAGGCTAAAAGACTAAAAGTAACGCACAAAATGCAACAGGAATGTGAAATTATCCAATTGAAACGCTACGTTTGCATGAATGTCCCAAAAAAGAAGCTTTTCACATCTCCAATTTCACAACTAACAGTCACGGATCAAAAGGAAACAATATGATGGCATGAAATCCATGAACCGAAACTTTGATTCACGAAATTAATTGTGATAAGCACGGCAAGGCTTGCACTTTTTATTTTTGATATTGTGTTGATAATAGTTTTTTTTATTGTGAATTGTTGGGATGTTAATTTTAAATATAAAATCTTTTAATTTGGAGTCAGAAATCAGATCCTTTGATTTTTACTTTTTAAGAGGTATAAAAATCAAATCTTCTAATTTTTTAAGTACAAAAATTCGACTCTCTTATTTCTATTTTTAAAAAATTAAAAAATTCGAGTTACACAATTCAGACCCTTTGATTTTTGTATATTTTATAATCTTAAAAAAATATAAAAATTATAATATTAAAATATATTACCTATTTTATTTTCATAGAGAAAAAAAAAGTCCAAACTTAATATAAAAATATTTTATGTATGTCTTATCTAAAAAGTGCACCGGATGTTTGGATTTAAATTCTATTTGTGACTAAAAAGTAGTTATATAAAATTTATAAAGGAAAAAAAGTATTAGGATACAATTTAAACCCAAAATATATATATTGAGAAAAGAATTTTTTTAAGAGATATATATTTTGTTATTATATACATCTTTTTTTTGTCCGCTCCACATAAACATTTATTGCTGACTAATAGATTGCTAACCATATTTACAAAGTTCTGACTTGTTCAACCTCTTTTTTATTTTTTATTTTTGGTTATTATACACTACTCACACACCCTTCATTCATACACACTATGAATTCTTAAACCACAATTTTAAATGAGACTTAAACCCGGATATAGCATTAAAGAGGCATACAGATATGCCATCTATGTTAAGCTTCTGCTGCATGCATTATGTTGTTCTATATTGGGTTGAGTGAATAGAAACTCAAAAAAATTGCATTAAGCCCACAAACTATTATCCAAATATCAGTAGTAAAGGCCTAATGTAACTTTTGTTCAGTTAGAAGTCCAGCACATTCACTTGTTTAGATAATAAAAAAAATATAATGTCAAGTGAGTTTAGTAGTAAATTCATTGGATTGTTTACGGTTATACTTCCTATACTAATATGCCTAATATAGCCATGTCCAAATTCCTACGCTTCCAGCTTGCGAAATTCATATATAAATAGTACTTTATTGCCCCAAGAGTAAATTAAAGGGGAAATATATATATATATATATATATATAGTGGGTCGCACTAGTGTACAGAGGTTACTTTATACAGAGATATAGAGATACGTTGTTGGTGTTTTTCGTGTAGATACGTGTTGCCCAATGTTGCAGGATGTGGCTGGCTCTCCGGGACTTGTGGGCGCTCAGGGGAGGAGCGATAGAGCCGACTTGGTGGCGCCAAATCGAACGGGATTTTGAATGTGTCCGGTTCCGTCTGCTTGAGGTTCGCGAGATGGGCTTTGTTGGGTGATGAGTGGATATTTTATACACTTTTTAATGCTATTTTTTTATTATTTTTGTTATGTTTTGTTTAGTTTTATTAAGTTTTAATAGATTTTTGTGCAAAAAATCACTTTTTGGAAGCTACTTGAAGTTTTTGTGAATTTTCTATAATTTTAGGTGATTTTTGGGTGATTTTAACAAATTGAGAAAAAGGCTCAATTCAGAGACAGAGAAAAGACTGTAGATGCTGTCAGATTCTGACCTCTGTGCATTCGAACTGCAATTTCTGGAGTTACAGAGGTTCAATTGATGCGCTCCTAACGGCATTGGAAAGCTAACTTTCTGGACTTTCCAGCAATATATAATAGTTTATACTTTGCTTCGGAATTGAGAGTCCAAAACGAGCGTTAAAGGCCCAACTGAGATTCTGTCCATACAGCAGCGTCCCAAAAGGAGTCCCAGCTCGTGAATTCACCCAAAACTTAGCCCAAACACTCAATAAGTGAGCCCAAAACGTGAAAATCTGCACCATTAGCCTAGTCTATCTCATTTATATAATTTTTAGGTTATTAGATTAGTATAAAAAGGAGGAGATCACCCTTATTTTATGATCTTCTTCCCCACTTTTGAATTCTATCATATTTTATGTAAGCTATGAGCAACTAAACTTCCCAAGTTGGGGTTAGGAGCTCTGTTCATCTCTATGGAATAATATTATTACTTTTCTATTCTTAATCTATGTCTGATTCAATTTCTAAAGTGTGACTCGTTCGTAATCTCAATGAATCTAGGGTGGAACTAGCGTATGACCCCTTGTTCTACATGGGTTCTGATGAGTCCTTAGCGGGACCATCAGGACTAGAGCTTGAGGACACATCTCTTAGATGGCTAATCCACAACTTCGTTGGTGACTTCTCGAGACATCAGTTCAGCCGAGGCATGGGGCGATTAGGGCCTTCGTGGTATAAACTAGAATCATGAGCATCATTCTCTGATCCGAAAGATCTGACCTTGTCTGTGGCGCTTTGAGTAGGATCATCAGAGACTGATTTTCCAGCACTTCCTCCTCGTTCAAATTGGATGACCATTAGCGTGGCGTTGGATTTGAAGAAGAGGAGATTGAGTGACCACTAGTGTGGCATTCGATCACTTACAGTTTGCCATAAAAAGAATCATTCATGGTTAAAGGTAGATGGTAAGAAGTATTAATCCGGAAGGATGAGCATCTCTGCAACCTTAACTGTTTTTCATTCTAAATTTTACATCACTTCTTTATTAATTGCTTTATTATTTGTTTATGCTTTCAACCAACAATCATCTTTTCTAATCGCCTGACTGAGATCTGCAAGATAGTCATTGCTTGCTCAAACCGACAATTCTCGTGAGATTCGACTCTTACTCACGTAAGGTATTACTTGGACGACTCGGTGCACTTACCAGTCAAGTTGTGCGTGATCCAAATTCACCACACCATTGGGTGAGGCCCAGGGTAAAAAGGAAAGCACAGAGGCCAGGAGTTGGGTCTTCTCTACAGTATTCTCCTAACATTGAAAAAAACCCCTGGGTTCATCCTGTAGGAATGCCTCCGCGGGTGTTCTCACTGCCGCTGTGGGTGGGGCGCGTGGTCTGGTTGTGGTCGAAGTGGTCCGACGGGGTAAAGGTGCTACCCTAGTGTGCCAAGTGTCAGATTCTTCGTCGCAGGCTTGGAGTGGGGGTCCTTCGATCCCTCATCCCGGTAAGTAGCGAGCTTCCTGACCCCTCCCTTGACTCATGTTCGTTTATTCTGCTTTAATCATGGGCACAGTCCATTATGCGTCCTTTCAAAAGAGATACAAGAAGGTTATCTCCATCTAGATTTGGTAGAGTAGGATTACATAACATGTATAGTTTTTTTGGAACGTAATTGATTTCTTGTTCTTTGTTTTGTCATTGTTTATGTGTGTTAAAATAATCCATGTAAGGTTAGTTAAGATAAGTAATTTTTTGCTATTGTAGTAGTTAATTAGAGAATCCGATTATAAGATTATTTTTTTGTTTAGAAAATAATATGATTGAGGAGGAAAAGAAATCATGGGATAAGTTCTGCAAGTAAAACATAAACAAGTATAGAGAATTAAATGTGATCATATGCATGATGATTTATGGTTTTTTGGGAAATTGAGGGTGCTATGGGTACCAGCAGGTTGGTAGGCATGATAATGAAAACATAGTTGTTGAGAAGGCACTTTGTTGGAGTGTCCAGGTAGGTTCTTGTGATCCGTTGGTTTGAACGTCGATGGTTCAGATGGTGTATAGCTTGTTATTTTTTGTTTTGAAATTAGTTGAGAAAAGTTAGAATTGGTGAGCCTTTTTTAGTAAATGGATACATTGTTCAATCTTGTGTTTGCTTAAACGGGAAAGACGTTTCTGAGCATTACCTAACAAAGGTTTTAACTGTTAGGTGGATAATTTTCTGGACAACAACAATACCATATGCTCAAGCCGGCATGAAAATATATGGCATGTTACGTGCAACTATACCCTGCATGCTTGTTTATTTAATCCATACTGTCTCTCGTGCGATGTAGCAATGAAGTGCAATTTCTTTCTGTCTACCAAGCTGCTGCCTCGTTACATACCCTAATAGTAGCAAAGCTTTGCACTTTTGCTTGCATGCTACCCACTAACCTCATCACTCAAACTGACTCTCTCGTTTTTTTTACGTTCCTGCATGTATCGTGTGTATCTATCCGCCAATTATATTTCACACCACTCTGCATAAGATATAATAAGTTTTCATCCATGACTCCAAATAATTGTGGTATGTCACCCAAAAGAGTTCTTATCTTATTATTTCCTAACTTTTTAAAAGATCCAACCTGAATCAAATAGATCAAAAAACGAAGAAAAATTATATCACCATAAAATACGACAAAAAATATTTTGGTCCATAACCTTATCCATATCACTTGCATAGTTAAATTATTTTGACTTAAATTATTCACATCCTAATCCTTAGCTTACATATATGTTGTTATAATGGTGATACAAATATCATGCCAAGTGGTAAGTATAAAAATAAATTCACCAAGGTGTCACATAATGTTACTCCAATAAAATAATTCACAAAATAATACAATTAATATTATCATTATTATTATTACTATTATTTTTGTTCTAGCTGTTCTTCGTTGTCCGGCTTCACATTGTTCTTTTCTTTTTTTGGACATTGCTTCACATTATTCTTGTAAGTTATAATTCAATTATCTACCTATGCAAAAAAATGTACGGGTCCAAGAACAGGCAAACGTCCAAAAGAATGAACAAGGTCCATCTTCTCCAAAGTCCAAATTCATTTTCAACAAGGCCCATTACCACACTTGCACCCTATCTTAAAGCATTATGTTCTACGCTCTCGTGCACAGTGCGGCTTGTAACACCCTAGCTATTCGAATGCACGCTTCCGGCTGCGCCACTAACTCAGTATTACGAGGACTCTTATAATATTTAATACTAAAATATGAGCCTATTTAAAACTTAAAACCGCATAACCTTTTATAAAGTATTTTTTCGTGAAAACATAAACGCACATGTACATACAAATACAAACATACATATCATAATTACATATCCCTCTTACAACTTAATAAAGATAAAGGCGAGAGAAAAAATAATAGCTAAAATAACACAAAAATAACGAATAAACAGAAAAATGAATATAACTCTTCTGAAGCTTCGCCGTCCATATCCTGAAAAGGAATAACCTGTAGGGGAGTGAGAACGTCGTCCTCGCTTGTTCTCACTATAGGATTATAGAAATTGCTATAACAAGATACGTAAAATAAAAATTATTCTTAGAGTACAGTGATCATTGCTCATCTTATGAGTCTTTCCAAAAATCTTGGGTACACATTAGAAATCCAGAAAATCCCTTTTTGAAGACTTTGGTAAATTTCTCAAATAATTTAAAACAAAACCTTTTTCCTTTCTTGTAAAATCTAATAAGTTTTTCCTAAACAGTATGAATGACCAACATATCCCAAACATAAGTTCAATTAAGTCTATGCTATAAGAGTTTAATTTTTCATACTTTTCTAAACCACAACCATGAAAGCAGTTACCTACGCGGTATAAATGATCATCCCATTCCAAGCATAAGTTCATTAAGTCTATGCTGAACCGGTAAGATACTTTATACAAAACTAGAACTCAATATACCAATCATGGCTTCAAGCCCATCCAATCCAACACAGCCCCCGGCTCAAACAACTCAATCATCAACCAATTCATCACAAATCAACCAATCAAACACAATCACAAATAATGTAGTTCAAACACAATCAATAGTAATTACAACAAATATAGCAGTTAGCAATTAACATAAGTATTCACATAGGCAAACCAATTACAATATGCACACCCAAACAATGTCACATAAATGCAAATGATGAATGTCTGCCCTACTGCCTGTGATATCACATTGTCGGTTCAACTGCCAACCCGACACATCCCCATGGAGATGTTGTCCTTCAGATTCATGGTGTGGGAACCCCCGAGATATAGTGCTCGGATCACTATCTAGGGTTTTGCGCCTGTACGCTCTGATGATCCGAAGGGATGCGAGCGGAATCTATTGCCACTGACCTCACATCTAAGCGCAAGCGAGACGAACCACCGCCCTTATGCCGCCGCCGCTACCTCGACAGGCGGGATCCAACCACAGCCCCTGCCGGGTGCATAACGTCTCATAATCTCAATATAAAACAGTAGTCTAGTGGTTTTTCAGAAACATTTTCAACACATCAATCAGGCTCAATATCTTACTTCAAAATCATTCTTGGCCCATTTACTTTTAAATAACAACCGTATTCAATTCACATCTTGCCAAGAATCACTTTTCAAAACGGAGCCACTTTCCACGTCTTTCCAACACTTCCAAACAATCTCAAAACCATGCCAATTTCAAAATCATATTTTGAAAGACTCAAAATCATTCATTTCTAAATCAGGATTTGGTCATAAAATTCCTCAGCGGAGTCTCAAGACTTCAGGGGAGAATAACCTAACTTATTTCTTAAATTCACTGAAAACCACCGAAACCTTAACTTCTTGATTTAAATAAATAAAATTGAATTTAAACCAAAACCAAGTCATGTGTCCAAATATTCCGAACCAATTTAAAAACCAACTCACTTAGACCAGAACCAAGTCATCTAAATCGAAACCCAATTTCAGTTTTGTTGAATTAAGAAATTAACTAAATTAATTAGTGATGATGGTGGACGAAATTGTGATCAACAATAATGGCTCTTTGGCATGTGCCAAAAAACTAACTCAGCACTTTCTTTCCACAACTCCGTTCAACTTAACCAGCAAGTGTACTGGGTCATCCAAGTAATACCTTATGTGAGTAAGGGTCGATCCCACAGGGATTGTTGGTATGAAGCAAGCTATGGTCACCTTGTAAATCTCAGTTAAGTGGATTCATAGGGTCAAATGTAATTGGATTAGATATTTAAAAGATAAATAAAATAAAAGGGATAGAAATACTTATGTAAATCAATAGTGGAAATTTCAGATAGGCGTGTGGAGATGCTAGAATCCTTTCGAATCTCTACTTTCTTCTTACATTCATCCAATTCTTCTTACTCCTTTCCATGGCAAGCTGTATGTAGGGCATCACCATCATCAATGGCTACTTTTAATCCTCTCAGGAAAATGGTCTTATGCGCTGTCACTGCACGGCTAATCGTCTGGAGGCATCACCCTTGTTGATGGCTACATCCCATCCTCTCAGTGAAAATGGTCCAAATGCTCTATCACAGCACGGCTAATCATCTGTCGGTTCTCAATCAGGTTGGAGTAGAATCCCTTGATTCTTTTGCGTTTGTCATCACGCCCAGCCTTCAGGAGTTTGAAGCTCGTCACAGTCATTCAATACCGAAATCCTACTCGGAATACCATAGACAAGGTAAGACTTTATGGATTCCCGGGATCCTACTCAGAATACCACAGACAAGGTTAGACTTTCCGGATCCCCATGAATGCCGCCATCTATCTAGCTTATACCACGAAGATTCTTTTGGGGAATCTAAGAGATATGCGCCCGGCCTAGAGTAGAACGAAAGTGGTTGTCAGTCACGCGCGTTCATAGGTGAGAATGATGATGAGTGTCACGGATCATCACATTCATCAAAGTGTTGTGCAACGTATATCTTGGAATAAGAATAAAGGAGAATTGAATAGAAAGTAATAGTAATTGTATTGAAACTTGAGGTACAGCAGAGCTCCACACCCTTAATCTATGGTATGCAGAAACTCCACTGTTGAAAATACATAAGTGAAAGGTTCAAGCATGGCCGAATGGCCAGCCCCCTAAAACGTGATCAATAGCCTCTTAAGATGAAGAATAAAACAAAACTGAGACCAAAGATGTAACGTGGTCAAAAGACGACTAATACACTAGTAAAAAGTCTTATTTATACTAAACTAGCTAATAGGGTTTACATGAGTAAGTAATTGATGCATAAATCCACTTCCGGGGCCCACTTGGTGTATGTTTGGGCTGAGCTTGATCTATCCACGAGCTGAGGCTTTTCTTGGAGTTGAACTCCAAGTTATAACGTGTTTTGGGCGTTCAACTCCGGATCATGACGTGTTTCTGGCGTCTAAATCCAGACAGCAGCATGTACTTGGAGTTCAATGCCATGTTACATCATCAATTTCCGAATAAAGTATGGACTATTATATATTGCTGGAAAGCTCTAGATGTCTACTTTCCAACGCCATTGAGAGCGCGCCAATTGTAGTTCTGTAGTTCCAGAAAATTCATTTCGAGTGCAGGGAGGTCAGATTCCAACAGCATCAGCAGTCCTTTTGTCAGCCTTTTTCAGAGTTTTGCTCAAGTCCCTCAATTTCAGCCAAAAATTACCTGAAATCACAGAAAAACACACAAACTCATAGTAAAGTCCAGAAATGTGAATTTAACATAAAAACTAATGAAAACATCCCTAAAAGTAGCTTGAACTTACTAAAAACTACCTAAAAACAATGCCAAAAAGCGTATAAATTATCCGCTCATCACAACACCAAACTTAAATTGTTGCTTGTCCCCAAGCAACTGAAAATCAAATAGGATAAAAAGAAGAGAATATACTATAAATTCCAAAATATCAATGAATATTAATTCTAATTAGATGAGCGGGACTTGTAGCTTTTTGCTTCTGAACAGTTTTGGCATCTCACTTTTTCCTTTGAAGTTTAGAATGATTGGCATCTCTAGGAACTTAGAATTTCAGATAGTGTTATTGATTCTCCTAGTTAAGTATGTTGATTCTTGAACACAGCTACTTTTGAGTCTTGGCCGTGGCCCTAAGCATTTTGTTTTCCAGTATTACCACCGGATACATAAATGCCACAGACACATGACTGGGTGAACCTTTTCAGATTGTGACTCAGCTTTGCTAGAGTCCCCAGTTAGAGGTGTCCAGAGCTCTTAAGCACACTCTTTTTATTTTGGATCACGACTTTAACCACTCAGTCTCAAGCTTTTCACTTGGACCTTCATGACACAAGCACATGGTTAGGGACAGCTTGATTTAGCCGCTTAGGCCTGGATTTAATTTCCTTGGGCCCTCCTATCCATTGATGCTCAAAGCCTTGGATCCTTTTTACCCTTGCCTTTTGGTTTTAAGGGCTATTGGCTTTTTTCTGCTTGCTTTTTCTTTTTCTTTCTAATTTTTTCGCCAAATTTTTTTTCTCTTTTTTTTTTCTCGCAAGCTTTTCTTTTTCACTGCTTTTTCTTGCTTCAAGAATCAACTTCATGATTTTTCAGATCATCAATAACATTTCTCTTTGTTCATCATTATTTCAAGAGCCAACAATTTTAACATTCATAAACAACAAGATAAAAAAATGCACTGTTCAAGCATTCATTCAGAAAACAAAAAGTATTGTCACCACATCAATATAATTAAACTAAATTCAAGGATAAATTCGAAATTCATGTACTTCTTGTTCTTTTGAATTAAAACATATTTCATTTAAGAGAGGTGAAGGATTCATGGAATTATTCATAACTTTAAGACATAGTTACTAACTACTAATGATCATGAAGTAGAGACACAAAACATAGATAAACATATAATATAAAAACCGAAAAGCAGAAAGAAATAAGAACAAGGAATGAATCCACCTTAGTAAGGGTGGCGCCTTTTTGAAGGATCAATGGTGCTTTTTGAGCTCCTCTATGTCTTTTCCTTGCTTCTGTTGCATGATCCCTAGTGATTTTGGTGCTCCTATCCTTAGTTGCTCCCAATAGTTGTGTGGAGGACCATTTATCCCCTGAGGTATCTCAGAGATCTCTTGATTTGCAGTCAAATATTCTACCACTGAGCTATAAACCCTTTACATGAGTCTTTCCATCTCCCATGACTCAGAGGTGGAAGCTTTTGTCTTCCCTTTTTTTTCTTCTTCTTTTTTTTTTTGAATATCTCTGTCCTTAGGTGCCATTAATGGTTATGGAAAAGCAAAAAGCTATGCTTTTACCACACCAAACTTAGAAAATTGCTCGCCCTCGAGCAAGAGAAGAAAGAAAAGATGAAGAATAAGAAGAAGATATGGAGGAGATGGAGGGATGTGTGTATTCGGCTATATTGGTGGGATTGGGTGGGAAAAGAGAATTTGAATTTAAAGGTAGATGAGGTGTATGGGGAAGAGTGGATAGATGGAGGTGGTGAATGAAAAATAGAAGGGGGTAATATGTTAGGTGGGGATCCTGTGGGGTCCACAGATCCTGAGATGATCCTGTGGGGTCCACAGATCCTGAGGTGTCAAGGATATACATCCCTGCACCAAAATAGGCATGTAAAATGCCTTTGCACACCATTCTGGCATTTAAACGCCGAGATGATGCACGTTCTGGGCGTTCAACGCCCATGTGAAGCATGTCTGGGCGTTGAACGCCAGTTTCATGCTTGTTACTGGCGTTCAGCGCCAGTTTTTCCTCAAGGCACATTCCTGGCGTTCAAACACCAGAATGTTGCTTGTTTCTGGCGTTCAGTGCCAGATTCATGCTCTGTTCTGGCGTTGAACGCCAGCCAGATGCTCCTTACTGGCGTTGAACGCCAGTCTGTCCTCCCTCCAGGGTGTGATTTTTCTTCTGCTGTTTTTGATTCTGTTTTTAATTTTTATGATTTTTTCATGACTCCTCATGATCATGTACCTAATAAAACACAAAATAATAATAAAATAAAAATTAGATAAATAAAATTGGGTTACCTCCCAACAAGCGCTTCTTTAATGTCAATAGCTTGACAGTGGGCTCCCATGAAGCCTCACAGGTGATCAGGTCAATGTTGTATAGTCCCAACACCCAACTTAGAGTTTGGACATGGGGTCTTAACACCAA
The DNA here is from genome assembly GCF_003086295.3 of Arachis hypogaea. Taxonomy (NCBI): domain Eukaryota; kingdom Viridiplantae; phylum Streptophyta; class Magnoliopsida; order Fabales; family Fabaceae; genus Arachis; species Arachis hypogaea. The sequence continues at coordinate 883,342 of NC_092043.1, read as the reverse complement.
ACTTAGAGTTTGGTTGTGGCCTCCCAACACCAAACTTAGAGTTTGACTGTGGGGGCTCTTCTTGACTCTGAACTGAGAGAAGCTCTTCATGCTTACTCTCTTTTGTCACAGAGGGATGGCCATGTGCCTTAAACACAAGGTAGTCCCCATTCAATTGAAGGACTAATTCACCTCTGTTGACATCTATCACAGCTCCTGCTCTAGCTAGGAAAGGCCTTCCAAGGATGATGCACTCATCCTCTTCCTTCCTAGTGTCTAAAATTATAAAATCAGCAGGGATGTAAAGGCCTTCAACCTTTACTAGCACGTCCTCTACTATTCCATAAGCTTGTCTCAATGACTTGTCTACCAATTGTAATGAGAACAAGGCAGTTTGTACCTCAATGATCCCCAGCTTCTCCATTACAGAGAGTGGCATAAGATTTATCCCTGACCCTAGATCACATAGAGCCTTTTCAAAGGTCATGGTGCCTATGGTACAAGGTATTAAGAACTTGCCAGGATCTTGTCTCTTTTGAGGTAAAATTTTCTGAATCCAAGTATCTAGTTCACTAATGAGCAAGGGAGGTTCACTTTCCCAAGTCTCATTACCAAACAACTTGGCATTCAGCTTCATGATAGCTCCTAAATATTGAGCAACTTGCTCTCCAGTCACATCTTCATCCTCTTCAGAGGAAGAATAGTCTTCAGAGCTCATGAATGGCAGAAAAAGATTTAATGGAATCTCTATGGTCTCTATATGAGCCTCAGATTCCTGTGGATCCTTAATAGGAAACTCCTTCTTGCTTGAGGGACGTCCCAGGAGGTCCTCCTCACTAGGATTTTCGTCCTCCTCCTCCCTTGTGCATTTGGCCATATTGATTAAATCAATGGCCTTGCACTCTCCTTTTGGATTCTCTTCTGTATTGCTTGGGAGAATACTGGGAGGTGTTTCACTGACTTTCTTACTCAGCTGGCCCATTTGTGCCTCCAGATTTCTGATGGAGGATCTTGTTTCACTCATGAAACTGGAAGTGGCTTCTGACAGATCAGAGACTAGATTGGCTAAATTAGAAGTGTTTTGTTCAGAATTATCTATCTGTTGCTGAGAAGATGATGGAAAAGGCTTGCTATTGCTCAGCCTATTGCGTCCACCATTGTTAAAGCCTTGTTGAGGCTTTTGTTGATCCTTCCATGAGAAATTTGGATGATTTCTCCATGATGAGTTATAGGTGTTTCCATAAGGTTCACCCATGTAATTAACCTCTGCCATGGCAGGGTTCTCAGGATCATAAGCTTCTTCAGAAGTTGCCTCTTTAGCACTGTTGGATGCATGTTGCCATCCATTCAGATTTTGAGAGATCATGTTGACCTGTTGAGTCAACACTTTGTTCTGAGCCAATATGGCATTCAGAGCATCAATTTCAAGAACTCCTTTCTTCTGAGGTATCCTATTATTCACGGAATTCCTCTCAGAAGTGTACATGAATTGGTTGTTTGCAACCATGTCAATAAGTTCTTGAGCCTCTTCAGGCGTTTTCTTTAGGTGAATAGATCCACCTGCAGAATGGTCCAATGACATTTTCGAAAATTTAGACAGGCCATAATAGAATATATCTAATATGGTCCATTCTGAAAACATGTCAGATGGACATCTTTTGGTCAGCTGCTTGTATCTTTCCCAAGCTTCATAGAGGGATTCACCAGCTTTTTGCTTGAAGGTTTGAACATCCACTCTCAGCTTGCTCAGCTTTTGAGGAGGAAAGAATTTATCCAAGAAGGCCGTGACCAGCTTATCCCAAGAGTCCAGGCTATCCTTAGGTTGTGAATCCAACCATATTCTAGCTCTGTCTCTTACAGCAAAAGGGAAAAACATGAGCCTGTAGACTTCAGGATCTACTCCATTCGTCTTAACAGTCTCACAGATCTGCAAGAACTCAGTTAAAAACTGGTAAGGATCTTCAGATGGAAGTCCATAAAACTTGCAGTTTTGTTGCATTAAGGCAACTAGCTGAGGCTTCAGCTCAAAATTATTGGCTCCAATGGTAGGAATGGAGATGCTTCTTCCATCAAATTTGGACGTTGGCTTTGTGAAGTCACCAAGCATTCTCCTTGCATTATTATTATTTTCGGCTGCCATCTCCTTCTCTTGTTCTAATGTTTCTGAAAGGTTACCTTTAGATTGTTGTAACTTAGCTTCTCTTAATTTTCTCTTCAGAGTCCTTTCAGGTTCTGGATCAATTTCAACAAGAGTGCCTTTTTTCCTTGTTCCTGCTCATATGAAAGAGAAGAAAAACAAGAAAAGAAAGAGGAATCCTCTATGTCACAGTATAGAGATTCCTTTATGCTAGTAGAAAAAGAAAGGAGAGAAGAATGAAGAAGAGTAGGTTCGGATATTTAGGTGAAGAGAGGTGAAGAGAAGTGTTAGTAATTAAATAATTAAATAGAATAAGAATAGAGAGGGAGAATTTCAAAAATAATTTTAAAAAAGGGTTAGCAATTTTCGAAAATTAAAGATAAGATAAGATTAAAATTAAAATTTAAAACAAAAAAGAATTTTTGAAAAAGAGATGAGATATTTTCGAAAATTAGAGAGGGAAGAGTAGTTAGGTGAAAAAGATAAGAAACAAACAAAAAGTCAAAGAGTTAGTTGAAAAAGATATTAAAATCAAATTTGAAAAGATAAGAAGATAAGTTAGGTAAGTTATTTTAAAATCAAATTTTGAAAAAGATAAAATTTTTGAAAAAGATAAGATAAAAGATAAAAAGATTTAATTCAAAAATTTTAAAATTACTTACTTCACTAACAAGAAACTATAAGATAAGATTCTAGAACTTAAAGATTGAACATTTCTTAACAAGAAAGTAACAAACTTCAAATTTTTGAATCAATCACATTAATTGTTAGTGAGTTTTCGAAAATTTGATATAAAGATAAGGAAAAGATTTTGAAAATATTTTGAAAAAGATTTTTGAAATTTTTGAAAAATAGAAAAAAATGAAAAAGATATGATTTTTGAAAAAGATTTTGAAAAGATAAGATTTTTAAAATTGAAAATTTGACTTGACTTGTAAGAAACAACTAATTTTAAAAAATTTTGACCAAGTCAACCCAAAATTTCGAAAATTATGAGATAAAAAAGGAAAATATATTTTTTTGATTTTTGAAATTTTTTATGATGAGAGAGAAAAACACAAAAATGACCCAAAACATGAAAATTTTGGATCAAAACACAAGATGCATGCAAGAACACTATGAATGTCAAGATGAACATCAAGAACACTTTGAAGATCATGATGAACATCAAGAACATAATTTTGAAAAATTTTTGATGCAAAGAAAACATGCAAGACACCAAACTTAGAAATCTTTAATGCATGGACTCTAACAAACGAAAAATGCATATGAAAAACAACAAACAACACAAAACAAGAAATCATCAAGATCAAACAAGAAGACTTACCAAGAACAACTTGAAGATCATGAAGAAACCATGAATGCATGAATTTTCGAAAAATGCAAGAAAAATTTTTAAAGCATGCAATTGACACCAAACTTAAAATGTGACTCAAGACTCAAACAAGAAATACAAAATATTTTTGGTTTTTATGATTTTATGAAATTTTTTTTGTATTTTCTTTAATTTTTTCGAAAAACATTATTAGAAAAATGAAAAAGAAAAGAAAAATTTTGAAAAGGATTTTTGAAAAGAAAATTACCTAATCTGAGCAACAAGATGAACCGTCAGTTGTCCATACTCGAACAATCCCCGGCAACGGCGCCAAAAACTTGGTGGACGAAATTGCGATCAACAATAATGGCTCTTTGGCATGTGCCAAAAAACTAACTCAGCACTTTCTTTCCACAACTCCGTTCAACTTAACCAGCAAGTGTACTGGGTCATCCAAGTAATACCTTACGTGAGTAAGGGTCGATCCCACAGGGATTGTTGGTATGAAGCAAGCTATGGTCACCTTGTAAATCTCAGTTAAGTGGATTCATAGGGTCAAATGTAATTGGATTAGATATTTAAAAGATAAATAAAATAAAAGGGATAGAAATACTTATGTAAATCAATAGTGGAAATTTCAGATAGGCGTGTGGAGATGCTAGAATCCTTTCGAATCTCTACTTTCTTCTTACATTCATCCAATCCTTCTTACTCCTTTCCATGGCAAGCTGTATGTAGGGAATCACCATCATCAATGGCTACTTTTAATCCTCTCAGGAAAATGGTCTTATGCGCTGTCACTGCACGGCTAATCGTCTGGAGGCATCACCCTTGTTGATGGCTACATCCCATCCTCTCAGTGAAAATGGTCCAAATGCTCTGTCACAGCACGGCTAATCATCTGTCGGTTCTCAATCAGGTTGGATTAGAATCCCTTGATTCTTTTGCGTTTGTCATCACGCCCAGCCTTCAGGAGTTTGAAGCTCGTCACAGTCATTCAATACCGAAATCCTACTCGGAATACCATAGACAAGGTAAGACTTTCCGGATTCCCGGGATCCTACTCGGAATACCACAGACAAGGTTAGAATTTCCGGATCCCCATGAATGCCGCCATCTATCTAGCTTATACCACGAAGATTCTGTTGGGGAATCTAAGAGATATGCGCCCGGCCCAGAGTAGAACGGAAGTGGTTGTCAGTCACGCGCGTTCATAGGTGAGAATGATGATGAGTGTCACGGATCATCACATTCATCAAAGTGTTGTGCAACGTATATCTTGGAATAAGAATAAAGGAGAATTGAATAGAAAGTAATAGTAATTGTATTGAAACTTGAGGTACAGCAGAGCTCCACACCCTTAATCTATGGTGTGCAGAAACTCCACTGTTGAAAATACATAAGTGAAAGGTTCAGGCATGGCCGAATGGCCAGCCCCCTAAAACGTGATCAATAGCCTCTTAAGATGAAGAATAAAACAAAACTGAGACCAAAGATGTAACGTGGTCAAAAGAAGACTAATACACTAGTAAAAAGTCTTATTTATACTAAACTAGCTACTAGGGTTTACATGAGTAAGTAATTGATGCATAAATCCACTTCTGGGGCCCACTTGGTGTATGTTTGGGCTGAGCTTGATCTATCCACGAGCTGAGGCTTTTCTTGGAGTTGAACTCCAAGTTATAACATGTTTTGGGCATTCAACTCCGGATCATGACGTGTTTCTGGCGTTTAACTCCAGACAGCAGCATGTACTTGGCGTTCAATGCCAAGTTACGTCATCAATTTCCGAATAAAGTATAGACTATTATATATTGATGGAAAGCTCTAGATGCTTACTTTCCAACGCTGTTGAGAGCGCGCCAATTGGAGTTCTGTAGCTCCAGAAAATCCATTTCGAGTGCAGGGAGGTCAGATTCCAACAGCATCAGCAGTCCTTTTGTCAGCCTTTTTCAGAGTTTTGCTCAAGTCCCTCAATTTCAGCCAGAAATTACCTGAAATCACAGAAAAACACACAAACTCATAGTAAAGTCCAGAAATGTGAATTTAACATAAAAACTAATGAAAACATCCCTGAAAGTAGCTTAAACTTACTAAAAACTACCTAAAAACAATGTCAAAAAGCATATAAATTATCCGCTCATCAGATGACAAACATTATTTTTGGCAAAATAAATAATTAGTGTTGATAAATCAATTAATGAATATATGTTGCTAATTATTTATTATTATGTTGCAGGCCTTAATTAAGTTGCAGCAGCCGAACATCAAACAAAAGATATCAACTAATGGGCTGAATAGTAAGTGAAAAATAAAGACAAGCCCAAGTCATTCATCTCAAGAAAAATTCAAAGAAGCAAAGCAAGGCACTAACGGGCTGAAGTAGAGAAGAACCCGATCCAAGCCCGAAATTGATTTTCAATTTCCCACCATCTTGCCTTACCAGAAGCAACGTTCCTCTCCTTTCTAATCAAGTCACATCAAGGCTTCAGAAAAGTAAGAAAGAGAAAGAGAAAAAGCTTCCTCCCTAAGCTAGTAACCAAAGAAGCAAGAGAGAGAAAGTTTAAGCTTGAAGCACAGAAGCTAAAACAGAAAATCCAAATCAAATCAAGCTTAGGTTAAAGGTAATCCATCTCATCTTGCATGCATTAGATCTTCTTCTCTTCTCCCAACTCTCTGCTCTATCCGAAAATGGCATTCAAGGGAAAATTGTTCTCTGCCCTATTCTACTTCACATCTACGGTCATAAGTGATACTTGGGGACCAAGTAGTTTTTCAATGGCTAAGATCAAGTTGACCATGAGAAGATTTCTATGGTTGCTGTTTTATGGCTTTTGGTCAAGATAAGGAAGTCAGAAGCAAAGTTTCTACTCTGAGAAAAAGTGAACATGTGGGTTGGTGAAGCTCAAGGTTCAAGGTGTTGACCTTGGAAGAAGAACCTAGTAACATGCAAGGAGATAAAAAGAGGTTTGCTATTCATTCAGAAACCAAGGAAAGAAAACCAGAGTGTGAGAACAGTGTCTTGAAAAGGAGTTCCTCTACTTGGATAATGCTTACTTTCAAAGAAGCATTCGGCCAATACTGAAGAACTGTATCTGAGGTTTGCGAATCTGGTTTTGCACATAGCAAAGAGGTTGCTGATGAAGTTAATCTCCTTCATGTTTTACTGATTGTAATGTACTTTTCAATGTTTATCATTCTGTAATTTCTAGTGAGAAAAGGCATTGTGAGAAAACTCAAGTAAAAGCCATGAGTGGAAAAAGGCTGAGTGATACACTTGAGAGAAAAGCCTAGAGTTATTTTTCTGATTTCTTTAGGTTGGTTAAGTATCTTGTATCTTGTACCTGTTTTGGTATCCCTTTCTTAGTTGGGTCAGCACTAAGAGGAATAGTTAGGTATTAGCATAGCCAATGTCAAGTTAGGTTAGAACTTGAGTGTGAAAGGATTGGGTCAATCCTGTGAAATTGGTGTATGTAATACTGTTAACTATAGTGAAATTCTTCCATAATTGTGGAGGAGACTAGATGTAGGTTGCATAGCACAAGGCAACCGAACCAGGATACATGCTGGTGTAGCTTTTCTCTTCTCTGCTGAGTTCTATTTTCTGATATTCATGAGACAAAAATAAATTGTCTCATAAATTTCCGCTGCTGAGTTCAAACAGAATTAGAATTGTAATTTTGTTTAAAAGGGTCAAAATAAGCAACTTAAAAGGAAGGCATAGATTCAACCCCCCTTCTCTAAGCCTACCACAACCTTCAAGTTTCATTCTTAAATCTGTTTCTAAAAGCTTGGGAATTGTATCAGTTTTACTAAGTCAAAGTTTCCTAAAATACTCCAAACTTTTCTTTAAACGTCGTAAAGTAAAATTAGTTAATCAAAATCCAAGTTCCTTTTAAATCCATTAAAACTCCTTCAAATTTGCTTATTAAATCAACTTCCAAAACATAATTATTTTCATCTTTAAATTGACTTTAAAACCTAATTCTTTTCTAAAATAGTTTACATTCAAAAGATAACAATTTTCTTAATAAAGAGTTCAAACCTATTTCATATATCTGTAATTCAATTCAAGGCATAATTCATTTCTTTTTAAAAATTTCATTTCAAATAAAGTCTTGAATTTTATAAAAATTTCGGCAACATCTTCCCTAAAACTTGGACTTTGCCACCCTTTCCGGGTCCCAACAAAACCAATCATCAAGTCTTTCCAACAGGTTAAGACCAAATCAGTTTCCAATAAAACAAAAACTCAACTTTCAGATTATCAAAATCATTCAAATCAACCAATCCAGAAATCACCGATTTATCAAAATCAGACATTGTCTCAATCAAACAGGCAACCATATTCATTCAAGATAAAATCAGACAATTCATAATACTCACATAATCACCAGAAATACATTTCGCACATCATATCTATTTATAACAATTCCAATTTAAAAATAAATTAGTTTGTAGAAAAAGCCCCTACCTCGACTCGTCGAACACATAAACCAAACGCATCACAAGAATCCTCTCTCTCAGCCCAAAATCACCGACAACCGCAACCTCAGCTCTAAGCCACCTTCGTAGCAACTATAACCACTCTAATCGCAACATATAATGATCAGGACCCAACCCCACGTTACCAAAAACTCATTCATTAACCAAATACAACAGAATACTAACGCGAAACTTTTTGAAACATAAATACTTACTGAATTGCCGAAATGAAGCACTCGTGAACTCCGAGCACGTCACGCAAGCATCGATACACAACCCTATGACACAACCCTATGACTGATGATGCCATAACACCTCAGCCTAAATTATCAGAACAATAATCTAAAGGGCTTTCAAATCAAAATCGCTTACCAAAACAAGAAAGGAATGGCTGAACCGAAACAGCCGCGATCTCTGAACCGGTTTGGCGGCAGCCCCGGTAACCACCTCGAGTGGCAGCGGCGACCCGCTCTCCGGCGACGATAACTGAAACTAATCATACAACGACAATGAAGCTTCCAGAAACCCAAAAGGAAACGAAGACCAACTTAAACCCTTACCGACAGGATTTTCCGGTGACGACGGCGAGCAGACCGACGACTGGGTGGCGCAACTCTTTCCCCCACATCGCGGCCCTCTCCCTCGCCTCAAATCTGCTCTGCGACGGCACAGGGACAGCAGCACGACTGGGGCTAGGTGCGGCTTCAGTGGCGATGGTGAGGCAGAACGGCGACCCAGGATTCACAGACAGCGGCTGAACGGCGCGGTTCCCTACTCCTTCGCGACCTTCTCTCTCGCTTGAGTTCTGACCAGCGACGGCGGCGGCTTCACGAGCAGCAGTGGCAGCAAGGGGCTTCCTTCATGCCTGCGAGGATGACGGAAAACTCCAAGGCGGCGCGACGCTGTTAGGTCACGGCAGCAAGGCGCGGTGGCAGCGGTGAGGCGCGACGCTCTTCTTCCTCTCCTCTTCCCTGCCGTAGCTCAGTTTCCCTCTCCCTCTCTACCTCAATTTCTTTCTTTCATGGAAATGGGAAGCCGTGTGTATGTGATGGCTGCGTAGCGAAACAATGAAGAAGAGGGGTTGGGATTGCGCAGCGTTGAAGAGAAAGAGTGGAGGGGAAAGGTATGCCAATTAGGTTAAGGAGCAATTTGGTAATTTTAACAAAATTAGGGTAATAGGGTTGGTTTTGTAATTTCAAATAAAAGTAGGGATAGTATGGTCATTAGAAATGACTTTTAACCCAACAATAATAATGTATAAAAATACTATTTGCTCATCAATTTTAAAAATTATTTTCAATAAAATGTCCAAATCCAATAAATAGAAATAATATAACTAATTTCTTTATTTTCCAAAACAATAGTATCAATATTTTAAAATATTAATTATTTAGTTCAAATCATATAAAAATCTTTATTATTTCACAATTACTAACTTTACAATTTCAATATATAAAATAACTCAATAATTGTAAAATTAGATAAAATCTTAATTTAAATAGCCCAAACTCATTATTTTTGGATTTCTAAAACTTTAAGTTGTAAATAGAAAATTAATCCAAAAATTATAGAGTTTGGATGAAAACCTTAATTTATTTCAAATCTAATTAATCAAAACTACCTTTAATTACCTTCAATAAGATAATTTATGAAATTAAAACTGAAAATAAATATATGGTCTGAGATTAGTTTAAAATAGGAATTTTCAAAAGTCTTGGGTCTTACACGGCTCACCAGTTGAACCATCCCGTTGTATCTGGCTACTCCTCACCGACAACAATCATGAATCTCCATCATCACACAAGCTATGTGTCACACCGAAGCTACATCTCACAGAATCTCTTTATCTTTATACGAATTAAGCTCTGTACCATATAATAATCCTATATATAGATATATATTAGCTGTAAAGAGATAAAGAGATTTCGTGAGATGTAGTTTCAGTGTGTGTGTGTGTATATATATATAGCTGCGAAATTAAGATGGATAGATAAAAATAAAACTAAAATTATTAGAGAGAATAAAAAAATTTGTTATTAATTTTTAATATGTGTCACTCAATAAGTCAAAATAACATAACATAACATATTTACACTAATATTACATACATAATATTCTTCTCAAATAAGCTAAAAGACTACTTAAGATAAGTAACTATGTATGTTCTCTACCATGTGTTATTTTTGGTGTGTTGAAATCTTTTCTTTAGAATTTATTTATTAGTAAATAGTCAATTCTAATCATAAAAGATTCAGACGCTGATATTTATATCCATGAAAGATGAAAATTAAAGTTATACCCATGAAAAATGGGCTTCTGCAGATAAAATTTTTCAAATCCTAAAAAAATAAATAAAATTTTCAAACTATCCTCTAATATAACCTAAGTCTAATCTCTAATTTTACTCCACACCACCACTCCCCCAATCCTAAACCCTACCACCATTATTGCCGCCATCACCATCACCACCATCGCCATCACTATAAGAACCGGAGTTTTTTACGTAAAACCGTTTTAATAAAAATAATAATTTTAAGTGTCTGAGATAGATTATAAATTTAGAAGTTTTAATTTGAAAATATAAAGGTGAAATTTGGTTCCAATGAATTTTTCTGAGTCAAAAAATATATTTTCTACGAAAGATTGAGAACCGACAGCCAAATCGGTCGAACCGGTTTAATCCTGTCTGGTACTGTGTTTTGAGAAAAATAATATTTTGAAAATTGACTTATTGTTTTGAAAGGACAAAAATAACTTATATTTGAAAACCGGGCACTAATTCTAAAGGTTTTGGCCCAAGGTAGGCCAAACGGGCTTAAAACGCTAACGGGTTAGACCGGACCCAAACCGGGCCCAAGGTCCAACATATATATGTGTTTAATGAGCATTTAGCTCATTTCTCCCCCAAGAAAGAGTGAGGTTCGAGCATGAGAGAAGAAGAGAGGGTACTATTCACCTTCTTCTTCATTTGGCCATATCTTGAACTACAGAGCTCCGATTGACGAGCCGTTTATGGCCACGCGTCGTTCTTCTCGTCCTCTTCGATTCTATCTAGGTATTGTAGTGAGTGTTTCTCTATACACTACCCATTTTTCGTTTCCCCTTTTTAACTCAAAAATAGCTTTGGGTTTTTGAGTTTCTTTATGTTTTGGCTATTTAGGGGTGATCTAGCATTGGAGTATTGTTGGATGTTGCCCCTAATGTCATTGGGTAAGGTAAGGTTTCTCATATACCCTTCTAGTTGGTATATGGTGGTTTCTAGGTTTTGATTTTGGTATGTTATATATGTATGGCTTGATAGCTGGTGAGTCTTGGAGGCGGTGTTGGTGCTTGAGGCTTAATGATCTTGTTGGAATCAAGCTTTTGGTGTTTGCGCATATTGGGAATCGACGAAGGTATGATTTCGGTTTCCTTTATGTAATATGTAATGTTTCTAAAAACTTAGGCTAGTTGACCCTAAGATAGGATTAAATGATATTGGTGTATGAATAATTATATGTGAATTGATGTTAATTGTTGGTGTGTTGGGTTATTGTGGTTGATGATGATTATTGGAGATTATTGGTATTGATGAGTATTTATGGTGATTTGCTATGATGAGGATGGGTGGTAAGTGAAGTATTTATGTATGGGGAATTATTGATGTGTAGTATTGTTGTGAAATGTTGGGGAGTTTAATGATTTGATTGATGAATGTTGAGATTTATTGTGGTTGTTGAGAGTTGTTGGTATAGTTGATGATTGTTGATGATTAATGGTAATGTTATTAATGAATGAGGGGAATTATGAGTGTTTAGGATGATTGTGGATGTTGATGTGAATTGGTGGGGGGATGTGAGTTTTATGATGATAAGGTGAGGAATAAAGATTATGATAGAATTGGTTAATGTGAGATATTGTTCGGTGTTGATTATTGAAATTGATGAGGATTTGTATTGTTTTGTTGATGTTGTCGTAGGTTGATAATAATTATGGATTTATAATGATTTATGGTGTACTGGTTGAGTGAATTAGGTGTGGAATTGATGGAGATGAGATAAAATTGTAAGTTGATGGGTGTGGTGGTATTCTTTGATGATTGAATAGGCTTGGAATTGGTTTGGTTGTGAATTTTGAAGGTTTGAGAACCTAGTGAACTTTTGGTAAAAGTTGGTTTTTGGTGAACTTTGTCTAATCATAACTTATGCCTCGATTTTCAAAAATTGTTCAAATTTAGTTAGAATTGAAGTTTATTGAAAACTCTTCAAATCGATATAAAGTTTCTAAAATTTGGATTCTTGCAGAGAAAGTTATGATCATTCAAAGTTTGGTGTCAAAATCTGAATTCTAAACTTGCTGCAGAATTTGTAATTTCTGGTTTGTGTGCGCACGCACAGCCTTGTGCGCACGCACAACCCTACGAAATTTATAACTTGTGCGTACGCACAGCCCTGTGCACACACACACGTTGGGAAGGGCCGTCTGTTGGGGGTGCTAGCAGAGCTTGTGCGAGCGAACAGACTTGTAAACTTTTGTACCTGTGCATACGCACACCCCTGTGCGTACGCACACTTTTTAAAACTTCCGGGGCATGCGCGTGCACACCCCTGTGTGTACGCACATGCCCTGTTTTTCAAATTTAAACTTTGTTTTCAACCATTTCACCTTCCCAACAAGCTTGTAAACTTCTGTGACACCAATTTAAGACTCTTGGGCTCATTTTTTGGCATTGAATCATGGGAAAGGCCTTAGTAGAATTTATTTGGGTATTACTTTGAACAGTTAGAGAACAGAGGTTTAGGTTTCTGGTGTGCTGAGGATGAGTGTGGTTGAGAGAGAAGGAAGAGTAGTGAACTTGGTGATTACTGACAACAAATTGAGAAACTGGGAAACTAATGAGTTCGGAATGGAAATTAGGAATGATTATGGTTGATGGAATGAGTATGAGTGTTAGTGTGCTATGAGGAGTGGCCTCTGAGATTGAATATGTGATTATGATATGCATTGTGCTCCGTCGTAGGGGTTGTGGCAGTCTCCCGCTTACGTTCGGATGAGAGGTTTGAAGCTGGGCTTCTCACTCATATTTCTCGCAACCAGAGGAAGTTGGTAGGGCACTCTCCCTCGGAATGTTTTCCTCTGAAAGGAGATGGTGGTAGGGCACTCATCCCTCGGAATTATTCCTCCTGAAATGTGATTTCTTTCTGATTGCAAGTTGGTAGGGCACTAACCCACGGAATCATGCGGCAACAAGAGGAAGGTGGTAGGGCATTCTCCCTCGAAATGTTTCCCTCTGAAATGAGAAGGTGGTAGGGCACTCATCCCTCGGAACTATTCCTCCTTATGCTCAATAGAGAGACTAATCCGGGAGTTGTCGACCGAATTTTATGTCGGGTTTGGCACTAACCGACATGTGATATCACAGCCAATAGGACAGACATTCATCATATGCATTTTCTATATGCTTGCTTGCTTTGATTACTTGAGTTTGCCTAATTGTATAATATGCCTACTTGCTTCTTGAGTTACTTGTTATATATATATGAATATTACCTGTGTTTTTCTTGCTTACATTATTTGTGATTGTCTGGTGCTGAGGAGGTTAGATAGGTGGTGGCGATGGGATCGCATGGAGGTTAGGGTGGCGAAGGTTGTGGGATACAGCGGTGTGATTAGTATTAGTTAGAATTCCCCTAAGTTTAGATAACCCTGGTTTGTGGTTTATGGTTTATGTTCTTTATTTATATATATTTATTCTAAGCTTTAATATCTGTATTTGATGTGAAGTTCTAGGATTGCCTTCGGCGTCCTGGAGCCTTACATCTTACATATTGAGCACTGTTATCATACTGAGAACCTCCGGTTCTCATTCCATACTTTGTTGTTGTTTTTCAGACACAGGTTGCAAATCCACCTCGGTGAGATTGCGGATATGGTGACAGAGCGGAGTATGGTTCCTCCTTGGTTTATTTTTATTTTACTTTATTGTAGTTACTCTCACATCTCTTTATATATTTGTCTTTATGGCCTTAGAGGCTTATTTGAGAGAATAGTTGTATAAGCTGTTTTTTACTCCAAAACTCTGTATGTCTGTATATACTAGTCGGCTTAAACTCCACAAGCTGCGGCTAGTTTCCTATGATATTTATATTATTATATCTATATATGTTCTATTCGTTTGCATATATACCTTGTATCTTATGCGTTAGCTTCGTGTGAACGTTTCACACTTTTGTAATTCTGTCTATGAGCTTAATCCTTCATCGGGCTTCTAGAATATAATATTTCCTTCTATATAAGTATGTATAAGCCTTAGAATTGTCGTAACCTCTTATTAACATTTACTTTACGGATAGAGGTAAGGTTTAGGGTAATTAGGGTGTTACAATCACCACCTTCAGACACTTGCACTGGTACAGCGAGTCACCATACTTCAACAGCTTTACATAGTCTTTTGCAATCTTACCAATAAAATTCTTGGCGGTGTTGGTTTGTCCAAGTGCAAGCTTGTAATAGCCTTTGTTGTAGAGCACGTGGAGGAGATCTTCGTAGAACGGGTGAATATCATCGAGGCGAGGAAACTCATCAATGATGGTAGAGAGCTTGTCATGAAAATTTTGTTTAGTGTACTTCATTTTTCGCATATAAAACTGACGGAGACTAAAAATTGCATATCCTTTGTGCATGACGGTTGGTGTCTGGCGCTGGGTACGGGAGATGACGGTGGTGGTGATGGTGGTAGTTGAGAAGGAAAGTGGTGGGAGGATTTAGGATTGAGGGAGTGTAGTGTAGAATAAAATTAGAGGTTAGAGTTAGATTATATTAGAGGGTAGTTTGAAAATTTTATTTAATTTTTTAAAGTTTGGATAATTTTGTCTTCAAAATTCCATCTTTCATGGGTATAACTTTAATTTTCGTCTTTCATGAGTAAAAATGTCAGTATCTAAATCTTTCATGGTCAGAAATAGTTATTTACTCTTTATTTATAGATGAATGTTTTGAATTAAATAATAGTAAGGTATTATTTATCTAATCCACTTACTAATTAGTGGAAATATATTAAAAAAAACCTATGCCGTATTAATTGATAATATTTCATACTCCATTATGTATGATAATGTTCCATGATATGCCATCCCCAATAATAATCCTTTTATAACATTTTCTCTTGGATGTCATTAGGGATATGCTTTGTTAAAAACATTGTCAGAAAAAATCATGCATCATGCAGGATAAAATCCTGATTAAAGAAAAAAGATAATATTTTTTATAATGAGAATTTTCTCGTTTAAAAGACCTCATAAAAAAAATCCAATGGGATGAAAATCTGGAAGAGTATAGTCTCTCACTCTCTTGATAACATCATATAAAATCTCGATAGTGACACATTCTAATTTTATGTACTAGATTTTCAAATGAGGATGCAGGAAGTGACTTGGTAAATAAGTCTACTAAATTGTCACTTGAAAGAATTTGTTGAATGTCAATTGTTCCTTAATTTTAAATGTCGTGTATCAAAAAGAATTTGAAAAAAATATGATTCGTTCGATCACGTTTGATATATCTACTTTTGAGTTGAGCAATATATGCCGCATTATCTTCATACAACGTTATAAGGGTTATCTTGTCAAACAATCCACATGATCATTGAATATATCCAATTAAACTCCTAAGTCAAAAGCATTCACGACTTGCCTCATGTATTGCAAGTATTTCAGCATAATTAAAAGATGTTCCAGTTATAATTTGTTTCGTAGATCTCCATGATATACTTGTATCACCAAATGTAAACAAGTATCCTATTTGGGATCTACCTTTATGGAGATCAGATAGATGACCTGCATCTACATAGTCAACTAATTGTTACTTAGATCCACAAGGATAAAATAACCCCATACCAGTTGTTCTACGAAGATATCGAAACACATTTTTTATTTCATTTCAATGTCTTCTGGTTGAAAAGAAACTTCATCTCACTAATACATTTACAGCAAATGCTATATCGGGACCTGTATTATTAGCAAGATACATTAGTGCCCCTATGACACTAAGATATGGTACTTTATACCAAGTGTTTCTTCATCATCTTCTTTTGGTCGAAATGGATCGTTCTTCACATCTAGCGATCTTTCTATCATTGGGGTTCTTATTGGATGTAATTCATTCATATAAAATCTCTTTAAATTTTTTTTGTGTAAGTTTTTTTATGAATAATATCTTTTTTGTTACATACTCAATCTGAAAGCCGAGATAAAATTTGGTTTTTCCAAAAATTTTTATCTCAAACTCTTCTTTCAGTGTATTTATTATCGTTGGGATCTATTCAGGAAAACCAGTGATATTTAAATCATCAACATACATAATAATTATAATGAATCTAGATACATATTTTCTTATATAAACACATGGGCCAATATTATCATTTTTGAATTCCTTTTCATCAAATACTCTGTACGACAATTGTATCACATCCGTCCAGATTGCTTTAAACTATATAAAGATATTTGCAATATAATCGAGTATAATCCTTAAGAGTCTCTTCAGATGATTCAGATATCTTTAGTCATTTAAAGACTCTCATATAGATATGACGATCTAATGATCCATATAAATAGGTCATGATCACATCCATTAGGAGCATATTTAGCTTATGGTATAAAGATAAGCTAATCAAATATCTCAAGTAATTGTATCAACTACATGAGAGTAGGTCTTATCATAGTCTAATTTGTAAGAAACCTTGTGCTACAAGTCGAGTTTTGTAGTATACAATTTTATTATTCTCGTATCGTTTTCTCATAAATTCTCATATGTATTCAACAGGTTTCACACCTTCGGATCTTCGGGCTACATGTTCAAAGACTCACGTTTTGCAAGTGATTCTAATTTATTTTTTATTGCTTCTTTCTTTTTTTTTTCAATCATCCATTTGTCGACATTCTTTGACGGTTTTTGGTTTATGATCCTCATTTCATGCATATTATCTAACGCTGCATTATACGAAAATATATTATCGACAATTATTTGTCTTTGCTTTTATTTTTTTCCTGTAAAGATATTTTATCTAGATAACATCATCTTGACAATTTAATATTTTGGATTTTACTAAATAAATATAGTATATAACTAGTATATAACTAGTTTTAATATTTTGGATTTCACTAAATAAATATAGTAGTTATTTTAAAAAAATTATATTAAAATAATAAGATTCAACAAGTGATCTCACAAATCGATTTTTTAATTATTGAGTTCTATCATATAAATTAAACAATAATAAAATTATAATTTTAAAAAATTTAAAAGATTTAAATTTTAAAATAACTACTATATTATTTAGTGAGATTTAAAATATTAAAATTTTAAATATATAATCAACAATAATTTGATAAATTTGTTTAAATAAAAAAAATTTACTATAAAAAATTACAATTTAAAAAATATAAAATTTTAAAATACAAATGACAAAATAACTTATAATAATTTAATTATTTTTATTATTTTATGTAAAGAGAATTTTGTTTATTAATATCTAAAAAACAATATTAAAATTCGTGCTATCAAAAAATATTTAAAATTTAATATTATGAAGAAAAATAAAAGAAATTTATATAAGGACTAATTTGATTAATTTTTAAAATTTTAGAGATGAAAATGACTTACGTCTAGACTTTCAGGACTATTTTGATTATAAATAACTTTATTACATGTCAAGTGACACGTCAACCAATCATCTTGTAACATGTGACATTAACCTACCATGTCATCATGTCATGTGGCACTTAACGTGATACGTCATCATCTAACTAACGGAATGACCAATTTGATTTACGTTTTATCTTTCAAAGACTAATATGACTAAAAATATTATTTGAAGACTAATTTAAAAAATGAGTGATTTTTTAGGGACAAATGTGACTATTAACTCTTAATTTAGTATTAATCTTTAACTACTAATATACAGTCTAGGGTTAGAGGTAATATTTTTTTCTTAAGGCATACCATGTTTAAACACTTCTGCATATCAAAACTTACTAATGGTATGATGGAGAGGTATCAATAGTGATTAATCATAAAATTAAATTGAAATTAATTTTTTAATAGATTGGATGACTATAAACATGTTGCATACATGTCGCCTCTAAAGATCGAATCTGGAATATAATGTAATATGATGTTTAAGCAACTCAAATCATTATTACTTGTGATAAGTCTCATAATGTACACAGATATGTTTAATCTATATAAACGGCCATATTTAGTGAATAAAAATTTGAAGAAAAATAGGAAGGGAAGAGGGAGAGGAGGGGGTGTTTCAAAAAAATACATCTTTTGTTTTTGTCATGCAAAAAACCCGAAAAAGATACATCTACCATGACTTGTGGCCATCATCCATCAAAGTTTGTATCCTAGGCCTACACATAAAACATTGAAGATAGGTTTTTTTTTTGTTAACTTGAAGTTAGTATTTGAATTCTATTAGACTACGTTTTAGGGAGGAAAATTGAAAACCCAAAAATATCCATATCCAATCTTCTATTCAATTCAAGCCCATATTATGAATACCCAAAGCCAATGTCTAGAAATGCGTAAGCCACCACACCAGTATTGCAAGACAGGTGTTGTAGTGGTAAAGCTGATTGCCTCAAATACAGCCACACCAAATGCGATTTTTAACCGTGACCAGGTTAGTGTGTGTGACTGGATGAATGTGCGGGGTGTTATGTTGGATTAAATTAATTTTAATAAGGCAGATCATTTATATTGAATCACAAAAAATATATCATAATGCGAAAGGATACTTTTACTCATAAAAGTTAGAAATTGATGAAAAGATTTGAATCTTGTGGTTCTTTCGATCTTCCTCAACTAAAGTCTTCTGTGTTTTTAGGTGGCTAAACTACAACTCTTTTGATGGGGAAAGAGCAACAAAGGCGGTATTGGTATATTGGGGATCGAAACTCTGAAGGTCTATTTATATTTGAGCATAACACCCATTAAACTCTAAAACCCAAATAAAATAGTATCTAAAACCCAAAAGATAATATATCTAAAATTCAAAAAGATAATTATCTATAGAACAAAAGATAATATCTAGTTTTATTCTCATTTAATTCCAAATCAAAAGTAATAATGACTTATTCAATTAATATTTATAACAATAAATGAGATCATCACTATATAAGTCATTTAATTTAAAATAACATAATTTGTGACTATAATTAATATATGTATTGCTCACAAACAAATTAGGAAATTAAAATAATTTCTTGACAATCTCCCACTTGGGCTATACATATATTCTTTCTTGACATATATTCACATCTTATAAACTTTATGCGTGCATCTGAATGCTATTTCTCTCATTACTTTAACAATCTGGTCCGTCTCATACATTAGATATGGAACTACCACAGCTTTTATAACATTAATGTCGTGACTAAACCACGACAATCACCATCCTAATATACTTAACGACATAGATCAAATTTGGATGAGTAATATGAAAATTACATGCCAAGTGATCTTATGCATGTCTATTTCCAACTGGTCCAACTTTAAAACTTTATTGAGATCAAACATAATAAAAATATTGCAAAATGAACATTCCACATAACATAAAATAAACCATCAACTTAATTCTGTAGAAAAATAATTCAATATCTGTCATAGGTCATATAGCATAAAATAAACTCCCACTAAACTAAGGCATCACAATTATTGACACCCATCCGAGTAGTGTGCTCATGAAAGACTTTAAGGATCAATTCCTTGGTTAACGAGTCTGCTAGTATATATTCTATTTCTATATGTCCTATGGAAATCTGTTTTTCTTAACCTTTCTCCTTGATAACTAAGAGCTTTATGTCTATATGCTTCGATTTTATTAAGCTCTTATTGTTATTGGAGTATAGTACTGCTGACTTATTGTCACAGAATATCTTTAATGGTCTTTCAATATCATCTACTATATGAAGCTCAGTGACAAAGTTTCGCAACCATATGCCATGAAATCGAAATCAGAGTACCTAATGATCTCCAAATTTTCTGATCTCCGATAAATAAGCATGTAATCCTTTATTCTCTTTAAATAACGCATTACGCGTTTTATAACTATCCAATGATCCATGTCCGGATTGCTCAAGTATCTACCCCACACTCCCACTATAAATGATATATCGGGACGTGTGCAGATTTGAGCATACATTAAGCTCCCTAGTGCTGATGTATAAGGTTTATCATGCATTGTTGTCCTCTCAAGATCATTTTTAGGGCATTGCTTGAGACTGAACTTGTCTCCTTTAGCTACGGGTGTGTCCATTGGTCTACAACTTTCCATGCCATATCTACTTAAAATCTTTTCGATATAGTTCTTTTGTGATAATTCAAGAATACCTTGAGAGCGATCTCTTAGTATCTTGATTCCTAATATAAAAGAGGCATCACCAAGATCTTTCATTTCTAATTTGTTCGATAAAAATTTCTTAGCTTCATACAACAAGCCTATATCGTTACTGGCAAGTAGAATGTCATCAATATATAAGACCAAAAAAAAGTATTTACTCCCACTGAACTTGCGGTATACACATTCAGCTATTATATTTACCTCAAAATCATATGAGGTAATGACTTGATTAAACTTGTGATACCATTGATGGGAAGCTTGTTTGAGACTATAGATGGATTTTCTCTTTTCTCTGTTGGATCTCCTTAATGACCCTTTTTGAGGTTGTTGAGCTTGCTGTATGGGTTGGAGTTGAGGAGGATTCTCATTATTTTCTTGTACTGTAGCAGTATCTTGAGCAACAATAATATTCTCATTGTTCTCTTGTACTGTAACTAGATCTACAGTAGGATTCTCATTGTGCTCTTGTACTGTAACTGTATCTTGAACAGTAATAGGCACAAGGACCTGATCATTGTCAGTTACAGAATCCTCATCAAAAGCAACATTTCTAATATTTCCTTCCCCCTCCCCCCAAACTCAACATCCTCAAGAAATCTCGCATTTTTCGTCTCAAAAATAGACCTTGATGCAGGATTGTAAAACTTGTACCCTCGTGAACGCTCACCGTAACTAACAAAGTAGCAACTAATTGTCCTTGAGTCCAATTGTCTTTCATGCGGTCTATAAAGTCGCGCCTCAGCTGGACATCCCCAAATATGCAAATACTTTATACTAGGCCTTTTCCAAGTCCAAATTTCATATGGGATTTTGTTAACTGCTTTGCTTGACACCCTATTAAGGATGTATACTGCGGTCTTTAAGGCTTCTCCCCAGAGTGATTCAGGCAAGGAAGAATAACTAATCATACTTCTCACCATGTCTTTAAGTGTTCGGTTCCTTCACTCTGCAACACTGATAAACCACTATGTTACAGTTTATCTTGTTTTTAATTGAGTAGATTTTATCAATCTTTGATACACTTATTCAATGATTTGCACGAGTTTACGTTTTTCTTCCTGATTTTGTGCTATGGTTGAAAACGTGCTTCTTTAGCCTTAAATTTCCTATGTTTAATCCTCTCTTATTACTATTCGATGCCGTGATATGTGCGTTAAGTGATTTCAGAGATTACAGGGCAGGAATGGCTCAGAAGATGGAAAGGAAGCATGCAAAAGTGGAAGGAACACAAGAAACTGAAGGAACTGCTAAAGCTGTCCGGCCTGATCTTCTGATACTAAATCGACCATAACTTGAGCTACAGAGATCCAAATGACACGGTTTTAGTTGCGTTGGAAAGTTAACGTCCGAGGCTTCACAACGATATATAATTTGATATAGCTGCCCCGAAGCCAGGTGACGCGAACGCGTGCTTCACGTGGATGCGTGACCTGGCAAAAATCCAATCCACGCTAATGCGTGGACGACGCGTCCGCGTCACTTTGCCGCGACCTGTACGTACCAGAAATTGCTGAGGGCAATTTCTGGGCTGTTTTTGACCCAATTTTCGGCCCATAAAACACAGATTAGAGGATATAAAGTGGGAAAATCCATCCATTCATTCAATACATATCATACAACATTCATAATTCACAATTTTAGTTTTTAGATGTAGTTTTAGAGAGAGAGAGGTTCTCTCCTCTCTCTTAGGATTTAGGATTAGGATTCCTCTTAAAGGAATTAGGATTTCTTCTTCTCAATTTTCAGGTTCAATGTTCCTTTTATTTATTTTCTCAATTTGGTTTATGAACTCTTCATGTTTGGATTGATTTTCTTTTATTAATGGAATTTGAGGTATTTCAGATTATGATTTTATTTAGCTTTTTACATTCTTAGCTTTGGTTGATTAATTGGAGACACTTGAATTATCAAACTCAGCTGTTGATTAAAATTGGAATTACTAATTGATCTGGATCACTCTAAAGCTAGTCCTTCCATAAGGATTGACTAGGACTTGAGGATCAAGCTAATTAGTCCACTTGACCTTCCTTTGTTTAGTAAAGGCTGACCAAGCGGGATTAAAATCCAATTTCATCACACCTGATAAGGATAACTAGGATAGAAATTCCAGTTCTCATACCTTGCTAAGAGTTTTCTTAATTATTAATTTATTTTTCTTGCTATTTAAATTACTTGTTATCTATTTCAAAAACCCAAAAATATATCTTTTTACATAACCAATAATAAATCATACTTCCCTGCAATTCCTTGAGAAGACGACCCGAGGTTTGAATACTTCGGTTTATAAATTTTATTGGGTTTGCTTAAGTGACAACCAAACCTTTTGCACGAAAGGATTTTATGTTGGTTTAGAAACTATACTTACAACGCGATTATATTTTTATATTTCTTTACCGATAGAAATTCTAATTGTCAAACACCACGATCAGATTTGACAGCTTTAATTTTCTTTCCAAGTTGAAGTTCAACTTCAGCTTTGAAAGACTTGAAAACATCCAAGGCTTGGGACTTTTCATGAATTAAATATAGATACCCATAACGAAAGTAATCATCTATGAACGTAATAAAGTACCGTTGTCAATTCCAAGAGACAGTAGGGAATGGGCCACATATATCGGTATGTATCAGTTCTAAGACATCTTTCGCTCTCTCGGCACCTAATTTCCTTTCGTTTGTCCTTTTTCCCTTTATATACTCGATACAGACTTCAAAGTCTACCAAATTTAGGGGTCCAAGAATTCCATCCAACACGAGCCTGTGAATTCTCTGTTTAGAGATGTGACCTAGGCGTTTGTGCCATAATGATGCCGAATTCTCATTTAGTTTTCGTTTTTTACCTGTTTGCAGTATTTCATTATTATAGGAATTTAAGTCAAGCCTATATAAATTATCCACCAAATGACTAGAGCAAATATTATTCGAATTATAGAAAAGACTGACTTTATTGTCTCCGAACGAACAAAATAACTTGATTTGTCCAAACGAGAAACAGAAATCAAATTCCGTCTAAATGACGGTACATAAAATGTCTCTAATAAATCCAAGTAAAAATTTACTCGTGGAACATAATCTAAAGGTTCCTATAGCTTCGACTGCAACTATATTGCCGTCTTCTACATAGATGTATCTTTCAGCATCATTTGGCGGTCGGCTCCACAAGCAACCCTGCATAGTAACACTTACATGAGTAGTAGTAGCAGAATCTATCCACCAAGTATCAACTGATGCATAACTTAAACTAGCCTCAAAACAAACAAAAGTAAGAATTATACCCTTCTTTACACGCCAAGTGGCATATTTGGTACAATCCTTCTTTATGTGTCTCACCTTCTTACAGGAGAAACAAGTTGAAACTTAATCCTGTTTCTTAGCCTTTTTCCGCTGAGAAGGCACATCCGCAATAGTATCACGCTTTCTTTTATACTGAGAAGATGAAACCATGTGAGCACTTTCAGTCTTATCTTGCTGTAGCCTCTCTTCTTCTTGCACACAGTGAGATATAAGCTCATTTAAGGACCAAGTGTCCTTCAGAGTGTTATAACTCACTTTGAATTGTCCAAAGTGTGCAGGAAGGGAAATCAAAATGAAATGCACGAGTAAATCTTTAGATAACTCTAACTTTAGTGCTTTCAATTTTGAAGCAAGATGAGACATTTTCATAATGTACTCCCTTATGTTCCCTTTACCTTTATACCTCATGGAGACAAGTTTGCTCAAAAGACTACTTGCCTCCGCCTTTTCATTCTTAGTAAAGAATTTTTCAACATTCTTTAGGAACTGTTTGACATCTTTATCCTCAGTAATTGAGCCCCAAAACGCCTCAGGAATTGAGCGTTTCATGATCATAATGCTCATTCGATTGGATCTCTCCCACTTCTCTATTTTAACCTCGTTGAGGTTTTCCGGAGTGAAAGTGGGTTTCTCCTCTCGAAGAGCTATATCTAAATCCATACAACCGAGGACAATCTCCACGGTATCCTTCCAAACTTTAAAGTTTAAACCATTCAGCATAGGAATACTACTGATTTGTGCAGAAACATTGGTAGCTAAAGCCATAATTTCTGGATTAGAACAAATAAACATGCAGTAAATATTAGTTAAATAATGGAAAAAATCCATATTGAGATATCTAGAACAACATTAATTTTCAATTTTTGGATAGAAAAATTAACTGTAAGTGATACTCTCATTGAGACTTTAAGCCTTTCTTTGGACCGACTTAATGCGCACATGGAGACTTAAACTTCGCAACCTATTTATTACCGCATATATTTTCTATTAATTGGCCAAACAATAACCTTCTTTTGGGCCGATTATTGATTGCATAATCAATAGAAAATAAACAAAAATGTGCAATGCTTATTATTTGGCCAAATAATAAACTTTCTTTGGGCCGATTATTATCCGCATAAATAATAAGCATTACTTTATTCTTAATTTGTCACCCAAATATTTATTTACCATCAATATGTGTATGTAATTCGGCCAAATATAGACTTTCCTTTGGGTTGACCAATATTCGAATGAATTACATATCACCATATTCCTAATGTCTTAAATAAATTAATTTTCACAAAAGAAACTACTTTAGCAGCATAATGTTCAATTAATTTATTCCAAAATCAAATCTTTATAATAATAGGTATAATAATCCAAATTATTACTAGTTTCCTTATGTAACAATTAAAAAAATATTTAAATTCTAAAAAGAATTAAATTTTAATGGTTTCTTTTTCCGACCTTAAAAAAAACTATAATTAAATGACATTGAAACAAATTTATGTGCCAAAAAAAATTCTTGATCCGTTAAAATTAAAATCAAGCATTATAATTCAATAATACTCTATTAATGCTTTAAAAATAAATCATTAATTTTATGAGTATCAATTTATATATTTTATGAGTATCAATTTATATATATACACACAAATAAAGCAACCAAAGCATGCTTATATTTCACCGTAACAAGCACACAATATATATATGTATGTAACCGAACAAATTAATAATATGTATATAAAGTTATAAACGACATATATATATATATATATATATATATATATATATATATATATATATATATATATATATATATATATATACGCACATTCGCTCACATAATACATACATATGTATATTTTTATATATCCAATATCATAAGGTAAGGAATAGATATATACATCTATTCATATATTGAATATCTATTCATATATTGATTCAATAGAAAATAAAACTGAATGTGCAATAAAACTGAATGTGCAGTATATATATATATATATATATATATATATATATATATATATATATATATATATAGTCGCTCACATAATACATACATAATGTATATTTTTATATATCCAATATCATAAGGTAAGGAATACATATATACATCTATTCATATATTGATTCAATAGAAAATAAAACTGAATATTTTTTATGATTAAATTATGAATAATTCTGATACCACTTGGAATAAATTAATTTTAATAACTCATATCATTCATATTGAATCACAAAAAATATATTATAATACGGAAACGTACCTTTATTTATAAAAGTCAAAAATAGATAGAAGAATTTGAATCTTGTGGTTCTTTCGATCTTCCCCAACTAAAGCCTTCTGTATTTCTAGGCGGCTAAACTGTAACTCTTTTGATGGAAAAAGAGCAACAAAAGCGGCTTTGGTATATTAGGGCCGAAACTCTGAAGGTCTATTTATATTTGAACATGGTACCCATTAAATCCTAAAACCCCAATAAATTAGTATCTAAAGCCCAAAAGATAATATATTTAAAATCCAAAAAGATAATTATCTAAGGAACAAAAGATAATATCTGATTTTATTCTTATTTAATTCCAAATCAAGAGTAATAATAACTTATTCAATTAGCATTTATAACAATAAATGAGATCATCATTATATAAGTCATTTAATTTGAAATAGCATAATTTGTAACTATAATTAATATATATATTATCCACAAACAAATTAAGAAATTAAAATAATTTTCTAACATATTATAGTATTAAAAATACTTGGTGTGTAAGTTTTTTGAATAACTAAATTGTTTAAAAATAAAAATCTATTAGCGCATTACTTCTCTCTCTTCTAATGATCATCCCTCATTCTTTTTCTTACATTCCTTTTTTCTTCTTTAGTGTCGTTGTCGTCATCAATGCCGCCATCGCTATCGCTATTGCTATCGTTGCTATTACCATCGATGTCTTCTTCTTCTTCTATTTTTTTCTCTTCATCCACTTTTAATATCACATCGTTCTCACCATTTTCATCTTCTTCTCTTTCAAATGTTTAAAAAGTTAGAACACAGAAATTTTGATACACAATATATAAATTTTGGTGTACATTATATAAATTTTAGTATATAGTACAAAAATTTGTTAAGGATCACATACCCAAAACATTAACACACAATTAATAAAATATACACAACATATAAATTTTTGTGAACACTACAAATTTTGTTGCATAACATAGGATTTTTTATGTGTAGTATAGAAATTTTTGGTGGACTAAATACTTAAAACATTGACTCACCTACATTTGCAACAAAAATTTGTGTTATGTGTAAAGATTTGTGTGTTATGTGCAAAAATATGTGTGCTATGATAAAAAATTGGTATGCTATATCAATAAATTTTGTGTTATATGCAAAAATTGTATGTTATACTTCGAAAATTTGTATGTTATATTAATAAATTTTTGTATTCTTCAACAAAAATTTATGTGGTACAAAAAATGCGAAAATAAAAAAAAATACTGATGTATGCACACTTTTTTTTTTTGAGGAATTTTGTACCAACTTAATTGATTTTGATTAAAAAAGACTTTGTACACATAGCATCACTTTTACTGTATTTATATGACAAAAAAAATAAAAAAAGTTTAAGACATCTAATATTTATTTTCATAAATTATGTGGCTACATTCACAATTTTTTATTTTTCTTAACTTCCTCTCTCTCGATTGCTTCTCTCACAAGTTTAAAATACGTGTAACTCTTTTAATTTTTTTTTCTTTCTTATCGACGTTTTTCTTAACCATCTAATTAAATGGTTAATTAAGTAATTTATATATTATATTTACATTTAATAAATTATTTGTGACATTATCCTTGGGTCATGAATCTCAACTATTGCTCTAAATATCTTATGTCCAAATCTGAAGAATCTCATCACATTATTCAGAATTTTTTTTTTTCATAAGCTCTAATGATCTCATCAATGTATATTATGGGCCAATTTAGATAAACAACTTGTATTAAAAATAATTTATAAATAAATTATTTTGTGTTTAAAAAATTATCATAAAAATATTTATTTTAAAGTTGTTTAATAAATAAAAATAATAAAATAATTTTTATAAAAAAAAGTCAAATTTTTTTATTTATTAAAAATTTTTAAATAATTTTTTGAAAAATTAAAAATATATTTAAAAGATTATACCAAGATTCTAGTACCATAACTCTTTTTTAATTATAATATGACAGAAAGTATGCACTGTCTCCATTTGTGAATTAAAAATTTCCTTGAATACATACACTGGAAATTAAAGAAACAATTTGATAGATTAGAGCATATTTTAAACTAATATGCCGTATTTAGTTTAATTCTAAATATTATTTTAGCATTGCTACATATACAAGTTGTATGTGATCATGTATTAACCAAGTTTTCAATCGCAAGGTAGGTTCATTTACTAATATTTTTTTTAGTGTGTGATTCTCAGTTTAATTTTCATATTCGATTTTTTTTATTTATACAAACTCAAATGTGTTATTCGAATAGTTTATAAATCTGTTACTATTGAAGGTAAAATTACGTATTGTAATGTTGAACAAGAAATTACTTAACTGAAATTTAATTTAAAAAAACTCATATACCAAATTTTCCTGATGTCGGTAATTTATGTTCAACTAGAGAAAAACAATTGAACATATTAAATTATGTATACATTTCTTGAATTTACCTGCCACTCATTGGATTCTTTTCTTTGAATTATTTAAAAAAAATATTTTGTCTTTGAAATTTGTTAAAAATTTAAAAAATATTAAAAATATTTTTAAATTTTATTTTATTTTAATCCAAAAGATTTCGATTTGCATCAAATATATCCTAACTAAATTTTAAAAAAAATTAAGATTAATATGTAATAATACATAATAATTATCTCTAATTTGTTTGTATTAATAATTGTTCTTATAATATTATTATTAAAATTGGTACTAAATTCTTTAAAAAATTACCGTCAAAAATATATTTAATACAAATAAAAAAATTTTAAAATTAAATTAAAATAAAATAAAACTTAAAAATATTTTTAAAAATTTTAACAAATTTTAAAATCAAAATATATTTTACCCTTAAAAAAATTATGCGTCCACACGGAAGCTATAGCTATGGACCACTGCATATCCTTTTACACAAACTACAATATTCTTATAATTGTTACAATGATTTAATTAGGCAAGTTTGTTCTCATATATAAGTTGGATTTATCAAATTAAAATTTGAATAAAGTGATTTTATAAAATTAATTTTGGGTAGAAGTAAATTTGTGTCAACATAATTTATATTTGGTAATTTTATATTAAAATTAATTTTAATAAAATAAATATTATTTGAATAATATTAGTTAAAATCATTTTTAAATAGATAATTAATTAATTATTAAAAAACATAATATTAAATTATAATATTTTTTTAAGTATATTTTCGATAATCTTATTTTTATTACAATTTTAGATTCTAACTATTTATTATTTTATTGGTTATATTTTTATTACTATTTATAATTAATTTTTTATTTAATTTATTATTTCTAATAAAAACAATAATACATATTATAAAAAATTAGAATAATAAACAGTGCAAAAAATTACAATGATAAAAATTACAATAATAAATGTATTCTCAGTATAATTTTAGTTAGTATTATTTTAGACGGTAAAAATTTTATTATTTATGACTCTATTGTTATGTATAACTAATTTTTTATTTATTTTTGTTCTTTTTAATATAAGATCAATAATTCATATTATAACAAAATTATATAAAAAATTTAATAAAAAAATTCAAAATATAAAAGTACTAAAAATAATAAAAAAAATAAAATATTTAAAATGACATGAAACAAATCTGAAAATTTAAAACTATTAAAACCAATAATAATCAACAAATGTAAATGTTAAGTGAAGTTACAAATTCTAGCTTCAAATTGCATTTAGATTAGAACAAAAAAGGTTACCAAACACCAAAAAACAGCGTTCAAAAAACTTAAACGCCCTTTTATCCTGTCTAAATGAAAATCAAATGTGTCCAACAATTTGTGGTTGCAATTTTACATACATAAAATTTCTTTTTCTCTTCTAGCTCCTCCATATTTTTCTTTTCTTTTACTCTTCTCTCACTCCTCTCTGCCTCTTCAAAAATATTGTTTTGTTTTGAAACGTTAATTAGAATAGAACAATGTGCTTCACTTTACTAGAACATTCAAAGCAGAGAAACAACTGGGTCTTAACTAATATCAATCCAGATATTCCTTTTTTTTTTCTTTTTGTCTTAATATTTACAATTCCATGGAACTTCATTCCTTTAGTGGCACTTTGCTCATTCCCTTAAACAAAAATCTGTCACAATGATCAAATACTTCATTAGGATCCTCGAAATAAAAATTAAACCAAAATAGAGACGATATCTGTAAAGTCTCGTACACAAGCTAACACACACCGTTCTCTGCTCTTGGATGGGGTGTGGAATCTTCTAAATGAATGAAAACCACTCCACATCCAAAGGCGAGAGGTTAGAGTGCCGGAGTTAGTGTACAAGGCAAACATGAATAACAACTTTTTTTTGGAAAATTTGCTAGAAAGCAAGAAATGTTAAATTATAGAATCTAATAATATCTCTACAAAGAACCGATATTACAGTTACAATTCAGGGTGTAAACCAATAAATAGCAGTAATTATGTTAAAATGAACAAAACCACATCCATACCATTGTTGGTTTTTCCTGAACTCAGTAAGCACAGGATATATGTTCTCAAATGCTGTGTAAGTCTCATCTCTCACCTATATGGAAAGAAAAACAAATAAATAATCTTGGCAACAAATACATCAAAACCAAAATGAGAAGTACAGACAATAAAAAAGAAGGAATATTACCTTGGCACCTGTTAGCACAATTTTCCCAGAGACAAATATAAGCAACACTATCTTAGGCTGCTTCATACGGTAAATTAGCCCCGGAAACAGTTCTGGTTCATACTAACACCACAAACAGCAAAGTTGAAGATCTATTCAATGTTTTCTTTCACTTGATGGCATGGGAATTGATTGGAGATGCAACATGTTTCATGATTACAATACCATTCATTAAGGTTCATTATTTCACACCATGTTACTTATAAAAAATATCATACACAGGAAAGAAATATAAGCTTCTGCAGCGTTCAATAAAACATTGAGCATAGTCAGCAGCAGCATCATCACATTAATAACTAAACAAAACCAGCTTAAGGTTGTTCAATATTAGTTTTGCATATGGAGTTTGATACATGTCAGATCAACGCTCTCCATAGTTGGAGAAACTAAAATTTAGACAACATACAATTCTCCATATATAATATCTCACACGGTACATAATTCAATCTCGATATAATTATTTTTAATGTAGAAGTCATGAGATACCCAAAACACGTTAAAAAATAATAATGTTAAATAATTAGTTAATAACTTACACTTGAGAAAGCACCATGGGAATATGCAAGACCCTCAAGTCTTATGGGGAACTTGACATCACAAGAGCCAACAATATTTTGAATCTTGAAATCCTGAAGCATGAAACAAAATGAGTCAACTACTATTAGATATAAGGTTCTGAAAACCGGATCGGACCGGCCAGTCGAACCGTGAAGCGCTGCAAAAAACGGATCGGTCAGATTCCAAAACCGCCGATTTTAAAAACCGCCATTGAACCATCGAACCGGCCAGTTTTTTGAATTAGGAAGCAAACGCCATCGTTTGGGTATGCTGAACCCTAGCTCCACTTCAGTCCAGCCCTAACCAAACCTGCAGAATGCGCTCTCTGCCTCTCTCACACTCAGTCCAGAGCTCCTCTCATCGAGCTCCTAGTCCTCCCTCACTTCCGTCCAGCCACCACCTGCTCCTCACTTCCCCTCCATCGTGCAGCAGCCATCGCAACCTTCCTTCCCCTCCATCGAGCAGCCACCGTGCGAACATGGAAGCCTCCGTCGCACAGCCACGGTCCCGCCGGCGCTAGCTCTGTTCCACCGCAGCCATTGTCCCGTTCGAAGCCTGT
This sequence comes from Arachis hypogaea, assembly GCF_003086295.3. Lineage (NCBI taxonomy): Eukaryota > Viridiplantae > Streptophyta > Magnoliopsida > Fabales > Fabaceae > Arachis > Arachis hypogaea. The sequence continues at coordinate 851,706 of NC_092043.1, read as the reverse complement.
TCGAAGGTGCTCCTTGTCTCGGTGTCTCCCTCTTGCGTGCTCTGTTCAAGGCTTCTAGCTTCTAGGTAATTTTTTTAACTATAATTGAATAACTTTTCATTTCTGTGAATTGTGATTTTTTATTTTTCTGTGAACTGTGAACTTTGTTGAATAATTATTAATTTTTGTTGCTGTCTTTTAACTTTTGTTGTTGCTGTTGTTATTGATAAAAATGGCTTTGTTACGCTGCTGCTGTTCAAATTATTGATAAAAATGACTTTGTTATTGATTATTTGTTGCTGTTTTTTGCTGTTGTTAGTGAACAATTACTGATGGGCTTATGAATTGTATCTGTTAGAAAAGAATCATGAGTTGTTTTGGCTGTTGTGAAGAGGATGATTATGCCAAGTCAGTTGAAAATGGAGGGCAATATGCCGTGAAAACCCCAGCAGGTAATTTGGCCCATTTTAGCTAAAGGATTACATCAAAGATGATATATGTATATAGGTCTCATTCGTGCAATTTGGTCGATTTCCATGTCCATCGTTCTATTTCAATTGCATTGGATTTGTAGTAGTATATGGTTAAGATGCTGTAGTTTGATGCTCAATTAGTCAATTTCAATAGTTTGTTTGATATTGTATTACCAGGAACTGAATTTTGGTGAAAGTGTTGTGAAACTTGTGACAAAATCTTTTGTACAAGGAATAATGGAAACTGTCATTCTTCTGAAACCGCAGAACCTCAGACCGTTTAAGTCCATCCCATTGAAGTTCCTGCTATACCGGCAAATGAACTAAAAGAAATTACGAATAATTTTGCACAAGAGGCTCTGGTTGGAGAGGGATCATATGAAAGAGTAAAACATTTCTTGTTTTACTTGATTTCTTGTTTATAATTATATTTTAGAATGTTTATTTATAATTTATTTATTATTTTATTCTAAAACAATTTTTCCGTTTGAACCACAGTTGGACCGATTGGACCAATAAACCAGTGACTAGAGCGGTTCGATAACCGGTTCGATTCTCAGAACCTTGATTAGATATAACAGTAGAGACTGAAAATAATTAGTAAACATAACAAGATATAACAAAAGTATTACCTTAAATTTGGCCGGGAAACCGAGCTTCTGGATAATTCGAGCATACTGAAGGAAAAAAAAAATGTAAAATTAGACATTGATACAAATTTTTAGGAATAAAGAGCATCCTAACGCACCCCCCTCTCTTTCCATATGAAGAAAGAAGGCAAATGGATACTCATGCACATGCAAAGAGGATGAAGACAAATAAGCACCTTATTCTACTCCAAACGACAAAATGAGCAGGGTTATAGCCAAACTATCACAAACAACATATTTGACCCATCTAATTAAAGCTCCATTCCCCGGATATTCAGTAACATACAGGATAAATAGAAAAAAAAAATAATGCATACCTTCCTTGCGGCCAATTTAGACTGTTGCTCACTCTTCGCTCCAGTACACACCTAGCCATACCAATGAAATTTAACATTAGGAATAAAAGCTAAAACTTAAAAAAGAGATAAATTGAACTAAAGCAACAAGAATCATCCAATCATGAATAAATCACAAAGCAAGAGCATTATTGAAATCATGACAGCAAAAGATTCATGATCAATTTAGCAAAAGTAGTTGCATATAGATGATTCACCACCGTTTTATTTGAGGACAGTGATATCCACTATCATCATTTATAACAGATAACTAGGTTATTATTATGGAACATACCATCTTGCCAGAAGCAAAAATGAGGGCAGTTGTTTTTGGTTCTCTGATCCTCATAATCACAGCAGCAAAACGCTATAAAGGATGATAACACAACTATTAGCACTGTAGAAATGACCAACCAGAATGAGTATATCAACTTATGGGTTAATTATTGATTTTGGATCAAATATAAACATATGTTTATATGATTCGAATATAACGTTTATATGTTTCAAAAAGCAAGATACATGGACAAAATGCATGTTGTTCTTAAGCAAACCATAATTATGATAGAGCAAAATGTTTGTACAACTTAGAACAAGATGCATAAGTTAAACTCAAAATCAACCAAGTGAAACTTGCCTTGGGATTGTACTCTGCATTACGAGCTTGAAGTGCAATCGTTTTAAGGTCCAACTTACAGTCCAAATTGACCGTTGATACAATATTTCTGAGGTACAATAACTTGGTTATCAGATTATAAAAGCAAAGTGATTACATATTCCAAGATAAACAACAAAGCTTTTAACACATGAAAAGTCAGCTACATAAACTAAACCTCATTAAAGAGTTCTATTGTAAACTATGTACGAAGACAAAATTATAAAGATCAGATAGATACACACTGAAGGGTAGGCACAATCCCAGAAGGGTGCTTGGTCAGATCCACTGGTTGGCTACTCTCCAATCCTTGGTCAGCCATGAACCCTGATAATTATACATTACACTCAATAAGTACCAAATTTTCTTCTTCGTTTTTTCTTACATAAAAAGAACTATTCCGACCAAAATAATTATTAATAAACCCTCTCCCCCCCCCCCCTTTCCCAAAAAAAAAAAAAAGACACCCACATCTTAAAATCTCCCCAAAAACGACAACTAAGAAAAGGAATGAAAAACCTAATAGCTGAACAAAATTCTTCCCACCATACAATATCTTGACCCTTATTCGTAACACAAGGAAACATTTTTACCAAAAGAACGCCCGGAAAAATAAAAAGGAACTCAGATCCCATATTTCCCCAAAGAGAATTGAGGAAAGAAAAAGTATAAAAAAAACATAACAGCTATAGACAAATTCCCCAAAATTCTGTGTTCTCTTAATTAAACATAAAATGAAAAGAGGGGTTGTATATATAATATACGTCGATTGAGACGAAGAACAAGCGAGATCAGACCTTTGAGCGCAAAATTAGGTTCGGATTAAAGTTAGGGATAAACGAGAATCTACAGATTTTGAAAAAATTGAAACTTAATTGAGGCGGGGAGCGTAAGAGAGTGGATAGCGCGGGAAGGATTCGAAGGAACGATTCTTTTATATGAGAAATAGATGCGATGTTATATAGAGAGAAGATAGATTTGGGAACAAGAGAGAGAAAGTGCAAGAAGGTTTTGTTCGTTGGTTGTGTGTTGTGGAAAGATCCGTAAAGGTGAAAGGGTAAAATTGCAAGACATCCCAAAACTTCAAACATTTAAAATTTAATATTTCAAACATTCAATTATCCAATACCACGTATCCTCAAAACATAACCAAAAACTTCAAACATTCAATAACATAATCAAAACCTTCAAACATTTAATTCCAATTTCCTTTAACCACTTGCATGATTGAAAAAAAAAAGGCGCGGCACAATCTCAAGATAATTGAATGGAATTCAAAGAAAAACAAAGAAAAAATCACAGAAATCACAAAATAATTGATGAAAGAAACAACAAGGTAAATGAAAATCACAGAAATCACTGTAGCTTACTTACCGAAAAGAAGAACGGCCAAAGACGAAGAACTATCGGCGACTGCGACTGAGACGATTCTGCCTCTGACGATCTTGCTGGACGGGGACGAGGGTGGCGGAGACCGAGAGACAGTGAGTGCGAGACCCAGAGAGAAGTCAGAGATCGAGACCGAGAGAGAAGTCAGAGATCGGAGGTGAGAGAGCTTGAGGTTGAGGGAGAGAGCGACGAGAAAGAGACTCCAGAATTCCAGAGAAGAAAGACGTTGAGGGCTGGGTGATCCGCAAAAGACTAGGGCATCAGATAGGGGGAGGGGGTGCCTTGCCCATGAAACGACGCCGTTTCGACTTTCGAAGAATATGTGCATGTATTTTCCTTGGGAAACGACCATTTGTACCGTGAACTTTACGAACACTAGCAAAAGTATCCATTAAAGAAAGAAACTAATGTTGTATCCATCAAAGATGGATTCCGTACGACATAAGTGTAAAGTGTAATCTTCTATCCTTGAATAGTTTCTCTTTCATATTTATTTTTGGTTTCACCTATGAAATCAATGCTAAGAAATCACATTTTACTTTCTAAACTGAAATTTAAACTTTAGAAAATCCAAATCTAAATCCTAAATTTATGTTGACTTTTTAATAAAATTTCAGAATTACTCCACCATTATCTTCAACCCCTCTTCTCTTCTTTCCTAAATCTCAAACACCTCCATTGCCTAAAAACCTTAATCTCAATACCTAAAAATCCCAAATTACCATTTTCTTAACCCTAATCTCAATACTCCTTTCAGCAAATTTCAATCTTCTCTTTATTCTTTCTTGTCTTCATCAGATGCTGGAGGAGATAATGCAAAGATACATGGACAAAGTGATGGTAAAGGTGCTTCAGGTGATGGTAATAACTCTTTACCCGATTCATCGTTGAAGGAGAATAATGGTGGAAAGAAAAGCTTGTTTTCTAGGAGTAAGCAATCACTTGGTAGAGTTATTCGCCAAGCCGCTAGGATCGGTGGATTTCGCCATTAAAGGAGGAAGGATAATAATTCCGAAATGAATTCTGATTGTCTAAATGGTTCTGGATTGAATGGTGTTGAGATGAATCATCTTGCAACTGTGAAAGGGAAAGAATCAGAGTCTGTGTCTTTGGTTGACATGCCGGAAAGAATCTTATTGTTGTTTATGACTGTGACAGTGGAAAAGGAGGAATATGAGGCTGACGGTTGGTAACGGTGGGGGTGATGATGGTGTTGGTGAAGGAGGTGGTAAAATTGATGAAAAGAATAAAGAGAAGATTAAAATTTGCTGAAAGGGGTATTGAGATTAGGGTTAAGAAAATGGTAATTTGGGGTTTTTAGGTATTGAGATTAGGGTTTTTAGGCAATGGAGGTGTTTGAGATTTGAAAAAGAAGAGAGGAGGGATTGAAGATAATGGTGGAGGTAATTTTGTAATTTTATTAAAAAGTCAATATAAATTTAGGATTTGGGTACTTTTGTCGTACGGAATCCATCTTTGATGGATACAACATTAGTTTCCTTTTTTAATGGGTATTTTTGTCAGCGTTCGTAAAGTTCATGGGTACAAATGGTTATTTTTCCATTTTCCTTATTTCCTTTGTCAAATTTGATATAATAGTTCGGTAATCAAACCAGTCAAGCTACTGTGTCACTGAATTATTGATTCAATCGGTGAATCATTAGTTAAATCGATGGATTTGATATTACGTAAATAAAAATATAAAATAGTAAAAAACTTAAAATTAAAATTTAAAATACATATCTTCACTAATATTTTAAAAATAATCAAGCTATTCTAAAATAATATGAAACAAAAATAATAAGTATTTTCATGTTCAAGTTCCTCTTCACCAATTTCTTCAAACTCTTTCCCATCACTCAAATCATAAATAGGAGGCTTAGTAAAATCTACCTCATCATCAATTCCAAGTCCAATGGGGAAGGATTCCTCAAACTCAAAAGGATCATATGTTGATGCGGAATCATCATAGATAGGGGAGCTTGGTGCTTGCCCCATTGATGGAGCAAAACCGTCGGTTAAGAATTTCTTCTCGGTTAGAGGAATTAACTTTATTGCAAGTATAGTTCCCAACCAACAAGTATTGCTCGATTAATGTTTTGATAAGAATTGGTTGTCACAAAGTCAACCCCAATATAATGTAACCGAGAGTATTGGTCTCGGGTCGTCCTCAAGAGAATGGGCAAATATGTGCATTAATATTGGTTAGAATTTCAGGGTTGGGAGTCATGAACAAGAAATTAAACTACTAAACTTATCCTGCAAGAAATCTTAAAGTGCAAGTAACTAACTAACTATGAAAGAACCAAGCAATTGAGATTTTTGGGTTTCAAATATGAATGATAAAAGGAACTCTGGCTAGGCATGGGAATTGGGATTACCATCCTTGTCTAATAACCATATCTTGACAATTATGAGGAACCAAGCTCATTAAGTTTACCCCTATGCTTGAAGTAAGTATAATGTCTACCTCAACGCATTAGGTACGTCAAATAGGCCTGATCAACATCAATCCATAAGTCCCAACCTATCTACTAATTAGATTAGCAGTGGGTTAGCGTTGATGGGTGTCAAATTGATCATCACGGGTTCTCGAATCACCAACTCAATTATACCCAATGACTCAAGTTTACCCAATTCCCTTAGCCTAAGCCAAGAGTAAAGAAAACTACTCCATAATCAAAGGAAATATTTCATCAAACACATAACATGCATCAACTAAAGACATATTCAAATTACAAAGTAATTGAAAACTACAAGTACCCACTAACAATTATCAATAGAAAACAACTCAATTAACATTATCAATCATAGAGAACATCAATGTGCTACTAGAAATTAAAGATCCATGAAATTCATAAAGTGAGAAGACAAAAGGGAAATAACAATAAAACATAAAATTCAACACAAGATCTAAATAAAATTATAACTAGAGAATTCAAATTAAGTAATGAAACCAAATTCAAAAGATCCAATTCAAAAATTTAACAAGGGAAGATCAAATCAAACCTGATCTAGAGAGGAGCCAATGTTTCTCTCTCTAGAATACAAGAACCAAAAACTAGCTAAAATTGTATGTAAGTGTGTAATGAATGATAGTTTGAAGAACCTTGCCAAGTGGTGAAATCCTCTAGAAGGGGATGGACGGGTGTGGAACGTGCTCTATCAAGACCGTTGGGAACCGCCACCAAAGTCGACATCTAATCCTTTATTTGAGTGGGTAAAACTCATAACTCTTAGCTTTATTATCCCATTTGAATTTGGTTTGCTTGAAACGGATGGCCAACTTAGGACACTTTGAGGAATTAAGCGTAAGAGGAGGATGTTTAGTGGTTGGCGTTGTAAGTCTAGGCTCATTATGGTTGGAAGCTCAAAATTTAGGAGCATGGATTGGACTAGTGCTCAAATGGATGGGTCTAGGAGGATAGTTTGGTACCTTCATGAGAATTCATCTTGCTCGCCACCCGGAGGGAATCACCATGATCAACTCAAAGACGGGTGTGAAAATAAAGTGTGGGATCCCAGATCACACAAGGAGGATCATCTTTGGGAGCCCATGGTTTGTGAAGAACTCCATCAAAGTTTGGAGTTATTAACTTTGAATGATGAAGCACAATGGAAGTCCAAGGATTGATGGATGTTCAAGGATGGATTCAAGCACAAGCCACATTGATGAAGAGCTCCCTGGTGCACCCAAATTGTAACCAATACTTTTTGCAATCCGAGTACAACTAACCAGCAAGTGCACTGGGTCGTCCAAGTAATACCTTACGCGAGTAAGCGTCGATCCCACGGAGATTGTCGGCTTGAAGCAAGCTATGGTTATCCTGTAAATCTTAGTCAGGCAGATTCAAATGGTTATGAGTTTTGATAATTAAAAGATAAACAAAACATAAAATAAAATAAAAGATACTTATGTAATTCAGTGGTAGGAGTTTTAGATAAGCGTTTGGAGATGCATTGTTACTTCTGAATCTTTGCTTTCCTACTGTCTTCATCCAATCATGCGTGCTTCCTTCCATGGCAAGCTGTATGTTAGTGGATCACTGTTGTCAATGGCTACCATCCGTCTTCTCAGTGAAAATGGTCCAGGTACGGCTACCGCACGGCTAATCATCTGTCGGATTCTCTCCTCTCAGTGAAAATGGTCCAGGCACGGCTTCCGCACGGTTAATCATCTGTCGGTTCTCACTTGTGTCGGAATAGAACTTCTCTGTCCTTTTGCACACTGTCACTACACCCAACATTCGTGAGTTTGAAGCTCGTCACAGTCATCCCGGCCCCGATCCTACTCGGAATGCCATAGACAAGGTTTAGACTTTCTGGATCTCAAGAATGCTGCCAATTGGTTCTAGCCTTTACCACGAAGGTTCTAATCTCACGAATTCGAATGCTCTGTTGTCAGGATATGCAAGTCAAACTCGTGGATCAGAAACCCAAGAGATTATACTACAGCTGTCGTCCAATGACTACGTTGAACATCATTAGACCGCTTGTGGTTGTCAGGCACGCGGATCTTGGCTAAGCGAGTAATGAAGATAGTGGGTGATTGTCACGGGTCACCCCTTCATTCTGACTTAACTGAATTAAGTACGAGAGTATATCTTGCAGAAGAAACAAGTATGGATTGAAAGAGAAACAATAGTACTTGCATTAATTCATGAAGAACAATAGAGCTCCGCACCTTAATCTATGAGGTGTAGAAACTCCACCGTAGAAAATACATAAGTGATAATGATGTTCATTAGTTTCGGCCCCAGAAGGGGAACCAGAATAACCAAGACGTCTAGTACAATAAGGAAAAGTAATATTTATACTAAACTAGTTACTAAAGATTACAGAAAATGAGTAAACTAAGGTAGATAGTGTAGAAATCCACTTCTGGGGCCCACTTGGTGTGTGCTTTGGCTGAGCTTTAAGCTTTACACGTGCATAGCTCTTTTCTGGAGTTAAACGCCAAGTAAAGTGCTAGTTTGGCGTTTAACTCCACTTCTGGTGCCACTTCTGGCGTTTTACGCCAGAAAAGGGTCTCTAGCTGACGTTTAATGCCAGTTTGGGCCATCAAATCTTGGGCAAAGTATGGACTATTATACATTGCTGGAAAGCCCAAAATGTTAGCTTTCCAGTCCAATTGAGAACGTGCTAATTGGACTTCTGTAGCTCCAGAAAAACGCGTTTGAGTGTAGGAAGGTCAGAATCCAACAACATCTGCAGTCCTTTCTCAACATCTGAATCAGACTTTTGCTTAGATCCCTCAATTCCAGCCAAAAAATATCTAAAATTACAAAAAAACACACAAACTCATAGTAGAATCCAGAAATATGATTTTTGCATAAAAACTAATAAAAATATAATAAAAAGTAAAAAAAAAACATACTAAAAACTACCTAAAAATAATGCCAAAAAGCGTATAAAATATCCGCTCATCACAACACTAAACTTAAATTGTTGCTTGTCTCCAAGCAACTAAAAACAAAATAGGATAAAAAGAAGAGAATAGACAATAAATTTCAAAATATCAATGAAGTTTAATTTTAATTAGATGAGCGGGACTAGTAACTTTTTGCCTTTGAATAGTTTTGGCATCTCACTATCCATTGGAGTTCAGAATTGTTAGCCTTTTTGGGAACTCAAAATACAGATAATATTATTGATTTTCCTAGTTAAGTTCTTTTTTATTCTTGAACACAGCTACTTTTTATGAGTCTTGGCCGTGACCCTTAGCATTTTGCTTTCTAGTATTACCACCGGATACATAATTGCCACGGACACATAACTGGGTGAACCTTTTTAGATTGTGACTTAACTTTGCTAGAGTCTCCAGTTAGAGGTGCCCAGAGTTCTTAAGCACACTCTTTTACTTTGGATCACGACTTTTACCACTCAATCCCAAGCCTTTCACTTAGACCTTCATGACACAAGCACATGGTTAGGGACAGCTTGATTAAGCCGCTTATGCCAGAATTTTATTCCTTTGGGCCCTCCTATCCATTGATGCTCAAAGCTTTGGATCCTTTTTACCCTTGCCTTTTAGTTTAAAGGGTTACTGGCTTTTTGCTCTTGCCTTTTGGTTTAAAGAGCTATTGGCTTTTTCTATTTTTTCTTTCTTTTTATTTTTTTTCGCAAGCTTTATTTTTCACTGCTTTTTCTTGCTTCAAGAATCAATTTTATGATTTTTCAGATTACCAATAACATGTCTCCTTTTTCATTATTCTTTAAAGAGTCAACTTTTCTTAATTCCAACTTCAAACATGCACTGTTTAAGCATACATTCAGAAAACAAAAATTATTGCCACCACATCAAAATAATCAACTATTCTTAAGATAATTTTCGAAATTCATGCACTTCTTGTTCTTTTGTAAATAAAAGCATTTTTCATTTAAGAAAGGTGAGAGATTCATGGAATCATTCATAGCTTTAAGACATAGACACTAAACACTAATGATCATTAATAAAGACAAAAAACTTAGACAAAACATGAAGCATAGGAAACGAAAAAAACAAGAAAACAAATAGCAAGAAAATTAAAGAACGAGTCCACCTTAGTGACGGCGGCTAGTTCTTCCTCTTGAAGATCCTATGGAGTGCTTTAGCTCCTCAATATCTCTTCCTTGCCTTTGTTGCTCCTCCCTCATAGCTCTTTGATCCTCTCTGATTTCATAGAGAACAATGGAGTGCTCTTGGTGCTCTATCATTAGTTGCTCCATGTTGGAACTCAATTCTCCTAAAGAGGTGTTGAGTTGCTCCCAATAGTTGTGTGGAGGAAAGTACATCCCTTGAGGCATCTCAGGGATTTCTTGATGAGGAATTTCCTCATGCTCTTGTTGAGGTCCATGAGCGGGCTCTCTTGTTTGCTCCATCTTCTTTCTAGTGATGGGCTTGTCCTCTTCAATGAGGATATCTTCCTCTGTGACAATTTTGGTTGAATTGCATAGGTGACAGATGAGATGTGGAAAGGCTAACCTTGCCAAAGTGGAGGACTTGTCAGCCACTTTGTATAGTTCTAGAGGTATGATCTCATGAACTTCCACTTCTTCTCCAATCATGATACTATGGATCATGATGGCCCGGTCCACAGTAACTTCAGACCAGTTGCTAGTAGGAATAATAGAGCATTGGATGAACTCCAACCATCCTCTAGCCACGGGCTTGAGGTTAGGCCTTCTCATTTGAATGGTGAGGTAGGTAGGGTTGTATGATGGTTTTGGGAAGAGGAATGGATGTGATTGGTGAAGAGCTTTTGGGGAAGAGGAATTGATATGATTGGTGAAGGGTATTTGGGGAAGAGTGTTATGGAAAGGTGTGAAAAGGAGAGAGAGTGAGTTGGGGTAGGTGGGGATCTTGTGGGGCCCACAGATCCTGAGGGGTCAAGGAATTCTGATCACTGCTCCTCTCTGGCGTTTAAAGGCCTTCTGGATAGCCCTTTCTGGCGTTTAACACCAGCCTTGCTGCCTATCCTGGCGTTAAACGCCAGCTTCCCTGCCTTTCCTAGCGTTAAACGCCAAGTTGGTGCTCCTTTCTGGCGTTTAACGCCAGCTCTGCACCCTTTTCTGGCGTTAAACGCCAGTTTGCCTGCCCATTCTGGTGTTTAGCGTCCAGAATGCTGCCTGCATGGGCGTTAAACGCCCATTCTGCTATCCTTACTGGCGTTTAAACGCCAGTAAGCTTGTCCTCCAGGGTGTGCTATTTTTTTCTGTTTTTGATTCTGCAGCTGTTTTTGTGACTCCACATGATCATCAACCTAAAGAAAACATAAAATAACAGTGGAAAATGTAATGAAAAAGTAATTAATATAGATAAATAAGATTGGGTTGCCTCCCAATAAGCGTTTCTTTAATGTCAATAGCTTGACAGTGAGCGCTTACAGAGCTTCACAGACACTCAGAGCTTGATTGTGGCCTCCCAACATCAAACTTAGAGTTTGAATATGGGGGCTCTGCTTGACTCTGTATTGAGAGAATTGGTTGAAGCTTTTCATGCTTCTTCTCAATGGTTACAGAGGAAGAACCTTGAGTCTTAAACACAAGGTAGTCCCCATTCCATTGCAAGACTACCTCTCCTCTGTCCACATTAATCACAGTTCTTGCTGTGGCTAGGAAGGGTTTTCCAAGGATGATGCATTCATCCTCATCCTTCCCAGTGTCTAGGATTATGAAGTCAGCAGGGATGTGAAGACCTTCAACCTTTACTAAGACATCCTCTACTAGTCCATAACCCTGTTTCATTGACTTGTCTGCCATCTCTAGTGAGATTTTTGCAGCTTGTACCTCAAAGATCCCCAGTTTCTTCATTACAAAGAGTGGTATGAGGTTAATGCTTGAACTAAGGTCACACAGAGCCTTCTCAAAGGTCATGGTGCCTATGGTGCAAGGAATTAAGAACCTTTCGGGATCCAGTTTCTTCTGAGGTAATTTCTGCTGAACCAAGGCATTTAGTTCCTTGATGAGCAATGGAGGTTCATCCTCCCAAGTCTCATTACCAAATAACTTGGCATTCAGCTTCATGATTGCTCCTAGATACCGAGCAACTTGCTCTTCAACAATATCTTTATCCTCATCAGAGGAAGAATATTCATCAAAGCTTATGAACTGTAGCATTAAATTCCATGGAATCTCTATGGTCTCTGTATGAGCCTCAAATTCCTTTGGTTCCTCAATAAGGAACTCCTCAGTGGTCAGTGGACGTCCATCAAGGTCTTCCTCACTGGAAATCACTACCCTTCCCTCCTCTCCAGGTTCGGCCACTTTAGATATATTTATTGCCTTGCACTCTCTTTCGGAATTCTCTTCTGTATTGCTTGGGAGAGTACTATGAGGGATTTCAGTAACTCTTTTACTCATCTGACCCATTTGTGCCTCCAAATTTCTGATGGAGGACCTGGTTTCAGTCATGAAACTGAGAGTGGCCTTAGATAGATCAGAGACTATTGTTGCTAAGTCAGAGAGGCTCTGCCTAGAATTCTCTGTCTGTTGCTGAGAAGGTGATGGAAAAGGTTTGCTATTGCCAAACCGAATTCTCCCACCATTATTATTATTGAAGCCTTGTTGAGGCTTCTGTTGATCCTTCCATGAGAAATTTGGATGATTTCTCCATGAAGGATTATAGGTGTTTCCATGGGATTCTCCCATGTAATTCACCTCTTCCATTGTAGGATTCTCAGGGTCATAAGCTTCTCCTTCAGAGGAGGCTTCTTTAGCACTGTCGGATGCAGCTTGCATTCTAGTCAGATTCTAAAATATCATATTGACTTGCTGAGTCAATATTTTGTTCTGAGCCAATATGACATTGGTGCATGAAATTGTGATCTCTTCTTTTCACAACTCAAATAATCCCCGGTGATGAATCCAAAAACTTGGTGTTCAATACCATGGCATAAACACAACTTCGCACAACTAACCAGCAAGTGTACTGGGTCGTCCAAGTAATAAACCTTACGCGAGTAAGGGTCGATCCCACAGAGATTGTTGGTATGAAGCAAGCTATGGTCACCTTGTAAATCTTAGTCAGGCAAACTCAAATGGTTATGAATGATGAATAAAACATAAAGATAAAGATAGAGATACTTATGTAATTCATTGGTGGGAATTTATGATAAGCGTATGAAGATGCTTTGTCCCTTCCGTCTCTCTGCTTTCCTACTATCTTCATCCAATCCTTCTTACTCCTTTCCATGGCAAGCTGTATGTAGGGTTTCACCGTTGTCAGTGGCTACCTCCCATCCTCTCAGTGAAAATGTTCAACGCACCCTGTCACGGCACGGCTATTCAGCTGTCGGTTCTCGATCATGTCGGAATAGAATCCAGTGATTCTTTTGCGTCTGTCACTAACGCCCCACAATCGCGAGTTTGAAGCTCGTCACAGTCATTCAATCATTGAATCCTACTCAGAATACCACAGACAAGGTTTAGACCTTCCGGATTCTCTTGAATGCCGCCATCAATTCTAGCTTATACCACGAAGATTCCGGTTAAAGAATCCAAGAGATATCCACCCAATCTAAGGTAGAACGGAGGTGGTTGTCAGGTACACGTTCATAGGTGAGAATGATGATGAGTGTCACGGATCATCACATTCATCAAGTTGAAGAACAAGTGATATCTTAGAACAAGAATAAGCCGAATTGAATAGAAGAACAATAGTAATTGCATTAATACTCGAGGTACAGCAGAGCTCCACACCTTAATCTATGGTGTGTAGAAACTCCACCGTTGAAAATACATAAGAACAAGGTTTAGGCATGGCCGTGAGGCCAGCCTCCTAATGATCTAAGATCTAAAGTGATCAAAAGATTGCTACCAAGATCCAAAGATTTAAAGATGAAAATACAATAGCAAAATGTCCTACTTATAGAGAACTAGTAGCCTAAGGTTTACAAAGATGAGTAAATGACATAAAAATCCACTTCCGGGCCCACTTGGTGTGTGCTTGGGCTGAGCATTGAAGCATTTTCGTGTAGAGACTTCTCTTGGAGTTAAACGCCAGCTTTTGTGCCAGTTTGGGCGTTTAACTCCCATTCTTGTGCCAGTTCCAGCGTTTAACGTTGGGAATTCTGATGGTGACTTTGAACGCCGGTTTGGGCCATCAAATCTCGGGCAAAGTATGGACTATTATACATTGCTGGAAAGCCCAAGATGTCTACTTTCCAACGCCGTTGAGAGCGCGCCAATTGGGCTTCTGTAGCTCCAGAAAATCCACTTCGAGTGCAGGGAGGTCAGAATCCAACAGCATCTGCAGTCCTTTTTAGTCTCTGAATCAGATTTTTGCTCAAGTCCCTCAATTTCAGCCAGAAAATACCTGAAATCACAAAAAAATACACAAACTCATAGTAAAGTCCAGAAAAGTGAATTTTAACTAAAAACTAATAAAAATATACTAAAAACTAACTAGAACATACTAAAAACATACTAAAAACAATGCCAAAAAGCGTACAAATTATCCGCTCATCAGACATTCAGAGTATCAATCTCAAGAACTCCTTTCTTCTGAGCCATCCCATTATTCACAGGATTTCTTTCAGAAGTGTACATGAACTGGTTATTTACAACCATTTCAATGAGTTTTTGAGCTTTTACAGGTGTTCTCTTCAGATGAAGAGATCCACCAGCAGAGTGGTCCAATGACATCTTGGACAATTCAGACAGACCATCATAGAAAACTCCTACGATGCTCCATTCTGAAAGCATGTCAGAAGGACACCTTCTGATCAATTGCTTGTATCTTTCCCAGGCTTCATAGAGGGATTCTCTTTCCTTCTGTCTGAAGGTTTGGACTTCTACTCTGAGCTTGCTCAACTTTTGAGGTGGAAAGAACTTGGCCAAGAAAGCATTGACCAGCTTTTTCCAAGAGTCTAGGCTTTCTCTAGGTTGTGAGTCCAACCATATCTTAACTCTGTCTTTGACAGCAAAGGGAAAAAGCATAAGTCTGTAGACCTCGGGATCAACTCCATTGGTCTTAACAGTGTCACAGATTTGCAAGAATTCAGCTAAGAACTAATGCGGATCTTCTAATGGAAGTCCATAAAATTTGCAATTTTGCTGCATTAGAGAAACTAATTGAGGCTTAAGCTCAAAGTTGTTTGCTCCAATTGCAGGAATTGAGATGCTTCTTCCATAGAAGTTGGAAGTTGGTGCAATAAAGTCACCAAGAACCTTCTTTACATCTCCACCATTATTGACAGGTTTGGCTGCCATGTCTGCTTTTTTTGCTTCTTTTTCGACAATCTTTGTTAGGTCCTCTCTAGAGTGTTGTACTTTAGCTTCTCTTAGCTTTCTCTTCAGAGTCCTTTCAGGTTCATGATCAGCTTCAACAATAACATTTTTATCACTGTTCCTTCTCATACGAAAAAGAAGAGAACAGAAAAGAAGAGGACTCCTCTATGTCACAATATAGAGATTCCTTTACGTGAGTAGAACAATAGAAGAATAGAAGAATGAGGTAGAGAGAGTAGATGAATAATTCGAACAGAGAGAAGAGAGATGGGTTCGAATTATGAGTAGAAGAGAAGTGTTAGTAAATAAATAAAATAAATAGAAAGAGATGAGAGAGAGAGTATTCGAATTTTAAGAAGAGGAAAAAGAAAAATATTTTTGTTTTTATTTAATTAATTAGTTAGTGTTCGAAAATATTAAAAGAAATAGAAGAAAATTAAAATTTAAAACAATTAGTTAATTAAAAAGATTTTTGAAAAAGTGGTTAGTGGTTTTCGAAAATTAGAATTAGGAAATTAGTTAGGAGGTTTTGAAAAAAATAAGAAATAGTAAACTTTTAAAATTAAAACAAACAAGTCAAGTAGTTAATTAGAAAAGGTTTGAAAATAAAATTTTTGAAAAGATAAGAAGTTAGAAAAAGATTTTGAAATTAAAATTTAGAAAAGATATGATTTGAAATTTATTTTGAAAAAGATTTGAAAAAGAAATTAAAAAGATTTGATTTTTGAAATTAAAGTGATGACTTGACTAACAAGAAACTAAAAGATATGATTCTAGAATTTAAAGATTGAACCCTTCTTAACAAGAAAGTAACAAACTTGAAATTTTTGAATCAAAACATTAATTGTTAGTAAAGTTTTCGAAAATATGAAACAAAATTAAGAAAAAGAATTTGAAAATTTGTTTTGAAAATTTCAAAAATATTAAAAAGAAAAATAGAAAAGATTTGATTTTTGAAAAAGATTTGAAAAGATAAAGTTTTGAAATTGAAATTTTGACTTGATTAACAAGAAACAACTAAATTTTAAAAATCTTTTACAATTTGCAAACTGATGATTCAGGAACTGGCTGGGTTCCGGGAGTTTTAGGTGAGGTCAAACCAAGGTTGCGAAAATCGGACCGGACATTGAACCGGCCGAGTAACTGGTTCAGTGGTTCAATGGTTAACCGGGATCGAACCGTGATTGAATCGGTTTAATTAAAAGGCCAGGAATTTGGTTTCAGAAGAGTGATCTTAGCAAAAGACAGTCTAAGTGCATACAAGTTGTCTCTCAAATGTTGATACAGAACATCATCAAAACAAGTCTTAAGACACAAAATGCAGAAAAAAAAATGTTCTTCTTTCCAAGCTTACGTAGGGATGCCCTTGAGCGATAACATTTCCTCCAAAAGCAACCAAATGCAAGATTTAACACTGCAGACTTCAAGAACCACCACAAACACTCAGATACAATAAGAATTGCTTTGAAATTAAAAAAAAAGTGAAAAACGCATGCTTCTAACACTTCTTCCAGATCAAGATTCCACAAAAACTCATGCTAGCTCAGCTCCAAATCCTAGGGATTCCAATTTCCATAACAGCAAGAAAGAAAAGATTTCTCATACTGACAACATCAGGAATTCAAAAATTGAACTCTGCATTAAAAAAATAAACAAGCAAATGAGCAGAAATCAGTACCTGGCAGACAGATCAATGGAGTAGTAGGTGAACGGGAAGGAGAGGTAGATCTCAGATCTGGCCGCTGTGATAACGCTGGATCTCAGATCTGGAGAGCTGTAAACTTGCTGGCTACTGCTACTAATTAAGGGTTAGAGTCGAGGAGTTTACCTCCGACGACATTTAAGAAGCATGCAGAGACACTCGCCGCGGAGAACGGAGAGGCGAGCAGAGAGGCGATTTGGGCGGCGAGCCGACGACAGAGACAAAGAGGCGAGACGACAAGATGACCGACGTGCGATGGTAAAGTGGGCGACGCGAGCGACGACGACGACGTTCCATGATGAGGAGAAGAGGGTGAGTCGGTGAGAAGCAGCTGTTGGTGGGGGTTGCTCTTGTTTGAGTTCTCTGATTGGGGTTAGGTTGTGTGAATGTGAAAGTGAAGGGAGAGGGAACCTTCTGTACTAACCGTATGGGTTTTCTCTTTTTTTTTTGTCTGCGTAAAAAACGACGCCGTTTCAAGCAACAATAAAAAACCGGAATCTTTAAAAGCCCAGCCGGTTCGGCCGGTTTTTCACCGATTTTTGCAGAACAATTTTAGGTGTCAACCAGACCGGCCAAGTGACCGATTTCTAGTTAACCCGGATAAATCGGCCGGTCCGGTCCGGTTTTCAGAACCAGGGGTCAAACGCGTCCCAGTTTGCAAAAAATTATTTTTTTCGCTCCTTTTTTTTTTCAATCAAAGCCACAATTGCAGCCGACTCTTTACCTCTTCAGTTCCAATTTTATTTAAGTGTTTAAAATCGAGGGAAAAAACAACTGTAAATTTCTTCCTTGCGGCGTTCTGCAACTGCAAGCACACAGGCATCATTCTTCTGCAAGTGAAGCACCATTCACTCGGCCTCAGATGCGTTATTATTTATTTTATTGAATCTTTGACTTCTTTTCTTTATATTATTTAATATCTAATGACTTGTGGAATTGTTTCTTGTCATTATTTTATTGTTGGAGGGCAATATGTTATGTTTGATATTGTTTTGCCTTATGCCTAGTACTTGGCTTGCTGTGTATTGATCATTTTGAAAATTGAATTGCAAAACTAATCCATAGTTTAATTACTTTCTGGTCATTTTTATTTCTGGATATTATTATGAGACATGAATTATATGGTTATTTAAAGGTTTAGTTTTATTTATTATTGTTGTTTATATCTTATGATACACAATAGAATACGATATGATATACGATACAGAAAATTGATGTTTTGATACACGATACGTATCCCTATTTAATAATCTGGGATGGGAAACCTCTCCCATCCCATGAGACTTCAAATAGACAATGAACCTTGACATGTTAGATGTCAAAACCAACAAATAGACAGAGTACACCATTTAGCTCATGTTCAAACTTCAAAAACTTCCCCATACAATAGTAAGCCAATAAAAAGTAGCTAAATAGATGGCTTGAAAGGCGGGAGAGAGAAACCAAGTACCTCACATTTAGCTGAACAATCAGGCCTTTCATCTATCCAAGGACACCAATCTAACGCCCATACAGGGCCTCCAACACACATCACAAAGTCTCTGCATCTACAGCATTTGAAGTGTTTGGCCAAGTTAAATGATGAGTAGCAATGGAATACGATAATTTGTCAGGAACTTCAAAGTGGGCAGTAATGCCCATACTGATGTCAATGGACCAAAAGACCACAGATAGGCAACATACTAGTGATACCTGGATTCCTGCAATTTGGTATCCACGGGTTGCTCTTTGCTTTGCACATCACACTAAGAACGATACACAAAAAGATAATGAATTGTTTGCAACACAACACCTGTAACATTGTTACTAATCAAGAAGAATTTTGATAAGAGGAGCTCTGAAGAAGAAAAAAATAAAAGGATACAAACAGCTTATACCTGGGGAACAGTGGCTGATGAGAACTGAGGCAAAGTTATGGCTCCAGCATCTTTTTCCTCAGAGCTCTGACATCTCTCAGTTATGTAACCAAACCTAATGCTTTTTGGTGGATACCTAAAATCTCTCCATTCTCTACACATTTGAAAAACAAACAAGCTAAGAACTACTTATTTTCATTCAAATTAACACATCCAAACAAACTCTGACTATCAAGCTGTTCTCAGCATCTACATCACTATTTTCTATTCTCGGGATATCTCTATCTAAAGTAAGTTCAAAACAATTTACATGCATTTCAAAAGAAATCTTGTATTGCCATTTGTTTCAACTTCTTTTTGACTGAAAATAGTGATCACTTTTACCAAAACAAATCAAAATTTTTTAGAAAATATTTATCTTAACCACTTAACTTCAACTCTTGTTATTTTAAAAATTTAAAAGTTTCTGAAACATTCTTTAAAGCAAAAGATGAAATAATTAACTTCTCTTAAACTGAAAAGTGATTCCTTTAGTACTTAAAAATCACTTTGTCCAAAACAAATTTAAATAATAAAAAATAAATATAGAAGCTAAAACAAGTGCACCTAAATATTCTACAAGCACATACAAAATTATTGTTTCCTTATAAAATGTACCCTATTATGATTATAAATACTGAGATTATGTGTACATGTTTATAGCTAGAGTTGTAGCTGAAACATCACCAAATAACTACCTCTAATGGCTCAAGTAACTAACTCTAACAAGCACTAATATAGGTGACTCAGCTACAAATGAGAACTCAGCTATTCACTAAGACGCTCTTAACATTAACAATGGGTATAACTTCAATCTAGAAGCAACTCAAAACAGTTTCTAACTGATTCATATGCAATTAAAATAAACATACCTCTAATAATATTATAATAATTATAAAGTTTAAACATATTACAACAAATTCTATTTATTTTTCAAAAATTGAAATTAAGTACCTTAAAAATGTGAGGGAGGAAGAGAATCTCTGAACCTCACTGTGATGAAAATCAGTATTCTGATCTTCCCCGCATAGTGCTGCAATGTCATCAATGTATCTGAAGAAATTCTCAGCAGAATAGTCAAAGGAAGAAACCCTAATCCCGCTACTAGTAGTAGCATTATTACTAGCACCAACATCGTTACCACTGCCATTGTCAATGCCTACAGCTGTAGCAGTAGCACCAGCATCAGCACCATTGTCTGCCGGTGGAGAATCTTCTGGAACATTTCCATCCTTCTTTGGTTTTGTTTTCATGTTCTTCTTTCCTTTGAGGCCAAAAAGTTCAGCGATACAAAGCTCTTCTGCTTCCATTCCCTCAAGTTTTAGAGAGACTTGAACTCTAAACGTGTTCCCCTGTTGTTGTTAACATAGTTACTAGGTAACCCAGTCATTATTAAATAAATATACAAAAGTATAAAATCACCAAAGGCCAACATCTACTAAAATAACACCAAAAAGCCAACATCTACTAAAATATAAAGGTATGTAATAAGGTAGGGAACAGGAGTTCAAGGAGCCATCTCAAGCAGGGAAGGGCGGGAACACCAAAACAGAAGGAATACTGTAGCAAAATAAGTAATATATAGCACACACCCAAAAAAAAAAAATGAAAAATTAGCTAAGGCCAGGCCATGTGAAGGATAACAAAATAAACAGTAGTTACCAATGTTCTAAAAACTGGTTCGAACCGGGAACATTAGCAAATACGGTTTGAACAAAAGATGAAATCGCAGAATTTGAAAATCGATGTTGGCCTGTCGAATCGGCCGATCGAACCGAATCGTGACCTGGCCGGTTTTTGATATTTGCCCCAAAGGCCGCATTTTGCATGCTGAAGGGCCAAAGGAAACCTTAGTCAGTAGTCACCAAAATTCTAAAAACCGAACCGAATTGACGGTCGAACCGGTTCAACCGGAAACCAACAAAAAAAACAATCCAGTCCAATATGTAAAACCACAAAATAAAAAATCGCTCATAAACTACTGAATCGGCCGGTTATCGGCAGGTCGGACCGGACCGAAACCCGGCCGGTTTACAGAAAACGACCTCCTTGAAAGGGAAAAAGTTGCACGCGTTATCCCCCATTCCCCCCTTCTCCAACTCCTTCCTTCAGCAAACCCTAGCCTCCACCAATAGTTGTCGCCGTCTGTTGGATGAGAGACTGCTGCCGCCGTCCATCGCACTCAAGAACTTCCGTCTTCGTGCTCTCGGGCCTCTCGCCGGATCCTCCACGTCGGGTGCTCGCATCTCGCCGTTCTCCTCTGTGCTCGGCTGCTCGCGCCTCCCTCCGCCAGTGAGTGCTCGAGCTGTGCGTGTTGGTTGCTGCTCGTCGTCCGTGGTTGTCTCTGCTCGATTCTGCCTCCCAGTCTCACTCGAGTCTCGTCTCAGTCACTGGCATCTCGTGGTTCGTCTGTCTCGTCGCCGGCGGCAGAAGCAACTGGTGGGATTGTCTTTGCTTCGTCGCCTTCCGTGGGATGGTCGCCGACTCGCCGTCGACCATTGGTGAGTCCCTGCACCATCGCTTCCCTGTTCTCTGTTTTCAGATTTCCCTTCTCCCTGTATTTTTGCATGTTGCTGAATTGCTAATCAAATTTGCCTTGTTGCTAATCTAAATGTTGCTGTAAATCGGGACTTTACTTGGATTTGTTAAATTTGTTGCTGTAACTTGAATCTGTTGCTGAATTTGTAGCTTCCCAGTCACAGAATCAGAATAGAATACTCAGTCAGTGCTTGGTTGATTGGTTTTGCTCACTGATTGTATTTGATGATAAATTTTAAATTGATAACTTTTAAATTTTAAATTTGCACTGCGTGTTACTGATTCACTGTTCCTTCAGTCCTTTTTGTTGTTGTTAATCATTGTGATGAGCTTTATTAAAATTGGGTTGAAAACTGTTGAATCTTTTTTCATTTTTCATTGTTCTTAACTTCTGTTCTTATTAAAAAATTTGCAATTGGTGATCTTTTGATTTATTATATGCTTCATGTTTTTAATTTCACTCTGCTTCTAGGCTTTGAAATCTGTTTATGATAACTGTGATGCAATTATTTAGTTGGATAACTGATGTAATTATTGAGTTCAAGAGATTGAGTTTTTGATTTGCAAGGTGATTTTTGGTTGATTTTTTATTTAATTTGGTAATGGTGTTTATGATTGGGGTTATCTGGTTTTCATTCTTTTTGAATTTGGTAATAGTGTGATTACTTGTTGCTGTTTGTAATGTTTGTTGCTGAATGATGATTGTTCTTTCTTGCCTCTGTTTAGTAATGTTTATTGAAATTTTGTACTTTTTCAATGCATATTTTTATATGTGTTATTAGTCAAAGTCATGTCAAGGCCATGCAAATTTATTCAATTCCTCCTACTTCAAACTGCTTATGCTGCTTCTCACTATTTCTGGTGTGTAACTTGTATACTTCTGCATGATTCTCTTTTGATTCCACACAAAGTTGATGAAAAAAACTGATTTTGTTATCTGGGGTAATCTTATTCTGTTTCTGTCTATGTTTTCTTGCTAATGGAACATTCCAGTCTAGTTGTTTAGTGATCAGAATGTTATTCCTTCTTAGCTTCATGGAATGAAAGAGAAACTACATTGCATCCTCAGAGGAATCAAAAACCATAAATTAATTTATATATTATTCATTTTAGTTTTATGATTCTATCAATTTGGTTGTGTACTTATTCTTCTTATTCAGCATAGGAATTTAAGCATTTTATTTTTCTGATATTTCAAAACTGTGTTTTTCTCAAGAGACATTTATAGTTTTATACAGACAAGTGGTTCTGATTTTGGAATCAACTATGGACAAATAGCCAACAATCTTCCCTCTCCATCACGCGTTGCTGTTCTAAAACGGTTTTTCCGGTTGAACCACCGGTTGGACTGGTTGGACCAGTAAACCAGTGAACCTGATTAAAACGGTTTGATGACCGGTCCGGTTTTCAGAACCTTGGTGAACTTTGATTCAAGTCATTCAACTGTGAACTGATATGGTGATATAGTGATTGAATAATTGTTTTTTTGTGAACTGTGAAGTGTGAATTGATATAGTGATATAGTGATTGAATAATTGATTGAATAATTGTTTGCCTGTTTCAACTGAACTATGTTACTGATTTAGAACTGTGAACTTTGTATTGTTATTGGATTGGATTGTATTGTTATTGGAATGGATTGTTATTGCCTGTTTGCCTGTTTCAATTGAATAATTGGATTGGATTGTATTGTTATTGGATTGCTGGTAATGTTTAGGTATGTATTGTTATTGTATTGTTATTGGATTGCTGGTAATGTGTAGGTATGAATGAATAATTATTGTTAGTTAATTATTGCTGTTTATTTTGTTATCCTTCACATGGCTTGGCCTTAGCTAATTTTTCATTTTTTTTGGTGTGTGCTATATATTACTTATTTTGCTACAGTATTCCTTCTGTTTTGGTGTTCCCGCCCTTCCCTGCTTGAGATGGCTCCTTGAACTCCTGTTCCTTACCTTATTACATACCTTTATATTTTAGTAGATGTTGGCTTTTTGGTATTATTTTAGTAGATGTTGGCCTTTGGTGTTTTTATACTTTTGTATATTTATTTAATAATGACTGGGTTACCTAGTAACTATGTTAACAACAACAGGGGAACACGTTTAGAGTTCAAGTCTCTATAAAACTTGAGGGAATGGAAGCAGAAGAGCTTTGCATCGCTGAACTTTTTGGCCTCAAAGGAAAGAAGAACACTAAGAAGAACATGAAAACAAAACCAAAGAAGGATGGAAATGTTCCAGAAGATTCTGCACCGGCAAACAATGGTGCTGATGCTGGTGCTACTGCTACAACTGTAGGCATTGACAATGGCAGTGGTAATGATGTTGGCGCTAGTAATAATGCTACTACTAGTAGCGGGATTAGGGTTTCTTCGTTTGACTATTCTGCTGAGAATTTCTTCAGATACATTGATGACATTGCAGCACTATGCGGGGAAGATCAGAATACTGATTTTCAGCACAGTGAGGTTCAGAGATTCTCTTCCTCCCTCACATTTTTAAGGTACTTAATTTCAATTTTTGAAAAATAAATAGAATTTGTTGTAATATGTTTAAACTTTGTAATTATTATAATATTATTAGAGGTATGTTTATTTTAATTGCATATGAATCAGTTAGAAACTGTTTTGAGTTGCTTCTAGATTGAAGTTATACCCATTGTTAATGTTAAGAGCATCTTAGTGAATAGCTGAGTCACCTATCTTAGTGTTTGTTAAAGTTAGTTACTTGAGCCATTAGAGGTAGTTATTTGGTGATGTTTCAGCTACAACTCTAGCTATAAACATGTACACATAATCTCGTATTTATAATCATAATAGGGTACATTTTATACGGAAACAATAATTTTGTATGTGCTTGTAGAATATTTAGGTGCACTTGTTTTAGCTTCTATATTTATTTTTTATTATTTAAATTTGTTTTGGACAAAGTGATTTTTAAGTACTAAAGGAATCACTTTTCAGTTTAAGAGAAGTTAATTATTTCATCTTTTGCTTTAAAGAATGTTTCAGAAACTTTTAAATTTTTAAAATAACAAGAGTTGAAGTTAAGTGGTTAAGATAAATATTTTCTAAAAAATTTTGATTTGTTTTGGTAAAAGTGATCACTATTTTCAGTCAAAAAGAAGTTGAAACAAATGGCAATACAAGATTTCTTTTGAAATGCATGTAAATTGTTTTGAACTTACTTTAGATAGAGATATCCCGAGAATAGAAAATAGTGATGTAGATGCTGAGAACAGCTTGATAGTCAGAGTTTGTTTGGATGTGTTAATTTGAATGAAAATAAGTAGTTCTTAGCTTGTTTGTTTTTCAAATGTGTAGAGAATGGAGAGATTTTAGGTATCCACCAAAAAGCATTAGGTTTGGTTACATAACTGAGAGATGTCAGAGCTCTGAGGAAAAAGATGCTGGAGCCATAACTTTGCCTCAGTTCTCATCAGCCACTGTTCCCCAGGTATAAGCTGTTTGTATCCTTTTATTTTTTTCTTCTTCAGAGCTCCTCTTATCAAAATTCTTCTTGATTAGTAACAATGTTACAGGTGTTGTGTTGCAAACAATTCATTATCTTTTTGTGTATCGTTCTTAGTGTGATGTGCAAAGCAAAGAGCAACCCGTGGATACCAAATTGCAGGAATCCAGGTATCACTAGTATGTTGCCTATCTGTGGTCTTTTGGTCCATTGACATCAGTATGGGCATTACTGCCCACTTTGAAGTTCCTGACAAATTATCGTATTCCATTGCTACTCATCATTTAACTTGGCCAAACACTTCAAATGCTGTAGATGCAGAGACTTTGTGATGTGTGTTGGAGGCCCTGTATGGGCGTTAGATTGGTGTCCTTGGATAGATGAAAGGCCTGATTGTTCAGCTAAATGTGAGGTACTTGGTTTCTCTCTCCCGCCTTTCAAGCCATCTATTTAGCTACTTTTTATTGGCTTACTATTGTATGGGGAAGTTTTTGAAGTTTGAACATGAGCTAAATGGTGTACTCTGTCTATTTGTTGGTTTTGACATCTAACATGTCAAGGTTCATTGTCTATTTGAAGTCTCATGGGATGGGAGAGGTTTCCCATCCCAGATTATTAAATAGGGATACGTATCGTGTATCAAAACATCAATTTTCTGTATCGTATATCATATCGTATTCTATTGTGTATCATAAGATATAAACAACAATAATAAATAAAACTAAACCTTTAAATAACCATATAATTCATGTCTCATAATAATATCCAGAAATAAAAATGACCAGAAAGTAATTAAACTATGGATTAGTTTTGCAATTCAATTTTCAAAATGATCAATACACAGCAAGCGAAGTACTAGGCATAAGGCAAAACAATATCAAACATAACATATTGCCCTCCAACAATAAAATAATGACAAGAAACAATTCCACAAGTCATTAGATATTAAATAATATAAAGAAAAGAAGTCAAAGATTCAATAAAACAAATAATAATGCATCTGAGGCTGAGTGAATGGTGCTTCACTTGCAGAAGAATGTTGCCTGTGTGCTTGCAGTTGCAGAACGCCGCAAGGAAGAAATTTACAGTTGTTTTTTCCCTCGATTTTAAACACTTATATAAAATTGGAACTGAAGAGGTAAAGAGTAGGCTGCAATTGTGGCTTTGATTGAAAAAAAAAAGTAGCGAAAAAAATAATTTTTTGCAAACTGGGACGCGTTTGACCTGACCTAAAACTCCCGGAACCCAGCCAGTTCCTGAATCATCAGTTTGCAAATTGCAATATTAATTGCTATTCAAGTGATTCAGATGTGATTCAGGCGATTCAGGCGTGATTTTGATAATTCCAGCGATTTGTATTGTATTTATTGCAATACTAACCATGTGTTTTCCGTCAACTAGATTTATGAAATAGATGGATGAAAGGAGTAACATGTCTTCCATCATAGCAGTGCAATTGACAAAGCTTTTTAATGCATTGCACTATCATATGTTATATTGTTATACTTGATACAGATAAGTATTTGGAATTATTATGTTACTACTTTCTTGGATGTTAGTCGGCACTTGCATGAGCTTTGCTCTTCTAAGAAGTTATTAGGAATTTAGGATATAATTTTTGTTCTTTTTTATAACCTTGACATATTGTATATTGGGTGACAATTTTTTATTCTGTATTAGTTTGTTGCTGTTGCTACTCATCCACCTGGTTCTTCTTACCACAAGATGGGTGCCCCACTGACTGGTAGAGGTGTTATACAAATATGGTGTCTTCTAAATATCCGTGAGCAGGATGAAGAAAAATGTTATTTAACAAATAAGGGGAAAAAAAGACCTAAAAAAGACAAGTCAACAAAGGTGACGAGGCCTAGAGGAAGACCTAGAAAGAATCCCAAAGGAAAAGTAATTGATAACACAAATAGTGAAACCCCCCAGTACATACCAGCCCTAGATGTTCAGTTTCCAGAAAGTTCTTCTGAGCTTCCTGCTTCGGATGGGGTTTGTTGGAACAATGAAGAAATATTACCTATCATTGACATGAGTAGAAGAGGACATAAAATAATTGAGGCCTCAAGTGAAAAATCAGCACAAATAAAGAGGCCTAGAGGAAGGCCTAAAAAGAGTTCAAAAGAAGCTACTGTATGTTCTTCAAATTCTGAGAATCAAGCTGTGCAAGCTCTTGCAGTTCAGGTTCCAGAAGATTCAGCTGAAATAAATTTTTCAGGCGCAGCTGATGGATATCGCAATGAATCAGCCTTGCAACAATGTTCAGTTGCAAAGCAGAAACAAACCAAGAAAGCTGCTTCTGCATGCAATACTATCTTGGAAACTCATGTTAAAAGTAGTAGGTTGAAAGCTAACCATAGGGATGTGGGATGCAACGAAGATGCGGCACTATTGACACAGGTTGAGAATGACTCAAGTCAACCTCATGGCAGCTCTGCAATGGGTAATGTAGTCGCCCCTAATTCTATTTCAGGGAATGTGACTATGCCAAAACTTGTGTCTTGCCTAGCTCATAATGGAAAGGTGGCATGGGATGTGAAATGGCAACCGCGCAACATGTATGACCCAGTAAGCAAACACCGAATGGGCTATCTTGCTGTCTTGTTGGGCAACGGATCTCTAGAAGTGTAAGATATCTGATGCCTCATCTCCTATTGATTATTATTGTTCTTGTTTAAAAATTTTACAGGTAGTTGAAAATTTGGATATTTTTCATAATTCAGATGCAATTTGTAGAATAGCACAGCACCCTATCTTGGAATTTAATTTAGATTAGAAATATCAAAATTGGGGTGTAATTTATGTTTGGAGTTGTTCAACTCTATTCTATATGGTTATTCATCTCTTCTCATATGTTATGCTATTTCCTTTTGACATTAAATCTCTTTGTATCAGATATTTTCACAACTCTTTTATGGGATGCTCCTTGTTATTGTTGCCTTATCAACATGTCAAGTTTCAATTGCAGGTGGGAGGTTCCTCTTCCTCGTGTGTTGAGGGAGATTTATAAGCATAGGGAGGGCACTGATCCTCGTTTTATAAAATTGGCACCTGTATTTAAATGCTCAATGTTGAAGCGTGGTGGAAAACAAAGGCATGCTTCCTTCTTCTTTCTCTTTTTATGGTGTTACTTAACTTGTTCCTTTTAGGGGAAAAATTGTACGAATTCAATCACCGAGGGGCAAAATAAATTAACATATTTAATTTTAACTTGGCTGATAACTGGATAAGTAAATTGGAAGTGAGCACATTTTAAAAAAGTGCTTCAATTTAAAACATTCATGCCGTGCTGCCTAAGGTAGTTGAACTTGCTTGATGCCGGTAATTATAAGTTTCCTTTTAGCCTTGTCACTGATTTAATTTCATCCATTGTTTGATATCACAGCATTCCGTTGACAGTGGAGTGGTCTGTCATGCCCCCTCATGACTATTTACTTGTGGGCTGCCATGATGGAATGGTATAATTTTTGTTAACTATTCTTCTATTTTCCGTTCTTCGCTTCTTCATTATTTTATTTTATTTTGTTTTATTTTTTCATAGTAGGTTAGTAAGATTAAGAAAAAAATTCATTCATGATGTTTTATTGGGAGGGATAAAGAGAAGTCATTTTGATAATATTACCCTTATTTATTATATATTTTTGTAATTTTGTATTTATTGTTAAATTTGTTTCTCACCATCATTGTTCAGTTCAAACATAAGTATATTGTCATCCCAATACTCTTTATAAAGTATATCTGCTAATGTATTTTGCTTTATATTTAAGGTTGCTTTGTGGAAATTCTCTATAAAGACTTCATCTAAATGTGATGGTAATGTTTTTGTTGCCATACTCATGTTTACATATTTCATTCTTAGGGAAGGTAGCTGTGTTGAAAAACAAAGTCATCAGAGTCACTAGACAATAATTATTCTACTGACCCAATTTTTTATATGCAGATACAAAGCCTGTGCTTTGTTTCAGGGGAGATGCAGCTCCTATTAGAGCCGTCGCCTGGACACCGTTTGAAGGGTTAGTAATGATTGAAACCAATTCAATGAAGACATGTTATTTAATTGCATTTAACATTTTTCTGTTGCTATGTTGTGTCTTTATAGGATTTGGAAGAATTAAAATACTATAATTGAATATTTGTTCTATATTTTTATTTTCACCTCTGTATTTTCCGATTTTGTTAAATTGAAAAGATTCTAATTGATTTCCAGCTTCAACCTAATATAATCTAGTTATTTACATAGTTTATGAAACTTATTGTGTTCGTGGGCTTTTGAAATTGTTGTGGAATTTTCCTTTTTTCATTTAATGTGCTCAGACAACTGATTTCATTCATGTAACTGTCCCCTTTTCTTCTTGATGAAAGTCTAATAGTATGGTTTGTAAGTCTGCCTTATTCATTGTTTACCTGTGTAATGTTGATCAGGATAAGCAATTTTATTGTATCTTGTTTTTTGTTGTTTTATTTTAGTGATCCTGAGAGTTTCAATATAATAGTTACTGCTGGACATGAAGGCCTTAAGTTTTGGGACCTGCGGTTAGTGCTTTTTCTTTTCCTTTTTCTTTTTTTTTTTTTTTTGTCTACTTTGTAACTTTTGAAGCATTCAATGCACTAGAAGCACAATACCTTTTCTCATGAAAATTTTCCTTTCTTGATTCCTTGACCAGATTTTATTTAATTTTAGGTTTATTCTAAATTTCTGTCTTTCAATCGTTTATATCACCTTCATCTTAGAATATAATTTTCTGTATAGAGGATATTGTTTCCAAATATTGGGGCAATTATATTATACGTTGTAAAACTTATCTAAGATTGGCAAACTGGTGAACACTCTTCAAATGGCACATTAATTGCGATTTCTTTTTGTATCTGCGTGTGCATGAGTAATTAGTTCTCTCCTTGGGTAGAAAGGATGAATATTGACATCTCATTATGTCAAGGCGCATATCTCGCTACAAACGGTCTTTGGCTAGATTTGTGTAAAAACCTAGTTCAGTGTTCTGATTTATTAGTAAAAATCTATTTGTAGTAATCCATTTCGTCCTTTGAGGAGTATGCAACCTGTGCCAAGAAACATATATAGTCTGGATTGGTTGCCAAAGCCAAGGTAATGCATAATTTCGACAGGACAGAATTGCTGTATGACCTCATCATGATGATTAACCTAGAGTTGTTTTGTTTATGTTTTATAGTTGCATCATTATGTCCTTTGAAGATGGGACAATGAAAACCATTAGCTTGGTGAAGGTTGCAAATGAATTCCCTGTAAATGGAAAAACATACAATGGGAAAAGACAACCCTGGTTGCACACTTATTCACTCTCATCTTCTGCCATATGGAATGTTCAAGTGTCACGTAACACAGGTACCTTTTTAGTGGTTATATTCTTTGCAAACAAACTATCAGTTAATGGTAATTTGTGACTCTCTAAGTTATCTAAATATCATGATGAACTACTTAAATAATGTGTTGTCTCTAATTATCATGTTGTGCCAGGCATGGTTGCATACTGTGGTGCAGATGGTACTGTCTTCCGTTTTCAGGTGAGTAACATTTTGTTGGATATTCCTCAAACATGATGGTATTCCTCAAATTTGTAGCAGTTCTTGACTAATGCTTTATACAAATTGATTTTCTTTGCCCTTCTGCCCATTTCTTACCTATGTTTTTTAAGGTCAGCTTACGACTAAAGCAGTAGAAATAGGTGATTCACACCATAGTGTTCCATTCTTCCGCTGTGGGTCAGTAACTGAGGAGGACTCAACTCTTGTGATCAATAGTTCAGTTTCAACTGGTCCCTTTCCATTAAAGAGGTCCATTGAAAGGGTTCGGCATGCTCAATCTTTTCGAGACTTGCTGAGAAAAAGTGCAACCGGTGAGATGGCGAAGGCTTCGAATCCTGATTCTCAAACTTTTGGTTTGCCTTTGTAAATTTGATGATATACTTATCTGATTTTCTGCAATAATTTCTCAAGAATATTTACTGATTCTTCAATTTGTTGTGGTAGCGCTCTGTGGTGATGACGATTTGGGTATGGCATCGGAATCTGAGGAAGCATTGTCTTCTGTGAAGCAGCCTAAAAGACAAAAACTGACTGGTAGTGACAAGAAAAAACCAGCAGAAAGTAATTCTCTTGTTAGCAAAGATGATGCGTCGGCAAGTAATCTCGGGGATGATACTGAGAAGGCAGATTTTGGTAATATACCAGAAGTATTTCCTTCCAAAATGGTAGCTTTGCATAGGGTGAGATGGAACATGAACAAGGGTAGTGAGAGATGGTTGTGCTTTGGTGGAGCCGGTGGAATTGTACGTTGTCAGGAGTTTGTTTACACTGATATTGATCGGAGATGGGCCCTGAAGAGGTGACAGCATGTTTCACTTAAAATTTGATTACTTAAATGTGAATAGTTGTAAATTTAGAATACATTACCAGTAGAGAAAATTAGGGAATAATATATAGTAGGGTAGCCATGCGGGATAAAGAATTTGCCCTGCTTAGTTAATTATGATTTATGACCAGATTGAACGAAGTATCCAATCTAATCGAAACCACTTGAAATTGGATCGGTAAAAATATCCGATCCATTTCAAACTGCATCGCAAATAAAATTAGTGTTAATGAGTTTTTGATCCAAACCGCACTGCAAATACCTACTCTTTTGTCTTAAAATATAAAGTAATTTTAAATTATTTACTATAACATTTTCTAATAGAATTATTTAATCTAATTTTAAAAATATATTAATAATACTATATTATATACAAATATGTCACCAAAAAAATATTATATACAAATATTCATAAAAGTCCACATGAATAAAGTTTAAGAATAATATGCATAACCTTCTCAAGAAGGAGATTCTTGCTCTGCGGTGTCTAATTTGAAAACAAAAAGCAGCATAGAAGCGAAAGAAAAGCCTAACAATGATAACACTGCTGGTGGCGGATTTCTGGGCTTGGCATGTGCTAGTTTTGAACACGAAGACGACAATGACAAATGATACTTTTGATGGAAAATCACTTTGTTCATTCCAAGTTATTTAGTTTTATTATAGAAAGTTTTATTTCGTTTAGAACATTGTGTTATTATATTGCGTAGTGAAGATGGCATGATAAGTTTCATGTATGAAGCATTAGTATTAAGGCTGAAAGAGAACAAGACGAAGTGATACTATATAAGTGTACAATAAGATGGAAAATACAATTTTGAATGAATCTATAAAGGATTGTCAAAATTTATATCATCTGCAAAGTAGAACAATTTTAGCCCCAACTATTAACAGTGTTGAAGAGATTAATGATTACATACTATCTTTAAATAAAAATGAATTGAAAACATATCTGAGTTCAGATTCACCTTGCTTTAAAGAAGGAACTGATGACACAGTTGCTTGCGTATATACACCAGAATTTTTTGGCAACAATAAAATCTTCTGGGTGGAACTAGATTAATTGTCACGAGACTTGGAAATAAAATTATTGAAGCCAAAATTTTATCGGGAAATAGTCAAGGTGAAAAGATCATCATCCCTAGAATGACATTAACTCCATCAGATGCAAAGTTACCTTTCAAGTTTTAACGTAGACAATTTCCTCTGATTTTATCATATGCAATGACCATAAATAAAAGTCAAGGGCAGTCTCTAAATCATGTTGGCTTATTTCTGAAACAACCAGTTTTTATATATGGACAACTTTATGTCGCAATTTCACGGGTCACCACCAAAGATGCAAGATTGTAATATCTCATGATAATTCTAACAATTTCGCTGCAACAGAAAATGTTGTTTACTATGAAGTCTTCAAAAATATTCGAATCTCTACTAATAGTCAAAAGGTAAGTGTCTTCGAATATTAGATACTAAATTATCTTCAACAATGCTTTAACATTTGCTTATTTAAAAAATATGATATATTACCATTTTTTACTAATGATAATTTTTTATTTATGATGAAAATATGACCTAAGACTATGTAATTAGAATAATTTTACACTCATTTGGTAGATTTATTTTTTAAAAATCAATGCCGATGCTGAATGTGAATATTTAATAACTTTTGTTATGCATAATACTTTTAGATATAACATAAGGTAGCATTCTTGCATCTCTTTTTGTAAATCAACTCATCTGTTTGACCTCACAATTGATTTAAAAAATAATTACTTTATTATTTGTTGCTGTTAATATGAAATTTTTATGAGATTTTTTTCAGGAGAATCACTTAAAACTCTCAAGGAGTGGTTAAGTTTTTAATAACTGCAGTAATCATAAAGAACAAATTTTTTTTATAAGAAAAAATATTAATAATATGAATAGAAAGTTATTATACATATGAAATAGAGCTTAGAGAGATCCCTTTATGCAGATTATATATGTAGTCTCAATTAGGTAGACATCACAAACAAGAAATCCCTCTATTAAAATAGGAGATGGTGAAAGGGAAGGAAAGAAAATAGGACATACTTAATGAGAAAGGATTGTGGTTAAAATAAGAGTTGTGCAGCTGCCCTTGCAGTCAGATTTATAAATCATGGACACCCGACTACGGTGGTCTCAACTGACCTTGCTCTCTCCTTAAGCATACTATTGAGTTGAATTATTAGTGACTCATTATTTATTATAAAATTATTGGATATCAATAGTCACTCTTGTTTTTTGTCCCCTCCCTTTTCAATCAGCGGCATAATTTTTTATATATTTTTATCAACTTTGTTTAATGCTCATGAAAATCAATTTTGGAATGTTTTGAATATTGTAAAGTCACTTATTGATTTAACGTATATTTTCTAGAATATTACATCAACTTCGTTATAATTTTAATTTTTTCAAGGAGCGAGGAACAATTGCCACTGTCCGTGTTGAACAAGAAATCATAAAATTTGGTGAAGAACTTGAGGTTTGGGACTCATGAAAGTATGTTTACTAAGGCTTTTCTTGGGATTTGGGTTTCTTTTAGATTAAATGCATTGCTTTTGATTAAAATCTCAATTGTAGACATTTAGTTGCATCTGTAAATTATGATCATTGTTGTATTTCATGTATGGCTATGAGCTATGACCTATGGTTGATAGTACTTGGCAAACTTTTGATGCTTCTCACTTGCAATTCTGATATGCAAATGTGTCATGATTTCTGTAGTTAAGATAGCAAATTTTTAAGTTGTGAATTAGATTCTATTTTTCAGTATTCTTGAACCAATACAAAACTTAACATTTGAGACTCTACACATGTTTGAGTTAATATTCTCCATTTGATTCTGAGATGAGATCTTACTTTTATTAGATGAATTTATGAAATTCAAAAAGGCATGTAAACTTGCAAATAAAATTATTTCAATTTTGAGTATTTATCAAATTATGAATTTCAAAGGGAAGAAAATTGATTGATAAACATGTATCTCACATCAAATGCTGGTTTCGAGGCACTATTTACCAATTGAACTGATGAAGCATATAATTCAATTTTAATGAGTATTTGTTTTGATCATAATGAAAAAAAAAAGGAGAAAGACAAAAGCAAAAAATAATTATTTAATTTTAGTTCCATTTCATATTTTAATATCTTGCTACTGCATGCTCATTTTTGTTCTTCAGGATACTACAGTTGACATTGTAAAAAGGAAGATGTAGTTTATAAGAGTAGTTGCACATTAAAAATTCACAGTTGTTGTCTTATGTACATGTTAAAATAGTTGAAACAACTTACTTAATCAGAGGTTTAATTGCTGCATTATTATTCAATTTTGTTTACCAATGATTAATAATTTTACTGATATAAAAATGCTGTAATTGAAGTGCTTTTTAGTGAGCAGATTTCATGCTTTGTAAACCTAATTATCAACTCAATTAAAATACAAATTAAATTATCAAAAGTTGAACAGCTAAAAAATTAAATTCTTAAAATAAAAATTATATTATATAATTAAATATTAAAAAGCATTCAACAAATTAGACTATTTTATATTTATATTTACCAAGTGATATGTTATCATAAATTTTTTCAGTTATATAAGATTAATAGTTAGATTATTTAAAAATATAATGCTAATTTAGTACATAAATCAATAATACGTAAATATCTATGATTAAAAACATAATTTATAATTTAAAATTAACAAATTTATAAAAAAATTGTCCTGCGCGGGCTTTTTGCTAGTAATATAGAATTTTTTATTTTAATATGGAAGAGTGAAGAGAGTTTTACGTTAATGTTGTAAAAAATAAAGTTTTATAGTGTTATGGGGGCGTTGTTCTGTGCAAACACATTACGCAGAACACGTATTGTACTGACAATACGCAGACTATGTATTTACAATACGCAGTCTGCGTATTATAATTTAATATTAAAATAATACAATACGCAGTCTGTGTATTGTCTTTATAAATTAAAAAAACATTAATCTGACAATTCGCATTCTGCAAATTCTATAGCCCTCATAATTTTATAAAATACCATAATTTCCAATATTAAAGAATTACACCAATTTTTATCCAATATCCAAAAAAATTAACCTAAAATATAACGTCAAGTAAGTGAGTTTTAGTGGTAAGTGGATTAGATTGTTTAACAAAGCAATAGGTGTTTTGAATTGCACCTTGGGCGTGGAAAACATCATGTCAACTAGACCACTACCACTACTAAGGTAGTACGGTAGTTTCACCCAGAACCTAGAAAAGAAAATAAAGAACTTTATGACATCATTAGTTTTTGAAGTTTCTAGGTAAAACATTTAAGTTGAGAAAAAAAATAAAAATAAAACGTTGATGAATAAATTTATATTAATATATAATTCTATGCCACCTTGCAAGTGAAGTTAGACTTCTTTTAGATATATTGTATTATTGGATATAAAATTCATTTACTTTTATTGGAAAATGCATACAAATTACTCTATTACCTAACATAGGAGTGTAATGTTAAGACAAAAAAAAAATTCGAGTGTAATGTTAGGAATACCCAAAGTAATTCTTAAAATTTGTTTAGTTGTTATTAAATTATCAAAAAAAATATAATATTTTGAATATATTTAACAAAATTTTAATAATAAAGGTAAAATTATTAAAAAGTAAAAATAAATTTTAAAAGTTTTAATTTATATTTTTTAAAAGATATTTTTATTTAAAAAATATTTTTATATAAAATATCTAAACATAAAATTATTTTTTTTAAAAAATATTTTATAAAAAAAATCACTTCATAAAAAAACTTAGGTGAACAAGCTCTTAATCTAATAAGAATAAATCTCTATGTACAAGTCAATTAACCAAACAAATCCAATAAATCATTTATACTTACGCGCACACGACCTTCTCAGCGTCCCTGCATGTTCTTCTTCTTTTTCATTATCGTCGTTACCAACACCGCCACCTCTTCCTCCTCATCTTCCTCCTTCTTTTCTCATTGGAACTTCTTCTCCTCATTTCTTTTCTTCCATCTCCTACATCATCTTTATAATCATGATTATCATCGTTATAGTCATCGTCGTCGTCTTCTTCTTATACGTATTGTCGTTATCGTTATCATAGAATTTGAATCTGTTTCATTCTCGTTTCGGTGTATTTTAGAAAACTTTCGTTATATTTTTATTCTGATAAGTTCTACATAATTCAAAACTCTTCCTCTCCCTCTCCCTCTTCCTCTTCTTCATCTTCTGCTGCTGCTTCTTCTTCTTTTTCATCATTATCATCATCTTTTTTTTTTCTTATGCATCTTTTTCTTCTTGCTTTACCTTCTCAAGTTTCTTCTTGTTTTACTTCTTAACAAGAATAAAAAAATCAAATACAGAAGAAGAAGAAACACATAATGTTGAAAAATTATTTGGAAGAGGATGAACCTATATTCATTCAACTAAAAGAAAGAAAGAAATAAAGAAAGAAAAACAAATGATTAAAGGAAATAATTTTGTGCATTTGTAGCAAAATTTCGGTACAGGAGTTCTGAATCTGAATTATTATTGTGATTAATCTGTTCCATTCTCGTTTCGGTGTATTTTAGATAATTTTCGGTGTATTTTGGAAAATTTTCAGTATATTTTGAAAATTTTTCGGTGTATTTTTATTTTGATAAGTTCTACATAATTCAAAGCTATTTCTCTTCCTCCTATTCATCTTCTATTGCTGCTTCTTTTTCTTCTTCTTCTTTTTCATCATCTATCGTCATTTTTTTTATTCATTTTTTTTCTTGTTTTACCTTTTCAAGTTTCTTCTTGTTTTACTCTTTTAACAGGAATAGAAACAAAAAAATTAAACAAAGAAGGAGAAAAAAACACATAATGCTACAAAATTACTTGGAAGATGATAAAGCTACATTCATTCAACTAAAAGAAAGAAAGAAATAAGAAAAAAAAAAGAAAAAATGCATTAAAAAAATATTTTTGTGCATTTGTAGCAAAATTTTCATGTAGTAGTTTTGAATCAAAATTGTTATTGTAATGAATTTGTTCCATTTTCGTTTCGGTATATTTTGAAAAATTTTTGGTGTGTTTTGATTGGTGTATTTTGAAAATTTTTTGGTATATTTTTAATCTAAAAAATTCTGCAAAAATTAAAATTTTTTTTTTCTAAAAAAAATTATGAGAAGATAAAATAAGAAGATAAAGAAGAAGCAACAATAGAGCAGCAATAAAAAGAATGACAATGAAGATGAAACACACGAAAAAAATGAGGAGAAACACAAAAAAAAAAGGAGAAAAAAAAAAGAATGCAGGATACAAACTTTAGAAAAAGAATAGTGTAATTTCATATGTACGCTATGTAAGTGAATTTTGTTGGCTTAAAATTAATTTATTTAGACTTATTTACAAAAAGACTTATATATCAAGCGGAGTGATGTAACAATCCCCAAATGTAGTATTAGTGAGGAATGATGGAAGTTTAATTAGTCATGTAGAGAGTTGTGTTTGGGAAGGGGGACAATTGGACATACCATGGTGCACTCAGCACTAAGATTGGCAATAATCATGGAAGAAGACATACATGTCATAGTCAACGAAGCTCGTCAACGGTTGAGAGTTGTTGAGACATATTGAGCGTTGAAGCAACAGCAACTCTCAAACCCCATGTCCAATGGGCATCGACATGATCACATGATGTGTTCCATTTCTTTTTCATCATTTCTTGGTTTGAAAAGGTGGCAACCTTTCATTCACATTATTAATATCCGTATCGCATTCATAAACAGAAGCAACTCTCTCATCTTACAAGTAACGAGCCTATATTGCTGCCCCTTCGAAGTTCGAATAATGGAAGATATTTTTTATATAAATGAACAGAAAAATAATATTTTCTTGTGCTACACAAACAAAATAAGCCATTGATATACTTATAAGTTATAACGTCTCAACTCTTAATTAGCCGCACTGATAAGAAACGCCACCTTTTTAAGTTCACATGCATGTGTTCTCATGCTTAATTTACAAAATCAATTTCCCTAATACTTTTACAATCGCTACGTTACCCACCAGCTAATCAAACATCTTTAACGTTTCTCTTCATCATTTACCAATGGAAATTAATTAAAAGCCAAACAATATAAAATCACAGTTATTGTTCCAACTTCAATGCGACAAGTAGGAGCTGTAGATGGTAAGATGGATCTCGCGAATAACAGAATAATACATTTGTTTTATGAAAGCATTGATGCCATATATTTGTAAATCATTACTCTCTTGAAAAGATTATAAAAAAAATAATAATTTCATTCTTATTTTTTATAATACCACTTTATATATGATTATATTGTATGAATTTGATTAGTCAAATAACAATGTCCTTAGCTTAGTAACAATATTAAATTTGATTTGATTAACGAAAATAGGAAAAACAGATATGGATTAATATTTAATTCAACTAAATATTACTTTTAACGTACATGAATTGATTTGATTTTTGTATCTATTTTTTAAAATTCTTTTGAATATTCTAATTTTTAAAATTGATCAAATTTCCAAATTGCAACATTGTGAATAGGACCCAATCGTCTTTAAAACCAAATCAAACCCATCTTTTATAAATTAATACCATTTATATAATTTGATTCGGATTGATTATATTTTAAAAATTGATCCAAAGTTCCAAACAATGAACATAGCAAAGAAATATATTAACCCAATACAAGAGAGTTTCTTTGAAAAAACAGATACATTACATTACATCAAAATGCAACTAAAAAAAAAAAAAAGATGAACACGTAATTGAATGATACGGGGCCAGTCCTAGAAATTTGCAGCCACTGCTGAGTCAGTGTCAGAGAAAAGAAAGTTGCAGGTTTCTCGTGACCGCTTCTGACTTTTACTCCATTTTCCTTTCACATTTCCGAGTTGGGTGCCCTCAAAGTTTTCTCTTTCTTTGAGCTGCATATTCTTCTGTTTGATTCCTTAACTTCCCTGAAAAAAATTGGAAAATTTATGAAAAAGGTTTAGCTTTTCTAGTTTTCATCAGTAGCCCCAGGTTTGAGAGTTTGAGTTGAGCCATGGATTCAACTTGTGCAGCACTGAGTGCCACCAATCTAGTTCAACTTAGTAACAAAGTTGGAAGAAACAGAGCAACTCTGTTCTGGGGTGAATCTAAAATAGCACCTCAAATAAGAACAACAACAACGTTGTTGAGTGTTCAATCATCCAAGCCTGCAACTGCACACGCTGTTCTCACATCAGATGTGAATCAAGAGTCCACGGTAAATTACTATTACAACTGCATTCTGCAGTCAAGTTTGATGGTTATGCCAAAGCAGTTACCTTTTGATGAATGTATTTTGATTTGGGTGCATAATAATTTAAGGCATTCCAGGAGGAACATAATTTTGAAACCCTTGAAGCAGACCCAAAAGGTGTAGCTTCTATCATTTTGGGTGGAGGTGCTGGAACTCGCCTCTTTCCTCTTACTGGCAGAAGAGCCAAACCTGCGGTACAAATATTAGTTTATCTTTTTAGTTTTAATTGTTGAGGACACTCATGGTTGCAAATCATTCATGCAAGCTTTCTGGACTTTGCAGGTTCCAATAGGAGGGTGTTATAGACTCATTGATATCCCTATGAGCAATTGCATCAATAGTGGCATCAAGAAAATATTCATTTTAACTCAGTTCAACTCTTTCTCCCTCAATCGTCACTTGTCTCGCTTATACAGCTTTGGAAATGGCCTCAGTTTTGGGGATGGTTTTGTGGAGGTCAGTAGCAATAAATGTTATTGGATTTACAGTTATGAACATGTTCATACTTATAGCAATTTCTCGTAACAGGTCTTGGCTGCAACTCAAACACCTGGAGAAACAGGGAAGAAATGGTTCCAAGGGACAGCTGATGCCGTGAGGCAATTTATATGGGTCTTTGAGGTAAAAGCTTACAGTGTTTAAACTTTAAAGTACTGCTTTGATATGGAAGAGGGTGAATGTGTATGTGGATTGCCAATTTCTGATGCAGGATGCCAAGAACAAGAATATTGAGAATATATTGATACTTTCTGGTGATCATCTTTACCGAATGGACTATATGGACTTTGTTCAGGTACAAATTATATGATTCATCAACCATTCTTAGGATTGAGTATTGTAAAGCTAATGATGACTGTCATTGCAGAAACATATCGACACAAATGCTGATATCACAGTTTCGTGTGTGCCCATGGATGATAGGTACATCTACTTGACTACACCTGATTAAATCTTTTTTGCAAGATATGAACATGATTGCTGTTGTCTTTCTTGCAGCCGCGCATCAGACTATGGGCTGATGAAAATTGATAAAACAGGACGGATTGTACAGTTTGCAGAAAAGCCAAAGGGATCTGATCTGAAGGAAATGGTATGTTAATGGTATCTAAAGCCTCATATTTCTTACATGTTGCCTTGCTAATGCTTGATTTATAACTGCAGAAAGTTGACACCACTGTCCTCGGGTTATCTGCAGAAGAAGCAAAGAAACATCCTTACATTGCATCAATGGGTGTCTATGTCTTTAGAACTGAAACCCTCCTGAAACTACTAAGATGGAGCTGTTCTTCGTGCAATGACTTTGGATCTGAAATAATCCCATCTGCTGTGAAAGATCACAATGTCCAGGTAGCGAGGGAATAATTTAATTTTTATTCTTTTTAAAATCTTACATTATGTTTAGCAGTACCTTAATGTCTGATTTTCATTCTCAGGCATATTTGTTTAATGATTACTGGGAAGATATTGGAACTATAAAGTCCTTCTTCGACGCAAATTTGGCCCTTACAGAGCAGGCTTGTTAAAAACTATCCTTTGATTTCTTCTAATTTTTCCTCATTAACTGATTATTTCCATGGTAATAAATTCGACTAGAATTAAGTGGGGTGGGTGATTATAAAGTCCAGAACTTGGAATGTTTCACAATTCAGAAAACTAAATTCCAAGTTTGATGATAAGACAGCTTGATAACAGTGTTAAGAAAAAAGTAACATTTTACATACCGGTTCCCGAGCTCAGAAAGAAAACGCTACTAAATTTTTAATCATATATGTCATCATTTGCAGCCTCCAAAATTTGAATTCTATGATCCAAAGACTCCTTTCTTCACTTCCCCAAGGTTCCTACCACCCACTAAAGTAGAAAAATGCAAGGTATGACAGCAAACTTGACTTGTCCCAGATAAGATTGCTTGATCAGTTTCTGTTGTTGGTGGTACTTTTTGAATGTGCAAACGATTGACACAGATCGTGGATGCAATTATTTCTCATGGGTGCTTCTTGAGGGAGTGCAGCGTTCAACATTCAATTGTTGGGGTGCGCTCACGTCTAGAGTCCGGTGTGGAGCTTAAGGTAAATCTGATTCACTTTCCACTCCTCTATACTTGCTCAATATGACAAGACTATAACTATAATACATCTGTTAAGTGCTTGTTTGGACGTAGTTAAGTGCTTGTTTGGACGTTATTATCTTGATTAAAAAAAATCTTCTTTAATAAGAAAAAGATATT
The DNA here is from genome assembly GCF_003086295.3 of Arachis hypogaea. Taxonomy (NCBI): domain Eukaryota; kingdom Viridiplantae; phylum Streptophyta; class Magnoliopsida; order Fabales; family Fabaceae; genus Arachis; species Arachis hypogaea. The sequence continues at coordinate 809,965 of NC_092043.1, read as the reverse complement.
TTTTTTTATTTTTTAGCGTGTTTGTCAAAATTCTAGTAGCAAAAGTAAGAGTACTAGAAAAAAAAACATCTTTTTCATGTAATAAAAAAACAAAAAAATACTTTTATATTGTTATACGCAAATATAATTGATAGATAAAAAGATCTTTTTGTATGAGATATCCAAACATAAAATTATTTTTACTTTTACATAAGATCTTTTAAAAAAAGATAACTCGAAAAAAGATATTTTTTTAATTCACCCAAACAAGCCCAAATCAATAAAAAAAGAAATTCTTTTTTCAATGAAAAAAGATATATTTTATTTTCTAGTATATTTGGCAAATTTCTAACAGTAAAAGTAAAAGTATTAAAAAAATAATTTTTTTTTGAAAAACTACAATTTACATCTTTTTTTAAAAGATCTGGTTTTTCTTTAAAAAATGATGTTTTTCACATAATAAATGAACAAAAAAGTACTTTGATGTTATTTTAGCTAAACAAAATTGATAAATAAAAAGATCTTTTTACATGAAATATCCAAACATAAAATCATTTTTATTTTTGTAAAAGATCTTTTAAAAAATATTATTTAAAAAAATACCTTTTTCGTGAATGGCGCCTAGACTCAAGATCAGGGTGCTTATTTCACTTTGAAACAGGTTATGTTAACATTATTTCTAGATGAGCCCTGTGGCGAAATGTAAATTGTAGCTTCTTGAGTTGATACCTTGAGTTAGGGGTGAACGCGGATCGGATCGGATCTGACCAAAATCTTGATTTAATCCGCACTAAAATCATCGGATCGGATTCAGTATTCACAATTTTTAAGTTTGGATCTGATCGGATCGGATATCGGATATATCCGTAAAACACAAAAATATTTGTAAAAGCTTATTTTTATTAAAAAAATATTAATAAAATTCTTTTTTCCTGTTCTTTTAAATATGTTTACTCTTAAAATAATATTAAACATATTTTTCTTAAATAATAAAATTAAAATAATACAACATATATGATAATTATTAGTTGAAATAAAACATAAGAAGAATATTTAATTATTTATTTTTGCGGATCCGCGGATATGCGGATACCTACATAAAATCCGCAATGTGATCCTATAAGTGTGCGGATCGGACTGGATTTGCGAATCGGATCCATATCCGCAATTTCCGGGTCGGATTTGGATAAATACCGCGGATATGTGGATTAGATTCGATCCATGAACATCCCTACCTTGAGTGATGGATATTTTTATGCCTTTTATGACCTTTGGTTTTCAGGATACCATGATGATGGGTGCTGATTATTATCAAACTGAGTCTGAAATTGCATCCTTTCTAGCAGAAGGAAAGGTTCCAATTGGTGTGGGAGAGAATACCAAAATCAGGTTTCATTACTATGTCTCTTAAATAACTAGTTTGATTCATATATTATTGGACTCTAAAGCAACAGTCGAAGAAACTCGATTACTTGCCATAACCCCAATGGTTCCCTACATTTTTGTGTCTGCTAATTTCATACTCAACATTTTGAAGGAATTGTATCATTGACAAGAATGCCAAGATAGGAAGAAATGTGATTATTGCAAATGGTGATGTAAGTGCTGCTTCCGAAAATTGCTGTAAAAAGATTTAGTTACTGAGTTTTTATCTAGAGTTGTCTGAATATATAAATGTATATTGATTTCTCAGGGTGTGGAAGAAGCAGACAGGCCTAATGAAGGATTCTACATTAGGTCTGGCATCACAGTTGTTCTAAAAAATGCAACAATCAAAGATGGAACAGTAATATGAAGCCCTTCAAATCATCAAGCGTGCCTCTTTGTCTAAGACCTTGTATATTAGTACAATTTAGTTCCAGGAAAGAACTCATTAGTTTTTGAATAAGTAATAGCCAGAGCTTATTTCTCTTGATCATAAGTAATAATTACGTGTAACAAATAGGACTACATGTTCATGATATAAAATTCCAATAATGTAGTAGAGGGATACTATATTATTATGAAGTAACAATCCATGGACAGAACATGTTTACAAATTGCTGATCACAATTACATTTGTAAGACTATGAAATTCAGAAGTCACTAGTAATTAGTAAGAACATAAACAATAATATACCACTCATCTTTAGTGGAGCGGAGGGACACTATTGTGAAGAACAACAATTCATTGTCAAACAATGCTTACAAATTTGGCAACTCTTGTTTCCTCGGCCTCACTCTCAGCTTTTTTTTTCCTCACTCATAAAATATATAGTAATATGACATATTGCATGGTGAAGCTTATCTCAGTTTCTGGCATCAGAGCCACCGTGCCATTGTGAGCTTCTGATTTCCCTTGCTTTGTTCCACTTCTCAATGTTTCTAAGTCTGGCATACATCTTGCGAATTCGGTTCAGCTTCTGAGACTCTTGAGAGATCAAAGCAGCCATGGAGGGGTTCTCATCTAACACAACCTCATAACCGTCTCGGAACGAATCCATTCCTTGAGCCAGAAGTTGCCAGAACAAGCCGCCAACAGCGGCACCACCACCACTTGCCGATGAGTATATGGCAGAATACACGGTGTTGTAAAACCTTTCCCTTGGTTCTAAGTTAGAACCAAAACTCTTTGTTGAAACACCAAACTCCCCAACTAGTATTGGCTTGTGAAGGGTGTTTTGTGCATCTTGGATGTGCTCATTTAGCCACTTTCCCAAGAAAGACATTTGATCTTCATAGCTTGAGCTTGATAACCTGCTCATGGAAAGTAGCATACAACCACTTCATCGTCATGGTAATAGCCATATCACTAATCTATGTAACTATGTTAGAAGAATTTTTAATGTGTACATAGTTAACAATATCAATAGTATGATCATTGATAGATCAAAATCTAACTGATCTATACTTTCTAAGAATTTGTTTGGATGAAATTTTACGAATATATATTTTTTTAGATATCTTTAAAAAAGTAAAAATAATTTGACATTTGAATATCTTATATTCGCGACCTCTTAGATGAGTATGGAAGACTATGCCATTTGAGTTATAACTTATTGGCAAAATAACTCTTTATTTATTAATTATGTTTGAGTATAACAATATAAAAGTATTTATTTATTTATTTATTATGTCAAAATATTTTTTTATGCAAAAAAATGTTTAAAAAAGATATAAATTAGAATTTCTTAAAAAATATATATTTTTTATTTTTATAGTGTTTTTATTTTTATCATAATAAATTGTTAAATATATTAAAAAATATATGTTTTTTTTTTTTTACAATTTAATGCTATCCAATTACGGAGTAAATTGTGGCATTCATAGTAACAGTTTGCATTATTTGATAAAGTAATAATGGTAGGTGAATAATAAAGAAGCAGACCATTGATCAGGGTAGGCGTGGACTGTTGCAAAATCAATGGCGGGGATTTGGTTATTAGCAATAAAATCTGTTCCAACTTGGAAGTTGGGATTAGAGTCGCTCTTTGATTGACCATAGAAACCCTCAAGACCAGCTTCTAGCAAGTGGTTTCCATCTATGGATTTCAAGTAAGATGCCATCTCACTAATCCAACCCTGTGAAATCATTAAACATTATGTTGTGTCGGTGAAGAAACTTGGAATCCTAATTGCAAGTGATGCAATCTCGTTAGTTTATACCTGAACTGTATTTCCTGATTGATCTGATTTGCACCTAATTTCGTTCATAAGCTCCCAAGCCATTATGGTTGGGTCATCTTTGTAAGCAACACCAGTGACGCTGTTACGTCTTGTAAGTACAGTCTACAATAACAAAACATAAACAAAAACTTGGATTCATCCAACACTTTTTACCAGTTATTGAGTACTAGAAGGTGTTGGGCCATCACGGAAAGCTCTTGCCCAAAATATAAAATAAAAAGACATTACATCTAATTTAAAATTTAAAAATAATAAATTAATAGATTTTTCGTCTTATAAATTTTTCATTCTTTTTTGCCAACTAATTTCGTACATTTCTCACCCTTGTAACACTAACCGAAAGGATAGGAAAAAATAAAGCATGGTTATGATTACCTTGATATGATTTTTGTAGTATCCCTTAACAACTGAATTTGTGAAGAAATCGTCCTCAGAATAAATGGACTGTCCACCCTCATTCCTTGCCCACTCCACATATTGCTTCTTCCCTCCAAAATTCTCATAGTTATCCACCAAACTCAACACAAGCTTTATCCCATATTTTCCGGCTTCCGCTATTACAAAGTCCAACCCCTTTTAATTTCAGTCCAATGTGAAATGAATCAGTAACAGATATAATATACTACTACTAATTGAAGATTAAAAGATTAACAAGTACCTGGAACATTTGCTCATTATAAGAACCAGGAGAGTATTGAAGAGGTTTATATCCACCATCACTGAAAGCCCAAGTTCTTGCAATGTTAAGGCCATTATTTGAAGCCTCTTGAAATGTAGAGGAGACCTTGGTCCTCTGAGATGGATCAGAGGCCATGTACATGAGCCAGTAAGCATTGAAACCATGGGCATAGTAGGGGCTACCATTCAGCACAAGCTGCACCCCTCTTGTCTTCACAAAACCATCTGCTTCTACTTCAACTGCCACTAACAGAACCAACAAACCAGCTCCAAAGAACCACTGCTTCATCATGGTGCTTAATTGTTTTACTTTGTGTTGTTGTGATCTCAATGTATGTTGGGTTTTGAAGCAAATGAAGATTCTGTCCTTGTTTATAGAGCAAGTGTCTCGGTTGGAATATATAAGATTTCACATCAGTGAATAAAGGTGATCCAAATGCGAGAAAATTACAGAAAAGGGGCGTGGTGGTTAAGCAAGATGAGAGGGTGTCCAATCCGTAATGGGCCGACAATGAGGGTGGGCCTCGGAGAACATGCACATGACCACAACCCTCACATGATACTGTCCCTCATGGTCATGGTATGCAACTATGCATACCTATTTGGGTACGATAAATATCCGAGTCATTTACTTTTTATGTCAAATTATCTAGATACTCATGCAATTATGCCGTAAAAAGTTCTAGTAAACGAGTATTAAAGAATACTAATTAACGTTAATGATCTTTACGTTATAACTCGAACGTAATTAGTAATATTATTAAATTTATTATATATTATTAAAATTAGATTTTTTCAATTAATAGTATAACTGATCTGTATGTTTTTGAAGGTATTTTTAATTTATTTTATTTGATTGATTTAAATACGTTAATTAATTATTTATTTATTTGATTTAATTAAAATAAATATTAAATTATTTTATATTTTATTTGATCACATTAATTATAATTAATAAATAATATAAATGATTTGATTTGACTAAAATAAATAAATTAATTTTGTTTTAATTTGTATTATTTTTTATTTTATGGATTTTAATTAATAATTTTTAAAATTGTTATGATTTTTACGTAGCATATTTATAAAATACTTTTATTTATTTGATTTATTATACGAAGCCAAACAATTATAATTAATTTATTATATCAATTATTTCATTTAATTAATTTAAAGAGTAATGCTACACATCTAAGTTTTTTTATGAATCAAATCTATCTAAATTAAACAATAAGATTTGAAGTAATACTATTTATAATTGATTTTTGTTGATATTAGACCAATTTTATTAGATTTGATTAATAAAAATATTTAAATATGTAATATTATTCTAATTGAAATATATATTATTTGATTCAAGTTATTGTCACATTAATATATAAAAATTTTTGATTTGACTGAAATACATAAATTAATTTTGTTTTAATTTGTATTAATTTTTTATTTTATGTATTTTAATTTATAATTTTTAAAAGTGTTATAATTTTTACATAGTATATTTATAAAATATTTTTATTTATTTGAGTTACTATACTGAGCAAAACAATTATAATTAATTTATTATATCAATTATTTCATTTAATTAATTTAAAAAATTAAAATATATATTATTTGATTCAATTTATTGCCACGCTAATATTATGAGTTGTTATTTACCTAAAGTTCTTATTCATTTTCTTTTTTTATCTTAAATATTTTAATTTTAAATTTTAGATTTTTATTCATTGTTTATATTTTTTATTTTAATATCAAATCTAATATTTCTATTAATATTTTTTATAATTTATTGTCTAATAGTTATATGTTCGCCATCAATTATATAATTATAAATATTTTTCAATTTATTAAAAAAATAATTTCATTAATTTCTTTTTATTTTACTTATTTTTATATTTCATAACTTATTCACCGTAAAAAATCATATATGCTAGAAGAGAATCTCATTTTTTTTACCAATTGTTCTTCCATTTGGTAATACGTTTTTTTCCTTATAATGCATTATTTCTACGCTTTGATATTTTTTTATAAACTATAAACCATTATTATTCGTTATTGTATTCTATCTCTTCAATTTTTTATTTTTCATATTTATTTGTTTTTATATTTTTTATTATAAATTTTATCATTTTTATCCTATACAAGTTAATTTATCATAACTCTTCACATGTTGAATCTTCTAAATATTTAAATTATATTCCATATGTGCTTAAATTCATTTCTAATTTGGAAGATTGAGTGATAAAATAACATTGATGAAGATTATTGTATGTCTTCTTTTTCGTCTCTTTTGCTTACCTCTTTTTTTGTAGAGATCATGAGTAATTATATATAATGGTGCTTATGCATAAATGGTAAGCATAAATTATATCTTATCTTTCCTTAATAAAATTTTTATTATCTACCTTAAAATAGGATAAAACATTGTATGGACCAATAAGTCTATCATCGTTGTGATATGATATTGTGCATTCATCTTATCTTTAGCAGTTTTGATTGGTGTTCAAACTAACAAAAAAATATGATATAAAACTGTTCTAGGTAATTTTAACAAAAAAAAGTTCTCCATAATATTTTTTGCTATAATAATAAAGAAGGTGCAATGACAAATTTTATCTCATGTTAGATTATACTTGCGATAAAATCGGTTTTAACATAAGAGTAATAGGATTTAAAAATTTTACTCATGCCTCATGAGCAAATATCTATAAATGTAATTAGTAATATTATTTGAAGAGAAATTTTTAAAAAGATAAGATTCTAATAATGTAAATATTTGTTGAAGGTGCAGCAAGATGATGCAAAAACAATTAGATGAGAGAACAGAGAGAAGAAGATGAGAAATGAAAATGAATTCAATCGAAATAATGATTGAATCACACTTTACACTAACAGTCACACTTGTCTTATATAGTGGCTGTTACAACAAAATTTGCATAATTAAAAATTATCTAACCTACTACTTAGCAGTAATTTACGCAACTAAATTAGCTCAATTTGTCTAACTACCTAATTTACTATACCGCATAAAATGAATGTCTATTTCCTAGTTGTCAATTAATTTTTCCACTAGATAACACCCTCCCTCAAGTTAGGAATGTGAAAATTTACCAATCTTAACTTGCCATACAATGTATGAAATGTAGTTGGGGCTAATGGCTTCGTTAAAATGTCTGCGACCTGATCGGTTGTGGAGATTGGCAGCAAATGAATGAGACCCTCCATGAACTTGTCTCAAACGTGATGGCAATCAGCCTCAATGTGTTTAGTTCTCTCGTGAAAAACGGGGTTGGAGGCAATATAAATGGTTGATTGACTATCACAATAGGTGCTGATAGGCCTGGTGAGAGGCATCCCAAGGTCCTTCATAAGAAAGCTTATCTAAATGGCTTCTTTGGTGGCAGCAGCAAGAGCGCGATATTCAACCTCAGCTGAGCTACATGCCACAGTAACTTGCTTCTTACTTTCCAAGAGACTAAAGCACTGCCGACATAGAAACAATAAGCAGAAATAGATCGTCTTGAATCTGGGCATGCAGCCCAGTCAGAGTCAGTAAACCCAGTGACACAAAGGTCTGAATCAACAGGGAAAAATATGCCTGTGGCAGGAGAGCCCTTGATGTATCTTAATACTCTGTGAGCTGCAGTGAGTGAGCATTAGTCGAGTGATCCAAATATTGACTTGGCTTGCTAATTGCAAAGCTAATGTCTGGCCGTGTGATGAATCCATATTTGACAATATATTTTGGTATGATTTGAGTGGATTTCATCATAATAACCCACATTTATTCATCCAAATAGCATACTTTTGTTTTCCTAAATTGAGCCTAATTGTGAAAACATGCTCTTTTGTGCTTATTTTGAGTAATTTTATTCCATTTACCTTCTATTTGGTACCTTGATGCTATTAGTGAGTGATTTCAGATGAATAAGGTAGGAATGGCTTAGTGGGAATAGAAGAGGAGCATGCAATTGGGAGAAAACATGAAGAAAACAAAGGAGAAGCACACAGTTATGCGTGCGTGCGCACAACCTTACGTGCATACGCACAAGAAGGAAATCAGAATGCGTGCGTGCGCACAACTCTGTGTGCGTATGCACAAGTGAAAATTCAGCGAAGTGTGCGTACGCACACCAACGCGTGGCTTCATTTAAAAGTCACGTGGATCGCGAATTTGGGGCTTTCTTGGCTCATTTCTGAAGGCTTGGAGGCTGAAATCAAGTGATATATAAAGGAAACTTCATGACATATGAAGAGGGAGCCAACTTAGAATAGAAAAATACATAGTAGGAGTAGGAGTAGAGTAGTATAGAAAATTCTCTCTTAGGGTTTTAATTAGGGTTTGTAGAATTTTATAGTTCAAGTTTTGCTTTTAGATTTTGCTATTTCGTTGTAAGTATTTCTTTAATTCCTCTTTTATTACACTACTTGTCTATATTTCCTTACACTTTAATTTTCTTTGTCAATATATCCATAGTTTTGCAATTTTGAATTTCTAGTTGGTTAATTGATGTTTAATTGTTTTTTTATATGTTCATTGAATTGTCTTTGTTTATTTTGATCATTTGGTTGTTCATAGCTTTTATTAATTTACCAATTTTGCCATGTTTTATATTTATGCCCTTTATGTGTTTGATGAAATGCCAATCTTAGTTATGGGATAGATTTCCATCCCTTAGCTTGGAAAAATGAGTTTATGGATTACTAGAGCCATAATGTCCAACATTTTCTGATAATTCTTGGGTTGTTAGTTGTTATTATTTCCACTAACACTAGCTTTTTACCAATTAATTCGGTAAGTTGGCTAGGATTTGTGGATTAATAACAATTATGCTCACTTGACTTATCCTTCGATGTTAAGGGTTGACTTAGTAAGATTAATCCATCATAATTATCATAGTTGTGGTTATGGTAAGGAAGGGAATTCATAACTCATCACAAGTCAAGGCTCCATTTATGTTTTGAACCAACTCTTCCATCATTTTGAGTTTTACTTGTTCATATTACATACATAGTTCTTTTATTCCTTGATTACTTTATTAATTGTAATTTTGTCTTGTTCTTTTATTTCTTAATTGTTTGCGTTCATCATTGAAACACCCCCTACTTTCTACAACCAAAATTGTATACACTTGTTGGCACTAGTTCCTAGGGAGAATGACCCGGGAGTCTAAATACTCTCGGTTTATATTTGCTTTGATTTGTGACATCTTTAGGATTATAATTTGATTAGGATCAATTGTCGGTTCATAGCTATACTTGCAACAAAAAATCTATTTTGTGAAACTCCTAACCTACTTTTGGTACTTGTCACCGTGTATTAGCCAATTAGAGTAATTTGCCAATCAGCGTTCGAAATTTGCCAGAGTCAGTCAGTGGGGTCCCATCATCCTTGCTTAGCTTGTTGGTATAATCCATAGGAGTCGTGAATGGTTTACAATTCTCAAAACTTGCATCCCGAAGCAAATCTAAAGCATACTTTCTTTGATAAAGCATGATACCTTTCTTGGACTGAGCCACTTCCATACTAATGAAAAACTTCAAGTCCCCTATGTCCTTTATCCTGAACCGATCATCCAAGGTAGCTTTAATAGCATTGATCTCATTTAGATCATTACCAGCTAAGACTAAATCGTCAAAATAAAGCAAGACTACAGTGAAACCCAAATCAAATCTCATGGTAAACAAACTATAATCTGACTTGGACTGCACATAACCAATTTCAATCAAAACTGACTTCAACTTTGTATTCCACTGTCTGCTTGTCTGTTTGAGATCATATAAAGACTTCTCAAGCTTACAAACTTGGCCAGGTTTCACATCTAATTCTGGTGGTGGCCGCATGTACACGTCCTCATCCAAATCACCATGTAAAAATGTCGTATTAACATCAATTTGTTTGAGATACCAACCCTTGGCAGCAGCCATAACCAACACAATTCTCAAGCTAGTCAACTTCATCACTAAACTGAAAGTGTCACGATAGTCAATACTAGGGACTTGAGTAAACCCTTTTGCTACCAAGCGGGCCTTGTTCCTCTCTATTGTTCCGTCAGGGTGGTATTTGACCTTGAACACCCACTTACACCCAATTGACTTCTTGCCATGTGGAAGGAAAGTGAGCTTCCATGTTTGGCTTTGCTCGAGTGTGGTAAGTTCATCTTTGATGGCTTTGATCTAGCAAGGTTGAGTTATGGCGTCACTATAGTGCTTGGGTTCAATATTTGAGGAGATAGCCAAAAAAAATGCAGTATGAGATGCAGAAAATTTGTCATATGACAAATAATTAGATATTGGATACCTTTCATGGTGTGAAGTTGGAGACTGGTCAGTGGTGGTGTTTAAACATTGATAGTCGCTCAAGTGAGACGAAGGCTTTCTAATTCTTGAGGATTTTCTTTGCACATGGTGTTGTTGGAGATGTTGTTGCACAGTGTGTGGTGTGGGAGATTGTGTTACATTGTGATTTTTGGAAGGTGGTGTTGTTGTGTGTTGATCAAGTGGAATAGGTGCTGGTTGTATTTCATGTTCATTTTGTGGTGAGATAGTGTTGTGTATCTCGGATGTGTGTGTGGATTTAGGATTGAATGCAACTTGTGGTGAATATATATCATAGGTAAAAGGATCAATGCATGAGTGAGGATAGTGAGTTGTTTGATTATTATTGTTGGGTGTATTACTGGACGAAAAATAAGAAAAATGATTTTCATAAAAGGAAAATCCCTGGAAGTGAATATTTTCCCGGACTTTAAATCAATGAGGAGGTATCCTTTAATACCCTCCCTGTATCCTAGAAACACACACTTCCTGGATCTGGGGTCCAACTTTTTTCAATTAGCATGCAGAGTATTTGCATATGCTAAGCACACGAATACCTTTAAGTGTGAAATGGTCGGTAGTGTGTCATATAAAAGCTGACAAGGGGATTGATGAGCGGATAATTTATACGCTTTTTGGTATTGTTTTTAGGTAGTTTTTAGTATGATCTAGTTACTTTTAGGGATGTTTTCATTAGTTTTTATGCTAAATTCACATTTCTGGACTTTACTATGAGTTTGTGTAATTTTTCTGTGATTTCAGGTATTTTCTGGCTGAAATTGAGGGACCTGAGAAAAACTCTGATAAGAAGGCTGACAAAGGACTGCTGATGCTGTTGGATTCTGACCTCCCTGCACTCGAAATAGATTTTCTGGAGCTACAGAACTCCAAATGGCGTGCTCTCAACGGAGTTGGAAACTAGACATCCAGAGCTTTCCAGAAATATATAATAGTTCATACTTTATTCAAGATTAGACGACGTAAACTGGCGCTCAACGCCAGTTCCATGCTGCATTCTGGAGTCAAACGCCAGAAACACGTCACGAACCAGATTTGAACGCCAAAAACACATTACAACTTGGCGTTCAACTCCAAAAGAAGCCTCAACTCGTGTAAAGATCAAGCTCAGCCCAAGCACACACCAAGTGGGCCCCAGAAGTAGATTTCTACATCAATTACTTACTCCTGTAAACCCTAGTAGCTAGTTTAGTATAAATAGAACTTTTTACTAGTATACTAGTCGTCTTTTGACCATTGGTCCTTCTCCCTATTTTTCGAATTCATATCACATTTTGGGGGCTGGCCATTCGGCCATGCCTGGACCACCACTTATGTATTTTCAACGGTGGAGTTTCTACATACCATAGATTAAGGGTGTGGAGCTCTGCTGTACCTCAAGTTTTAATGCAATTACTACTATTTTCTATTCAATTCGATTTATTCTTGTTCTAAGATACCATTCGTACTTCAATCTGATGGATGTGATGATCCGTGACACTTATAATAATCTATCCTTATGAACGCGTACCTGACAACCACTTTCTTTCTACAAACAAGAGCTAGAGTACGTATCTCTTGGATTCCTGATGCACGACGCATGGTTGTCCCTCGCCTGACAACCGAGCCTTCCATTCCGTGAGATCAGAGTCTTCGTGGTATAAGCTAGAATTCATGGCGGCATTCATGAGAATCCGGAAAGTCTAAACCTTGTCTGTGGTATTCCGAGTAGGATTCTGGGATTGAATGACTGTGATGAGCTTCAAACTCGCGATTGTTGGGCGTGATGACAAACGCAAAAGAATCAAGGGATTCTATTCCAACATGATCGAGAACTGACAGATGATTAGCCGTGCCGTGACAGAGCATTTGGACCTTTTTCACTGAGAGGATGGGATGTAGCCATTGACAACAGTGATGCCCTACATACAGCTTACCATGGAAAGGAGTAAGAAGGATTGGATAAAAGCAGTAGGAAAGCAGAGATTCAGAAAGGACACAGCATCTCCATACACTTATATGAAATTCCCACCATTGAATTATATGAGTAACTCTATCTTTATTTTCTGTTATTTATTATTATTATTCGAAAACTTCATAACCATTTATTATCCGCCTGACTGAGATTTACAAGATGACCATAGCTTGCTTCATACCAACAATCTCTGTGGGATCGATCCTTACTCACGTAAGGTTTATTACTTGGACGACCCAGTACACATGCTGGTTAGTTTTGCGGAAATGTTAGTATGATTGACTTTCTTTCGGTCATATAAAAGAACTAAAAAACAACAACAAAAGATATACTTTTAGAATTCCAAGAGAAAAACACTAGGTAATACATATGTATTTGCGCATCAAAGTGTTATTCTACAGATATTTACACTCCTTTTCTGTGGTGGTTTGAGTTATAGCTCTTCTAATCAAAAGAACAATCGTACTAAATATTTACAAAAAAAGGGTATACTTCAAAAATTATTACCATACAAGACAATTAGAGAGAATTTTTTAGGATGCAATGGTTAGGGAGAGGGGTGGGGAAACGCAGGGGGTTTGAGGGCTGGGCAACAACAACACTACGATAAGGATCCTAGGGTTTGGAATCGAGATGACAATCATCGATTGGAAAGAGACTCGTCACCATTTTTGTAGCTAATCTTCCCAAAGATATTTCAAAAATGGAGCTATTCAACTTGTTCTATTGGACTGGCCAGATCAATGACATTCACTTGTAGAGAAAATAGAAAAATAGTAAGATTTACTTGTTTGTATTCATATGTTACACTACGAAAGGAGGTTCTCTGAAGGCTATCACAGAGATGCATTGTATGTGATTGAGAGAAAGGAATTATCTGTTAGAGAGGCTAAGTATAGGAGAGAATCACAGGTAAAGAGTAGCGTAGGTAAGGACCAGGAATTACAGGGAACAACCAACGATGTTGTCGACTTGAATCACAAAATCAATATAAAATCAAGCATGGAAGCAACTGGAAAGCTTCAGAAGCCTGAAATCGTTGAGGACCCACATAGGAATGGGTGGACGAAGAAGGTAGAGGTCTCAATAACTAAGGATAACTTGTATTGGTTACAGAGAAATTTAGTAGGAGGCACAGATAGAGCTAATGATTTCGAAACGTTGGAAGCAAAGGTGCGAAGGGAATGGCCACACGTTGAACAAATTCGAGAATTGGGTGCATATAAAGTTATGTTGACTTTTGATAGTGTTCACAGTGCAGAAGATGCTCAAACTTTTAAGTTGAATAATTTATTGAAATTATTTCATAGTGTCTGAAGATGGAAAGAATATGAAAGGAGTGAAACACGAAGGGTGTGACTAGAATGTTTTGGAGTACCGTTGCATGCATGGTTTGTGAAAACATTCAAAACTATTTAAAGCCAATGGGAGAAGTGATGTAGTGTGACAAGGTGACTAAATCTGGCAAGTCCTTTAGTGTTGGGTGTGTTTTGATCGACACATGTATGTTTGATATTATCAAGGAATGGATCTACATCACGATAGGTATCAGTGGGTTTGACGTGTTTCTTAAAAAAATTGGTGGTGAGACATATGGGTTGGAGTGCTTCATGATGAAGGAATGTGGACAAGAGTTGACGTGACTTAGAGATCCACACGGATGTGCTAAAAGATACAGATATATATGGTCGGCGGTCAAGTTGGCATTCGGTAGGAAGGGGATCAGATGTGGCAGCAGAATTGGTGTAGTAGACGCATAGGAATGATGGAAGTGAGAGGGGTATATTTGTAATTTCAAAGGAGGATTTGAATGAATGGAATGAAGAGTGGTCAAATTTGAATTTGAGAATATCCAAATTAAAGGAAGTCAAAAGAAGGGCTGATTTTGTGAAATCTCCAGAAATAAATAACGATGCAGTTGCGGATCACACAATATCATGGAGCTACGGTGATAATAGGAATAATCATAATTGTGTCATGATAAGGTATACTGGAGGGGGTGTGAGTGAAGGGCTTAGGCCCAATATGCTTTGTTACAATAAAATAGAGAGGAAAAGTATATTGGGCTAGCAATATCATGACCCAAATAGAGATAGGTTGGTTGATATTTGCAATTCCCAAATAGAAGATGGCATACATGAAGCTAAACTGGTGCGACTTTTTGGGGTGATGGGTGGCGGTTCAACCCAGTATACAAGAAAGAAGGAGATGATGAAACCGATGGAAGCCAATTATGGTACAAAAGGTGGCGATCCTTTGACGAAGGGGTGCATGATTGTCCTTGGAGGCACAAGCGAAGGTCCCGATGCAGATAAACGTGTTGCGGTATCGATGATAGATGAAGGCCATGATCATATACCCAGACTGAAGCAGGGATTGGAGATGACTCAGGGAGGGAGAAGTGGCGTTCACTATTATGTTGAAGTGGCGGGGCCAGAGGCATTTAACGAGGATCAAGGTGGTGAGGAGGGATTGAATAAGGGGAAGATGGTAGTGAAAAGAAGTAGTGCAGTGTGCGATGATGATAGAGTTGCGAGTCTCATGAAGGATGATGGTAATCATAATTGTGGTGAGAAAATAAATTTTAAGATGAGCATTGGTAGAAGATTAGTTATGGTGTAGAAGAAAGATCAAGTGAATGATGCAACTTTCGCCAATGAGAGTGGTTTGGTTAATGATTATAATGAAGGTGGTATTGGTGACGGTGAGCAACACACATTGGCAGAGATGGCTCAGTTGAATGTGGAGTTACCAAGACGAAAAGTTAGAGCAAAAGGTAGTGGAGATATGAACGAGTATAAGGAAGGATGCAATGAAGGTTCGAAGTTTGAAGATCCCTTGGGCTTGGATATTATTATAGACGAGGAAGGAACTGAAGATAATGTGAAGGATTTGGATGACTCGAATAAAGATGCAAATAGTGGCACTTGAAAAGAAGGAAAGAGGAGGTCATGGGAGGACGACATGAGGGAGATTATGAAAATGTGAAAATTGGAAGTGGAGTCAAGAGCGGTCCAATATAATGAGAAAGATGATATCATAGCAATTCTACAAGAGCAACATGAAGTGATGGCACTGAATAGAAGATTTACAAAGTAGAAAGAGAAAGCAAGAAGATGTAAACCAAAAAACTGAAAATAGGTGTGTAAAAAGAAATTAAATGATCTTTAGTTCTTAGAATGTTAGGGGGTAGGATGTAGGGAAGTGGAGTATAGTAAAAGAATTTAAAAAAAAATTTAGCGTAAATGTGTTAGGATTAATTGAGACAAAAAAGAAAGTAGTGACAAAATTTGATGTGGTGAGGATTTGGGAGAATGATGGAATGGGATAAAAATTTGTTGGTTCTAATGGAGCATCAGAGGGCTTATTGATAATATGGGATGAATCTATCTTTAGGAGAAAAAATTGCTATAAGGGAGATAGGTGGTTATGTATTGAAAGGACATTATTAAAGAATGATTTCAAGTGTGCTTTTTGCTTGGTATATGGAGCTCATGTGAGAGATGATAAGCTTGTGGTATTGGAAAAACTGAGCTATATATCTGAATTGTGTCAAGTACCTTTTTGTTACATGGGAGACTTTAACAAGATCTTACAGGTGGAAGAAAAAAAGAAAGAGCTACTTGTTTGTCGACTGCTTCTGTAGACTTTAAGAGTTGGGTCTAAGATATGGAGTTAGTGGATTTACCGTTTAATGATCATAAGTTTACTTGGTTCAGAGGACAATCTTGTAGTCGTATTGACAGAGTTATGGTTACCACAGAGTGGTTGGAGAAGTTTCCGAATACACGTCTGAAAGGAGGACTTAGGGCTTTATCTGATCATTGTTCCATGGTAATGGAAGATACAAGGGTGGGTGGGGAGGGGTTGAAGACCCTTTAGAACCTTGATACATAGTTCACTCATGCAGGGTTCTTGGACATGATGAAAGAAGAATGGTGAAACTTAGGGAACATTCAATTTACAGATAAGTTGAAGGCTTTGACGTTTTCACTAAGAAGGTGGCATAAATAGAAGATTGGTGATGTTGATAAGAAGATCAAGTAGTTTAAGAATGAAATAAAGAAGGTTGATGATATAGTTAGTAACGTTTCATACGATGGAACGGTGGAGGCAAGGAGGAAGGCACTAGTTGTGAGAGGTGGTATGTAAGAAAGGAGATACACTGAAAATAGATATTGTGGTCTCGTCATGCGAAAGAGATGGACAAGAACACTAAATATTTCCATAGTATTGCTTCAGCAAGACGAAGGAATAACAGGATTGATGCTCTAGTAATCAACGGAAGGGTGGTGCGAAATCAAGCAAGGATTAAGGTGGCAATTAGGAATTTTTACAAGAGTATGTATCATCAAGAAGTATCGCCTATGTTTGGGTTTCGTGAAGAATTGGTTAATCGGATTAAAGAGGAGAAAGCCATATCTCTAGAGATGATGTCATCTATTGAAGAAATTAAGGAGACAGTATGGGATTGTGAGTCAACAAAAGTACTAGGTAGTAATGGGTACAACTTGAACTTTATCAAAAAGTGCTAGAAAGAGATTGGAGGTGAGTTCACTGTAATTGTGGTAAGTTTGTTTGAGACATCAAAATTACCAAAGCAGTCCAACATGACGTGGGTGGTATTGGCACCGAAGTTTGTAGGGGCAAGGACAATTAGTACGATAGAATGTGTGTATAAAGTGATATCTAAGGTGTTGTTGTCTAAAAGACTGAGACGGGTTATGCCAGATTTAGTTGGGGAGATACAGAATGCTTTTATGAAAGTCAGAAAAATTTATGATAGGGCATTAATTACTTGAGATACTATTCATTAGTTGAAGTTGAGGAAGAAAGCTTCGATTATCATCAAGATTCATGATTTGCGCGTCACCCCAACACAAAAAGATTGCTTGGTTGAGATGCTTTCCTGTAGGTGTGCCATGCGACACAATACTAAAAAACAAAATGAAAAATTCGGTAAGTGATTTAACAATGAGTTTAATTCAATAATTAAATTGCTTAAATGTGCATTTGTAAATATTAAGAAAGATTTTAATTAACGTAAGCTACTTATGTTAAGTTGTACTCAAATGCGAAAAACATATTTAATTATTTATTTTGCTTTTAAACAGAAGTTGAAGTAAATATATTCTATACAAAACCTTAATATTCAATAAACATAATAAGCCTTAGAGTCTCTTTACTTTCAAAATATCATTTTCTCATTGTTTTCTATTTTCAACAAGCTTGTTTTAATTGTTTTTTTTAGAAAATCTTGAAAATCGAAAATGGATTGAAACCATGTGATATTTTTATAATTAAAATTGAAAAAGGAGAAATGAAAACAAAGAATAATTTTTAAATCAAACAAGCCCTTTTTATATTTTAATTGGACATACATCTTTGTACTACTATATTTCATCAGTCACCCATTCTATTTTAATTTTCTGGATACTTCATTGTATTCTTCACAGTTTGAGTGTTTTGAAGTTGTGGAAGAGTAAAACAGCCACTTTTCATGTATCAATGGATGAGATTGGTGCACAGTGTGGGATCTAAATTATATATTTAATTTGGGATATAATCTTTTTGTTTTTGTGAATTGATCAATAATTTTTTTTATTTGCTATTTAGAGTCTTCTACAAATAAACTGATTTGTCTTCCAAAAAAATAAAAAGATATTTCATGTGACTTTTCATTTTTAAATTATGCTTTTATTGCTATGGAGATGCAGCACTTACGATAAATCTATGACATGGGAAGATGCTAATGCTGAATCATTTTTAGAAGTTGATGTTAAATTGAATCTCACACTTGAGGTTATTCTTAATTTCTTATTCTATCATAGATTTAAATTTTTGATATACTTTTGTATCCATATTTATTTCAGTTTATTTCAGTTAAATTGTTCAAAAATCATGAATTTCCTTGCTTTGATGCAAACTGAGTAATTTATATAATAGCCTAATTTATTTGATATTTACTACTGTGGAGTCTCTCTAATTTTTACTTTATTCAACTTGTGTAGCTCCTTCATTATGTTAGCGTCATTTGTCGCCTTAGATAAGTGTGGCTTCTTTCCTTGTTTTCTCTCAAAAGATGAAGCCACAAAATTAGATTGTTGGGGGGAAGAGATTCACTGAGATCATGATTTGATTTAAACATAAAATTTTTTTCATTATCCATTTCTTCATCTCCATCTTTTTGTACTTCTTCTTCAGTGTTATTGTCACTTACAACATCCATTCCACTTGCTCTTTCTTTATAAAATATTTTCTCCAAATGAGAATACAGTAAAAAGGACTTTCCTAGAATATACAACATTTGTCCTTATTTCTAGAAAAAGGAATTACAAAAATATCATAGAAGGATAGAAATAAATGTTGAACAGAATATAAATAATTCAGTAAATTCAAATTAGTAAACCAACCTTTAAATATGCAGCTAGAATCTCTTTGTTGTCCACAACCACACATTGCTTCACATCTTCCCATCCAAAATTGCTATAAGTTGCCATGTTAGCTACAAATTGATACTTCTTTTTTAGTCTTTTAACCTTATTCTTGCAATGACTTATTTAAAAGCTACCACTTGAAAATTTTTCATTCATTTTTGTAGCAAACTTCTCAAAAGATTCAGGTCTAAACTGACCTGCATTAGCTCTTCTTCCTTCAATGACAAGCTCTTCCATAAAATCGACAAATGTCCCTGTTTCTTCGTCAGTCCAGACATGTGTGTCCTTTTGTCCCTATAATCTAGATTAACTCAATCAAAATTCAAATAAACATGGCATATACATGATGTCATCATTGTAATAACTTATAAAATATAATAAATTTAATAAAATGCTACATGTAATTCACATAATTAAAGTTGTATAATTAGCTCTTACAATAAATGTCCAACCAAACAAATTAAAATATTATAATAAAATACATATACAACAAATAAATTAACTAATTGATTCGGGACTTCATCCAGTCATTGTACATTTTGTTTGCTATTCTCGTTAAACAGTTTAGTCGTTGTTGCCCTCGCTACACTCTCAATTATGTCATCATCGCCATCTTTATTACCACCATGCTCCTCTCCAATAAGTACTTGCTCCTCTTCAAATAGTGTGTCCTCTTTAGGGTCGAATTTCATATTAAGCCGAATAAAGTTTTGCAGTGGGCAACAAGCAATAATTATTCTATTTTGTGTCTTAATTTTGTAGAAATAAGGACTCCTCAAAATTATCTATCTCTTCTTCGTAAACCAAAATAACGCTCAATAATGTTCTTAGCCGAAGAGTGCTTCTTGTTAAAATATTCTCGAAAATTTCTAGGAGTATTTCTATCATGAGCCCATTCTTGTACGTGGTATCGAGTATGCTTCTATGGTGCTAAATATCCCTTGCAATTAGTATAATCCGCATCCACTAAATAATAATTTCCTATAAAGCGAAAGAGATACATTATGAGAACTACGAAATTTGAATAAACTAAAAATATTGAAATATTTTTGTTACCTAAAAATTAAGAATTACATATCAATTGGTATCTTGAGGTTATTACAACGTGAAATAACATCACTAAGAATTCTTAAATTCGAAGTGGATCCTTCCCATCCACTAAGTATGTACACAAAATTTATATCTCGATTGCATACTCTAAGGACATTAGTTGATATCTTACCTTTTCTTATTTGGTATCTTGATTTATCTTTTTCAGGAACAGTCACATCTATATATGTTCCATCTAATACTCCTAGACAACCCTAAACCAAAGAAATTGAAGTGTCAAGACTAATTCTATACAAAATTATAGATTATACAAAATCACTACCTCAATTATTTACTACATTTACCTTGAACCATTTTCATCTAGGATCTATATAGTCATCTGGAACAGGAACAACTTTTGCAAATAATAGACTTTGGACACGTATGACCGAGGATAACACCTTGTCGAAATATCTACTTATTGTTTCTCTTGACCTATAAAATCTAACTTGAAGCGTGCAATTTTTTTATGATGAGCTAGTATTATTAAAAACATAATCACTTGCTCAGGTATACTTACACGACATTCATCTCTTAATCGACCTTGAACTTTTAGTAACTCACACAATCTTCCTATTTCCTAATGCATCTACACTCATCCTTAATTTTTAAATACAATTTCTATTGCTCCCTCTTATTATGCGGTTTAATACATTCCGTCTTAAGGGATTAGTATTAATTTCTCTATTCCTAATCAATAAATGTCCTCTTCTTCTATTTTTCAAATACAAAAATATAAACATCAAAACTAATATTGTAATTACTTCAAACTCAACCTGAATCATAAAATAATAAAAAATGGTCTAAATTTCTCAAAGCGGTCCAATGGTTCCATTTTTTCCTAATCAACACATAAAAAAATAACTTATATAATTAACACATACTAAAAATTATCAGCAACAATAAGAACAGCAGCCATAAGAGTAACAATAATATAACTCACTAATTATTTTAATTTTTAGTTCAAACTAATAACAAGAGACAAATTCAATACAATTTTTATTTGTTCTTTTATTATGAATAAAATACATCAACATATTAAAATTCAAAATAAGTTTTTTATTCATTCATTCATATTATCATCGTAAACATTTAAAATTCTTTTAAAAAAAGCATGTAACTCTTCCTCTTATATGATTTTCGAATTGAAAAATCATAAAAAATTAAAAACAAAAAAAATTAAAGATAAAGCAGAACGAAATTTTTTTGAATAGAAAAATAAAAACAAAAATAAGAAGCAATAAGGAGAGAGACTGAGTAATACTTGATTATGTGACTGATAAAGAAAAAAATAGACTTCCAAAAATTATAATAAAAACAAGAAATAATTGGCTGTTAGAAATATTGTTATTAGATTAACTGCACAAAAAAAATCAATGAAAAATCAAAGAAAGAGAAGAAGATACAAAATCAAAAGAGAGAAAAAGATAAAAAAAAAACAATAAAAGAATCAGAAAGAGAAAAGAAGATACAAAATTAGAAAAAAAAAAGAAGAAAGATAAATAAAAACAGAGAACAAGAAGAAGATATTACTGTGAAAGAAGTGAAAGAAGAGGAAGAACAGAACGAAGTAGAAAATGACGATAAAAAGAGCAAGAAAAAGACGAAGAATAGAAAGAGAGAGCAAAAAGAAGAGAGAGTATCTGGAAACGACAGTGCAGAAAAGTTTAGGTTAGAGTTTTTCACAAGATAATAAAAAGGGATAATAGTGAAATAATGAAAAATATCTCTGGACAGAAAGGGAAAAAATTTCATTAAAAATTCCGTGTCCCACTTTCTTATTTTCGTGTCCATCAGTGTTAGAAGTGGACATAAAAATGAAAAAAAGTGTTCCAGAGATATTGTGTTAAGTGTCCATGTCTCTCTGTCCAAACACGTTTTACATATGTATTGTCTATGTCTTTATGTCCTGTTTACAAAAACAAATGTAGCCAAAAAGATCCACCATTAGAGAATGTGAGTTTTGGAATGGGATACATTGTATTTGGAGTTTTCAATGGAGGAGAGATCTATATCAATGAAAATTGACACTACTGAGTCAATTTCATGGTGTTCTTCAAGAGGCCAAATTGACTATAGGAAGAGAGGACACAATTGTCTAAAAGTTTCATAAAAATGGTTTGTTTGCTACTAACTCATTGTGCAAATTTTGCAGGAATAAACAATACCAGAGAAAATATCAAGTTATAGTTTCACATAAGCTATTTGGCGGGGGTTGGTTCCATCTTGAGTTAAAATTTTTACTTGATTTGTTGTCATAAATAGAGTTAATACCAAAGATAGGTTTCGTAAGTTTGGTGTAATTGATTCTAATGATACTATGTATATGTTGTGTGGTAATGATGATGAGAGTGTACACTATTTGTTTGTCTCTTGTGAGTTTGGCAGGTATAATGTGTTTGGACCTGTGTTGACTGTTGTCCTTGAATTATCTTATGTACTATCAAGGAACATTTCGAATGTTGGATATTTGCGACAATGAGAAAAGAGCGATGTAAGAAGTGGTTAATGAGCTTTTTTTGCTATTGTCTGGAATATTTGGATTGAAAGAAATCGAAGAATTTTTCAGAATAAGACAAAGGGAATTGAGAATGTTGATGAGTCGTCTTTTAGAAGCTATATATAGTGGAGTATAATTGATTCCTTTTGTTGTTGATGGCAATGCCGGAGATGACGAAGGATGTGTTTGCTACTAGTTTGTCTGATCTTTAGTTTGTTTCTTTGCTCCACCTTATTGTGTTGAATTTTGAAAAAAAAAACATACAAGATAATTAATAACTAGCTATGATGCACAGACACGGGACACTGACACAGATACGGGACACAACACGATATGGAACACGTAAACATATGAATTTTAAAATCTTATAAAACACGGAGACACACATATATATAAAATATAAAGTATTTTTTAGATAAATTATAATGATATTTTAATATTTTATTGATATTAAATATAAATAATTTTTTATTTGTTTTTATTGTCCTTTTTTAATTATATAAAGTATTTAAAATATTTATTATTTTAATAAATAATAATATATACTATTTCTAAACTCATTTCAAAAATACATATTAAGAATAAGGATAGACACGCTGACACATGATGATATTTATGTTTAATTAAGCGTGTTTGAAAATTTTTTTTATTAAGATATAGTTGAATATAATAAACACGTATGTCGGACTAATATTATGACTAAAATGTGTTTGACATGCAGACACAACAACTTAGCAAAGTATTCGTATTTTATAGATTAATAATGATGATCAGTAGATGTATTAAGTGTAATATCTGCTACCTAATATGTGTTTGGATTAAAGTTTGTAATCGAAAGTTTGCATCAAACTCATTTTCCAAAATTAATTTTGATAAAAAGCAAGGTAACATGATTTCTATTTTTTTATATAAAAATAAATTATAGTAAAATGAATATTATTTAAATTATATTATTTAAAATTATGTTTAGATAAAAACTACTAAAAAGAATATAAATTTATATTACTGAGAATTATATCTCTTTTTTTCTTCTCAACATTCTTTTAGCTATAATTTTTTTGAAGAAAAAAACTTAAATTTATGTGTTGGAATTTAATACTCTTTTGATCATAATTGTTTAGTATTTTTTTATTTAATTTAATCTTTTTAATAAAATCAATAATTTATATTATAAAAAATTAACAATAATAAACAAAATATACTCTAATTTAAAAATTTATAATAAAAATTATACAAAGCCAAAAAAAATTCATAAAAAATTTTATATTAATAAAAATGATTAAAATTTAAATTACTAAAAATGATATTATAAAAAAATTAATAGTAAAGTATCGTTTTTGTCTCCAACGTTTGAGGTAAGTCCTATTTGTATTCATAACGTTTATATCGTCCTATTTAAATCACTAACATTTGTAAAAGTGATTCAATGTTGTCCTGGTCATGAGCTTTAGTTGGAGTTCTGAAAATTTCTTCTTGAAATTAGAATATAAATATTTGAGACAGAATTGATGATCCACTCTGAATAATAGCTCATTAAAAGTTGAAACTAATCCCTGCAATATTTACATAATTCACTTTTTAGGTACATAATTAAACTTGAACACAAATAGTGGGTACAATATTAAAATCAAACACACTCAAATGAGACCTAATTGAGAATGAATACATCTAAGTGAGAATAATTGAAAAATACAATATGATCTGTTAGTATATATAATTGACGGCAAGATAACATTGAATTACTTTTATAAATATTAGGGATACAAATAGGACGATTTAAACGTTAGGAATACAAATAGAATTTATTCCAAACGTTAGAGACAAAAACAATACTTTACTCAAAAATTAAAATATTTACTTATAAAGTATAGCTATAAAAAAATTTAAATATAAAGATTCTAATGATGATTTTTTGTGTCTTTTCTTACATATCAGAATAAAGAACAAAGATGACAAAAAAAAAAGTTCAATTATTTCTTCTAATTATTAAATATAAAAATTATAATTTGTTGCTTCAGATAAATAAAAGTTAGAATATAAAATTATATTTCCGTTAAAAAAAACAAAACAAAAATTAAATATAGGTGAGTTCTATGGTGTAGAAGGAAGATTCCTTCTATATCTATATATTTGTATTGTCAAAAGGATTGTGAGATAAGTGTATAGAGAGAGTGTGTGGTTAAAAACAATCTATGTTCATGGTAACTAACATACTTCATATGTTACATCAATATTGCATGATGATAGTATATAAAATAAGCTGGTTAACTGTGTTTGTTATGATTAATTATTAAAAATGATATTGGACCTGGTTATAGTGGTGTTTTTTGTTTAAACTATTTTGAGAAAGTAAAAATAAATTTTGATTGTGAACTAACCTATTAATTCCAGTATTTTTTTTTATCCTATCAAATTTTAAATTGTGTTTTGTGAATTAAGCTTGCAAAAGGACTATATATACTCATCAAAGTAACGCTATTAAACTTGCATAGAATTCAGACTCTCTTTTTTCATGAATTAATTTCTTTTATTCACACATGAAAAATTAAACTAAACTCCCAAATATTTATTAATAACTACTTATTTTAATATGTATATATAATTATATATCCATATATAAATATATATTTAATTATTTATATATAAATAAATTAAATTATGCATACACATTAGCGTATATAAATAAATTAATATCTTTTTCAAATTATATATTACTAATTAAAATTTTTATTATTAGGTAATTATATTCTAAATGTGTTTCTAATAAGTTTCAACAATTATTTTTAAAAAATTATTTAAATTAGTACTTTAAATACTAAACATATAGAGCCTAAACGGTAAACATTCATTTATAAATATTCAACATTAAATTTTACACCGTACACCCTAAATCTTAAATCATACCTGTTAAATCCTAATTCATAAATCTTAAACTTTAAACTTAAATTCAAAATTGTAAACCATAAATTTTAAACTCCTGAATTTTTTATCTTAAATTCTAAATTTTGTAGTTAAAGTCAAATTGTGACTCTAAAAGTAATACTTCGAACAAATTTTATTACTTTCATGTATTTTCATGTGAAAAAATGTTGTTTATACTATTAATTATATCTATATAATAAATAAAAAATTTAAGACGCCAACACTTAACCAATAAAAAAAAGTAAGTAATTCAACATCATTAAATATAATCTCACACTATTAAAAATATTAATAATAATTAATTAATAATTACAAATCATAAAATTTAATGTCCTTAACACTCCTCTATAATAAAACTATTTGATATATTCCATTCAAATTACATGCCAGAATTGTTAAATTGGTATATCAAAAATTTAATATCATCATATTTTAACGAGGTATATAAATATATTCATTGACATATTACTCAACTAAGCATGTTTCTTATATATACTCAATCAATAGTTGAAATTCATTCAACTTTTTTTATATCTTCTTGAAAAAAAAATATTATTATTATTATTATTATTATTATTATTATTATTATTATTATTAATAAAAAATATCATTGTGTCACGTTAATAAAATTGGTATATGTAAAAATAATATACTAAAAAAATATATCACATGTATTATAGTTAACCACCAAAAAGTTACCGAATTATTTAAATCCTGATAAAAATGTATTCCGACAAAAATGCTTTTAAATAATTTAAAAACGCTATAAAATGTTCAACAATAAATATGTATTTTTAAAAAATGCTTTAGAGATTGAATTTAGATGCGATTTTTTGTAATCATGATTAGAAAAATGGGATATTATTATTCTTAAAATTTGGTGACTTTTTTGCTAAGTATATATTTTTTTGTGATATTTTAAAAATATTATTGGTTGTTAATAAAAAAATTTACAAAAAAATATATACTTAAAAAAAAGATCAAATTTTAAGGATAATAATATCTCATTTTTATAATTTTACTTACAAAAAATCACATCAAAATTCAATCTCTAAGGCATTTTTCAAAAATATATATTTATTGTTGGGCATTTTTTTCATGTTTTGAAAATATATATTTCAAATAGTTTCATTATAGAGGAGTGCTAAGGGTAGTAAATTTTGTGATTTGTAATTATTAATTGATAATTATTAGTGTTTTTAATAATGTGAAATTATATTTAATGGTGTTGAATTACTTATTTTTTTTATTGATTAAGTGCTGGTCCCTAAATTTTTTTTATTATATAGATATAATTAATATTATAAACAACATTTTTTCATATGAAAATACATGAAAATAATCAGACTTTTTTGAAGCATTGTTTCTAGGATCACAATTTGATTTTAACTACAAGATTTAGAATTTAAGGTTAAAAATCTAGGAGTTTAAAATTTATGGTTTATAATTTAGAATTTAGGTTTAAAGTTTAAGATTTATGAATTAGAATTTAAAGGATATAATTTAACTTTTAGAGAGTACGGTGTAAAATTTAACTAAATATTTATAAATGAATATTTACCGTTTAGACCATATGTATTTAGTATTTAAAGTACTAATTTAAATATTTTTTAAATAATTGTTAAAACTTATTAAAGATACAGTTAGAATATAATTACTTAATAATAAAAATTTTAATTAGTAATATATACTTTGAAAAAGATATTAATTTATTTATATACGTTAATGTATATACATAATTTAATTTATTTATATATAAATAATTAAATATATATTTATATATGAATATATAATTATATACACATATTAAAATAAGTAGTTATTAATAAATGTTTGGGAGTTAAGTTTATTTTTTTATGTGTGAAGAAAATAAATTAATTCATGAAAACAGAGAGTCTGAATTTTATGTGAATTTAGTGGAGTTACTTTGATAATTACATATAGTTTTTTTTGTAAACTTAACAATTTACAAAAACACATGCTCAAAATTTCATAGGAAAAAAAAATATTGGGATCAATAGATTAGTCCATAATCAAAATTTATTTTTACTTTCTCAAAATAGTTTAAATAAAAAATACAATTACAACCAGTCCAATATCATTTTTAATAATTACTCATAATAAATACAATTAACCAGTTTACTTTATATACTAACATCACTGACATTCATGTCAACATGAAGTATGTCAGTTATTATGGATAGAATTTATCTTTAGCCACACACTCTCTCTATACACTTGTCTTACAATCCTTTTGACAACACAAATATATAGGTATAGAAGGAATCTTCCTTCTACACCATAGAACTCACCTTAAATATATATACTTTGTGTGACTCAAACGTGAAACCAAACACACCTCTGATTATTGGCCCTTTTCTGGATGAGACGAGTCATAACTTCAACTTGAACCGTGAGAAGGAAAAAAGAAGAAGTTATTTTCACTTTCTTAAATATACTTCCTTAGTGCACATGTGGGGAAGTTACCTCTTCTTGTCTATTCTTTTCGCTTTCCGTTATGCATTCACTGGTTCCACGAACTAAATTGGATCCCTATACTTTTACTCTTTCTCATCCTATGCATTAATGGCATCATGTTATTCAAGTCTAAATAAACTAAGATATATTTATACATGATTTTCTTCATATTTATTAGTTCAAGCAATTGATGCAGCTAGCTGCATGTAGCTTTATCATTCACTGGGTAACATTTTTACCTAACCTTGCGCTACTTAATATGATAAAATGAAATTCATTGACTAATGCAACATCTCATATTAAGTGCATCTTTTCTAACTAGTAAACTTGGCGCCGAAAGAGAATGAGAACGAAGTATAGGTTTATGGGTTGACAAAGAATAACGAGAAAAGTAGTGGAATTGAAGGGCGTCAATCGCGGCATCAGAATTTTCATTGATTTTTTAAATGATGATATTGACTAACATCTTTAGGATCTTATTCCTCACTTATCTCAAATGTAAACGACAAAGCTCACTTTGATTTAATTTAATTTTCCACCCGAAAGTTGTAATACAAGATTAACTATAAGTGGCAGACATATATCGCCTTACGTATATCACGGAGGAATGGAAGCCACGCGTTGCTACCAAAGAAATTTGTGTTGGATTTCAGTCTTTTAATTTCGACTAAACCACTAAAATAGTGCCGAAATTTAGATTAATAACAAAAATAATCACTAAAAATATGAACAAATGATAAAAATTTTACGTATAATTATTTTTTTATAAAATTAATAATAAAAATTATTAAATAATAACTTAATAAAAAAATCAAATTATTTAATTATTTTCAATTTTTAACTTATATATATATATATTTATTATTTCAATTTTGTTCTAAATATTTTTAATTTGCATCAAATATACCATCGACCGATAAATTTTAAAAAATTTAAAACTAATCTAATAAGAATGCATAAAAATTATGCTTGATTTGCTTGTGTTGATGGATTGTTCTTATGAAATTGTTATTGAATCGGTCGTAATTTTTTTGAAAAATTAGCTGTAAGGAGATATATTTAATAAAAATTAAAAATTTTTGGGATAAAATAATTAAAACAAAATAAAATTTAAAAATATTTTTAAAATTTTTATCAAATTTAAAATATATACTTTATCCTTATATATATTTAGCCGTACCTCATGGGTTATTGAGAGATATCACGGTCACTCCAGAACATGCATTTTTAAATGTCTTCATACCGGCACACGTCCATATCTATTGGAAAGATCACATCATATCTATATATTTGTTTGTTTGCTATGGCGATATCGCTGCACTATTAACTATATATATGTCATGTCAAATTAAAAATATAAAATATAAAATAACGTGAGGAGTGAAGTGAATCGTTGAGATTTATGGGGCAATGCATGCTCATTTCATGCCTCCAATCTAATGAGCACTAGTGCCATGTCGTGGTCCCTCCACTGTACCGAAACAAAAACTTTAGTTGTTCGTATTTTCCCTTTGCTTTTTAAGGAGAGCCATGGCACATTGGCACCGACGCCCTTCCAACATTCAAGTTTATTACTGTGGAGCTGACTAATTAACCCCATAAATATGCTAATTCTCCATCAGTCAACAAATAAATATTGATATATCAGGCTGGCTTAACTTATATTAGTCGATTTTTCACAAAATAACAAAAAAGTTCATGTTTCTGTTAATTGTTTTTATTTTTGTTTACTGTGGTCGTAGGCTCCTAACTTTTTTCCGAATGAATTTAGATTTAAATAATATCTAAGCCAAAAGAGTGAAAGTCTACCCCACAAAGGATTTCCCGATCCCGTGTATTCAGTTAAGTATGCAAACTTTCTGTTGAATATGCACTCTGTCCTTTGTTGTCGATTTCATTTATTAATATTAGAACTTCAGCGAAATAAAATTGTATGATTACTGTTCAGCTCTTATGCTTTAGGATCTGCATCCAAATCACTTGCCTGTGAGGTTTCACATAATGTACTTGTCCTAATATGTTTGAAGTTTCTTCCTTATTTATTTATTTATTTTGGTCAAGAATAAGGTAGTAGTAATGAGGATCATGGTATGCACAGTGAGAAGGTTGATCCAAACGACCAAAAAAAATGAACTAAATATTTACTCTTGTCTTCTTTTTTTTTTTTTTGGTCAGAATCTTGTCTTCTATAAAGCATATAGAGTGATACGCAGGTTAAATCTGGATCTCGCTGACTCCACATACGGCCCAAGAAGCTTACCCAAAATTTTTGAAATATGTATCTTTGTTTTGCATTTTAATGGCCCAGTAAAACTATTCACACGCTTGTCTCAACCCATAAAAAAGAAAAAATGATCATGACGAAAAACATAAAAAAATGATAAATGATCAAGGACAAAAAACAAAGGTCCATAAAATATGACCAAAAAGTAGGAAACAATAAACATCTGACAAAACAAAATCATAGAACCCTAGGTTCTGTTTCATTCGTGGTTCTGAAAATCGAACCGGACTGGCCGGTTCAACTGAATTAACCGAGAACCGATCAGTTAATTAATCTGGATAAATTTAGAAACTGTCTGGTAAAAAATCGGTAAAAAAAAATGGTCGAACCGGCAGTTAATCGGTAAACCGATAGAACTATCCGATTTTTTAGAGGATTTCCGGTTCAAAAATATACCCTTTAAAACATTGCAGTTTTGTGTAAAAAAAATTAAAAAGAAGAAGAAGAAGAAGAAGAAAGGCAAGTGCTGAAGGCTGAAGCTGAACCCTAAATCACCAAACACCAATTGAAGCCAGTAAGCCACTCATCTCTCCTCTCTTCTCTGAGAAGTGAGAACCCTTGCAACCACCACCACCAATCGAGTAGCCCACCGCCACTGCCTCCCGCAGCCTCCGCGTCCAATAGCCTCCGCATCCCGCAGCCTCTGCATCCCGCATCCACATCAGCAACGGGTTTGACCACCGCAACTTCCACCGCGTCCCACAGCCGGTAAGTAATACGCTGTTATTCTATTCCTCCTCACCACCTTCTAATTTTCTATTTCATGATTTTCTAATTTATTTATTTGCTGGATTCATGATTTGATTTATTTGTTATTTGTTCATGATTTACTTGTTTGCTAGACTTCATGATTTTGGTTGTTGAATTCATGATTTTCTGAGGTTATTTTGGATTCATGATTTGCTATTTTCTGAGGTTATTTATTTGTTTTTGATTTTCTGAGGTTATTTGTTCTTGATTTATTTGTTTGCTGGACTTCATGATTTTGGTTGCTGAATTCATGATTTTCTGAGGTTATTGTGGATAGATATTAAAACATTTCTTTCTTAAATGGAACAAGGTAGCTTTGAGTAACTTCTCTTTTAAACATTCCAAAGATTGTGTGATGGTTCATGGTAGGGTCATTGGATGATGCTCCCCATGATTGCAAGAAAGGTGTTGAGAGGACCCAAAACAAAGGAACTCGGTCGGCATGAAGCACCACAGAAGATGCTGCAACACAAGATTAGAGAGAACCCATTCTTGATTCTTCAACAACGAATTTTATTTTTTAACCCAACTACTCCCTCTCTCCCTTTCTTTTTTCCAAAGCTACTACTCTTCCCCACTTTACTATAATAATATGTTTGTTGAAACCCAACAATAACAAATTATTATTGAAATTGATACGTTTTTGTTAAAAGTTCCGCATCTTAAGCTGCTTCTACGAACGCTTTCTTCAAGCATATATAGCAAGGATGCTCCTATAGTGATTATGATTTTTGATGAGTTGCACCTTTGATTAGTTGAAAACTTACTAGTAATTATTTCTTTTGAACGTAGAACATTATGGGTTTGTCATTATGTGCTTTTTTTCGTTTTTAGTTACAAACTTTGATGTTTGAAGTTGTTTGTGAACCTCTAATATTAAGTTATGGATAATTTATTATGTGAAATTTTAAATTTTATTAA
Organism: Arachis hypogaea; assembly: GCF_003086295.3. NCBI lineage: Eukaryota > Viridiplantae > Streptophyta > Magnoliopsida > Fabales > Fabaceae > Arachis > Arachis hypogaea. The sequence continues at coordinate 777,974 of NC_092043.1, read as the reverse complement.
ATTAGAAATTATTGAATTTATATATTTAAAATTATTTTTAGGTTTTTTAATAATTTTATTTAATATTTAATTAAACCGGTTGAATCCCGGTCGAACCAGTGAACCATTGAACCAGTGATTCCACCGGTTTATTGACCGATCCGGTTCTCGTAACCTTGGTTTCATTAGAAACTTAGTTTGTTAGTGTTTGAATCCCTCCTATCTCACTCTCGAAACCATCATCCACACCTCCTCCGCCCTATTCATCCAGAAAGTCACCATATCTTACACCACCTAAAATAAACAGAGATTCAATATAAAATCAATTCTGTTATGCACATCTAGCATAACACATATCCACTCATACAATTTTAGATAGTTACCAATATACTTAATCGTTTGCCTACATCCCCTATCTCTCTACCTCTCTAATTTCCCTTATTTTTTTAGACCATTTGGCCAAAGTCAAATCCTCAACCACTTCTCCCTCCTCTCCAAACCATCCACATCTGCTCTTTTTATTGACCTAACAGTCTCTCCGCTCATCTTCATCAAATACTCAAACAAGACTAGACGTAATATGGGTACATAATTTATAGAAGGAATCACCATCACCCTCAACACTCAACCAAGCCCAGGCTTTAAAGTAGACGGTTTCAACTTAATTGGGGAAATAATCATAGATAGATATTTAAAGTATAAGGCCATCAAGAACTCAATTTTAGAAATGTGGAACAATACCATGGATGTTACCATCTCAGAAATAGGAAGAAACAAGGTCCTCATAAGTTTCAAAGACAGCTGCACAAGAAATAGATTCCTGAGGAATGGTCTGTTGAATGTCAAAGGACACCCGATGAACCTACAAAGGTGGTTATTTGGAGAATCTATCCTGAATATCAGCCACAACTTTATGAAATTTTGAATACACGTGCATGGACTGCCTGTAGAGAGCCTAAATGCTGAAACAACTAGAACTATTGGAGATATAATCAGAATAGTGGGAGAAGTTGAAGACCCCGTATAAGAAGGCACCTTACAAAGGAATCTTCTAAGACTCAGAGCAACCATCAATATTACACAACCTCTTTAGATATGATTCTGGTTGGACAGAGAAAATAAGCCCAAATCTTGGATAAGTTTCCAGTACGAAAGACTACAGGACAATTACTGCTTCAAGTGTTGAATCATTGGCCATAAGAAGAGAAACAGTGACAAGCCTCAAGTCATGGCGTGCTGGGACTCTACTAAACCAAAGTATGATGTAAGGCTGGAAACAGAAGGGCAAGGCCGCTGCACTTGCCAATGGAGGAAGAATCACGGGAGCAACAACTCAAGGAGAATGAAAAATTACGTAAAAATCAAACATTGGAGGATGAAGGTATCAATAGTAAAAGCATTAAAAAATACCCTAAGAATCAATGGGTAAAAGGAGTAGTAGAAATAAAGGTCACACATGGAGAGATTAAAGCAAAAGAGACCGATGAAGATGACAGCGAAAAAAAGGCGGAGCTGAGAGGAGTTATCCTAATGCCACAAGAAAGACGGTCAGAAGATAAAGACATACGCTTCTTGAATTTTCTCGGAACAGTAGTTCACAACTTACAAGTAACAAAAGGTAAAAATGCTGTAGGAGGATAGGAAACTTCAAGAAAGGAGAAGTAGATAGGTCTAAAAGGTACCACTCAAGATGAAATGAGGATCTAGGCTGGGCCATCAAACTGGATGAGGCCCAACTCACCATATGTCAAAGATAAAAGAAGTAAAGAAATGATGGAACAGCAACAGGTAAAAGAGACAATGGATCCATAGAAGCAAAATTAAACAAAAACAGCCAAGTAAGCCTTAGTACTTAATAAATCTACACTTCCCTAAACAGGATCCTATGTGGGCCCAATGAGGAGGTGTTCACCAATTTGATTATCCAGCCAATCCTCACTCGAGCTCGTGAAAATAGGAAAAGGAGAAAGAAGTTGGATAGAATGATGAGTTCAAAAAAGGGGACAAGAACAACATCAACCTTAGATGGACTACAAGAGAAGAAGTAGAAAAGCAGAAAAAAAGAACCAAGTGAATAAGCAAGCATACGAAATTCAAAGAATTGGCTCCGGATTATGAGAATTGGCTACTATGTCGAATTGGCTCCGGATTATGAGAATGCATAATCAGAAGCAAGCAACCAAATTAACAAAGACCTGAAAATATGGAAAGAGATACTCAGTATAAGTATGTAATATAACCTGAAGATCAAGAGGAAAAGAAAGCATGTAGAATTCAAATAATTGACCAACTCCAACTGAAAAGATGACCAAGAGTCAAGAAACAGCAAATGTAACAAAGTAGGAGTGGTACAACAAGAAAACAACATGGATTTGGAGGAACAAGAACCAACTTATAAGGCTGAGGAGCCGGGCCCACACATGCCCCCCAACCAACCATGATTATCCTAAGTTGGAACTATCAAGGTATGATGGCGACTGCAACAGTGTTCGAATTAAAAAATATGTGCAAGAAGCACAAGCCGGCCATTGTTTACTTGATGGAAACTAGATGTAAAAAAAAAGAATGTTAAGAAGTATGATAGAAAGCTACAGTATAGGAGTAATTTTTGTGTAGAACTCTGGAGCTTATTCGGTGGTCTATGCCTTCTATAGAATGAAAAATTTGATATTTCAGTTTATTTTGGTGCCAAAATAACATCATTGTAGACATAAAGGGTAATAATAATCCAAACTGGAAGTGTTGTTTTACATATGACAATCCAATTTTTAAACAGAGAAGGAGAACTTGGCAAGCTATTATTGAATCCAAGGATATAATGGATGAATCAAACTGCTTCATAGGTGATTTCAATGACATACTTCATCAAGAAGAGAAGATCGATAAACACCCGAAACCCCACGTACAAATAGAAGAATTCAAGAACCTAGTGCACAAGAAGAACCTCATGGATTTGGAACTCAAAGACAGTAAATTCACATGGTTTAGTAACCCAAAATATGACTTTGTGACAAGAGAAAGAATAGACAAAGCCCTAGTAAACTGAAAGTGGAGACAGATCTTCAACCATGCCAATTTGATAACTCTACCAGCAATTTCTTTAGACCATTGCCCATTAATCCTCAACATAAAACCGAATGAGAAGATACCAAGGTAGTTCAAATATGAAGCCTATTGGGATGACAAGGAGGGGTGCAAAGGAAGTGATAAGAAAGGAGTGGACATCCAAGGTACAAGGAGGAGATTCGAACAAACTTATGGATAAAACCAGCAATCGCATCAAAAAATTCCAAGAATGGAACATGAGGAGCTTCAAAAGATCCGACGAGGAGATTACTAGATGGCAACATAAAATCCAAAACTTCCAAAACTCTCATCACAATTCAAGGCAACAGCAGCAAATTGAGGATGCTAAACAAAGAATTAGAGAACTATGGAGACAAGGAAAAAAAGTATTGGGCTCAAAGAGCTAAAGTGAAAATGGCTCAAATGAGGAGACTGGAACATGGTCTTTTTCCACGCTTCAACCATTCAAAGGAGAGAAATCACATTGACAGACTAAGGGACACCAAAAAGAGATCGGTATAAGTTTAGGATGAAATCTTGCAGCTCATTGAAGATTACTACTCTAAGCTCTTTACTTCTAGCGGTCAATCTAATATAGCTGAATGTATAAAAGAGGTCCCCAGAAGAGTCATAGAAGAAATGAATAAAGACCTCCTGAAAGAAGTCATAGAGGACGAGATCAAATAGGTAGTGTTTCGTATAGATGGTACCAGAGCACCAGGGCTAAATGGCTTAAGCGGTATTTTCTATCAGAACCATTGGAACACCATAATCAAAGATGTTTGTGAGGTGGTTAAAATTTTTTTGAAGGAGGCTCCATTCCAAGACAAATCAATGAAACACAAGTTGTGTTCATCCCAAAGATTAAGCAAGCAGAAACCTTGAACCACTTGAGGCCCATAAGGTGCTGCAACTACATCTACAAAATAGCATCCAAGCTGATAGTGGCTAGATTTCAGAAAATCATGGATAAGATTGTTTCACCAACCCAAAGTGCCTTCGTCAGTGGAAGCCTCATTCAAGACAACATAGTCATAGTTCAAGAAGCATTTCACAGGATAACAAGTAAAGGGAAAGAAGCCACAAAGGACTTAGCCATCAAGCTCGACATGAATAAAGCTTATGATAGGATGGAATGGAAGTTCATAGAAGAAGGGCTAAAGGCTTTTGGGTTCCATCAAGAGTGGGTGAAGCTTATAATGGAGTGCTTCCGAAGCGTGACATAAAAGTTTAAGATTAATGGAGCTCTAACCAAGGAAATCAACTTACAAAGAGGATTAAAACAGGGAGACCTTTTTTCCCCTTATCTTTTTATCATAGCTTCTGAGGTTTTTACGATTTTAATGGATAATGCCTCAAACAAAAAGATTATTTCAGGAGTGAAACTAGCACCTAAAGCACCAATCATCACTCACTTACTATTCGCTGATGATTGCATCATATTTTCAAGGGCAAAAGAGGAGGAAATCTATCAACTAGTACAAATTCTGAACCAATACACCACGGCCTCTGGATAAGTGATCAACTTAGATAAATCAGGAATCATTTTTGGTAACCAAATTCCAATCAAGCTAGAGTCAACATAAAAGAGATTCTCAGTATCCCAATTTAGGACAACCCGGGAGATACCTGGGACTCCCGGCATATTGGGGAAAGGCGAAAAGTAAGGCTCTAGAGTGGATCATGGAAAAAGTGGAAGAAAAGATAGAAGGATGGAAAGAAAGCTTACTAAATCAAGTTGGGAAGGAGGTTCTCATTAAAGTAGTCATATAAGCAATTCCAACATACGCCATGAGTATTCTAAGGTTTTCCAAGTCTTTTTGCAATAAATTAAATGCCAAAGTCGCAAAATTTTGGTGGAGAAGACAAAGAAAAGAAAGAGGGACCCATTGGAAGGGTTGGCTGAAGCTATGCATGAGTAAGAAAGAAGGAGGACCTGTCTTTAAAGAGATTCACCGCCAGAACACATCACAATTAGCCAAATAGGCTTGGAGAGTGATCAGGAACCCGGAAGCTATATGGGTACAAGTGCTTAAAGCACTATATTTTTCATATTATGATTTTTGGGAAGTGCCAAAACACCAAAAGGGCACATGGGTATAGAATAGCTTATTGCAAGGGAGGGATCTTTTAAAATGTAAAGGAAAATGGACCACAGGCAAAGGAAGTTGAGTGAAAGTTTGGAGAGATAACTAGATTCATGGAATCAACAAGCCACTCAATAGAAGAAGCACTGACAATCAAAGAGTAGAAGAATTACTCACATCCTCTAGGGATTGGATAGAGCAAAAATTCAAAGGAGTTTTCTCCCGGTTGTAGTAGAAAAAATAATTCAGACTCCAGTAAATAGGATCTCAGAAGAGGATAGGTTATTGTGTCCCTTCAAAAAGGATGGAGAATTCACAACCAAAACAAGGTACTATGTGGCAAAAAAAAAAGGAGAAGACAAAAGAATCCACAATAACAGCCCCTCATCAAGCTTCGCATTAGAAGATCTGTGGGTAGGGATTTGGAATATGAAGGCACCACAAAATATCAAAAATGTTTCTCTAAAAGGCCGCGCACAATATCATACCAGTAAGAGAAAATTAAAAAAAATTATTGATTAATAGTGTCTGCCCAATCTGTTTGCAGGAGGAAGAGACTAGTGACACACTCTTTTGCTCTGCGAATGGACTAGAGCAGAGTGGTTCGGCTCACAGTCACAATGTACACCAACAAATCAAAATGTTAGATCAATGGGTGAATGGCTGCAGCAAATGTATAGGAATTACAATAAAGTAAACAAAGCAGAAGCGGACCAAAATTGAAGTAGAATAGGCATCACTATATAGAGAATATGGAAAGCAAAGAACAACCACGTATACAACAACATAGAACCTAATCCAGAGTCTACCATCAATCATGCAAGAAAAATAGAGTAAGAGTACAACAGTCAAACAAGTGATAATATATACAAAGTCAGAGAGGATAACAAAGGTAATGCAATACCTATCAAATGGAGACTTCCTCTTCAAAGCTGGATCAAGCTAAACTCTGACGCTTCTTTTTCCAATGGGACCAAGTCAGGGGCAACAACTTCAGTGATCAGAGACCATAGAGAAAAAATCTTGAGGGGATCAACAACAGAGATTCAAGCAAGCTCAAGCATGTAAACGAAAGCACAAGCAATAAGGGAAGCTGTAATACTAGTGGAAAATTTAAATATTCAAAAAGCCACCATTGAAACAGATTGTCTATAACTTGTTTAGACTCTCAAATAAAGAAATACAAATTGGGAGATAGACACAATCATTCAAGATATAAAATCTATACAAAAAAGACTTCCAAATTGCAGATTCACTTAGACTCCTCGAGAGGAAAACAGACTGGCACGTTCACTAGCAACTCTGAAATTCCAGAATCAACTTCTCGTTGTTTGGCCAACTACCCCCCACCTCAAATTATAGATATCATTAGAAAGGAAAGATTTGGACTACCTCTTCGAAATTCTCATCAGCAAAATTAAAAGTATATTCGGAATAGGCAGTAGAGCTCACCACACTAGCCTGGCTTGGTCACTGTTAATATTATATATATATATATATATATATATATATATATATATATATATATATATAAGATATTAAAAAATAAATAAATAAAACATTACATTAAAAAAAATGAAACTTAACTAATTAACATTAAAATATTAATAAGAAAAGAAAAAATTTAAATTGGCAGGCTCAGGTATTTAAGGAATGGATCAGACAAAAGGGAAAAACACCATCAACGCAAAACTATCTCAGCCTTGCAAGCTTGTAGCGATCCATCTGAATGCACCTTAGCTGGAGCAGAGCTGCCAGGTTGGGCACCGATAATATCGGAGCTGTAAAAGTGCAAGCCGCTTCCAGCAGCCTTGAAACAATGAAATGGAGTAGCGCTTCACAAAGGCATACCTTCCATTAATGTCGAAGTAGTAGTGTGATATCCGTCTTCCTTCATCGCCGGAACGTAGGCGCGAGCTTGGTTATCACCAATAGCCAAGTTGCAATAGCGAAAATCTCTTCCATCTCTTAAGACGTTAGCTTTGGGGAATTAGCTTCTTCTGGTTCAGTGTGTTAGGTGAGAGATGAATGTTGAGAGGGAGAGGTAGTTTGAATTAGGATAGTCTGGTTGAGCAGGTTTGGGGATTGGGTCTTTTTAAAGTGTGGGCCGAGTGTCCAGCCTTCACCATGCCTAAAAAAAAATCATAGACATTTGATAGGTGCTAACTAGGGTGGCAAACGAGGAAGCCCGCCCCACCCCCTTCCCCCCGCCAAAAGCCCGCTATCTGGCGGATTGGCCCATCCCACCCCGCCTAGTGAGGCGATCATGAATTCCTCTCCCACCCCGTCTAACAGCGGGCTGGCAGATTAGCAGGCCAAGCCTGTCAATTTTTTTATAAACCATTAAATATTAAATAATATATAGTTTCACAACCATTTCAATAAATTTAAGAGTGAACTACCAACTCGACCCCTGTCCATTTCGCAGAATGACAAAGCAACCCCTGACGAATAAAGCAATCCACTTTGGTCCCCGTTCCATACTTCCGTGACACAAGGTGGTCCCTGTAGGTGAATCTCCGGTAACTACGAATGAAAAACGCTGAGCTGTCACGGTGAGCGTATGTTAGCTTGCTAATGTGGATGAATGCTGCAGACGTGGACACCTCAAATGGTCAGGGAGTTAATTATCCACATCCACCTCAAATGGTCAAGGGGTTAATTGTCCCCATCCACATGAACCAAAACGACCTCTCTCTTCCATCTTTGCTCAACTGCTACGCCGGAATGGAGGAACCGCCACCATCGCCAACCCCAACACCCGTACCTAGAGCTACTGGCGGGGGAGTAAGCAAGACTTCTTTCTGGAGCCATCATTCCAGAGCTTCACCACCTACCGGGCCTCCCTTGCCTCCGCGTGCTTCCGTCTAAGGGATCTCCTCCTCAGCCGCTCCTCTGACAACAACGAGCTCAACGTCGTCCCTCACGCTAGCAAGAATCCCATACGTCGCTGCCTCACCGCTTGGGACCTCACCTGGCTCGCTTTCGGCTCTAGAATCTTCATAATCATCGGCCAGGAGGTCCGCACTGACGTCGTTCCTGCCATCGTTCTCACCTACGCCATCTCTGGCTTCTCCACCCTACTCTCCGCCCTCTGCTACACTGAGTTCGCAGTCGACGTCCCCATCGTCGGCGGCTCTTTCTCCTTCTTTCGCATCAAGCTTGGTAACTTCATTGCCTTTCTTGCCATCGGAAACATCCTACTCGAGGCTGTTGTAGGCGCTACAGGCCTCGGCCGTTTGTGGTCCTCTTATTTTGCCAGTATGATCAAGAACGATCCGAATTTCTTCCAAAAAGGGTTCAACATGCTGGATCCAATTGCTGTTGACATTTTTTTATCGCCAACGGTGTTGCAATGAGCAGCACTAAGAATACCTCAATCCTGAATTGGCTCAGCTCCATTGCCACTACGCTTGTTATTGTATTCATCATCATAGTTGGATTTGTTCACGATAAAGCCTCAAACCTAACGCCATTCTTCCCTATGGGGATGAAGGGAGTGTTCAATGCTGCTGCGGTTGTGTATTGGTCTTATACAGACTTCAACATGGTGGCAACTATGGCTGAAGATGGCGGAGGTTGGTTGGGGATGGCGGAGGTGGGCGGCGGTGGCGGTTCCTCCATTCCGGCGTAGTAGTTGAGCGAAGATGGAAGAGGGAGGTCGTTTTGGTTGACGTGGATAGGGACAATCAACCCCCTGACCATTTGAGGTAGATGGGGATAATTAACTCCCTAACCATTTAAGGTGTCCACGTCTGCAGCATTCATCCAAATCAACAAGCGAACACACGCTCACCGTGACAGCTCAATATTTTTCGTTCGTAGTTACCGGAAATTCACCCATAGGGACCGCCTTGTGTCATGAAAGTATGGGATATGAACCGAAGTGGATTGCTTTATTCGTCAGGGGTTGCTTTGTCATTCTGCGAAATGAACAAGGGCTGAGTTGGTAGTTCAATCTAAATTTAAAATTTCTAAAGACATAAAAAATTATAATTTCTAAATTCATAAACATTAAAGTCTTTATAATTATAAATATGTAATAAACATAATTATAAACCAAGTTTTTGAAATAAAATAATAACAATAACATTGTCCAAAACATATAATTAAACATCTTCAAGTTTATAATCAATCAAACATAAAACATAATTCAAAATATAACTTAGAACATCTTCAGTTATCATCTTCATCCTCTTGTAGATCATTAACATCATAAAAATTTGTTAAACAATGACCCTGACAAAAAAAAATGTCTGGCCGACGGGAAAGCCCGCTCCACCAAAGCCCGCCAAAATCCATAAATTAGGCGGTACAAGTTAGGCGAGTTTTTTAAGTTTGACGGTCTCAAATTTCTAGCTCAGCCTACCTTTTTTGGTAGGTTACAGAAACCAATCCGACAGATTTCAACCCGTTTATCACTCCTAATACTAAGTACTAACACATTGTTAAATAATAATAAGAATAATTTGGCTAACTTATGCCTTTAAAAGTATATTTTAAGAATCTAATAATAAAATATTCTAAAATTTTTTATATCAACAATATATTAAAAATATAAGAAAATCTTTGATAATTTTTAGTAAAATATTTTTTATAATATTTTTAAAATACGTTCTTAAAACATATGTTAGCAAAATTCTAATAATAAAATAATAATAATAATAATAATAATAATGTTATACACACTATCTTTTTGTATATTTTTTAAAGAGCAATGCTAGAGGGTCAACAATTTTTGTGATTGTTAGCCATCAACTAACTATAAATGATAATTTGATGGTGTGAGATTGGTGTGAAATTTCATCCAATGGCTCACCTTTCTCTGCTGGTTACATGCTGGCCAAAATTCAATAAAATTGCTAGTCCCCTAGACTTTTCCTTTTTTAAATATTTTTTTAATTTTGGTTATTAAAAGTAAATGATAAGTGAGAGAAAAAAAAGTCTCTCTTACAAGAAAAAAAAAAAGTAGAGAGAATCATATAAAGCTAGAATGACAGTTCATAGTGTCATCAAATTTTGTTTCCGTTAACATTACCTGCTAACCCAGCTAGATTATCAAGCCAGGCATAAATTCGAGCTATATATAGTAAAGTTGCCGTATAAGGCCATGCATTTGCCAACTGAATAAGAACAAAATTTTGAGGGAGAAAAGTGAAAAAAAAAAATATGCAAGAAGGAACGGGCGCCTGAAGTTTATTCCACTTCACTGCCGCTGTTCATTCGCATATGCCATCAGGCATGTGAAGATCTCTTATCTTCATCTGCTTGTACAGCCATTGCCGATTCTCTAATGTCACCTCACCACCAAGAGAGCGGGTAACAGATCCGCCACTACATGCACCTATTTTGCAACATTCTTCAAGGGACAAACCCTTCACCATTCCATACAAAAATCCACTAGCAAAAAGGTCCCCTGCTCCAGTAGCATCTATTGCTTTTGCTTCTCCTATGGCCGGGACACGTACCATCTAACATGGAAAGAGAAGCATAGTTCATGATAGCAGATAGATATTAGATCATTAATCACATGAGCTTTAAACTAGTTGACATTATGATCGAGTGCCACAAATGTAAAACTACCAAGAAAACCTGAACTTTATCTTAATGGTTTTCCAGTTTAGATCATAGTGATGTGCCTAATATGCATTCATCATAACACAATTAAAACATTTTTTTGCAAATAACTAGTCCCATGCTCCTATTATACATGGTGAATTTTGCTGATGAGGACGATATAAGAGAATGAAGAATGCCTTTGGGCACGGCACACCCTTCTACCTCCCACCCTTATTACCTCTAAAGATTTTGATATATCTCAATTGTTTTGGCAGGCAAAATGCAAATTTTAAACCTATAAAATCTAATGCAAGAAACTAAATAAAATAAAATCCCAGCCGGAAAGCTTCATGAATCAGATCCTGATATGCACTATATTGGGAGGCAATGGCTTGAGAACAAATTCCTGCAGTGTGAACCAAACTACCATGATTGTATAGTTAGTCATGCTCTCCAAGTGATCAACGCACAACAACAAACAGTTCATAGCAGAGTCAACTACACATTTTCCAAACAAAGCAAAAGAGAACGAGATCGGGAAAGAAGCCAGCAGAAAAAATTACAATGAGGTGATTTACGTACCTCCTTGCCATGTTTAGCAATGCATCCATTATGGCCCAAAGTTACCACAGCCCATTTGCAATACTTAGCTAGAAATTCTACAGCAGCAACTGGATCGGCATTATGCTCATCCCTAAATGGACGTAATGTATCAAAAGAGTGGAAAAGGACTGGAGAATACATATGAAAATTATGACAATTAATAGCATGGAAAATGGTTTATTTATTCATTTAGGGTTCAGGAACCTCCTATATGCCGCAGGGTACAATCCAAATCCAAATGACAGTCACCTCACCTTAGAAGTTCCGTTGCTTCATCCTCATTGGCAAAACAGAGGTCTATATTGCCAGACTCCAATAACTTCATAAGTGGTGGCTTAAATTTCCTCACCATCTTGTCAAAGAAAAGATGTATTAGAAAACAGTTAGCTTCATTAATTTTTTCATGGAAGAGAATAATAAAAGAAGAAGAAAAACAAATTGTGGTGGTTAGTACCTCAAAACTGGCCAAATCCAAAGAAACAAGAAGACCTTCCTGTTTGGCCAAAGAGATTGCTGCTTGAATAACTTCCAAATTGAGAATTGCATACCTCAAAACCAGCCACTGAAATGTAATATAGCAGCAACTAAGTTCACGGGGAACCCTTAGATGATAATATCTACTGTAACTAGTAGTGGTAGACCTAGTTAGACAGAAGCAAGGATTTATTATGCAAGCAAATGCACATTCACTTTCATGAAGAATGAATTTGATGAAGCAAACCTTGGAACCCTTGAAGTCCTCTCGAACGAGTTCGTGTGCCTGAACTTTGACAGCATTGGAGAGAGAGGGACGCATAGTACGGTTGCCTGAGTGATCAACCAAGCAGACGCATTGAGCAGTGTGGCCTTTCTTCTTGCGGAGGCAGGAGAGGTTGACTCCATTGAAGCTCATGTTGTTGAGAAAGAGGTTCCCCTGGTGGTCATCCCCGTAGGCAGCAATAATTGCAGTGGTAATTCCGAAGGAAGTGCGCAGGCCGCGGATGGTGTTGGCAACACTGCCTCCAGCGATGGTCTTCTCACCGTGATCCTCTTTCAGCTCTCTCCGTATATAATCAAGCTCTTCAATGCCAACCTGTACGGAACAAGAGCAATAGCAGCAGAATTCTTCATTATTATAAACAAGAGTAGTAAGTAGATTGGAAGAGAGAGACAGACGGGAATGGAGCCACCGCGTTCGCCGGGAATTCCATCGAGGAAGGAGGAGTCAACGAGGGCGATGGTGTCGACCATGGCTGAGGGTTGGAGACCCACCACCATGGAAGCCTCTGCTTCTGCTTCCGGGAACGGTTGTTCGGCTCCCATTGCTGGCTCGCTTCCTACGACCTTGCCGCCTTTTTTCCGCGCCCTAATTCCTAAACCTAATTTGAAATGGGCCGGCCCAAATGAACTGGGCTGGCCTGTTAAGCTAGGAAGAGAAAATTCAAGGAAGAGGAAGATGGGATGCGAATGCAACTAAAAATCGAATGGAAGAAGACGGGGAGGAGGATGCGTCGTCGTCGTTGCCGTCGCCGTCGCGGAGGGTGGCGGGGAGACGTATAAGCAAGTTTCGGAAGGAGTCACGGAAGAAGTTACAGTATTACTTGGATCAGTGGGCCCCACACGCGGGGCAAAGATGGATAGCGACACTCTTTGCTGCTGGGATCTACGTCCTCAGGGTCTACTATGTTCGAGGCTTCTACATCATCTCATACGGCCTCAGCACCTACATTCTCAACCTCCTCATCGGTTTCCTTTCTCCCCAACTTGATCCCCAGATAGATGTTTTGGAACCCAACGACGATCCTCATCATCATCACCATCATCATCATCATCATGATGAGTTCAAGCCTTTCGTTCGTCGCCTACCCGAGTTTTAAGTTCTGGTATTATTTCCCTCCACTAGTTCTTTCATTATGCTTTGATATGCGTTCAAATAATTTTGCAATTACATGCATGCACACAGGTTTTCAATCACAAAGGCAGTGTGTTATGCCTTCCTGATGACATTCATATCTGTGCTTGATGTCCCTGTTTTCTGGCCCATACTCCTCTGCTATTGGATTGTTCTCTTCATTCTCACAATGAAGCGCCAAATCATGCACATGATCAAATACAAATATGTTCCATTCAACCTTCATAAGAAGGTTACCCTTCCCCTACCATTGTCACTCATTTGTTTCATTACAATGTCCAGAGTGATATACTGATATCTCTTTATTTGTTCATAGAGGTACAACAACACCAGAAAAAAGAGTGGAATTTCCTGCAAGCCATAATTTCACTTGGCTTCCGACGATGATTTAAATTGTTAGTATAGCTTATAGTTATTTGTTTGTAGTTGAGGCGCAAAACTAGCTGATACAGCTGGTATCTTCCTTGATTGACTTTGTAATTCTTACAATTATTATTAGGCTGTTACTTTAGCCTTTTATTTCTGGCTTTGTCTGATCTCTTTCATTGTTTGAGACTTCGAAGGAACCTTCTATAGCGTTCTTCACTCTTGATTGAAATGGGAGTTCCAACGTTCGTGACTCTAGATGGATATAAGTATGGATTGTACATGTCTTCATTATTAAGCAAATAAGACAGAGACATTTGGAAAGAAATTATGTTTCTTTTAATCGTAAAAACTGTCAGCAAGCAAGCAAGCATCTTAAGATATCTGCTTTTGGTTTTTAGTGCAACTGTTTTAACCCCTAATGTTATTTTCTTTCTCAGAAATTAGAATGCCGGCAACTTCAACTTAGTTTCGAATCATGTGAATTATTCCATAGGGTGCTCACTTGCCTTAATTACTAGTAGGTGAAAACTCAGGTGCAGTCGATTTTACATGAAGTTGATAGCTGGGAGCTGTTAGATGAAAATTTAGTCAAATCAGTCAAATCATTTAGCTGTTCTCAAATATCAACTTCACGTAAAGTTGACTGCACTTGAGTATCCACTTACTAGTATGGGAACACGTCAGAAATTCCTCCAAGGGAGTAGAAATGCAAATATATAAAATTCTATATAGAAAAGTGAAGTATCGAGGTGTTATCTTAAGCTAGTGGATGGTGTTTGACCAAAAAATGGAAAGAAAATATCTGTATGATTAGAAAAAACAACTTAGCAGACTGTTATTATGTCAACCTATAGTGTACGTGCCAATAGTGTTTTTGTTATTGTTATTATTATAAAAAGGTTGCATTATAATGTACTAGTTGGGGGGTAAACATCAATAAGAGAGGGGCACGGGTTTATTAAAAAAAGAAAATAATACTAGAATGAGCGCCAATGGTAGGAAGCCACGAGAGATTCTGACTTGGAATAAACAGCCAACCATATCAATTGCTATAACAACCATCCAACAACCGAGAAAACAAATCACAAGTTTAGTTGTTAATCCTTGACTCTAAGACTGGTTAATTTATAATGCATATTGAAAATAATATATCCAATATCAAATTAGTTATTAAATTTTTCTATAGCAGTTATGTTTTAAACATGGCCAGCTATGTTTTGAACCAAAAAACATTGTCTTCTTTTCTTTCTTTCTTTTCCTCTTCTCTTCTCTTCCCTGACACATAATAATAGTTAGTTAATAAGAAGATATATATTACATATTAGAGGTTCATGAAATTGGTGTAGGCGTCACAAATGAGTGAAAAAACTCTCGTTCCAATATTCTTCTTCTGGGCGTTGCTTACAATCATCACACCCACTCTTATACTCTTGTCAGAAAATTCAAAGGCTGACCTCGATGTAAATGGTATGCATATCAACATATAAACATGATTTCTTTTTTACTATATTGTGTTTGCTTACTCCTCATTCCTATAATTAATGAATGTTGTTTAAATTTATGTAGGCAACTTTGCAGGGAGTGTGACAGTTACAGAGGGAATGAAGGCGAGAAGAATGATTGGTTACACACACAATTACATGATAACAACAGCACCATTGCCAACCAAGTCGGATGTAGCTGAAGGGGAACTGGCCTCATCACCGGCACCAGCGCCGGCACCAGTTATGGATCATTCACATCATAATCATACAAGTAACAACACCAATGATGGCCTTACTCTCTCCTCCAACAGTACACACATCCAAGTCAATACAAAAGATAGCATATAAACATCAAGTACTTGCTATCATATATTTATATTACTTTGAGAAAACAAGATTACTTCATTTATTTGTACATATATATGATTTGATATAAATTTGGTGGCTGGAGTGAGTTGTTTACCAAATGTAGTTCTTCTATTGTTGGAATAATTGAAAGAATCAAACAAGAAATGCTGTTGAAATTCTTTCCTTTTCCTTTGATTTGAAAAGAGTTTAATTAAATTCTGTCGCCAACTATTATTGCTATCTAATTATGCTAAAATAAAATAGATTAACAAGTTTCTTTGGCTTTAATTTGTTATGCACTTGTACTTCATATGCCATCATTGCACATCATGGCATGATTGGCCAGCAGAATTGATTCTTACTCCACCTTCCGAAAAGGAATCACAAATTATCATGCTATTGGCAATTGCCAATGTCTAGATAGTAATAATTATTAATCTGTTTGTTAAACTATGGTGTAGGTGTAATAAACTAATAGTTAAGCTTCCCTTCCCATTGGTAAGGCTTTGACTTACTAATGAAGCATCCGGTTATGATTCATGAAATATTGGACACGATATATCATGACAAGAGTCATTATACCATTTACTTTCCTTCAAAAGGTGTAAAGCACATTAAGTGTGCCTTGTAGTAGTTTTGATAATAGAGTTCGGTCATGTTCTCAATTCCATTGATGCTTGTAGATTAATTTATTCTGAGAGGCATATGTATGATTGGAAATTTAATTTGTCCAACTTCTCCGACGTGTTCCTCTACTGTTCCCTCTGATTAGCAAGAAAGGCAAACGAGTAACTAAAATGGCCAATTCTATAGTATCTATGAATTGGTGTCTAAATTTTGTCTAGTTTTATCTTTTATAATAAATTTTTATTTTTGATTTTTATATTTTTTAAATTAAATATTAATTTTTAACCCTTTTTAGTAAGTAGCACCAACTTTTAAGCACCATAAGATTCACCAACTAAAATATGTGACCTCATAGTCAAAATGTTATTACTTGTAATAAAAAGTACAGGGTATATGGTACTTTTAACTACTTAACCACTCTGTTATGACTTATTGTTAAAGAGTTAGAACTTAGAAACAAGTAGCGTACTGAGATGGACACAGATTCATCGAAAGGTACAATTAAGGTTATTGATTATTGATGCTCTCTACCAACCGCATCTGGTTGTTAAGGCTGGCTCTCGAGGGTGGAGATTCTCCTGCTAAGCTAGTATTGTTCTTTTTTCTTTTATTAGTAGAATTTTCAATTTATTGGTATGTGTCATTTATTTTGGATCTTTGTTTTCTCTGTTTTTGTGGACCTCCACTTCCAATTATTTTCTTCATGCACTCTAGCTCTAGGAGCGGCCAATGCTATTCCGAAGTTTAACTATTAATTGTTCTCAATTTTCAAGTAATTATTATCATTCTTTCGTAGATAAAGGTTAAGTAACCATTTTGCCATTTCTAATTGGAAATTTGGATGAATACTCATGGAAGCAATATTCTTGTTTAGCTAATGTCATTAAGTGCGGCAAACAGAAAGGTCTGCATTGAACTAGTTGAGTCCTTAGGACCTTGAGCATTAAAAAATAAATAAAAATAAAAAACTACTAAAAAACATAGCTAATGTCATGGGGGTTCGACTATATTTTTACGTTGATTGCCGAAGACCTAACACAACCCTCCTCCTTTATCCGGGTTTGGGACCGGCTATGTACCGCAAGTGTAACATAGGCGGAGTTAAAATTAGTCAAATTTAGAATTAGGTTTATAATTTAAAATTTAAGGGTGTGACTTAAAATTTAGAATTTAAGATAAAAAAAATTTAAAAAATTGGCCAAAATGTTAGTTAAAAGAACGTTAATTACTTAGCATTAATATAAAAAAATAAATAATTTTTTGGTAGCGGTGTTATGGTGTTTAAAAAATGATGTCTATTTATTAAAAAATGTTTAAAAATAATATTTAATTTAAAAAATATAAAAATAAATAATTTTTAAAAAATTAAAATTTACTACAAAAAATAAGTTAGATAAAATTTAGACACCAACTCATAAACACTATAGAATTGGCCTTAAAAAATAAACCAACACAAGAAGACTAGAGGGAGATAAAGAGAAAAATGACATCAATAAGTGAATATTAATGTAACTCATCAGTTAAACATATTCTGCACCATGAAATGATCAAACACATTGAACGCCATTTTCACACTAGCTCTTTCTTTTTTTTCCTTATTTTCTTTTTCTCTTTTGATTTGGTGCACCATAACACAAGAGTCTTACATAGCAAACAAGTAGTAACAAGGATAGCAGATTGCATCAAACTCCAAAGAAAAATCTGAATTATTTTGTATAATGAGCATCATTCTTTTTTGTCTTTTAGCTGTCAAACGAACTGGTCTAGGTACTCTTCCACGGTGGTGTACTTGACATCTGGGTACAACTCGGAGGCCTCAACCCCAAAAGAAGGCTCAATCTCAAAGTTGGTCTGGTCACCCTTCACAAACACCGAATGGTTGATTGATAATATCACATTGACTGGAATAGGTGCCTCTGTAACAAAACAAAACAGCATATTAATTTATTTGATTGTGATACTAGCACTAGTTTATAGTTTATACTAATTGAAATTAATTTAGGGTGTGGACAGACCTTGAATATCCTTTAGAAGTTTTTCTTCCGGGACATAAGTCTTTTCGAGGGTCTTGCCAATCTTTTTCTCCCACAAGGCAACAAGTTCATTCAACGAGTGAGTGTTCTTAGGGGGTCTGATGTAGAGAACCTTGTTCAGTGTTCTTGGGTCATCCACCGCTCTAATGGTGTAAGTTCCAATGTCTGCCTCGCTGGTAAAAATTGCTACATGTGTCGAAGAGATAAAATAAATGCGTGATGAAATGAACACAAAGACACAAAGATTGTTAGTATTGGGAATAAAAACACGAATATAGAAAAATGGGGATCACTTTAATAAAGACATAAAAGATGTCCTTTTTTTTTTTAAGACGTGTACACCTGTTATATTATGATTGAAAATCTTTATTAAATTGGCTGAGAGACACTAGAGTTGAGAGAGGGTGAGAGTTTGGGTACGACAGCAGTTACAGGGATGAGAGCTCGAAGTTCAGCATAGTGAGGTAGTGGGAGGAGTTTGAGAGTTTAGGATTGCAAAAGGAGAGCGTTTGTGGAAGTGAAAAAACTAAAAAAAATTATGGTTTAGTCCAAGTCATGTGAATTGGTGGATTCGACAGATCTGATAATAATTAAGTTTATTATTATTGTTATAAAAAAATCGATTTTATTCTAATTACTTAAAAAATTTAAAATTAATCGATTCATTAATACGTTCAATAATAATTCGATACGTAAATATATTTACAAAAAAGACATTTTATGGATTTTTTTGGAGCATCTCCCTTAATAATATATACCTTTGGGATTTCCATCGCCCAAGATAATGACTTTGTCTCTGGGAGGAGGAGGTGCGAAGGCACCAGGCTGCACGAGTGTGGGCAAGAAATAGCCAGCAAAGCAGTTGGAGACGACATAGGTGAAAGGTATGCCTTCCGCTTCAATCTTCCTCCGAATTTGTGCTTTTACTTCAAATGCAGATTTTGCTGGCTCCACAGCATGCACACGGTCCACATCGTTGCCAAATTCTGAAGGGAAAAATCTCTGCCAACAAATAAATATCAAACCAATTAAGTTAATTATTCATGGACATCACTTATTCCATTCAAATTCAACAAGTCAAAGTTTATGCCACGAACCTTGATGTTACCAGCTTCCTTAACAGCAGCGATTATCTTGACCTGATCGGCTATCTGCCCGTGACCCACCGTGGATATCACCACGTCAACCTCCTTGATAGCTTTCACCAGCTTCTCATGATCATATAGATCACCCTGCATCCGCCCCATTTTAATTAGTTTCATTACTTCAAATTCATAATCATATCTATAAACATATTACGGGAAAAAAGTGAATAAATTCATACAGGAACTATATGAACTCCCAAAGACTTGAAATGGTCGATGATTTGTGCTTTGGAGGGGTCGGAGATTGTGGATTCCCTAACCAAAGCAAAAGTGGGGTGGCCACCTTTTGCGCTTGCTTCCACTACATGCTTACCGATGTAACCGGTGCCTCCGATGATCAGAATCTTGCTCTTCTCACCAGCCATGTGTATTCTCACTCACTTGATCAATTACTTTTCGAAATGGAATGCAATATGTTGCTCTAGGATGCTTCAATCATTTAAATAGGAAAAGGTTGCCACCCATGGATGGGAATCTGTTTCTCAAAGCAAAGGGGTTGGTGGGAACAACAAAACAAATTACCTGCTCTAATTTAAACAATATAGTAACGCGTGTATTGAGTGTCTTGAATTTTTTTTTTGTTTAAAAATCTTATCTATTTATTGATTTCTTGATAAATCAGTTGTTATATATGTTTCAATTTTCATTATCGGATTACCATATCTCAATATTCGGTTTTCAGCTCTTAATGATTTGTCTGATAATCTTTTTCTTTATGACTTTGTCTGATAATCTGATATGCTTTTAAAGAGGTAATAACGTGCCAATAAATTATAACTCAAATTACATAATATTTCTATATTCACTTAAAAAATTGTAGATTTGAATCTTTCTAGCTTTGATAAAAAAAATAATAATAACGTGTCGTTCCATATATCAAGCATTTCTGCGTATGTTATTTTCAAATAAGTATAATAGGACAATAAATAAATACTAAATAAGATAAATTATGATTATTTTTTATTGATTTTTTTTGTTATTAAACATTTCGAGAAAAAAAATTTAGGAACCAGCAACTTTATTAAATTTTGACTAATATATAATCAGTAAAAAAAATAAACCATTAAATGAAATTTCACATCAATCTTACATCATTAAAATTATCATTAATAACTATTTGATAGTTACAAATCACAAAAATTACTAACCCTACTCCTCTCTTTTCAAAAATCTTTAGATGCCGGCAACGGTGCACCCATTAGTTTTCTTTTTTTTCTTTTACAATTTTCCATTAACTTCCTTCATATCCATTATGTCTATTAATAATTTAATATGGCTAATGTGTCTACTTCAATCCGTGCTTAACACGTAAATATCAATTTGCCGAAGTTAATGAAAGACAAACGGTAATAATCCTTAAAAATTAGAAAAAAGTAAAGACAAATAAATTTTTAATTTTTTAATTTAAAAACATATAAATAATTAAAAATATAAAAATATTCTTAATTTTTTAAAATATAAGATATTTAAATTTTTTCGTTCAAAATATATAAAAATAAATTAATCTCTCAAAAAGACTTAAATGTCTCATATTTTAAAAAATAAGAGATATTTTTATTTTTTTAATTAATCCATAATTTATTTGTCTACAAAATAAAAAGTCAAGTATTTATTTATTGTTTACTCTAAAAATTAATTGTCATCTATTTCTCTTTCAACCACATTTTTTATTTTTTTTAGGATTTAGTTAAAGTATATTTCGAGGTTATTAATATAAAAAATTTATTAAAATAATAAATTTTAAATTTTTAATATATTTATTTTAAATTTAATAAAATAAAAAAATTTAAACGTCTACTAATAATAGTAAATTTGATATTAATTCAGAATATATATTAATTAAACTTTTTTAAATATTTTTTAAAGATTTAATTAATTTAAGATTTTATTAACTAATGTCTTAAAATCAATTATTAATTAAAATAGCGAAAGAATATGTTTTAAATATTTAAATGTTTGAAATCCTTAGAAAGTAGTCAAAGTACAGTGATCGCTAATTTTTTTTTTTCTTAAATTATTAGGTTATTCTTACATATTACTGATATTAGAAACTTTCTCGAACGTCCCATCGACTTCCTCAAACAAATGGGTGTGGTTTGCTTGTTAATACTACATTCCAGAACGTCATTTTTATTCAAAATGCTTTGTCGGGTTCAATGTATCTAGACATTTTTGTTTCCGGTCTTCTTTTAAATAGGTTGCTATGTGATAAGATTATTATTATTACTAATCTTAAATTTGTAAAAAAATTTAAAAATATCTATAAATTTTTTTTTATTTTTAAAGTTTTTAATTTATATTAAATATAATTTTGATAATTAAATTTTTAAAAAATTTAGAATTAATTTAATAATAATACATGATAACTATATCTAATTTATTTGTATTAAAGATTATTCTTATAAAATTATTGTTGAATTGAAGTTAAAATTTTTAAAAAATTAGCTATGCAAAAATATATTTGATGTAAATTAAAATTTTTTAAAATATATAAAACTAAAACAAATAAAATTTAAAAATATTTTTAAAATTTTTAATAATTTTTAAAGACAAAAAATATATATTTTAATATATATAAAAAAAGGGGACAAAATATTCCTAATCTTTTATCCATGGTTCTGAGAATTGAATGAATCGGCTAGTTTTATCGGATTAATCAAAAATTGATCAATAAATTAGTTTGAAAGAAAAATATATTTTACCCGATCTGAAATTAAATAAAAATATGACTTCTAAATTAATTCTAACTAATTTAATTTAGTTTTAATAGATTAAATTAAATTTAATTTAAATATTAAATTTCTAAGATTTGTTAATTAATTTAAATCAGATTTAGTTTTCATAGATTAGATTATATTTTATTTAAATTTTAAATATTTATAGATATAATAATTAATTTAAATCAGCTTTTAATAGATGATGTCATATTTGCTTTAAATTTTAACCTTCTAAAAATACTACTAAACAAATTGAAATCAAATAAATTTTTTTTTGAGAAATCTTAGCAACAAATCAATTTTAAAACTAAACTATTTTAATTGAAATTTGAACTACTAAAGGTAAGAAGTCCGAATTTCGAATCAATTGCCACTCTCATAAAAGCATGGTCATTAACCTTTTTTGCCACGCTTTTAAAGCGTAGTAAAAAAATGTGGCCAAATCTTTATTCACTCGTCACCTTCATGAAAGTGTGGCCATTAATCACTTTTGGCAACGCTTTTAAAGTGTAACAAAAAAATCGTGGCCATAGACATTTTTTTTTCTTGTAGTGTCCAATGAGAATCAAATTTGAATTTAATTCTGATATGCTCCATAATGTAATTCTTTTAACTTGACTGATTGCACCTTAAGGCTGCAGTTAGAAGGAAAACGGAGACTGAGAAACTAAGAATGAGAGACAGAAACCGCGAGACTGAAACTAAATTAAGTCTCTGTATTATATTTGATATAAAATATATTGGGTTGAATTATATCTCAGTATTATGTTTAATTTAAGATAAATATAGAGATTAAGAGGTAGATTTAGAATTTGAAAAGTTAAATGAAGGTATTTTTTACTTTCTGAAAATACTAAAAGGATTGAAATTTTAGTTCTAATCTCTAACTATCAAATACAATACTAAGTCTCAGTCTCCTAATATATAAGTCTAATATCTGAAAACGAAAGCTACCTAAGTAATTTTCGAATTTAAACTAAATCCAACCAACTTAGAGGCGACTTAGAAAACTCCTGATTGCTTACACTCCATCCAAGTAGCTTAAAAAAAATTCATAATCCTTGCTCTCTAAATCGATATAATTGCACTTGAGACGAATTTTTTATTTCTTAAATTTGGAATGTTGACATAATGTAATTATTTATTCTTGAGCATGACAAAATTATTATCTTGTTCCTAAGTTCTATAATGACAAAATTTTCTTCGAGCATAGAAAGATAGTGATACATAATGAATCAATAAAAATAACATATTTTTTGGGGGTTGAATAGGTGTAGGAGAAACATATAGATTTGATTTGTTAGGTATGGTGGTTGCAGAATCATCAGAAATCAAAGCGTGAGCTTCAGCTGCGACGAGAGTATTTATCCATTGTAACAACTCAGAAATCAAATTAGATTGTGGCAAAAGAAAAAAATACTATGGATTCAATTTTAGGATATGGTGGTCGAGTGAGACCGAAAATAATGGATTTTTACTCTTTAGAAAAAGAAAATGGAAGAAGAAAATGAAGAGAAAGAGAAAATAATTAATCTAGAGAATTCTTACTCTGATTTCCTCTTCCTTTGCCACGCTGAAACTGATCCTGAGGTTCTTCCTGAAGCCTCCTTGCCCTTGAGGTGCATATCCTCCTCTCTTGAAACTCTGACCTCTCGGATGAAAATACTCACCATGTCCCTTGCTAGTATTCCCTCCGTGAGTGTCTTTGGACGCCACTACAGTCTTGGCATACTCCTCCACCACCCTTGTCTTGTTCACCAAATCAGAAAAAGTGCGAATCTCCATAGGAGCCACAATAGTCATAATGTTGTCCTTTAAGCCCCTTTGGTATTTGATACACTTCCAGCTCTCATAGGTTTTCGGGACACCCTGACACACCCTAGAAGACCTACAAAGCTCCTCAAACTTGCTAGTGTAATCTATCATAGACAGGGAACCTTGCTTCAGCTACATTAGTTCCATCTCCTTTGCTTCCCTTGCAGACTCGGGAAAGTATTTCTTGTAAAAGGTCGTCTGAAAGATGTCCCACGGAACATCGGCATTCTGGAGCTGTAGCAAGCGACATTTACTTGCCACCAGTGCTGGGCCTCTTCCGCAAGCTGATAAGCGGCAAACTCGATATATTGATTATTTGGAACATGCTGCGCTTGTAAAGCATGCTCCATGGTCTGGAACCAGTTGTCCGCTTCTGTAGGATTAGTTGATCCTCGGAAGGTTGGCGGGTGAACCTTGAGGAAGGTCGCCAAGGTCATCGAGACTCCACCCGTGTTATCGTCGTTTCCCTCAGCATTATCATTTGCATTTCCTTCGCCGTTACTGTTTCCGTTTCCGGCTGGTTGGCCTAACCTCTGCACAGCTTGCAGAGTCGCAGCAGCATTAGCCTCCATAGTGTTCGCAAGGTTTGCCATGGCCGCCATGAATTTGGCATGATTGTCAGCCGGTTGCTCATTCCTACTCTCTCGTGAACGTGCTCGACCTTGTCCGCGAGTGGCCATGTAGGGTTCCTGTCTACACTAAACAATCGATATCAAAGTGATCAGTCTCAATATCAAAAGCCTAGTGCTTCAATTATCCTAAATAGGCACTCACAAACAAGCATGCTATGCAATATCAAACAGATAACCTAATAGCATCAAAGAAAAAGACACACAGAATATGCAATGGAGCACAATCGGTCCATCTCTCAGGCTCACGAGGATGAACCGCTCTGATACCACTAAATGTAACACCCTAATTAGCTTAAGTTTTATCTCGCGTCATAAAGCAAAGGTTAATAAGAGATTACGACAGTTCTAAGCTCTTACATATAATATATATAGAAAGAATAGTATAATCTAGAAGCCCGATGAAGAATATAGCTCAAAAATAGGATTTGAAAAGCGCAAAACGTACTAGCGAAGCTACTAACTTAAAGCATAAGGAATAGATACAGTATAATAAAATATCATAGTATAATATCATAGAATCTAGCCACGGCTCGCGAAGTTTAAGCTGACTAGTCATATATACAGACAGACAGAAACCTGACAGTAAAAACAGCTTATACAAATTTTATTCTCTCAAATACAAGCCTCTAGGCAAAGCAAAATACAAAAGTGAGAGACATATACAAAATAAATAAAAAGAGAAGCAAAAGGTATCCGGATCCTCCACTTCTGTCACCAATCAAATAACTCATCGAGGTGGGTTGCGACCTACATATGAAAAATACGACAGAAATATGGTATGAGAACCGGAGGTTCTTAGTATGGTAACAGTGCCAAGTGATGTAGGATATAAGACCCCGTGACGCCAAAGGCAATCCTAGACTTCATATCCATCACAAGAATTCAAACTTAAAGCATTCTAAAACAAATAAGCATAATTATGTAAATTTTAACATAACTAAACAGAGTACTATATCTTAGGGGATTTTCTAATCTAAATAAACACTACTATCCCATAGCCTTCACCAGCCTAACCTCTATGCGATCCCATCGTCACCGCCTTCCGAACCTCTTCAATCCCAGTAGAAATAACAATTAATTACAATGCAAGTAAAACACAAGTAAAAGCATATAAGGCAAGTAACTCAAGAAGCAATTAGGCATGTTATACAAATAGGCAAACAATTACAAGTCGGCAAAGCAAACAAACAGGTAGAAAATGCACTTGATGAATGCCTGTTCTATTGGCTGTGATATCACATTGTCGGTTCAACTGCCAACCCGACACATCTCCATGGAGATGTCGCCCTTCGGAATCATCATATGGGAACCCCCGAGATATAGTGCTCGGATCACTATCCAGGATTTTGCGCATGTACGCTCTATTGATCCGAAGTGATGCGAGCGGGAAACTCTTGCCACGGACCTCACATCTCAACGCAAGCGAGACGAACCACCGCCCTTACGCCGCCGCCGCTACCTCGACAGGCGGGATCCAACCGCCGTCCCTGCCGGGCGCATAATATCTCATAATCTCAATATAAAACAGTAGCTCAGTGGTTTTCAGAAAATATTTTCAGTATAACATGGATCTATAATCTCGTTCAGAGTCCTCGGCTCTTTTTAACCACTGTCCATTCATATTTCAATTCCAAACTCAACAATTTATCAGTTCTCACTTCACATACCAGTCTACCTTCACAAGCCATCACACCATCCTCACTACACCCAAAACCTAAGCCACCATTTTCTAAATTTTTCCAAATAATATAATCTAAAATCTTTAAGTTCTTTTCCATGTTTTAAATGTCCAAAACTAGGCCCAATAGTCTTAAAATGGTGTTATAGAAGCTTACAACATTTTTGGAAAGGTAGAATAGTTGAAAACAAAGTTAAAATTTGAGAAACAGGGCGTGTGCATACGCACA
The DNA here is from genome assembly GCF_003086295.3 of Arachis hypogaea. NCBI lineage: Eukaryota > Viridiplantae > Streptophyta > Magnoliopsida > Fabales > Fabaceae > Arachis > Arachis hypogaea. The sequence continues at coordinate 751,712 of NC_092043.1, read as the reverse complement.
GGGGTGTGCGCGCGCACGCCCTGGAGAAGTTTCAAAACGTGTGCGTACGCATAGAGGTGTGCGTACACAAAGGTGCCAAAATTTACAAAGTCTATTCGCTCGCACAACCTGTGCCAGCGCCCCCAACAGACTGGTCTTCCCAACGTGTGCGTGCGCACAGGGCTGTGCGTATGCACAGGTTACAATTTCTCATTGGTGTGTGTGCGCACAAGCTATGCTAGCGCTGCAAGCACACAGCCTGCCTCTGTGTGTGCGTATGCACAGGTCTGTGCGTGTACACAGGTCAAAACTTTCGCAGGGTTGTGCGTGCGCACATACCAGAAATTACAAAATTCTGCAACTTTGCTGAATTTTAGATTTTCAACACCAACTTTGAATGATCATAACATCCTCTACAAAATTCCAAATTTTGTAAACTTTATATTGATTTAAAGGGTTTTCAACAAACTTTATATCTAAACAAATCTCAACCAATTTTGAAAACCGAGGCAAAAGTATTGATCAGACAAAGTTCACCAAAAACCAACTTTTACCCAATTTCACAATTTCCACAATTTCTTGTAAAACACAATCAAAACCATACCAAACCATTCCAAACTCCATTTCTCATCAAATTCAACCCTCTATGTCATTTTACACCAACTTACCACAGTTTTCCTTCACCTTTCATCATCCTCAATCTCAAAATCAATATATCACATTATGATCAATCCTCATTAATATTTTTCCAACCACATTACCAATCATCAACATCAATATCACATATATTAACACAATTCACTTCTCAACTTCACAAATCATTCATCCTCATCATATTATTAACAATCATCATAATCAAACTCAACAATCATCAATTCATCATAAATCATCACATACCATCATTCAACAACTCAACAACCATTCAAATCCAAACCTATCCTATGGGTCACTAGCCTAAGTGTCCATGAATATTATATACTACATAGAGAAAATCGAAATCATACCTTGGCCGATTTCCAATGTGTCCAAAACTCAAAATTGAGCACAAGCAAGCTCTCAGCCTCAAACCAAGCTTTCAATTCCACTTCAACAAGCACCAATAAGCTCCAAAAGCTCCCAAACTCACAATAATCATGCTATACATATATAAACCATCATAAATCAACCTAGGGCTCAATATAAATATAATCTCACAAAGGTTCAAGAGATCTTACCTTTTCCAATAGCTTTGGAAGCCAAAACCCAATGCTAAGCAAGGATAAGAGTGAACCTAAACACCCAAAAATCACAAAATCTCACTTAATCAAAACCCAAAAATTCGAAATTTTGAGGAGAAGAATTTAGAGGGATTCGAGTTTTTCTTACCACTTTATTGTATGGGTTTTGTAGAGCTCTTCATAAGAAACGCGTAGCCGCAAGCGATGTGGCGATCGGAGCTCTATAGCTCAAGATATGAGCTTGAGAAGATGGAAGTGAATAGTGCTTCTCTCTTCTCCTCTCCCTCTTTTCTTTTAGCTGGGTGTGTGTGTGTTTGAGTGTGTTATGGTTGTTTGGATTCATTAATGAGTCCTTATATATGTTGGACTTGGGCCCAACTTGGGCCCGGTCCAACCCATTAGTATTTTTAGCTCGTTTGGCTCAACTTCGGGCAAAACCTCTAAAATTAACGTTCGGTTTTTTATTTTTAATATTTTTCTATGGTTTTTTACTGTTTCCACTTTTTCTCGCGCAGCACTGGACAGATTTGAACCGGTTCAACCACCGGTTCACGGTTTTTCACATTTTTTGCAGAAAACACATTTTCTGGCTCAGAAAAATCCAGTGAGTCCAAAAATCACATTTAAATCCTCAAATTCTCACTCTAACTCTTCGAAATCTAATTTGGACAATTAATTACTTAATTAACCGGTTAATTAGTTGCGGTTCTTACAAGATAAATTACTTAATGAAAATTCGTAAATACCCTCAAATTAACGTATATTCGTAACTAAAATATTTATTTTATTTATTTAAAAAAATCCTACATTTAGGTATCTTTTATTTTTGAATATCTTTATGTAAGACCCGCATTCGCATGTACAATTGCTTTGGGTCATTTACGTGTGGTCTTGGGCCAGCCCGAATTAATAGCAAGAGACAAAACAGTTCACTAGCTAATTAATTTTATTTATAATTAATACCAAAAAAGTGCTAAGTAATGGTTAAGAACCAATGCAAATTTAACGCCCAAAAAACAAAAAAAAAACAATGCAAATGCGCAGTGGAATAGGAGATCAGGAGTATGGGACTGTTAATGTCAACCCAATAATGGCCAGATTGAATATTCTCTCTCTGGCAATTTTGGAATTTTGCATTATGGAACATTTACATTGGAACGCTTCAAAAGTACAAAGTTGAAAAAGAACCATGAAAACAGAGTTGTTCGGCGGCATGATTACTCGCCAAACAGGAACCAAAACATGAGGCATAACTCTATACACTACTAGTATTTGTATGGAAATAAAGTATAGTTTATATATCAAGCACTCATTCCACTTGATGATCCCAAGTTGGCCACGTGAAACTGCGACGCATACTTAGTGTTGGAGGTAGGTTCCGTTTCTGGTGGTTGATTCAGAAATGCCCAGCTGCTCTTGGTCCACCTGCAATCATTTTCCAAAATATATGAATTTCATACCATATTATTATTATGCGGGCAATTGATGATTAGGTTAAACATAATATATACCAGCCAGAGTCAATTTTGTTGATATGGTGTTCCAAGTCCAAGCTTGTTACATCATCCTTATCTATGGACTCCTTCACCCTAAGAACAGACTGGACATGTTCTTCCTCTATCTTCTTTTTTGTTCTCCAAAAAGCAGCGATTTCTTCTTTCGTCAGCGATTTATTCCTCCTACGTTTCTCTGCATCAATGAAAACATTATGATCAGAAGTCATAACATAGTTGGAAAAATTAAACAAGGACTACTATCATTATTATGACTTGATATTACCCACCTAACTTAGGATCCAAGGTGGGAGAGTTCCATCCTGCCATAAGAGAACCCATTGTTGCTAATTTCCTTGTAATTGTAATGTGTGTGATGATAACAGAAAACTCGATAAATCACACTAGTAACAGAATGCTTTTTATATTTAGCGGAACGTCCTCGTGGATTTTCTTGTTTATTCTTATCCCTTTAGCAAATCTTAACTGATGATGATGGTGATGATGAGTGGAGAGGGTGAGTCACCTTCAAAAGTTTTTGGATACTCATATCCTATGCTGATGATGCTGATCCTACCTAGTACTACTAGGATAACGATAAGTGTCATTGTTACTTGGAATCATGCCAATCATGAATAATAAATAATTCCATGTATTTTGGGTTTAAAACAGAGGCAGGCAGCACACAGATAGACTCAAATACAATGCATCGATCTCGCTGCCTGTTTTGTTTATAAAACCAATCGCCTTAGGGGAAAATAATTGAGAATTATTACATGGTTATTAGTTATATAAAGATCTTTATGTTTTTTACAAAAACATAAATAATATATTAATAAATATTATTGTTCGGTCGTCGGTTATCGGACAGGTCGGGTGATTATTTGAGGGGGTGGTAACGCGTCAATAACGGCCGTGCTGGGTGTGGATTTGCCGGGTAGCCGAGCTCTCGCTGTGAAAGGAAAAGGGGGGTGCCACCTGCAAAGACACTCCGACGCCCAAGTCAGCTGGTGTGCAGGTGGGGAATATGATGGGTGGAAAAGTGACGTACCTCGGGGGAAGGGCAGGTCCTTCCCCATTTATACCGTGTCAGAGGTGGGCCCTACAAGGACAGGCCCACCTTCCTCGAAGCTTCCTCACAGCTGTAGTGGAAAGCCGTCAGGGATGCGTGTCCGGGTCACATGGTGAGCTACATGTGCCCGACCACTCGGGTCGGGTATTCAGCGGGTCGGGTTGACCCGTAAGTGGCCTGGGCCAGGCCGCTACAGTGCCCCCACGCGCCGCTAATCGACCGTACGGGTCGTTGGAGGCGAGTTCTTTCTCTTCCTGTTGTCGCGAGGTCGATCGTTCGTATGGGAGACGCGCTACCCGTATGCGTGCCCGTTCGCAATTCGGGGCGTTCTTTTGTCGCCTCGTTTCTCGTGAGGGGCATTAAATGCTCATTAAGGGATGAAAAAACCCATGCGTGTAAAGACTGTTCTGCCCCCAGGCCTTTCGCGCTTCCACTAAAGCGGTTTTAAACAGTTTTTCGTTTTGCTTCTTCTTCTACTTGCTTTGCTTTTCTGATCACACTGCCTATTCCTTCTTCCTGCGCTCTCATCACTTAGAGGTTATTTTCATTGCTCCAGTGCGCTTCGTCCTTATCCGAATTTCCTCGATCATCCAGGTAACTACCTTTTCTTCTTCCGTCTCAATGGTTGTTTGCATGTTTGTTATGAGCATTTTTCCTGTGCTTGCTCTTCATTGTTGTTCATGGACGCATTTTCATTTTATCGACTGTGGTGTGTCATGAGGGGTTTGTGTCATTGTTCTGGTCTCGGTTTTGTTTGGTCCCCCTTGTGGTCATGGCACGTGGGGTTTCTTTGGGTTTTTCCTGGATTCCGACCTCACGGACTAACCGCGCGGTGCCCCTACTGTAGGTATGCCTCGTGTCGTTAGCCGAGCTTCTAGTTCCGCCGCGGGTTATGACCCGTATGCGTGGGTGGTTTCCGACCTCAGGAACTCTCCCAATCAGATGGGTGAGGAGGAGCTCACGGAATTTCGCCAGGCCGAATATCTTTGTGGGGGTACCGACGAGGAGGCGAACTATGATGTTTATGTCCCCGCCCCTCACGAGCGGCTTTATGAGATTAATTTTAATGCCCCCCGAGTTGCCGATTGGATCTGGTTTTACAAGGCCATGTTCACTCAGGTTGGGGTTCGCATCCCCTTTTCCCCCTTTCAGATGAGCCTCCTAAACCGAATTTCGGTGGCACCATCTCAATTACATCCGAACAGCTGGGCATCCATCCGCTGCTTCGAGATGGTGTGCGAGTATTTAGAGCTGCCGATCTCTGTCGACGTCTTCCTCTTTTTCTTTAATCTAACTAACCCTTCGAAGGAGGGGAAACATAGGAAAGGGTTCATGTCCTTTCGGTCTGCCCAAGGTCGGAGGATCTTTGGTTTGTTCGAGGACTCCTACCACGGGTTCAAGGACAAGTATTTTAAGGTCCGCCCAGTCAAGGGTCGTCACCCTTTTTGGTTGTCTTTGGAAAAGGAGCGCCTCATCCCGACGTATTGGAGTTTCGGGGCGGGGTCTAATCCTTTTATCAAGGTCTCTTATAAAGGGATGTCGGCTGTGGACCGACGAGTAGCCGACATATTGTGGGCGGTTCTTGGGAGAAACAATGTGAATCCACACCTCCTTATGGGTAATCGGGAGGCCGCCCGAGATTATATCCGTGAGTTTCTCTTGTCGTGTGGTCGCTTGCTTAGATGTTTCCTTGTTGTTTTCACTAACATTCGTTTCTCAATTTGTTTGTAGTGGGACTTTCTGCCGAAGTGACCGGCATGGACAACCTGTATCAAACCTTCCTTCAGGACGACGAGGGTGAGGAGACTGGAGGACAGCAGGCGACGGTTCCTCCGGAAATGCCTCCTCTTGAAGTTGATGCGTCTGTGAAAGCTGCCACCCCGACTTCCGCACCCCCGATTCCTCCAGAGGTTCTTATTCCTGGGCACTCGTCCTCCTCTCGTCGGGAGGAGGAGGAAGAGTTGTCCGTCATCCCAACTCCTAAGAGATAGAGGTCGCAGTCTAGTCCCGAGGGGGTTTTGACTGTCATGGAAAGGAATTTTGATGCTGGGACGTTCATAGATGCCCAGCTGCTTCCGGGCACGGAGGATCATTTTCATGGCACCGACCTCTCGGGGCAGGCTCAGTGGATGTACCGTACCCTCCTTCGCAGCGCGGCCATAGCCCGAAAGGCTGAGTTTGAGCTTTCTGGTATGGCCTCGCTTCGTCGGAAGCTTGAATCTGCGGTTGATGCCAATAACAAGTACAAAACTCAAGTTAAAACGCTTCAGGATCAGTTGGTTGAAGCGGGGAACAAGCTTGACGCCGCCCAGAAAAAGACTGCTTCAGCAGAGGAGAAATTGAAAACTGCCGACGCCTCCGTATCCCGTTTAACGGAGCAGGAGATGACCTTGAGGAGCCAGTTAAGTGCCGCGCAAGGTCGGGTATCCGCTCTGGAGAAAGAGCGGGACGAAGCGGTGGCGGCTGCCAAGGCTGCTCGGGAGGAGGCCGAGTTGTTCAAGCGGAAGCACAAGGAGGTCAAGGAGCAGGGCAAGAACGCTATTTTCATGACTGAAGATGCCCTCAAAGCTCAAGTGAAGATTGTTTCTCCGGACTTCGACGTGTCGGCAATTGGTGTTTTTAAGACCATCAAGGATGGGAAGGTTGTTGATATGCCGAAGAAGTAATGTTTGTACTATTGAACTTTTCTTTTTGTTGAACTTTTGTACTGCGACTTTGGTGCCCGTTAATGGGTTTATGGGATCGTTTGCCCACATGTTTAATTTCTTGTTTTACTCGCTGTTGATTTACTTCGCGTTTCCGTTTACTCGCGTTGGCCGTTTATGGCGTGCGTTCTTGTTATGGTCGTTTATCGTGTTTTTGATCTGAGGGGCTCCGGGGGTGATCAGTCCCGAGGTCGCGTATCCTTGTTTTCACAGTGGTCGCTCAAAAAGTTAGAAATAATGAGATAACATAGGCAAATATAGCATCTGGCAATTAGGCAAGTTCAATCATTGTAACAAAGACATTGAAGTGCTATTACAAAATAAATGGCTTAGGAATAAAACCTCCTTAAGTTATCTGCATTCCATGTCCTCGGGACTTCCTTGTCGTTGAGTCTTTCTAGCTTGTATGCTCCTCTCCCGATCACCTCTTTGATTCGGTATGGTCCTTCCCAGTTCGCTGCTAATTTGCCTTCTCCCGGAGTGGATGGGCCGATGTCGTTACGCCTCAGGACGAGGTCATTTTCTTCGAACTTTTTTTTGAGCGCTTTAGCATTGTAGCGTAAGGCCATTCTTTGTTTTAGCGCCGCTTCAGCCAGATGGGCCATTTCCCTGGTTTCTTCTATCAGGTCTTTCTCGACAGTTTCCTCTACTCCCTTCAGGAGTAATCGCGGTCTCGGCTCCCCGATCTCTACGGGTATCACTGCGTCTGAGCCGTAGGTTAGTCGAAAGGGTGTCTCTCTAGTGGAGGATTGCTCGGTGGTTCGGTAGGACCAGAGGACGGAGGCTAGCTCGTCGGCCCAAGCGCCTTTCTTGTTATCCAGCCGCTTCTTGAGCCCTAGCAGGATGATCTTATTTGCGGACTCGACCTGCCCGTTTGTCTGTGGGTGTTCCACCGAGGAGAATTTCTGCTTTATGCCCAAGCCGGTGAGGAATTCTGTGAACTTCTTGTCGGTGAACTGTGTCCCATTGTCCGAGATGACGACTTCCGGGATACCAAATCGTGTTATGACTTGTCTCCACATGAATTTCCTGCAATTGGACGAGGATATGCTGGCCAGTGGTTCGGCCTCTATCCATTTTGTATAGTAGTCGATAGCGACTATGAGGTACTTGACTTGTCCCGCGCCGACGGGAAAAGGTCCTAAGAGGTCGACTCCCCATTGCGAGAACGGTCGAGAGGACGTTAGCAAGCTGAGCTCAAAGGCTGGTGCACGATGGAAGTTGGCGTTTTCTTGGCACTTGACACACTTCTTAACGAATTTCTTGGAGTCAGCCATCATCGATGGCCAGTAATATCCAGCTCGGATTAACTTCCTCGCTAGGGCTTTGCCTCCTATATGATGGCCGCAGCATCCTTCATGGACTTCCCTGAGGACGTAATCCGTCTGGTCAGGGTGCAAACACTTCAGTAGGGGATGATTGAATCCCTTCCTGAAAAGCTGACCCTGGATGATGGCATATCTGGCGGCTTCCCTTCTTAGCTTTTTGGCATCTTTTTCGTTGTCGGGGAGCTTGCTATTTTCTAAGAAGTCGATAATGGGATCCAACCAGGAGGGATTTAGCTTCGAGAGGTGTAGTGTGACTGCCGGCTCTTTCATCTTTCCTTGGATTAGAGACCGGTTACCCTCTCCCGGTTTGGTGCTAGCTAACTTTGACAAGAGATCTGCCCGTGTGTTCCTTTCTCTCGGGACGTGCTGGATCGTGACTTCTTCAAACTTTTGGCTCAAGTCCTTGACTTTTTCCAAGTATTTCTGTAGCAGTGAGTCCCTAGCTTGATAGCTCCCGTTCACTTGGGAGGTGACGATTTGCGAATCGCTACATATCTCCAACCTTGTTGCCCCGACTTCTGCTGCTAAAGTTAAGCCTCCTATAAGGGCTTCGTACTCCGCTTGGTTATTTGAAACGGGGAATTCGAACTTAATCGATTGTTCGTATACGACTCCAGCCGGGCTTTCCAGGATGATCCCGGCGCCCCCGAACGTTTGATTGGAGGCTCCGTCTACATGGAGCTTCCACCGTGTGTTCGTGTCTTCGACCGGATCCCCCGCTACTTCCACTAGAAAATCTGCCATCGCCTGCGCTTTGATGGCTTGCCGGGGTTCGTACCATATGTCGTATTGAGAAAGTTCAATGGACCAGGTCATCATTCTTCCCGCCAAGTCGGGTTTCTGGAGCACTTGCCGGATCCCTTGGTCTGTTCTTACGACAATCTGGTGACTTTGGAAGTATTGCTTTAACCTCCGCAAAGAGGTCAGGAGTGCCAGAGCTAACTTTTCCAATTTGTTATACCTCAACTCTGCCCCTTGTAGGGCCCTGCTGACAAAATAGACTGGTTGTTGTACCCTTCCTTCTTCTCGTACCAAAACTGCGGCCAAGGCTTCTCCTGTTATGGCGAGGTACAGGTATAATGGCTCCCCGTCTTTTGGCTTCCCGAGGACAGGGGGTGCCGCCAGGATTTCCTTAAAGTGTCGAAAGGCTTCCTCGCATGCGGGCGTCCATTCGAACGCCATTCCTCTCTTCATGAGGTTAAAGAATGGTAAGGCCTTTGTTGCCGACGCTCCGAGAAAACGTGATAATGAGGCTAGCCGTCCTGCCAACCTTTGGACGTCCTTGATGCTGCCCGAGCTCTTCATTTGGAGTATCGCCTGGCACTTCTCCGGGTTGGCTTCTACCCCTCTTTGGGTTATCATGAATCCGAGGAACTTTCCAGCTTCCATGGCGAAAGCACACTTGAGGGGGTTCAGCCTCATGCCATGCTGCCGGAGGGACGCGAATACACTCGCCAGATCGTTCAGGAGGTCGTCAGGTCGTGTTGTTTTTGCGAGGATGTCGTCCACATAGACTTCAACTGTCTTCCCTATGAGGTCGTGGAATATCCTATTCATTAGCCTTTGGTATGTTGCCCCCGCATTTTTTAGGCCGAATGGCATCACCTTATAGCAGAAAGTTCCTCCCGGCGTTATGAACGCCGTCTTGTCTTCGTCTGGACGGTGCATCGGTATCTGGTTGTAACCGGAGTAGGCGTCCATGAAACTTAGATACCGGTATCCCGCCGCAGCATCGACGAGTGCGTCTATGTTAGGGAGGGGGAAGCAATCCTTGGGACACGCTTTGTTGAGGTCAGAGTAGTCTACGCACATTCTCCACTTGCCGTTGTGCTTTTTCACCAAAACTACATTCGAGAGCCATGTCGAATAGTCTACTTCTCGTATAAAGCCTGCTTCTAGGAGGCTGGCCGTCTGCTTGGCCACCTCCTCTGCTCTTTCCGCCGACATTTTTCTCCTTCGTTGGGCTACTGGACGTGCTTCCGTCTTGACGGCTAAATGATGCGAGATGATTTTTGGGTCTATGCCCGGCATGTCGGCCGGCGTCTAGGCAAACAAGTCCCTATTGGCTCTTATCATTTCGACCAAGGGCTCCTTCAACTCGTGCGGGAGGTTCTTGTTGACGAACGTGAATCTTTCCTCTTCGTTGCCGATCGTGAACTTCTCCAGATCCCCTTCTGGTTCCGGTCTGGGTTTGTCGTCTACTCTGGCATCTAGATCGGCTAGGAACACACCGGACGCCTCCTTGGACTTCTTTCTTAGGGAGAGGCTGGCATTGTCACAAGCGACCGCCGTCTCAAGGTGTCCTCTTATGGACCCTATAGATCCGTCATCGGCAACGAACTTCATGACTAGCAGCTTTGTGTTGATTATGGCCTCGAAATCATTGATCGTCTTCCTTCCCAGAATGATATTATAGGCGGTGGAGTCTCGGAGGATCACGAACTCGGCCATCGCCGATCTTCGGCCCTGGGATTGTCCCACTGAGATTGGCAGGGATATTATTCCGTCTGGTTTGATGAAATGGTCGCCCAACCCAATGACCCCGTGTTGGTGAGTCATCAGATCGGCATCCCTTAGTCCCAGTGCGTCGAATACGTTGCGGAACATGATGTTCGAGTCCGCCCCCGTGTCAACAAGTATACGTTTGACGAGACCGGTTCCCACTCGGGCCGTTATGACCATGGGTGGATTTTCCGGGGCGTCATCGAACCATTGGTCTTCTGGGCCGAAAGAAATGAATGGAGGCTTCTTAGAGTTTCGCGTCGACGAGGAGGAGATCGACAATATCTTTGTGTCTTTCTTGTGTGCCGATCTAGATCTTGGTGCGGCGTTTTTGGCCGTCACTACGTTTATCACAGTGAGGCCGTGATCTCCGCCTTCTGGCTCTTGTCGCCGCTTTGCCGAACGGGTTTTGCCTTCTTCGTCTTGGTCGCGGTAGCGTCTCCTTGGCTCCCTGATAAGGTGGGAGAATGCTGCTAGTTTGCCTTCCCTTATCGCTTGTTCTAGTGCATCTTTTAAGTCAAAACAGTCCTGCGTTAGGTGACCGTAACCTTTGTGGTAATCGCAATAGAGGTTTTTGTTCCCTCCAGTGCGGTCCTTGAGTGGTCGGGGCTTCGGCAGGATTCCTTTCTCGGCTATTTGTTGGTAAACTTCTACGATGGGAAGCGTGAGTGGAGTGTAGTTGGTGAATTTCCCAACTCGGGGGAATGTCCTCGGTGCCTTGTTTGACGCCTCTTCCCTAGTTTGTTCCTTCGGCCTTTCCCCGTTCCCGTGTTGCCGGGGTTGATTGTAGCTGGACTGCCGTTTGTTGGCAGCCACAACTCGGCTGACTTCTTCATCGTTTATGTACTCTTTGGCTACCGTCTGGATCTCGTGCATCGTCCAAACCGGTTTCGTGGTAAGATGTTTTCGGAAGTTCTCGTTGAGGAGGCCGTTCGTCAAGCAAAGACTGGCCACCGAATCGGTTAGGCCGTCGATTTCCAAGCATTCGTCATTGAACCGATCCAGGTACCTCCTGGTCGTCTCTCCTTGTCTCTGGGTTACCCCAAGAAGGTTGATCGGGTGCTTTGCCTTTGCTATTCGTGTTGTAAATTGGGCCAGGAATGCGCGGCTGATGTCCGAGAAGCTGTAGATAGATCCCTGCGGGAGGCTGTTAAACCACCTGATTGCGGGTCCCGCTAAGGTTACCGGGAAGGCACGGCATCTTACCTCGTCCCCTACTCCCTCCGGATTCATCCTGGCCTCGAAGGCCGTGAGGTGTTCTAAAGGGTCTTGAGTTCCGTCATACCTCATGTCCGTTGGTTTGTCGAAGTGTTTCGGCAACCGGACTTCGAGGATAGATCGGTGGAATGGGGTGGCGCCCATTATCACAGGTTGTTGTGTCCTCGCGGACCTCCCGTTCCCGTCTTCACGGTCCCGTGCCGCTCGGCGGGTTAACCTGCCTCGGGAGCAGATGATCGTGTCATTCCGTCTTCTCAGGAACGGGGACTCCTCGCGCGTGCTCTCCGCTTCCGTTCGGGATGCGGAGGTACGCCGCAGGCGGCTTCGGTGGGAGTCCTCCTCTTCGCTTTCGGGGGACGGGGTGTAGCTGGGATCGGTGGTTCGTCCGTCTCGCTCCCGGTCGGCCAACTGTCGTTCTAGGTTCTGGACCCTATGGCGTAGCTCCTGCATTATTATGGCGCTATCGCCGCCCGTTCCCCCGAAGGGTCGTGTCCTTGTGTGCTGTTCTGTGTGTTGTCGGGGGGACCTCCGCCGCCCCCTTAGCGAGGCGACGGAGGCTGCTCCCTTCGCTCCGACTCCTCGAGCTTGGTCTCTGGGACCCAGCGCGACTTCCATTTAAGCGTAGTCCCCACAGACGGTGCCAATGTTCGGTCGTCGGTTGCCGGACAGGTCGGGTGATTATTTGAGGGGGTGGTAACGCGTCAATAACGGCCGTGCTGGGTGTGCATTTGCTGGGTAGCCGAGCTCTCGCTGTGAAAGGAAAAGGGGGGTGCCACCTGCAAAGACACTCCGATGCCCAAGTCAGCTGGTGTGCAGGTGGGGAATATGATGGGTGAAAAAGTGACGTACCTCGGGGGAAGGGCAGGTCCTTCCCCATTTATATCGTGTCAGAGGTGGGCCTTATAAGGACAGGCCCACCTTCCTCGAAGCTTCCTCACAGCTGTAGTGGAAAGCCGGCAGGGACGCATGTCCGGGTCACGTGGTGAGCTACATGTGCCCGACCACTCGGGTCGGGTATTCAGCAGGTCGGGTTGACCCGTAAGTGGCCTGGGCCAGGCCGCTACAATTATATTAAATAATTTAGTTACATGTATCTAATTATCTAATAATTTTTAGATTATTTTTAATCATATAAATTGTACACTAAAATAAATTATTAATATAAAATATATATTAAAAGTAAATTAAATAAAATATATATTTATAAATAAATACTTAATAATTAATTTTAATAACTAATTTCTTTATATATATATATATAATATTTTTGAATTATTTCACATAAAAATATTTTAAAAATATTATATAAAATTATTAAAATATTTTATATTGTGTATACTTAATATGATTAAATTTTATTTAAATTATATTATTTCATTAATTTTGTTTTATGTAGAAAAGAAAGATAGAAACAATAGAGGATGAGAGAAAAGAGAGAAAGATAAAGATGAAGAATAAGAGTGAGAGTTTGTTAATTTTGGAAGAAAAAATTTTATTTTAATTGTAAAAAAAGATCAAATGACAAAAATAGTAGAGAAAAATAGAAAAATTGAGAGAGGTAGATGAGAGAATTTAGGAAGGGAGTTCATTAATTTTTAAAAAAGAATATTTTCTTTCAATTTTAATAAGAGAGTGTCATGTGACATATTTGATTATTAAATTAGATAGCAATATATGATACATAATATAGGTATATTTCAATTTTAATTTTAATATTTTAATTTTAATTTTAATGTAATTAAAGAATGTCATGTTGCATATTTTGATTGTCAAATTAGTAATTAGTCATTGATATTGATAATGATATATAAAATAGATAGAGTGGCCGAAGGAATGAGAGAAATAGAGAAAGGAAGATGGAGGAAGGGAGAACTCTTTAATTTTGAAAGGAAAGATTTGATTTCAATTGCAATGAGGGAGTGATATGTGATACATTTTAGTTGTAAAATTAGTAAGAAGGAGGAAAGAATTCTTTAATTTTGGAAAAAAAGATTTAATTTCAATTACAATTACAATGAGAAAGTGATATGTGGCATATTTTAGTTGTAAAATTCGTAAAAAGAAGAGGAAAATTCCTAAATTTTAGAAGAAAAAATTTTATTCTAATTACAATAAAAAAATAATATGTGACACATTTTAGTTGTAAAATTAAAAATATGATATATAATAGATAAATAATAAATGATAGATAATAAATTTGCAATTGGAGATTTGCAATAGAAATAAAAGAGTGGAAGGTATTTGCAGTTGGAATAAAATATCCAGAACACTTCTAATTTAGATATACTAAGAAGATGACATGTGATAATTTTTTACTATAAAATTAGATATATATAATGAATATTTAAATTGATCTATGAATTAACAATTTCTTTTAAAAACATGGGAATTATATTAATTCATCAAGGGCCTAATATATCTAGTTAAACTTGAGCACAAATATTTTTAATTAAATTATTTAATATAACGTATCAATGAGTTATAGTTTAAATAATATAATTTTTTTATTTTTATCTAAAAGTTTTAAATTCGAATCTCGCTCCTAATTTAAAAAAATATATAATCCTAATTTTAGAAAAATATATAATTGAAAGGTAAAAATTGAAACGTAACATTAATAGTTAAGAACTATTAAATAAAAATAATTTTCACTTATTACTTTACCTGAAGTGAAATGAAGTGCCACCTCATCGAAAACAATAGTAAAATACAAAGAAGATGGATAAAATTTTCAACCATATACACCCGGTAATGAGTAATCCGTGAACCATAACAATCATGTAAAATTTTGGTTTATTGGGGGGTTTGAGTTACATGATGTCAGCAGCCTTATTATTATCTCCACAGCGGAATTTGCAACCATGAAGGCGAGGTTTGTCCGGGTTATCAGGCTCAGAGTCACTCGGTTCCATGAACAGACCTCTCAGGCACCGTCGTCGAACCACAGGCCTCGGGTAACTCACACGGTTACCATTCATTTCAACCCTCCTTGTTTCCAAAGCTGGAGCCTTCGGTTCATGACTCTGCTGATAATTAGGAAGAACAACGCGAACACCTGGGTCTCTTTCACTCACTGAACCTTGCACCATCACCGAGTTATTCACGCTTTGTATGTTACTGTTCACGTACGCCTTGTTAGCAGCCACGTCATCATCATCATCATCATCTTTCTTCTCTGAAGCAGAAGCGTCGTTCTCATCACCTGCATCTGTGGTTTCTTCTTCTTCTTCTTCTTCTGGGTTCTTCTTCTTGTAGGCTCTGTGAATGCGGATTGAACCGTCTTTCTTGGTTTTGTTGGAGGAACCTTCTGCCACGTGCATTGTTGCGCCTTTGTTGTCGCCAGCAAGTGTAACAACACTAAAGCTCTTGTGGTCATCATCAATCTCCGTGGGTGGTTGTGTTGGGGTCACAGTGGCTAGTTTCTGAACAAAGCATGAGATGTTTTCTTTGATGCCTTTTTGCAGTTGGGTATTAACATGGTCTTGTTTTTCTTCTTTGAGGGGTATGGTTGTGCTTGATACGTTCATAGTGGAAGTGTTGCCTGAATTACTCACAACTTTGATGTCTTTTCCACTGCTTGATGATGTAGCAAACATCATTTTCCTCTCTATGGATTCTTCTTTGATTGGTTCGTGCTCCATCACCAGCACTATCTCCTTTGCTTCTTCCGGTTCCTTCTTGAACTCTGCTGACTTCATCTTTTCATGTTCTTCATGTTTAGAGGCAGAGTGAGGGGTTCGAGAAGGTGAAGACACTGGGGAATCAAGGATCACAGAAGACGCTGGTGACTCTGCTGGATGAGAAGGTGCTTCTCGTTCTTGTTGCTGCTGAGATTGGGAAGAAGGAGAAGAATGTGGTAGTGCAGGTGCAGGTGCAGGTGCTATCCCTGGAGGCCGAAAAGGTGGTCGTTCAGGTTTTGATTTTTGTTTTGAGGCTGATGATGATGATGATATCCATGGGATCTTAAAACGAAGTTGCTTCTTTTTCTGCGGCATTATTGCTCAAGGATTATGGAAATATTTTGGCTTGGTTTATGTTAATACCAAACACTGCACTGCTTTTGTATTTATATATGTAATTTGAAGGATCAGGAATTTATTATTATACCTTGGATGCATTGATGGACTTCTATGAGAGATGGTTTAATTTGGCTTGACTGCACAATTATTTCGATCATGTTTTCACATTCATTATTATTCCTTTGAAAACTTAGCTTGCTCATTTAGTTTGTGCTTTCCTTAAAATCTTTACCTCATCCAAGTTTATTTTAGTTTCAAATAATTCTTATCTTGCCCCGTTGGAAAGAGTTTCTTGTCCATGATCCTAAAAGAATATACTTGGCCCTTGGTAAAGTTTACAGGTTTTGTGGAAATTAATCTTATTGAACAAGAAAATGATCATACATAATCATATAGATGCGTGTATGGTATCATGCAAAAGGTTCAGCATTGTAGTACTACTACCATGTGAAAAGCAACTTTAAAGTTCCTTTCTTGATATTCTCCCTCAAGAAAAGAGTTCATAGACAAGCTATTCTTGTCTTTAAAGCAATACATTAGTTGAGTACATAAAAAACCCCTAGACTATTCATCCGTTATTTGATTTTCTTAATTACCTTAAAATTCAAACATTAGCCTGCATTGATTATTTAAACAAAAAAAATGCTAGGAATTTTAAGGGCATTAAGACTTGGGCAAACCCCTCAAAGGGCATCCATATTCCAACAATGCCATGGAAATGGAATCATTAGCCCCAACAAATTGTCTTCTGGTTTCGGATGTGTGACATCCTCCCCACCCACCATGCAGCTGAAAGGATTGGAGAATGTTACTGTCTCAGAGGTGCTTATGACAAAAGGGCAAGAGAAGATTGGTTCCTGGCTCTCATGCCAAGTTGACGATGCTGTTATCAATGCAATGAAGAACGTAATCTATGATGATTTATTTTACTTAATTTTTATTATGCCAATTTCATTTATTAACAAGAATCATACTATATATAAGGTTTATCAGATGGCTGAAAACAATATTGGATCATTGGTTGTACTAAAGTCAGAGGGCCACCTAGCAGGCATTGTCACAGAAAGAGGTATATTATATATCAGCATTCTAAGATATCTATGCTACACTACTATCATAATTATAATATTTCAAAAAATATTACTAATATTTTAGTAATATTTTTTATTATTTAATAATATTCTTTTCACCTCTCTGTTTTTTGAAGATTGCTTGAAGAAAATAGTTGCACAAGGAAGATCACCCTATCACACACAAGTTGGTGAAATAATGACTAATGAGGTTGATTATTTTTGTCACATGTCATTTATTTTCATTATTATGAGTAATGACTACTAATGAGCCTAATTAATAACCTTCTGTACGTGAATTATTAAACAGCAAAACTTGATAACGGTGACCTCTGACATGAACATTCTTCAAGCAATGCGACTTATGACAGAGAATCGTATCAGACATGTTCCAGTTATAGACGGGAAAATAGTGGGAATGATATCCATTGTAGATGTAGTTCGAGCAGTGATGGAGCAGCAAAATGGAGAATTGAAACGACTCAATGATTACATCAAAGGAGAATACTATTAGCTAGAAACAATTCAATCACTGCAATTATATATAACTCATCAGCTCTGATCTTTATATATAAACATCTTTTATATATCTTCTTACTAACTACCTAAATTAAACTAGTACACATGATCGGAATCGCTCAATATATAGGAGCTATAAATAAATAGAAAAAAGACAAAATAAATAATTTTTAGTCGGTTAATATTAATTAATTTTTTATAATTATAAAAATAATTATTTTTTTGAGAATTTAAATTTGAAATTAAAAGTTTATAATTTAAAATAATTTTAAAAAATAGTTACAGAAAAAATTAATTCTATAAGATTAGTCAAATAAGTGTGAACAATAAAGCCTTCGGTGGATTTTTTTTTTTTTTTTTTAACAATGAAAGGGCATATTTATAAGTTGAAATAAAATTCTAAAAGATCTTCCGTTTGGGCTTTTCAAGTTTAGTGATGATAAGGATTCTAGCACTAGAATTATGTAAAGTAAAAGATGAAGATAGATTCGTGATGCAAAGACGGTGAAGAATATCTTTGGCACGATGAATATGAACCCAGCCCATTGTCGTGCATTAATTGTTGGTTTCAGCTGAGGTAATCGTAGTATCCCCAAAGCACAGATGCATCTTCCATTCTAAAGACGAGAGTAGAAACAAAAAATAATGCAATGCGCATCCAACTTAGGTGGTTATATTTTTGTTTTCTTAACATTATCCATATTTTTTTTTATGGTTTGTGTTGATTATCAATTAAAATCTGAATAATTTAAACATTAACAAAAAAATTTTAAAAGATATTATTAATAAATTTTTTTAACTAATTTTAAAATTTGACAAACATACTTATCATTTTATCTTAATTTTTGATGAATATAATATTAAAATAGTCACTAAAATTGAATAGTCTAACTAACTTTAAAAAGTAAATTATTCATCAAATATTTTAAATTAATCTATGTCTAACATAAAAATAGAAGTCCTATTTCAAAATATCTGATCAGTAGTTTATTTTTAGAATTAACATTATACTTGTTTCGGTACGATTATTAATTTATACATATCGGTATTATATAAAAAATAGACAAAAAAAAATTTGCTATGTGAATTGTATTTGTCTTTGTTAGTATTTATCTTTTATTTATATTTTAAAATATTATATTAATATATCTACAAAAATATCTTTATAAATAACTATAAAAAAAATATTAAAATATTTTTGTTACAAAAATAAAAAAATTATTTAATTATTTAATAAAAATAATAATAAAAATATATTTGTCTTCTTATAGTTATTTATAAGAATATTTTTGTATATATAATAATATAATATTTTTTAAAAAATAAATAAAAAATAATATAATATAATAACAGAGATAAATACAATTCATATGATAAATTTTTATTTGTTTAATTTTTATATTGTATCAATATATATAAATTAATAATTCATATCGAAATAAACACCTATAATTAATGTTAAAATTATATATATATATATATATATATAAAATTAATAATTTAATAAAATTTATTAAATTATTTAATATTTTTTAAATATTAATTTTACATAAAAACAAATGTAACTGAGTTTTCATCAAAAGGAATATATGCAGGGACGGATCCACTCATATGGGTGTGGGGACAAGCGCCCCACTACAATTTGAAGTTTTATTAATTTGTATATAATAATAATATTTATTGGCCTCCTCTAAATTATTAAATTTGACTCTATAATAATTTTTTATTCAACTTTCGACACTTGATAGCCAATTTGAGAATTTTATATTAGATGTTCATTATAATGATCAATTTTTAAATTTAAATAGGATTGGTGTTCTTTCTTAAAAATCGACTAAAAAGAATATTATCTATCAATTTGTGTTTCTTCTTTTAAAATTAGCTTTAGTTTTTTTCATAATAACTACACTAATTGGATGAACTTTTTTAACTATGAATATTACCAAGAGCTAATTGTATGAAAGTTGAATTTTAAATAATTTTTTAACCACATATAAAAAAAAAGACATTTTAATTATATTGTCCAGATTTTAAAATATAAAATATAAAAAATTAAAATTAAAATTATATGTTATTATTTTAATTATTATTTTAATATTTTAATTTATAGTTAGATATTTTAAAATCTAATATATTTTACAATAACAAAATATAATTATAACAACAATTATGCTACGTATATATAAAATAATCACTTGTATAGAATAAATTTTAAAATATAAATTTTGAAATACAAAATACATATTAAAAATAAGTTAAATGATATATGTATTTGGTAGAAACTCAGTTGCAGTTAACTTCATGTAAAGTTGATAATTAAGAACCGTTAGATTATTTAACTGATTTAACTAAATTTTTATTTAATAACTCTCAACTATCAATTTTATTTAAAATTGATTGCACCTGAATTTTTATTTATATATTTATACACAAATTTATAATAGATAATTTAATAACTATTTTTTTTTATATAAACATAATATTTTTATTATAAAAATTATTATAATATTATATATATTTTACTTCCATTATCAAAATTTTTTAGATTGGACAATGGATATATGTGCATCTTTCTTTCTTTGGTCAGCATATGCGTTTGGTTATTCGGAACGTCAATTAAGGGCTTTGGATTTAGCCAGGAGTATGGTCCTTTCACCTTATCACGATTCTAATAGGACCAGCAAGGAATGGTTTAGTTCTCTTTCCTTTTTTGATGTTGCTGTTGTCGAGAAAGAAGTATTTATCTAAGGTAAATATGTCTTCAAAAACTAGAGGTTAAATTATTTCTCTTTTGATATTACACAATTAAAGATAGAGTAAATTTTGTAATAGTCTCTAAAATTCATATACTTATCTGATTTGGTCTTTTAAATTTTAATTTTTTTATAATAATCTCAAAAATAAAATTTTAGGCATTTGAGTGGTTTTTGTCATATTTTTTATACTAAGTCGGCATTTGAAGTGCTGATGTAGTCATCTTTTGACATAGGAATAAGTATGATTTTGGTCCTCAACGTAGAGATTGAAAATTTATTTCGTCCCTGACCTTTTTTTCGCTATAAAATAGTTCCAAAGATTTCAGTTTATTTTAAAATCGTCTTTTTTACCAATTTTATTTTTTTTATTATTAAATTATCCTTCATTAAAAAAATTATAAAATAAAATAAATATAAAATAAATTAAAAAATAAAAAGAAGAAAGAAAGGGATACGAAGGGGGTGGGGAGAAAAAGGAAGGGGGCTCGAGAACAAGAGGGGAAGGAAGGGGAAGGAGGGGGAGAGGAGGGGGACCACCGCACCACCGCACCACCGTCCCGCCGCTCTGTCACACCACCGCACCGCACCCTCGCACTACACCACCACCTTCTTCTTCTTCTTCTTCTTCCACCGTACCATCGCTCCTGCCGCACCACCGCACCGCACCACCACCATCTTCTTCATCTTCTTCTTCTTCTTCCGCCGCACCACCGCACCACCAATTCTTCTTCTTCTTCTTTCTTCTTCTTCTTCTTCTTCTTCTTCTTCTTCTTCTTCTGTGAACTTGATTTGTTTGTGAAATTTCTAGATTTTTTTGAAATTTGTTGTGGAATATTGTTGTTGTTGAAATTTGTTGTGGAATATTGTTGTGGATTTCTGATGATGATGATGATGATGATGATGACCATGATGATAACGTGGTGGTGGTGGGTTCTGGTGGTGGTGGCCATGATGATAACGTGGTGGTGGTGGGTTCTGGTGGTGGTGGTGGTTCTGTTATGGTGGTTTATGTGCTGTTCTGATGATGATGATGATGACCATGATGATAATGTAGTGGTGGTGGTGGGTTCTGGTGGTGGTGGTGGGAGAAAACACAGCACCGCCGAGACGGGGGGAAGGGGAGAAAGAGAAGCGGGAGGGTGGTGTTGTTTCGGGAAGAGGGGGAAGGGAAAAGGGGGAAGGGAGAAGGTCGCCGCCGCAGCAGCTCCACATCGCCGCAGCCGCTCCACGCTGCTGCTCCTCCACGCCGCTCCTTTCTTCCTCAGCAAATACACAGCGCCACCGACAAGAGAGGAACGAAGCCCTCCGCAGCGCCGCGACCACCACAGCGCCCTCCTCGTGGCGATTTGTACTCTACCAACACCGCATCGCCGTTCACTGCCGCAACCCCTCTTCCCCACCACCACCGCAACCCTTTCCCTCTGTTTCAATTTTTTATTCCTTTTTCTTTAATTTTTCTGATTTAAAGGATTCCATTGTTGTTGTTGATGATACTTCTGGTTGTTTCTGTTTATTCCTTTTATTTCATTGTTGTTGTTGATGCTTTGGTTGCTTCTGCTTCTGCCTATTTTTGCTTCTGTCTGCATTTGCGCTTCTGCTTCTGTTTCTGGTTGAGAAAGAAGAGGGGAGGGAAGGAGGGGTATTTTTGTCCGAAGGACCATTTTACAATAAATTGAAACCTTAGGGACCATTTTGTAGCAAAAAAAAGGCCGGGGACGAAATAAATTTTCGACCTCTACGTTAGGGACCAAAATCATACTTATCCCTTTAACATATTAGACAATTCCAAAACGATATTGCTTGGTTTGGTGCCCAATTTTAGATAAAATGATGTTGTTTAAAAATTTCTTTTAATAAAAAATAAACTATAATCAAACACAAACACTCATCCATCTTCTTCACTTCTACTCTTTTTCTTCTTTCTTTCTTCATCAATGGAACTACTTTAGGGCATGGTTTCTTGGGCTGCATACATTGCGATAACTACGACGACATTTAACGACTGAGGAATATCATCTGCTTCTCAGCTGGTAGGTTATTTTGACTCCATCATTGTTGACAACGAAAGTATGGCTCAAATTTTTTTTCGGCAACACAACGAAATAATGTTTCTTTCATGTAATTGTGGTGTGAGTAGGGATAGCAATATATAACACCTTTACTAACAGAATGTCACGCTTTCGACTGCTCCACTCTAATAGCGAAGATATTACGACAACTTCTATATATAACTATAATAAGTAGGAGCCTTTACTTGAAATTCTTATATACTTTTCTTTGAAAAACCATTTTTTTTAATCATTCATGCATACATGTATATAATACACAAATACATCTCATTACATTTTACATTTTACAAGAATAATTTTACAGGTAACTTACAATATATATATATATATATATATATATATATATATATATATATATATATATATATATATATATATATATATAAAATATTACAAATTCTATCCCTTTGTACAAGATATAATAATAATGGCGAGGCAAAATAATAACTAATTACAAGACCAGTCTAAAAATACAGAAGTAAACGTCCAATACTTATCTTCTTCGTTTATTTTCCTGAAAAATATAGGGCTGTAGGAAATGAGAAGCTAACCACACAGTTCTCTGTTGGAGAAGGGAATGCTGCAAAAGTAATGTAAATATATACACTGATGCAGATTTTACACCACAAACTACCGGCAAGTGCACCGGATCATATCAAGTAATACCACGGGAGTGGATTATCATTCCTATGGGAATTAACGGATTAAACAAGCAATAATCGATTGATTATTCTAGTCAGACAATCAGAATTTAGAGTTTCAATAGCAAAAAAGGCATAAAACAGGGAATTAAGGAAAACATACAGTAAATGTGTAAAGAGATTATATGATAGGAGAGTTAAGGTTTCAGAGATATTTAAGTTTCTGGATTGGTAGTTATATTTATCTACCTTGATCATGCAAAAATTTAAGTAATTGAATTCCAATTCCTTAGCAATCCAATTCTCCTAATCTAATCAACTGTCATTTCCTAGATCAATTAATCGTGTTAAGAGGTTAATCCAAATTCTGGTTTAAGGCCACACAATTCTTAAGAACTAAAAGAAATATGATTATATGTCACGTATCACACTAAATTCGGATAATTGAAAAATTATGAGAAGAGGATTTCAAGCTTGATTCCAATGATTTTAACTTTTCCAATATTCAAAGGGATTCAATTTAGATTAGGATTATTTTTCAATATCCTATATTCCTTAGGATGAAGAATGAAAACCCAATTCTTGAATAGAAATTAGTGCATTAATCAAAAGTAGAAGAACAATAGTATTAATCCATCAAAATAAATAGAGCTCCTAACCTTAACAATGGAGGTTTAGTTGCTCATAATGCAGAAAAAATAAAATCCTAATTTGTGCAAAAGTAGAAACTGATTTTGTTCGTACATGTGGTTTCTAATTTTGTTCGTAACGTTGATCCAATACAGGAATTCCTTGTGTACATATTTGTGCTGCACTTTCTTAGGTCAACAAGTCTCCAGAGAAATTTTGCCACAAATGGCTCACAATGGAGGCATACAGGGGATCCACAACCATCACATCAATCTAATTCTTGGCCAACCTTTGTGAAAAAGAAAGATGAATATAATAAGCCTCGAACACCAACAAATTAAGAGAAAATCAGGAGCACTCAAGATGAAGAGAAGAATGGATACAGATGAGAAGGGCGAAGGATTTAAAAAGGCAAAAGCTAACCCTGAAATTGACCCTAAGCACCTTCAAATTAGTGGAGACAATATTCGTTTAAAGAGGCAACTTATAACATTCACATGTGGTTTTTGTGGTGAAAAAAAGACACCCAAAAAAAGGATGCAAGAAAAAAAGAACGGCTGATGCTGTAGTAGCTGCTGCTGCTAAAAAGGCTAAAAACAAAGGTGGAAGAGATGCACCTCCAACTGAATACCAAGATGAGAAAACAAAACTAGCAGTAGGAGAAGGTGTAGCTGACAATATCCCAGCCACATGATCAGCTACCTGTGACAATTGTCAATACACCAAACAATACTTCTGGACTACTCATGGCCAGCCTGTGAAGATTGAGCTATCTCAGCTAATTGGATCTGAGGCAGAAAACTCTCAGCAGGTTCAATGATTAATGGAATCCAGGATCAAAATTGAATATTCAAAATTCTAATATTTTTAATCATACAGATTATTATCCTACCAAGGCCTCCAAAATTGCCACCAAAGAGAAGGTCATTCCTATTAGCATCTCTTGTACTAATGAATCCAATACAAGGTTCTGGCTTAGGAATAGCAACAAGGATAGAAAATTTTATGAAGTTCATGCCAACTCCCGTATCCAAGTTTCTAAGGAAGAAGAACTTGGAGTTTTGGCGATGGGCGCCAATGTATTTTGAGTCTGGGTGTCGAGAGCTAGTGTTATCATTCTTCAAACGTGATGAGAACCAAGGCTTGGCGCTTGACTTTGGTCCCTTGGGAGGTGGAAAATATTTTGAAGTTGGGCTCTAAAGCATGGGCGCTGGGTGCCCAGTATGTTGAAAGTTTGCTGGAGTTGGGTGCCCAAATCTTGAAGTTGGGTGCCAGTCACTGGCGCCGGCCTTCAACCTTGGAGTTAGGCTCTAGTCTTCTTTCCTTCTTTGCTGGCATTGGGCTCCAACCTTGGAGTTAGACGCCAGCTTCTTGAGTTCCTTCATAGGCGTTCAACTTAGGTTCTTTAATATTTGCTTCTCTTCACCTAATTTTTTTGAAGAATAATCTTGAAAACAATAATTTTAAGACAACTCCAAATATATAGTTTAGCCATGAAAATTTTAATTAAAAGATAAAACTTTAATTTAAACATGATAAAATTACTAAAAAGAGATGTAAAAATCACTAAAGATGCCAAAGCATCAATAAATTAAACAACAATTTACACCTTTCACACTTTACTCAACATCACAACAAATAACACCACCATTACAAACAAAACCACACCAACTACATGGATAATCAACTTTTGACCCCACTAACTTCATCTTTCAACTTGCCAAGTCTCCATGGTTCATCTTTAGTTCATCACCTTGACTAACAGATTCTAGTTTTTCATCTTTATCATGTCCAACATCAACCCACACAAACAATCCACACTACCTATTCTAACTTGTTTGAAATAAACAAAATATTAGAAGATGCTGAAAAAATAGGGGATAACTAACAAAGCAACACATATAATTAACTTTTTCACTCACACTATAATTGGAAAAACCAAAAAAAGCTTTGTTTGGATTTGAATCTTTACTAGACCACCTTAAAATAGGATGATAATCACAACCACACCATTCAGGTACTCGTGCTGCCCTCCCATGGTTCTACATCCTCACCGAGTAGCCACTCGAAGGATACTGAACAGAGCTCCCCGCGTTTATACTACTACCTTCCATCATGGTTTTTCAACATTAACATCAATCATCGAAGAAGAACACATTTGAAATTAGGATTATATATTAAAGGAGGGACCACATTGGATAAAATGAAATGAATCCATGTCACTTAACCATTTGGGACAGTCTAACACTGACTCAGCATAAAAAATGACAACAAGAACTACTATGGTGTTTGGAACTTTATCTAGGGGATCACTATAATGAAATTGGGATCTTGAAGATCAAATTAAGTAATTGTATGAATCTTAAAGACCATTGTAAAGATTTATTCATTAAATATATTTAAAAAATCGATTATTATCACTACAAGAAACACGGAGGATAGCGGCGACAAATTGCCTGTGATTTTTCTATTTGCTGCAATTTACCAAGATAATTATGATTGGCGTCCGATCTCTTCAATGTGACGCAGAATCAATTTGGATAGCATCGATTCGATGAAGCCCCGCCGCTAACCCCTAACCCAATTTAACCTAAAATCAGTTCAAAACTTCAAATTACCCAAAATATATAGTGGAGAACCCATAAAAGGAGAGTGGAACCCTGTTCTCTGCTCCACCGTGCACCGCTGTGTCACTGTGGAGTCGCGTGGCTGCTGACTCAACCTCCTCTTACCGCCGCTCCTCTCACCGTGATGCCGGCGCTAAAGCGCAACCTGAAGGTGAACAAGCCCGTGCTATGCAAGAATCTGAAGCACTCTGTGTTAGTTGTACTGGAACAATAAGGATCAGATCCAGGCATTTAACCTGCTGTTTGACGTGGTTTTGGCGACAGACGTGGTTTACATGAGGAGTGCAGCACTTGATTTCTACCATGGAAGCCCTGGTGTAC
This sequence comes from Arachis hypogaea, assembly GCF_003086295.3. Classification (NCBI taxonomy): domain Eukaryota; kingdom Viridiplantae; phylum Streptophyta; class Magnoliopsida; order Fabales; family Fabaceae; genus Arachis; species Arachis hypogaea. The sequence goes on along the minus strand of NC_092043.1, from coordinate 725,546 downwards.
GAAGACAGCGTCGTGTTTCTCAGGTACCAGGTGAGGTCTCCAGAGGGGCACAAGAAGTTTTGTGAGATGTGCGATGAGGTTTTCGATATCGAGATGGCCCCTCGTGACCACCTGCATCCTGAATATGTGTACGAGGAGACTGGTGTTTTTCTCTTGCGGAAGGAGAAGAAGAAGCAGTGATTTTGATAAGCTTTCTAAATGAATTTTTAGAAATGCTTAAACTTGTTCACTCCTATGTCCTCCAAATCGAATTTATTAGTTGAGTTTTACAATTCAAGTTTTGTATACATTAGAAACTCATTGCAGATAGATTATTTTTAACAGGGTAACAAAGTTGTGTTCATGCTCCCATTTGTGTTCGGTGTACCCAATGCTTGTCAAAGAAAGATATTTGTAGACTTCCTAAGCCTTGCTTCTATATTACTTTTTAGCTTGAAATACTATTTTCTATGGTGGAAGGTTGATAGCTCTGTATTACTATTTTGAATTATGACTATTTGGTGCTTAAGGGCGTCAAGATTATGATAGCCTTGATTTGTATATATCTTCTTGGTTCAGATTATGCTTTCAGGTTATTCTGATTCAGATTTTTTTCTGTATATATTTGATTAATTCAGTTTAATTGTGACTGTTTAGAGTTAAGGATTTTGATTCAGATTTTGTCTTCAGTTTAATTTGGCTGCTTAGAGTTAAGAATTGATTCAGTTTAATTGTGTCTTCTAATCGTTCTGTTGTTACTATTGAAGGTAAATAGCAAATATATTTTTTTATCATTTTTAGTGGAGACACACAAGGTTTAAGAACTCTAAAAGTGTGTGGTAAGAAAGCATATGTTGCTCAATCACCATGGATACAAAGTGGGAAATTGAAGATAATATATTGTTGTTGGCTTCAATTTGCTTTGAATGAATTCAGAAATGTTTGAGTTCATAAATGATCAGTATAATAGTAATAGTATGTACATAATATGCTGCATTGTAATTTGTGAGAAGGTTTATTTTCACAACTAACAACGACATAATTCATTTCTAATCTTTTCTTCGATATTCCAAATAAAATCTTTTTTTATCAAAGGTGTAAGAAAGCTTACAACCTTAAGTCTAGAGTTAAAATTTGGATTGCATTTATTCCTTATTTCTTTGGGAGTCTGAAATCAATTTAACTTCAATTTGTTAGTGATTTTATTATTTGTTATATGTATTGTATTATATTGCAGATTGAGACCATTTTGGATAGGGATAATTTTACTTTGGAAGAACTACTTAATAGTCGCCTTATAAATTTGTAATACTCTTATTTCTGTTAGGATGAATTTCTTATTAGAATTTTTTTGGTTTTGTTTTAGTCTTTTTATTTGCTTTTGTTTTCTTTTGACGAAAATGGTCTCTATGTAGTGAACTATAATATTATTCATTATACAGCATAAGATCCCAGCTCATGAATAATTACTTTTGTCTTATGAATACTGCTTATGGGTGGGAATGGTATGACAAGAGACTTACTTGAAATAATTAAAGCCGTTCATATTAACATGATTATTTATTAACATATTTTCATTGTGATTTGTCGCTTGGTGACATAATTTAGATGAAAGGTTGCTATGATAACAATAGTAAAACCCCATAGATATTGGTAATTATGGGTCTACAATGAAATAATTGAAAACCAAAAGAGTAAAATATACACACTGAAAAGATAAATTGAATCAGATGTATAATGTTGTTGCTGCATATAATGAGAAATATTAATATACTAGTACCTTTTTTTGTTTATATTTCTTGCCTTTCTTGTACTTTGTTCATCAGAGAAAGAAGTCATTTTGGATTCATAAAGGTGAGAACTATTTGTGTACGCAATTAGTGCAATTAACATAATTATGTTTGGTTATTGATGAGCGGATAATTTATACGCTTTTTGGCATTATTTTTAGGTAGTTTTTAGTAGGATCTAGCTACTTTTTAGTATATTTTTATTAGTTTTTAAGCAAAATTCACATTTTTAGACTTTACTATGAGTTTGTGTGTTTTTCTGTGATTTCAGGTATTTTCTGGCTGAAATTGAGGGACCTGAGCAAAACTCTGATTCAGAGGCCGAAAAAGGACTGCTGATGCTGTTGGATTCTGACCTCCCTGCACTCGAAATGAATTTTTTGGAGCTACAGAAACCCAAATGGCACGCTCTTAATTGCGTTGGAAAGTAGACATTCTGGGCTTTCCAGCAATATATAATAGTTTATACTTTTCTCGAGTTTTGATGACGCAAATTGGCGTTCAAACGCCAACTTCCTGCCCTATTATGGCGTTAAACGCCAGAAACATGATAGAGCTGCAGTTAAACGCCCAATCTGGCATAAAAACTGGCATTTAACTCCAAGAAAAGTCTCTACACATGAAAGCTTCAATGCTCAGCCCAAGCACACACCAAGTGGGCCCAGAAGTGGATTTCTGCATCATTTACTTAACTCTGTAAACCCTAGTAACTAATTTTAGTATAAATAGGACTTTTTACTATTGTACTCACATCTTTGGACGTTTAGTCCTTAGACCTAGGTCTTGGTTATTCTGGTTCCCCCTCTGGGGCCGAAGCCAATGAACACCATTATCACTTATGTAATTTCAACGGTGGAGTTTCTACACACCATAGATTATGGTGTGGAGCTCTACTGTTCATCGAGTATTAATGCAAAGTACTATTGTTCTTCTATTCAATTCAAGCTTATTCTTATTCCAAGATATTCATTCGCACACAAGAACATGATGAATGTGATGATCAAGTGACCCTCATCACCATTCTCACTTATGAACGCGTGCCTGACAAACACTTCCGTTCTACATGAAAACAAGCTTGAATGCATATCTCTTGGATCTCTAATCAATGATTCACATCGACTCCCCTCTGATAATGGGGCATCTGAATCCGAGATTAGAATCTTCATGGTACAGGCTAGAATTCTTTGGCAGCATTCCAGAGATCCAGAAAGTCTAAACCTTTTTTGTGGTATTCCGAGTAGGATCTGGGAAGGGATGACTGTGACGAGCTTCAAACTCGCGACTGTGTGGCATAGTGACAGACGCAAAAAGATCATTGGATCTTTTTCTGACACGATCGAGAACCAATAGCTGATTAGCCATGTGGTAGCTGTGCCTGGTATTTTTCATCCGAGACGAGAAATCCGACAGTTGATTAGCCGTACAGAAACTGTAGAGGACCATTTTCACTGAGAGGACGGGAGGTAGCCATTGACAATAGTGATCTCCAACATACAGCTTGCCATAAAAAGGAGTATGAATGATTGAATGAAGACGGTAGGAAAGTAGAGATTCAGAAGGAATAACACATCTCCAAACGCTTATCTGAAATTCCCACCAATGAATTACATAAGTATCTGTATCTTTATTTTATGTTTATTTATATTTTAATTATCAAAACTCCATAACCATTTGAATCCGCCTGACTGAGATTTACAAGATGACCATAGCTTGCTTCAAGCCGACAATCTCTGTGGGATCGACCTTTACTCACGTAAGGTTTATTACTTGGACGACCCAGTGCACTTGTTGGTTAGTTGTGCGAAGTTGTGAATAAGAGTTGAGATTACAATTGTGCGTACCAAGTTGTTGGCGCCATTGAGATCACAATTTCGTGCACCAAATTTTTGGCACCGTTGCCGGGGATTGTTCGAATTTGGACAACTGACGGTTCATCTTGTTGCTCAGATTAGGTAATTTTCTTCTTGTTTCAACCTTTATTTTATTTTTAAAAAGTTTTTCAAAAATATTTCAAAAATTTTTTTCTTCTTTTTTGGTTTTCTAAAAATAATTTTCGAAATTTTTTTTAATAAAATCATAAAAACCAAAAAAATATTTTGTGTTTCTTTTTTGAGTCTAGAGTCAATTTTTAAGTTTGGTGTCTACTGCATGTTTTAATTTTCTAAAAATTTTCGAAAATTCATGCATTGCATTCTTCATGATCTTCAAGTTGTTCTTAATGAGTCTCCTTGTTTGATCTTCATATTTTCTTGTTTTGTGTCTTTTCTTGTTTTTCATATGCATTCTTGAATCCTTAGAGTTTAAACATTGAAAATTTCTAAGTTTGGTGTATTTCATGTTTTTCCTTTCTTGAATTTTTTTTTCAAAAATAAGTTCTTGATGTTCATCATGATCTTCAAAGTGTTCTTGATGTTCATCTTTACATTCATAGTGTTCTTGCATGCATCATTTGTTTTAATCCAAAATTTTTATGTGTTGAGTCATTTTTGTGTTTTTCTCTTTCCTCATTAAATTCAAAAAATAAAAAATATCTTTCCCTTATTTCTCTCATAAATTTCGAAATCTTTGGGTTGACTTAGTAAAATTTTTTTAAAATAAGTTGTTTCTTGTTAGTCAAGTCAAGATTTCAATTTAAAAAAAATTATTATCTTTTCAAAATCTTTTTCAAACTCAAATCTTTTTCATTTTTTTCCTTTGTTTTTTGAAAATTTTCAAAAATCTTTTTCAAAACTTTTCAAAATCTTTTTCCTATTTTATATCATATTTTTCGAAATTGATACTAACAATTAATGTTTTGATTCAAAAATTTCAAGTTTGTTACTTTCTTGTTAAGAAAGATTCAAACTTTAAATTTTAAAATCACATCTTTTGATTTCTTGTGAGTCAAGCCATTAATTCTGATTTTAAAAATTAAATCTTTTTCAAAATAAATTTCAATAATATCTTTTCAATCATATCTTTTTTAATCATATCTTTTTCAAATCATATCTTTTTTTTTAATCAAATCTTTCTCAATCATATCTTTTTTTTATTTTGATTTCAAAAATCTTTTCTAACTTCTTATCTTTTCAAAATTGGTTTTCAAATATTTTTTTTCCAATTAACTAATTGACTTTTTGTTTGTTTTACTATTTCTTATCTTTTTCAAAATCACCTAACTACTTTTCTCTCTCTAATTTTCGAAAATCATTAACTTCTTTTTCAAAATTCTTTTTAATTAACTAATTGTTTTAAATTTTAATTTTATTCTATTTCTTCACTTAATTTTTGAATTCTAACAAAATTTTAAAATAAAAACAAAAATATTTTCCTTTTTCTTTTAATTATTTTCGAAAACTCTCTTTCTCATCTTCTTTTATTTATTTATTTAATCACTAACACTCTTCTCTTCTTCTTATAATTCGAACCATCTCTCCCTCTCTGTGTTCGAATTCTTCATCTCTTCTCTTTACATCATTCTTCTATTCTTTTCTTCTTCTACTCACATAAAGGAATCTCTATACTGTGACATAGAGGATTCCTCTTCCTTTTCTGTTCTCTTCTTTTTCGTATGAGCAGGAGCAAGGACAAGAATATTCTTGTTGAAGCAGATCCTGAACCTGAAAGGACTCTGAAGAAGAAGCTAAGAGAAGCTAAAGCACAACAATCCAGAGAAAACCTTACAAAGAATCTCGAAAAAGAAGTAATGGCCGAATCCAACAACAATGCAAGGAAGATGCTTGGTGACTTCACTGCACCAAATTCCAACTTCCATAGAAGAAGCATTTCAATCCATGCCATTAGAGCAAACAATTTTGAGCTAAAGCCTCAATTAGTTTCTCTGATGCAACAGAATTGCAAGTTTCATGGACTTCCATCAGAAGATTCTTTTCAGTTTTTAACTGAATTCTTGCAGATCTGTGATACTGTTAAGACCAATGGAGTTGATCTCGAGGTCTACAAGCTTATGCTTTTTCCTTTTTCTGTAAGAGACAGAGCTAGAATATGGTTGGACTCTCAACCTAGAGATAGCCTGAACTCTTGGGATAAGCTGGTCACAGCTTTCTTAGCCAAATTCTTTCCTCCTCAAAAGCTGAGCAAGCTTAGAGTGGATGTTCAAACCTTCAGGCAAAAAGAAGGTGAATCCCTCTATGAAGCTTGGGAAAGATACAAGCAACTGACCAAAAAGTGTCCTTCTGGCATGCTCTCAGAATGGACCATCCTGGATATATTCTATGATGGTCTGTCTGAATTGTCTAAGATGTCATTAGACCATTCTACAGATGGATCTATTCACCTGAAGAAAACGCCTGCAGAAGCTCAGGAACTCATTAAAATGGTTGCAAATAACCAGTTCATGTACACCTCTGAGAGGAATCCTGTGAATAATGGGACGCCTTAGAGGAAGGGAGTTCTTGAAATTGATGCTTTGAATGCCATATTGGCTCAGAACAAAATGTTGACTCAGCAAGTCAATATGATTTCTCAGAGTCTGAATGGATTGCAAAATACATCCAACAGTACTAAAGAAGCATCTTCTGAAGAAGAAGCTTATGATCCTGAGAACCTTGCAATGGCAAAGGTAAATTACATGGGTGAAGCCTATGGAAACACCTATAATCCCTCATGGAGAAATCATCCAAATTTCTCATGGAAGGATCAAGAAAAGCCTCAACAAGGCTTTAACAATAATAATGGTGGAAGAAACAGGTTTAGCAATGGCAAGCCTTTTCCATCATCCTCTCAGCAACAGACAGAGAATTATGAGTAGAGATCCTCTAGCTTAGCAAACATAGTCTCTGATATATCTAAAGTCACTCTCAGTTTAATGAATGACAGAATGAGGCACGTTCCTCTATCAGAAATCTAGAGGCACAAGTGGGTCAGCTGAGTAAAAGGGTTACTGAAACTCCTCCTAGCACTCTTCCAAGCAATACAGAAGAGAATCCAAAAAGAGAGTGCAAGGCCATAACTGTAACCATAATGGCCAAATTTGGAGAGAGTGAAAAAGCAGTGATTCCTAGTGAAGAAGACCTCCTGGGACGTTCACTAACCAATAAGAAGTTCCCCTTTGAGGAACCAAAGGAATCTGAGGCTCATATAGAGACCATAGAGATTCCATTGAACTTCTTTCTGCCATTCATGAGCTCTGATGAGTATTCTTCCTCTGAAGAGGATGATGATATTACTGAAGAGCAAGTTGCCAAGTACCTTGGAGCAATCATGAAGCTGAATGCCAAGTTATTTGGTAATGAGACTTGGGAGGATGAACCCCCCTTGCTCACCAATGAACTGAATGACTTGATTAGGTAGACATTACCTCAGAAAAAATCGGATTCCAGAAAATTCTTAATTCCCTGTACCATAGGCACCATGACCTTTGAGAAGGGCCCTATGTGACCTAGGGTCAAGCATAAACTTAATGCCACTCTCTGTAATGGAGAAACTGAGAATCTTTAAGGTATAGGCTGCAAGAATCTCATTAGAGATGATAGACAAATCCATGAAACAGGATTATGGACTAGTAGAGGACGTGCTAGTAAAGGTTGAAGGCCTTTACATCCCTGCTGATTTCATAATCCTAGATACTGGGAAGGATGAGGATGAATCCATCATCCTTGGAAGACCCTTCCTAGCCACAGCAAAAGCTGTGATTGATGTGGACAGAGGAGAGTTGATCCTTCAATTGAATGAGGACTACCTTGTGTTTAAGACTCAAGGATCTCCCTCTGTAACTATGGAGAGGAAGCATGAAAAGCTTCTCTCACTATAGAGTCAAACAAAGCCCCCACAGTCAAACTCTAAGTTTGGTGTTGGGAGGCCACAACCAAACTCTAAGTTTGGTGTTGAGAGGCCACAACCAAACTCTAAGTTTGATGTTGGGAGGGTGATGATTGGATTTTTGACGGTTTAGAATTTCTCAAATAAAATCTCGTCGAAGTATAGTTTCTAAACCAAGCAATAATCCTTTCATACAAAAAGTTGTTTGTCACTAAAACAAACCCCTAAATTTATAAACCGAAGTATTGAACCTCAGGTCGTTCTCCCTAGGAATTAAAATAAAGTGTCTTGTTATTGGTTGTGAGTTATTTTGGGGTTTTAATAAGAAACATGAAAGATAAATGGCAAGAAAGTAACCTAACAACTATAAAAGGCTCTTGGCAAGGTATGAAAATTAGAAGTTCTATCCTAGTTATCCTTCTCAATTGTGATGAGAATTGTCCATTGCTACCACTTAGTCAACCCTTACTAAATAAAGGAAAGTCAAGTGGATGAATTGACTTGAGCCACAAGTCCTAGCCAACTCCCAAGGAAAGACTAGCTTTAGTGCACTCCAAACCAATTAGCAATCTTTCAAATTACCAATCAACAAAGGAATTAGATAACTCAAGTGTCACTAATTACTCTACCTAGGCCAAGAGGAACAAAATCTACACTATATCTAGAAGAGGCATTTCAACAAACACATAAAAGGCAATAAAATTAAACAACATAAATTGCAAGAATTAAAGAGAGATCTAACTACAAAGGCAAGAGATCAACAATAGAAAAGAGAAGAAGAACAATTATTATGAATTACCTCTTATTGAATTGAAAGAAAATTGAAGGAACAATAGTAGATCTACAACAAAATATAAGAACAACATAAAGGAAATTACAATAAAAGAATGGAAGAAGAATGAATGTAACAACAAGGAATTGAGAAGATAGAAGTAGAAGAAGATGAATTAAAATCTAGATCTAAGAACTAAACCTAATCCTAATCCTAATCCTAGAGAGAAGTGAGAGCTTCTCTCTCTAGAAACTACTTCTAAAACTAAACTATAAACTAATGGTAACTAACATCTAAAGTGTGAGAGTATGTTCATTCCCCCTTCAATCCTTGGCTTAAATAGCATCAGAAATGAGTTGGATTGGGCCCACAAGGCTTCTAAAATCGCTGGCCAGGTTTTGCTTTAAGTGAACCAGGTGGCAGCAACGGCGCGTGCGCGTACTATGCGCGTGCGCGCCACCATACGTGTAGCAACTATGGCAAATCTTATATCGTTTCGAAGCCCCGGATGTTAGCTTTCTAACCCAACTGGAACCGCATCATTTGGACCTCTGTAGCTCAAGTTATGGTCGTTTAAGTGCGAAGAGGTCGGCTTGACAACTTTCCGGTTCTTTCATTTCTTCATGAGTTCTCCAACTTTTCATGCTTCTTTCTTCATTCCCTTGATCCAATCTTTGCCTCCTAAACCTTAAATCACTTAACAAACATATCAAGGCATCTAATGGAATCAAGGTGAATTAAATTTAGCTATTTTAAGTCCTAAAAAGCATGTTTTCACTCTTAAGCACAATTAAAGGAGAATATACAAAACCATGCTATTTCAATGGATAAATGTGGGTAAAAGGTTATAAAATTCCCTAAATCAAGCACAAGATAAACCCTACAAATGGGGTTTATCAGAGGCCCCAACCATGCTCTAAACATCCGTGAATCTCCATGAGAGATCACTGTCAAGCTATTGACATTAAAGAAGCGCTTGTTGGGAGGTAACCAAATTTTATTTATCTATGTTATTTTATATTTTCTTTAGGTTGATGATCATGTGGAGTCACAAGAACAACTGTAAAAATCAAAGCAAATTCAAAAACAGCACACCCTGGAGGATAAGCTTACTGGTGTTTAAAACGCCAGTAAGAGTAGTAGAATGGGCGTTAAACGCCCAGTCTGGCACCATTCTGGGCGTTTAATGCCAGAATGGGCACCAGACTGGTGTTTAACGCCAGAACAGAGCACTAAGTTGGCGTTAAACGCCAGAAACAAGCAACAGCTTAGCGTTAAACGCCAGAAAAGGTATAAAAACTAGCGTTTAACGCCAGAAACAGGCAGCAGTCTGGCGTTAAACGCCAGAATTGCACCCTAAGGGCGTTTTTGCACGCCTAAATGGAGCAGGGATGAAAAGTCCTTGACCCTTAGGATCTGTGGACCCCACATGATCCCCACCAACCTCAACTCATTCTCTCTCTCTCTCTCTCACACACACCTTCTCATACCACTTTTTCCTCCCAAACCCAACCCCAAATACACGAACCTACCTCTCCCCCCACTCCTATATAAACCCCTCGTTCATTTTCACACATTACCTACACTACTTCTACCCCTTGGCCGAACCACATACCACCCTCCATCTCCTCCATTCTCTTCTTCTTGCCCTTCTTTCTTTCTTCTTTTGCTCGAGGACAAGCAAACCTTTTAATTTTGGTGTGGAAAAAAGCGTTGCTTTCTTTTTTCATAACCATTTATGGCACCTAAGGCCGAAGAAACCTCTAGAAAGAGGAAAGGAAAGGCAATTGTTTCCAACTCTGAGTCATGGGAGATGGAGAGATTCATCTCAAAAGCCCATCACTAGAAAAATGATGGAGCAAATAAGAGAGCCCACTCATGGACCTCAACAAGAGCATGAGAAATCCCCTCATCAAGAAATCCCTGAGATACCTCAAGGGATATATTTTCCTTCACACAACTATTGGGAGCAACTAAGAGAGGAGCAACACAGGCAAGGAAGAGACATAGAGGAGCTCAGGCGTTCCATTGGATCTTTAAGAGGAAGAACTAGCCGCCATCACTAAGGTGGACCCGTTCTTTAATTTCCTTGTTCTTTTTTCACTGTTTTTCGATTTTATGCTTTATGTGTTATCTATGTTTGTGTCTTTACTATATGATCATTAGTGTCTAGTGTCTATGCCTTAAAGCTATGAATAATTCCATGAATCCTTCACCTCTCTTAAATGAAAAATGTGCCTAATTACAAAAGAACAAGAAGTACTTGGATTTTAAATTTTATCTTGAAATTAGTTTAATTATTTTGATGTGGTGGCAATACTTTTTGTTTTTTGAATGAATTCTTGAACAGTGCATATTTATGATAGTGAAGTTTATGAATGTTAAAATTATTGGCTCTTGAAAGAATGATGAACAAAGAGAAATGTTATTGATAATTTGAAAAATCATGAAATTGATTCTTAAAGCAAGAAAAAGTAGTGAAAAAGAAAAAAAATATGGCGAAAAAAAAAGAGAGAAAGAAAGAAAAAAAACAAGCAGAAAAAGCCAATAGCCCTTTAAACCAAAAGGCAAAGGTAAAGAGGATCCAAGGATTTGAGCATTACTGGATAGGAGGGCTCAAGGAAATAAAATCCAGGCCTAAGCGGCTAAATCAAGCTGTCCCTAACCATGTGCTTGTGTCATGAATGTCCAAGTGAAAAGCTTGAGACTGAGTGGTTAAAGTCGTGATCCAAAGCAAAAAGAGTGTGCTTAAGAACTCTGGACACCTCTAACTGAGGACTTTAGCAAAGCTGAGTCACAATCTAAAAATGTTCACCCAGTTATGTGTCTGTGGCATTTATGTATCCTGTGGTAATACTGGAAAACAAAGTGCTTAGGGCTACGGCCAAGACTCATAAAGTAGCTGTGTTCAAGAATTAACATACTGAACTAGGAGAATCAATAACACTATCCAAAATTTTGAGTTCCTATAGATGCCAATCATTCTGAATTTCAAAGGATAAAGTGAGATGCCAAAACTGTTCAGAAGCAAAAAGCTACTAGCCTCGCTCATCTAATTGGGACTAAGTTTCATTGATATTGTGAGATTCATTGTATGTTTTCTTCTTTTTATCCTATTTGATTTTCAATTGCTTGGGGACAAGCAACAATTTAAGTTTGGTGTTGTGATGAGCGGATAATTTATACGCTTTTTGGCATTGTTTTTAGGTAGTTTTTAGTATGATCTAGCTACTTTTTAGTATATTTTTATTAGTTTTTAAGCAAAATTCACATTTCTGGAATTTACTATGGGTTTGTGTGTTTTTTTGTGATTTCAGGTATTTTCTAGCTGAAATTGAGGGACCTGAGCAAAAATCTGATTCAGAGGCTAAAAAAGGACTGCTGATGTTATTGGATTCTAACCTCCCTTCACTCGAAATAGATTTTTTGGAGCTACAGAAACCCAAATGGCGTGCTCTCACTTGCATTGGAAAATAGACATTCTGGGTTTTCCAGCAATATATAATAGTCCATACTTTGCTCGAGTTTTGACGACGCAAACTGGCGTTCAAACGCCAACTTTCTGCCCTATTCTGGCGTTAAACGCCAAAAATAGGATAGAAGCTGCAGTTAAACGCCCAATCTGGCATAAAAACTGGCGTTTAACTCCAAGAAAAGTCTCTACACATAAAAGCTTCAACGCTCAGCCCAAGCACACACCAAGTGGGCCTGGAAGTGGATTTCTGCATCATTTACTTATCTTTGTAAACCCTAGTAACTAGTTTTAGTATAAATAGGACTTTTTAGTATTGTACTCACATCTTTGGACGTTTAGTCCTTAGACCTAGGTCTTGGTTATTCTGGTTCCCCCTCTGGGGCCGAAGCCAATGAACACCATTATCACTTATGTAATTTCAACGGTGGAGTTTCTACACACCATAGATTAAGGTGTGGAGCTCTGCTGTTCCTCGAGTATTAATGCAAAGTACTACTATTCTTCTATTCAATTCAAGCTTATTCGTATTCCAAGATATTCATTTGCACACAAGAACATGATGAATGTGATGATCAAGTGACACTCATCACCATTCTCACTTATGAACGTGTGCCTGACAAACACTTCCGTTCTACATGAAAACAAGCTTGAATGCATATCTCTTGGATCTCTAATCAACGATTCACATCGACTCCCCTCTGATAATGAGGCATCTGAATCTGAGATTAGAATCTTCGTGGTACAGGCTAGAATTCTTTGGCAGCATTCCAGAGATCTGGAAAGTCTAAACCTTGTCTGTGGTATTCCGAGTAGGATCTGGGAAGGGATGACTGTGACGAGCTTCAAACTTGCGACTGTGTGGCATAGTGATAGATGCAAAAGGATCATTGGATCTTTTTCTGACACGATCGAGAACCAACAGCTGATTAGCCATGCGGTAGCTATGCCTGGTATTTTTCATTTGAGACAAGAAATCCGACAGTTGATTAGCCATACAGAAACCGTAGAGGACCATTTTCACTGAGAGGACGGGAGGTAGCCATTGACAATGGTGATCCCCCAACATACAGCTTGCCATAAAAAGGAGTATGAATGATTGAATGAAGACGGTAGGAAAGCAGAGATTCAGAAGGAATAACACATCTCCATACGCTTATCTGAAATTCCCACCAATGAATTACATAAGTATCTCTATCTTTATTTTATGTTTATTTATATTTTAATTATCAAAACTCCATAACCATTTGAATTCTCTTGACTGAGATTTACAAGATGACCATAGCTTGCTTCAAGCCGACAATCTCCGTGGGATCGACCTTTACTCACGTAAGGTTTATTACTTGGACGACCCAGTGCACTTGCTGGTTAGTTGTGTGAAGTTGTGAAAAAAAGTTGAGATTATAATTGTGCGCACCAAGTTGTTGGCGCCATTGAGATCACAATTTTGTGCACCAGTTATCTGTCCCTGATTCTATTTGGTTAGTAAATTCAATTCAATGGTTGATTGACAATTTTTTATCAATTGTTGTTTGCATTCTTTCTTTATCTTCAAAACAGCTTTCTTGAATGATCAATGAGTATTAAGGTAAATGAGCTATTGAAGTCTTGAATTTCAGATACAAAGAATCTAGATACTTTTTTTGTGATTTTAATTCATTGCAAGAAGAAAGGTGAATCAAACTAAGAATGAGAGTGCGGGTTTATACATCCATTGAGAAGAGAAGATTATCCAGTTATCATGAAGTCTCTAGTGGAAAGTAGATTATCAAAATTCTCTTCACTTGAATCAAGGCTTGTAAGAGAGGAAGCATATATGTGGAATGATAGGTGATGGTGTTAATGACCCCCCTGCATTAAAGACAGCAAAAATTCGAGTTGTTGTTGCTGATGCTACATATGCTGCTAGAAGTGCTTCTAATATTGTCCTCACTGAACCTGGTCTTAGTGTAATTATTAGTGCAGTGCTCACTAGTAGGGAAATTTTCCAAAGGATGAAGAACTATATTATTAGTTTGCTTGCGTACAGAATTTAATCGCTTCACTCTTACTTTTCTTTTTTGATATTTTAGTATTTTAACATTGCAAAATAGCAAAACTTGCTAAAGGTCTGGTTGCACATGTTCATATGCTGCAAAAAGGATTCAAGGAGTTTAGGCTATTGAAAAATAGTAGAAGCAGTTCCTACCACAAGTTGAACCCAACTTCTATAGGTATCTTTCTTAAAGCACCCTTTAATCCTTTCACTGTCAAATTATGAAAGATATGGACTTCATAATAACCATTTGTTACTCTAGAGATTCATAGTTAGTTTGGATTTCTGAACTAATTTATACGATGATAGTTAATATAGATTGGATGTCTTCAATCACGTCACATTTTGTTATTAGTCCAGGTCACTATCTAGGAATGGACATTCATTAACACAGGAGCAGTATCAGATATGGTTAGTCTCTGTTTTTTTAGTTTGCATATGTAATTTTCAAGGATCATATTTTCTGTATTCTTTTATTAAGGCATGAGGTTGAGTGTTTGATTTTCCTATATTTGGTCACTTTTTGTTTCTTTTAGGTGTTATGTATTTCTTTGCTTTCCTGATGGAGTGTTGTTATTTATTATCATTATTAATAATGGTACAAGATATCATGTAATATTACCTCTCTCTAAATTCTGATTTTTGAACTTCTACTTTATGGATGAACTGTGTAGAAATTCTGCGGAAGCTTGAGGAACAACCTGAATGGTTAAGGGGGTGGAAAGCTCTGTGATTATCAGCTTAAGGGTCTGAATTTTCTTGTTAATAGGTTTGCATGTTTGTAGGTTTACATAGGATATGCTTGTCTTTTTTGCATTCTAAATCTATCTATTCTATTTTGCAGTTGGAGAAATGATACAAATGTCATTTTAGCTGATGAAATAGGTCTTGGTAAAACTATTCGATCAGTTTCAATGCTTGATTTTCTACAGGTAGAGTACCTTCTCTATTAGGTTACAAATGCACTTGTAGAATGTAAATTAATCCACTTGTTTTTTTATACAGAATGCCCAGCAAATCCATGGCCCTTTTCTTGTAGTTGTACCATTGTCTACTTTATCAAACTATGAATATCATTATATATGTTGGAACTCATGCAAGTCGAGAGGTGAGGCATATATGTGTGAATTTTGGTTTATATGGGAATGAAGTATCATATTCTGTCAAATATGTTAGTATATTATAAGTCTGTCAGATATGTTAGTATATTATAAGTAGATTTATCAGACTGGCTAAGTATACTAACTGCTAAATGAGTAATATCAAAAAGAATCTTGCACTAAATTAGTTATGAACATGAACATGTAGCTTATATTGTGAATTTTCTTGAATATGCATGCTTCTGTGTTTTCATCCTAGTATTTCTTGTTATCTTGCTTGATGTTAGAGAAGATAAGTAAGCTATCTTTTATGTTGTATTACGGTGTTATTTGTAATCAATCTTGATTTAGTGTGTGTTGTGACAGATTTGTCAACAATATGAATTTTACAATGATAAAAAGCCTGAAAACCTATTAAGTTCAATGTGTTGTTGACTACATATAAAGTAATTAGTTATTTTTTTTTAAGTTTGTGTATGAAATTGCGGCGGT
Organism: Arachis hypogaea; assembly: GCF_003086295.3. Lineage (NCBI taxonomy): Eukaryota > Viridiplantae > Streptophyta > Magnoliopsida > Fabales > Fabaceae > Arachis > Arachis hypogaea. Next base: position 710,146 of record NC_092043.1, on the reverse strand, counting down.
TCGAAATCGTCGCAATGTTAAAAAAACCACATAAATTTGCGGCATGGGTTACTTCAGCGCCGTAGCGCCTGGTACTCGAACATTGGCTCGAGGCATTTTCTCTACCCCTTCTTACCCTGAAAAAGCAGGGGCGAAGAATTTCTTGAGAATCCTACAAGAGCCAATCGTTCTTTTTTCTCTGACAGATGGTCAGAACGGATTTTGCGGTTTTTTCTTCTACAGTACGTCGCCGTGACATGAGCGTGAAAGGGATAATCTGGAATTTCCATGACAATGGCAAAACCCTCTGATATTATTTGAGAATACAAATTCTTGTTAGACCCCCAAAATTGATTTTTACTTGAATCGTTATCAACAGAATCAAAGGTTTCAAAATCGTCGCAAATCTTTTTAAAATCCACTACCAAAATAGCCGCAAAATCGTCAACCTGATTTGCGGCGGTTGTGCTAGCGGTTCATTAGAATCACTACAAAATTATATTACAACCCTCTAATAGGCGACGCTGCTGGAACCGCTAAAATTTCGTTTCACGGCAGTTTAAAACCGTCGCGAATCTCTAAATAAACCGCCGCAATTTCCCATTTCTCTTATAGTGTATATATATTGATCTATATGTTTTTCAACTAAATAATCAGTCATTAAAATAATCAAACTTTTTATAGAAAAATAATCAACTTCTTATAATAAAAAAATTAAACTTATTTACAATAGTATAATGACTTTTTAATAAGATATTAAATATGCTTTGTGCATATGTAGAATGGTTACTACATAATAAATCTATTTTGACCAATTTTTACATATGAAATAATCACATATTTAACAAATTTAACACATCATTAATTAAAATTGGATGAAAACAAGTTTTTTGAATAGACATTAAATGTACATAAAATTACATATGCATTTTTCAAGTTTTATAGTATTACGAGAATATAAATAATATAATAAATTATCTAGAATTTAATTCAAATACAATATTCTAAATTCAAATAAAATATATAGCTTCATGTAAAGATAAATTTTGAATATATTATAGAATAATATATGAAAGAGGATAATTTACCTTTGTATTTTTAAAAAATTACATAATTACCTTTATTTAATCTAGTATGAAAAATTGATAAAAAAAATTATTTAAAAAATTTAGCAAAATAATTAAAAAATAATGCTACATAACTAACAAAGTTTATTATATTTAATTAATATTTGGTCAATTTTTTAAATATCATAAAGTAAATTATAAATTTTAAATTTAATAATATAAAAATAAAATATGAACTCAAAATATTAACTAATATTAATAAAAAAGATTGCTCCCTAATATTTCTCTGACTAAAAATAAGAGGAAAAAAGTGCTGGTAGGCTAAATTTTAGTAGTTTTATTTAAAGGATAATTTTTTTTTATTATCAAAGAGTATAAAAATATTATTTGTATATTAAAATTAGTCATTAAAATTAGTTATTAATATATTTATATATATATGTATGATTTAATTTATTTTTAATATGTATTTATATTCTAGTTTATATTTTATACTGATAACGAATTTTAGTAGCTAATTTTAATATACACGTAACACCATAGTTGTAAAAAGTATTGTTATACATTGGAGTTGCCAGTTACCTCCGGCTTAGGAGGCACAATATATTCGGCTTTCGGTTCAAATCTCCGAATATATAATTAAACAATCAAAAAGTGAGAAGAAAATCTAAGTAACCCAGTTAGTTGAATGAGAATCACGAACACTAATTTCAACTCGAATTAATATATGTAATAAGCAGCAACTAACTTATTTCGTTATTTAGCTGTGAAGCATTGCAATTCACCAATGAGTATACATATTCTTGACTATTTCATTTATATTTTATATGCTAATGATGATGGACAAAGTATATTACTTCAAGTTGCTAAATAAGTGATGGGATAATTATTCTGTGTCTCGCTAAAAGAGAGGCAGAATATCTTAGCTTACTTTTTTGGTACATGGTATATTGTTAGCGAATAATATCTATATATATTGGCATGGGCATCTAATCCCCACCATCATGACAAAAACTTGAAGAAATTCTACACATATAGACAAGACCAGAGAGAGCATATATAGTACTATCTATAAAGAAAAGGGTACTACTTAATTGACCCCTCACAACTTGGAGCCACATTCTAAAAGGTTCGTTAGGGAATCATATCTTGTATGTTCAATTACACAAAAGTCGTACTATTATTTGCCAACTTGCATTATATATTAACAAGTACTAATATATACATTAATATATAATACCCACTAGACACGCCCCTTAGCTTATTTAAGGACCTTGAAAGCCTAATCCAAAGGCCATAAGAAAGAGTGTGATAAACTAGAAGCTACTATTAACATCGATCTCTAGGTTATTGTGGCATTATATATTGTACGTCTCTTTTTCTTCAATATATATCAATTATGGGTTGGACAAGAGAAGAGAATAGGCGCTTTGAGGATGCTCTTGCGGTGCATGGGCCGGACGACCCAAACCGGTGGCAGAAGGTGGCGAACGCCGTGGGTGGCAAATCCGTTGAGGAGGTGAAAAGGCATTATGAGGTGCTTAAAGAAGATGTGATTCGAATAGAGCGTGATCAAATTCCACTTCCCAGGTACAGAGGTAGTGGTGGCATCAATGGAAGGCATATCTATGGCCAATAACCTTTACTATCACCATTCATCAAATTAGAAGGTAGCCCATAAAAATCAACTATTAAATTAGCGAGTTACTGTATATTTTTATATGTTTACCTATATTATTTTATATATTTTTAATATATATATTTTATATTTTAACTTGTATTTTATATCACTAATTTTTTTTTTTTATAGTTGTAAAGACAAATTCTACGTCATCCTATTATATATCCATGCTATTTTGGGACAAATACTAGATAAATTGTTCTAACCTTTTTAAGAACACGCGATCCATCGAAGGAATCATTAATGATATATTTGTTTATTTATAAAATCAATTTTGAAATGATATACTTCTCAATTTCCAAAGATAGCCACATGAAATTAAATCCAACGCTTAAAAAGGGAACCCACATGAAATCTAATCCATCACATTTTAGATCACATGCACGTGATATGTTTCTAGGTTATTATTTATTTTTCACATATTATTAAATTTTCTTGCAAGGTTGAATGATTTTCTTTTTCCGCTCTTTATTAATTATTTTCATAATCCTGTTTCCTTTGGCAGGTGAATATAAAATTAAGAGCTGTGGACTACAGTTTACTATACGTTCTGCCTCACTAGAAAACAAAAATATCAGCAGTGTATACAAGATAACCGCTTATTATTTTCCAATTTGTATTCATGTAATATAATGTGTATGTATGTTTGTTTCCTGCTATATTGATGATTCACCCTCCTTGTAATTTGTAACAAGTACATGAATAAATTATTATATTATTATACTATAACATGCATTAAAATTTTGTTAAACAAGGCGTCATCTTTTTACTTCTATTTCATACTTATCATTAGTTATAAGATAAAATGTAGTTATTATTTAATAAGAATGTTAAAGGGTGATTAATTTTGGTTATTAGTTAGTTATTAATGTTTAAAAATATAGAATAAAATATGTTGTTGGATTATTAGACTAAAAAAATTAGATTAAAAAAATTGAATTAATGTCTAAATGATGGCTAAAAATAATAAATTTTAATAATCTCTTAATATTTTTGTATTTAAAATTAGAAAAATACTAAAAAATTAATAAAATTTATTATTTTTTATTAATAGTTAATCAACAATGTTTGAAATAATAAGTTAAAAATATATTATTAAATTATTAAACTAAAACAAATTAAACTAATAACTAAAAATATTAGCCAAACATAATAAATGATGTCGGTTCTTGAATTTTTTTTTCTCTTAAAATTATACACCACATATGGATAAATATTATAGAATAAGTAAAAAGAAATTTTAAAAAGATATGTTATTTATGGCATATCAAATTAAGAGCGGAGAAATCAAAGAAGTCATTACCAACCAGGAACTAATTAAAGAGTAGATACAAGTAGTATTGAAAGCGAAAAGGAAGGGTTTGCATGAGAAAAATGGCAATACAACCAGACACATTGACCATTGAAGAAAAAATATGAACGTAAGAATCGGATGATGATTAGCTTAACGTACATTTAATTGTGTGAAGCAGAAAGCGCATGATGGCGGAAAAAGGGTATATATAAAAAGAGCTAAGATTCAATGGAATAAAGGCGCACCTTGTTTGTCTGCAAAATCCTCTCGGGGCGTGGTTCTTGGAAATCCTTGCTTTGGTTCCGGCAAGGGAAGAAGGAATTATAATCGGAGAAAATGGAAAAGTTAGCGTATGTTTTGTTATTTTCATTGGTTCTGGCAACGCCATTCCGTACAGCTTTGGGTCAGAGTTTTGATTCATCGTCATGGACGAGTTTCTTAGGCGGCGGTGGTGGTTTATCACAAGACACTCTTGACCAGGCTAAGAAGGCTTTGGAAGCTTCCGGTACCAGTGTCTCCGATGCTGCCAGTGCGGCCGCCAATGTCGCCGCTTCCAGTGGCGCTGATGGAGCTTCAGCTGCCAAAGATCTCATGGCTTCTCATGGTTTCGGCGGAGTACCTGTACCACCATCCATGTCTGACTGGGTTTCTCAGCAATCAGCCATGTAAGATTTTCAATATCCTTTCATTTTATTTTTTTTAATAAGAATAATTTGAGAAATTAAATTACTATTATGACCTTATATTAACTTAATGAAATATATTAAATTATTTTAAATAATTTTTTTTGAATAATCATTTAAATTTATAAAAAATATTTTTGTATTAAAAAATAATTATCAAATTAGTTATAATATATTAATATATAAATATATATTATTTTATATATTTTTAACGGAAAAGTCTAGGGGCCAGCAGTTTTATTGAATTTTGGCCAGCATGTAACCAGCAGAAAAAGGTGAGGCATTGGATGAAATCTCACACCAATCTCACACCATCAAATCATCATTAATGGCTAGTTGATGGCTAACAATCACAAAAATTGCTGGTCCCTAACATTGCTCATTTTTAATATATATTTTATGTTTTAATATATATATTTTATATTATACAAGTAAATAATTTGATGATTAATTTTATTTTATAATAATTATTCATATAAAAATATTATTATATAAAAATAATATTATAAATTATTTGATAGTTTAATATATTTTAATTGAATATTTAACTATTTATAATATCATTAATAAAAATAGTATTTTTTCATATATAATATATTTATTTATAAATAACAAAAATTATGTGAAATTTTAAGTTTTAATTATATACGAGAAATTAATTTTTGATTGTTTAATATTAATTAATTTTTTTATTATAAAATTATTTTTATAATTCTTAAAATTTAAAATAAAAAAAGCTGATTGGTGGTTATTATATTGAATGGGCGTAGTGGCGGGAAAGCTGGAAATCCTTCCAAAGCACCATCACCATCACCTTCATCAGTTGAAGATGCAGCTGAAGAACCTGCAGCAGATGAGACGAGCGGTGATGAAGATGGTGATAATTCTACACCTTCTTCTTCTCCTTCTCCTTCTCCTTCTCCTTCTGCTGCTGCTCCTGCACTAGCCTCAACCTCACCCTCACCCTCACCCTCACCCTCACCATCACCATCACCATCACCAGCACTTTCACCATTTGCTCCGGAATCTGAACCATCAGATTCAGATATAACAGAAGACGACGATGAATATTCTCCATCACAGGCACCTTCCCCATTCAGTTTACCTAGGCGTCTATCACCATCATATCCACCATCATACTCACCAAGACAGGCACCAATATCTGCACCAACACGTTCACCAGCATATGCACCTACACCAAGAGAAGCACCGACGCCTTCTTCTTCTTCTTCTTCTTCTTCTCCTTCTTCATCTCCAGTGGTTGCTCCCACTAAGGCACCACCAACTGTTACACCTGTTGTAGTAGAAGATGATTTGTCATTCGGGGCACCACCAGCTGAACATGAGATAGAGGAGAACCCTGAAGCAGCACGATTAGACGATTTAGTTGGTTACCTAGAAGATTAGAGACAACAAATTAAAGAAAAAACGTTGAGCTATAACATATGTAAACAGTTATATTCTGTTTGGAAATTAAACCATGTTTTGAGGGGGTGGTATATATGTGATCTCTTATATATATATATATATATTATTATTATTCAGTATGGGACATTCCCTGTCTTTTGTTTATCTTCTTCCTTTGATGATCAATATGTATTATTATATTGATTGTTGATGCAGAGTCCACATACATTACAGAAAGGTGCCATATATATACATATATATATATATATATATATATATAAATAAAGAAGATATCATTATTCATTAAATAAAAAAAAGAGACTGATAAAAATGTTCTACTTTATAAATAGACTAAGTACTAAATAGACTAAGTAGAAATTGTTTACTAAAATTTGATTATCATTCATTAGAATGATAACAATAGTTTATTACAATTCAGAATTCTATTTTCTACTGAAATTAGACTCTTAGTTTTTTTTTTTTCGAAAAAAGAACAACAACAATATCTCTATTCTGCATTCAAATACGAAAACTACAAAAGACCAATACTACTGCTGAGGTTTTGTTTTATGAGAATGAAAAAGGGTCGGGCTCAAAGTCCCTTATCGGATTTGAACCGATGACTTACGCCTTACCATGGCGTTACTCTACCACTGAGTTAAAAGGGCTCCGCTTGATTCAATTCCTTATTCAGCAATAAGCCAATATGAGTCTAGTACAGATATTTGTTACTGAATATACTTCTTAATATAGATAATATTAGAATATCCGTTAGAATATATGCACATAGATATATCTATTATCTACATATCGACTCATTAAAGGACAAAAAATTCGATTTACCTAGTGAAAAAACATATAGTTAATAAAAAAGTTTATTGATATTAGATTTGATTTTGAATGATATGATATCGATGTTATCATATCAATGGAATTTGAAATAAATTCAAAAGCGATTCGAATTCTGGTTATCCTCATCATAACGAAATTTATTGTATTGGGTATTGATACATGTACCCACCAATTCAAATAAATATTTTATTGAATCGTTGCAAAATGGATTCCAATTTTCCTGCTCTTGAACCGATTCTTATTGAAAAAAAAAAATAACTTGTTGATCCATATCCTTTTACCCCGATTTCCATATTTATTCGTGGTTTTTCCGGCTTAGGATGAGACAGAGATATATTTATTTTTATAAAATGAATAAAAGAAATGAAGTTTTAACCCACGCTACGCCTTTTCTAGCAAACCAACCACTCCACGAAAGATCCTACTTTTTTTGGAATTATAGATTGGCGATTGGAATGAACAATTTAGAAATCGTGATGATGAACTCCCCAAATATATGGTATGGAGTTTTGAAAAAAAGGGGGGGGGGAGATCCTTCTGAGCGAATCATATCATTCCAATCTATTGACAATTAAAAAAAAACTGTTTATACTAAGAACATAGCATAACGGCGGTCGGGAAAGTGGGCCCCCATCGTCTAGTGGTCCAGGACATCTCTCTTTCAAGGAGGCAACGGGGATTCGACTTCCCCTGGGGGTAGGGTACTACGAAAGGAAGTTGATCATGGATCATCTAAAAAGAATCAAATTGATTCTTCCTGGGTCGATGCCCGAGTGGTTAATGGGGACGGACTGTAAATTCGTTGGCAATATGTCTACGCTGGTTCAAATCCAGCTCGGCCCAATAATTTGCCGATCCACCATAAAAAGATATAACCATTTGTTGTTCTCCGGAAATGGCCGATATGCTCAGATATGGGAGAAAATAAAATGTGATAAATCTTTAGGGATCTTTTTTTACGGACCATATATACATATAAAATTCAAATCTTGTTAATGATCTAGATCCTTATTAGGATCTCTAAGTATAATATAAAAAACGATTAAATAAAAAAAAGATAAAAAAAAAGACTCTTTCTTTATTTAATTTCTTTTGTATTGATGGATTCATTTTTCAATTGATTTGGCAATAATGAATGAAGGGATTACAAGTAATCCATGTCGATCTCTAAAGTGCGTATTGATATATCAATTCAATAAATATATCTATTTATATAATTGAATAATAATAAAAATAATGGATATATGATACGTCTCTGTCAGTTAATTAAAGCAAACGATTCTATAATCTAAAATAATAAAAACAAAAGGTTTGAATGAAAGCATAAGAATTTCTATGCTGTACGCCCCTTTCCTGGGATTGTAGTTCAATTGGTCAGAGCACCGCCCTGTCAAGGCGGAAGCTGCGGGTTCGAGCCCCGTCAGTCCCGAATGAATAAAAATCCAAAAAAAGACACCAATTTGTATGTGAAAGGGAATCCTAATAACAAAAAAATATCATTCCTAAGAGGGATCCCCTCTTTTTTGCTTCGTGGGAACCCTTATCTAATTTGAAATTCAAAAGTTAAAAAAAAAAAGAATTTTTGATTGCATTAGAAACGACATTTTTTGAATTTGGTATGGATAAAAGATCTTCCTATGTTATACTATTCCATTCTCGACGATGAATCGATTTGATAGCTTAGCTTAGATATTGTTATTCATGATATTATATTGGTTCTATTTGATATCATCGAGATGTGATTTAGACCATTGAATTTGCTGACGAAAGATTTACCATCTCTATGGGATTAGATCCCAAGTTATTTATTGGAAATAAAAGAAAAAAAGCATAGAGATTATGGAAGTAAATATTCTGGCATTTATTGCTACTGCACTGTTCATTCTAGTTCCCACTGCCTTTTTACTTATAATTTATGTAAAGACGGTAAGTCAAAGTGACTAATTTGACTTAAAACATGATTTCATTTCTTAATTCATGTCATTACAGTGAATGAAAAAAAAGATTCTATTTTTGCTTAAGATTTAATAAATGAAATAATCGGACTAGAAGCAACAGAATTCTATAAAATCTGGATAGATAATATGGTAGAAAGAAATCAATTTGATTTCTTTCTACCATATTATCTATATTATCTATTCTATAATTGTAGTGCAAAAAGTTTTACTCTATAATATAATATGGATCAATCTACAATATGATATGTATCTAAATATTCAGATCGACCTTCTTATATATAGACTTATATATATCGAATTTCAATTCCATTACATCATTATATCTAATGTACATAGTAGCTCCAATTTTTTCTTTATTTCATCCATTTTTTGTATTGGTTCCACTAAAATATATATGTAATAATCCAAAAGCAACTCTTATTTTTGCTATTCAAATTTATGGGTTTCTGATTCTTAATATCAATCCCGGCCCGGTATCATATAAAAAAATTGAGTAATACTTTTAGCATTTCCAAGAAGTAATTGATTAAATAGTTGGAATAGTTGTAATAGTTAACAAATGATCGGTAGTTTCTACGAGAAGCTTTTTCTGTATTTTGAAAAGATTGGTAGTCAACCCCAATCTTTTTTACATTTTAACCATGATTGCAAATAAATGAGTTCAATAAAGAACTTAGAAATCCAACTTTGAAAAGAGGGGAAAAAAGGGAAAAGGGGTGTTAAAGGGGGTTCCGCGGTTACTCATTTTCGATATATAACTTTGGTAAGAGCCAGGTCATCTAAATAGAAATCTTAGGAAGAATTAGGTTGGAATAGGAAAAAATTTCCTATCTTTTTTTCATCCCCTTAACAAGAATAAGGTAATAATTTCACTATTTGGGTGATTGACAGAGTATTTTGTATTTAGTATGCATAGAATACATTACACCACTCAAATAAAATAGACTTCCGAAATGCGGATATATTTGAATTAAAGGAATTGGTATGGTATTAATTAAAAGGAAATGAAAAATATTCAATAGAAAAATTTAATAACCCAGCTAGAAAACAATTGATACAGTTGGATCCCCCACCCCAATTAGTCGTACCTTTAAAGTCCACTTCTTCCCCATACTACGAGAGAAAGGGAAAATGTGAAAACTACCATTAAAGCAGCCCAAGCAAGATTTACTATATCCATGTGAATTTTTCTCCTATCTCTATAAAAAATATCACTATGAAGGAATTATTTTACTATTGTTCACTAATTCTTGTTGTTTTTTTTTGTATTAATCTAATCACTGAGAATACTAGAAACTATAATAACTATATATATTTATTTAAATCGCTGGTACAGAGTCAAAGGGGGATTCGATTCTGCACTAAAACTATTATATTAACACGAAACAATTCAATAAATTCTATTAGAACATCAAACAAGTTTTGATCAGATTTCTAGTAGAGTCGGAAAACATTACAGATAAATTCGTTTTTCCTCTCATTTTTTTAATTAAAAGGTCAAAATTCAATTCTCTTGTCGATCAGGCGACACCCGGATTTGAACTGGGGAAAAAGGATTTGCAGTCCCCCGCCTTACCGCTCGGCCATGCCGCCAAAACGATATATATATGAGAATACCCTTTTTTTATTGAAAAAGAGATATGCACTTTGATCGACAAACGCAATAATGGAAGGACAAAACGGAACCGTTAACTATACAATTCCTGAACAATTCTTGAAATCGAAATGAGAAGATGGTTTTGTCGTTATGAGATAAAAAAAAATGCAATTTGATACAAAATTTATCAATATTGCTTTTTTTATTCAAAAAACCTTCTCCATTTTAATTATAACAGTAACTGTCAGTATATGTAAACCCTAGAATATAACTAGAAATTGTTACAGAGATAATATCTATCGGGTATCATATCCGTATTCCGCATATGATACGTATATACCAGAATTTGAAATAATATTCTCGTGCTTCCATAATTGAAAGAAGTTTTCCTTGAAAAAATAAATTCAATAGAAATTGAAAAATTGACTACGACATGCTCTGTACCGAATAAATAGGACTGCTATAAAAGGAAGAGACATGTATCTAATCTGGATACTAGATATATGGCTAGCTATAGCAACGGAAGTTAGATTTGTGCAGGTTTAATAAATATACTAGCTTTATTACGTATTCCAATTGTATTCTCAAATAAGAAGGGGTGGTGTGTAAACTCTCCCACCTTTGTAAATTCGAATTCTCCCTATTAATATAATAGAAATCTATATATATAATTTTGATAATTTTGAATTTGGAAAAAAAAATTGAAAAGGGAGGGATTAAGTATTCTAAAATGAATTCTATGATTTCTATTATATTGTTCTATATTATATTGTTTAGGATTATTAGATTAGGTTTTTATCGAGCCGAACAAATCCCGAGTCGATTTTTTTCCCGGTATCCAAATCGAATTGAAATATGTAATATCATAACATAATAATGTTCTTATGTTATAAATGGAATCCATTTTTTGGATATTCTAAAAAAACCAAGAAGTCGAGTTGGATCGTTTCAATTCCTTTCCATTTGGATTCTATCCGTTTGTTTTGTTGCAAATTCAAATTTGAGTATTAAATTCGATTCCCACCTTTTTTGTTTCTTCCTAACAGGTATTTCCTATACGGGGTTGGTAAAAAAATTTCATGTGATTCGGTAAAAGCAACAACAATTCCATTATTGCTAATTTTATTCATGTTATTCGATGAATAATGAGACAGCAAATGATGGGACATTTTCTAAAAAATACAAGGGGAAAATAAAAAATGATTGGGGGTGAAAATGCGGGAATGTCTACAATACCGGGATTGAATCAGATACAATTTGAAGGGTTTTGTAGGTTCATTGATCGGGGCTTAAGAGAAGAACTTTATAAGTTTCCAAAAATGGAAGATCCGGATCAAGAAATCGAATTTCAATTATTTGCGGAAACATACCAATTGGTAGAACCCTTGATAAAAGAAAAAGATGCTGTATATGAATCACTTACATATTCCTCTGAATTATATGTATCTGCGGGATTAATTTGGAAAAACAATAAGGATATCCAAGAACAAACAATTTTTATTGGAAATATTCCTCTAATGAACTCCTTGGGAACTTCTATAGTAAATGGAATTTATAGAATTGTAATCAATCAAATATTGGAAAGCCCTGGTATCTATTATCGGTCAGAATTGGACCATAACGGGATTTTGGTCTATACTGGCACTATAATATCGGATTGGGGAGGGAGATTAGAACTAGAGATTGATAGAAAAGCAAAGATATGGGCTCGTGTCAGTAGGAAACAGAAAATATCTATTCTAGTTCTACTATCAGCTATGGGTTTGAATTTAAACGAAATTCTAGAGAATGTTTGCTATCCCGAACTCTTCTTGTCTTTCTTGAATGATAAGGAAAAAAAAATTGGGTCAAAAGAAAACGCCATTTTGGAGTTTTATCAACAATTTGCTTGTGTAGGCGGAGATCCTGTATTTTCTGAATCTTTGTGCAAGGAATTACAAAAAAAAATTTTCACCAACGATGTGAATTAGGAAGGATTGGTCGACGAAATCTGAATCGAAGATTGAATCTTGATATACCTCAGAACAATACATTTTTGTTACCACGAGATATATTGGCAGCTGCCGATCATTTGATTGGAATGAAATTTGGAATGGGTACACTTGATGATATGAATCATTTGAAAAATAAACGTATTCGTTCCGTAGCAGATCTCTTACAAGATCAATTCGGATTGGCTCTGGTTCGTTTAGAAAATATGGTTAGAGGAACTATATGTGGAGCAATTAGACTTAAATTGATACCGACTCCTCAGAATTTGGTGACTTCAACTCCACCAACAACTACTTTTGAATCTTTTTTTGGATTACATCCATTATCTCAAGTTCTGGATCGAACCAATCCATTGACCCAAATAGTTCATGGTAGAAAATTGAGTTATTTGGGCCCCGGAGGGGTGACGGGGTGAACTGCTAGTTTTCGGATACGAGATATCCATCCTAGTCATTATGGACGCATTTGTCCAATTGATACGTCTGAAGGAATCAATGTTGGACTTATTGGATCTCTAGCTATTCATGGGAGAATTGGTCGTTGGGGGTCTATAGAAAGTCCATTTTATGAAATTGATAAGAGATCAAAAAGAATACGGATGCTTTTTTTACCACCAAGTAGAGATGAATACTATATGGTAGCTACAGGAAATTCTTTATATATATATATATATATATATATATATATATATATATATGTACTAATACACTGTTGTCTCATCTAATGATGAAATAAATAATACATTATATGGTACTTGCTTTTTGCTTCTTTTAATTTGATTCTTTGCTTGTCTGATTCATGGATCATATAATGCGTCAAAGGGTGAAATGAAGCAACAACTGTAAAACTAAATTTTTCATCAACAAATTTCGTTGAAAATCATGGTTCATGTATCATATACTAACACCAAGCTGGTCGTCAAGTAAAGTCATTAAAATAAGAGAAATTTTAGGAACCAATATTTTTTATTAATATTAATTAATATTTTGGTCTAATAATTTATTTTTATACTATTAAAATTTAAAATTTATGATTTATGATTTAAATTTAGTATTTAAAATATTTAGTATTAAATAAATATTTTCCAATTTAAATAGTGATCTACACAAAAAAATGAATTTTCTAGTAAGCCTAATAATTCTTTTTAAAGAGTCATACTAGGGAGACAATGAAGAATGTATACAATGGCTATAACTGGCTGTTTATTTGGTCCAATTCAAATTAAAAGAGTAAATTAACTTTAATTTACCCTAATTTCTAACGGCCTGTTCAGTTTTAATTTACCCTACCACCAATTTACCCTTATTTCTAATTTTCCCCATTAACCCAAACCCTTTTGGCTCTCACGGTTAGCCTCCCCCCAAAACCCCTCACATTCGCTTCACAGACCCGGACGCCGCCTAGCCGTGTGCGCCGAAACCTGCAATCCCGGACGGTAACCCTTCTTCGCGAGCATCCTTTCTCGCTGGCCCCAAGTCCTTCACCCTGTTGCCATTGCACATCCCACCATCATTGCAGCGCAGCCTCCACGCGCAATGCCTCCAACCCGAACTGCAGCCCAGTGAGCCGTCACCGCCGAATTGAGCAGCAACACCCATTCTCCTCGCTCGGACGCTGTGGTCTCCAGCATCCTCGTCGCACTGGTCACAGCGGAGGATCCAAGCCTGGAAATTTTTCCTCCTAATCGTGGACCATTTACCGGGACCACCACAAACATCATAACCAGAACTATATATGCTAACCATCCACGGTAAGTGGGTTGAGTTGTTCATTTCACGATTCGTCATCGCTGTTGCATGTTGTACTATAGATAAATTTTGCTGCTGATATGATTGATTCTACATGGTGAGAAAGTATTAGGTGCAATTTTAGCATCCTGGAGCATGTGGAATATGATGTTGGTTGAGATTGTTGCAATTGATTTAACTTTAGCGTGGGAATGGTCGAAAAAGTTTGGTAATCTTGTTTATATAGCAGAAAAATTTTAAATTTTTTTCCCTCCCCGTGCAGACCTTTGCATGCAATGTGACGTAAACTAGCTGATCATTGTTGATGTTTGGTTGATACTTATTGGATGGTTACTTTAGTAGGGTGTCGGATTATTGTTATTTATCAATATTTTGAGTTTATTTACTTGGATGGTTACTTCAGTATGTAGTCGGATGGTTGGTTTTAATAGATGATGTTAATAAAGGAAAATTTAGAGAATTGATTTCAATGATCGTGAATGCTAGTTTGATGTTATTATGTTGAATGCTTTTTTGAATACATTTGATGTGTTTTATTTTTCTTTTAGTTTTTATTTGGTTTATGTTTGTTAAGTAAACAAATTTATTCAAGATGCTCAAATCGGATTATGATCTGAATTGTATAGCTAATTTATGATTTATTTATTTGCATGGCTTTTTCTGGATGAAAAAATTATTTTCTGGGGCTGCCAAGTTGATGCATTGTGTGAAAATAGTTTATATTGATGATTGGTGTGGTTGTAATTGATGGTTGTGCTGCTCCACTTAGTACATTGATAATTTTTGTAAGCCATTTGGATGGTCGCTTTAGTAGGGTATTGGATGGTTAGTCTTGCAAGTTTTTCTTAGTTTTAATTTTGCATGCACAACATTTTTCAAATCTTTCTATATTGCTTTTGTTTATTTACCCAAAGCATTACCTGAAAGCTTTTATTATTGTTGTGTAATTAAAATTAAATAATTTTCTCCTCAGGCTTGGACCACCAGATTTTCACCCCCATACGCTAAATTGTCCTGAGGAGACTCTAACAAGGGAATATCTGCTATCTGGATATAAAGAAACGGTTGAAGGGCTTGAGGTGCATAATTATGTTCTGCTGTTTTATTCAGACCAAATTTGATTATGTTTTTATTTATTATTTTTCACTCATGGTCCCAGCTACAGGAGTAGGATAAGTATACAATGTTCACTATTTTATCTGTTAAGAAAGTGTTCCAGAAGAAAACTATAACACAACTGCAGAACTTTGTCTTTGCCTGTCCAATGGAGACTGAGCAACAAAGGATGACCTTTAGACGATACTTTATCCTAGTGGTTTTGAAGATGTTTCTTAGCCCCACAAGCCAGCAGACTATTTTTCTGTGGTACCTCCCTCCGATTTTGGATATCTCGAACCCAAGAAAATTTCACTGGCCATACCAGATATTAAAGTGGTTGCGAGATGCAATGAGAAAATTCCAAAACGAGAAACGAGAAACATACGGCGGGTGCATGTTCGTGTTACTGGTATCGCAAATAAGTTTCCTAATTTTCAAAAACATGTACGTCTTAAGGTGTAAATCCTAATATTTAAAATACTTGTGTATAGATCCCTCCGTTACATGCATGTCAAGCACCCGAGCCTTGGATTGATGAATGGACCGCTAATGAACTTGATAAGAAGGCGGACCATATTATCTCACAGGTCCAATCTCTAATAATTTTATTTTTATAATCAAATTGAATACAAATGCCGTCGGAGGTTCACGTTGATTTTTGCTAAGTTTGTTGTCCCATATTGAACACACAGGATTGCATCATCGACAATTCAAGAAAGGAGAAAAAACAGAAGAAAGCATCTAGTAGTAAAGCAGTAAATGAAAAAGCAAGGTGTAAAAAGGCCCCGCAAGGACGCTGACCAAGCATCATCTACCCAGGGCAAGACTACATCTCATCAAAGATATAATAATGCAGATGAGGTGATCTGCTTTCATTATGATAGATCGTGTGCTTATTTAATTGGATCGTTACTTATATGATCGGATGGTTGGTCCTTATCATAGATCTTGCGCTTATTTAATTGGATGGTTACTTTAGTATGTAATCGGATGGTTGGTTTTGATAGATGATATTTATACAGGAAAATTGGGAGAATTGATTTCAATGACCGTGAATGCTAGGTTCATGTTATTATGTTGAAGGCTTCTTGAATACATTTGATGTGTTTTATTTTTTTTTTCAGTTTTTATTTGGTTTGTGTTTGTTAAGTAAACAAATGCATTTAAGATGCTCAAATTGGGTTATAATCTGAACTGGATAGCTAATTTATGATTTATTTATTCGGATGCCTTTTTCTGGATGAAAAAATTACTTTCTGTGGCTGCCAATTTGATGCATTGTGTGAAAATAGTTTACATTAATGATTGGTGTGGTTGTAATTGACGGCTATGCTGCTCCACTTAGTACATTAATAATTTTAGCCATTTGGATGGTCGCTTTAGTAGGGTATTGGATGGTTATTATTTATGATAGATCGTGTGCTTATTTAATTGGATCGTTACTTCAGTATGTGATTGGATGGTTGGTCTTTATCATAGATCTTGGGCTTATTTAATTGGATGGTTACTTCAGTATGTAATCGGATGGTTGGTTTTGATAGATGATGTTTAAATAGAAAAATTGGAAAAATTGATTTCAATGACCGTGAATGCTGGGTTGGAGTTATTATGTTGAAGGCTTCTTTAAATACATTTGATGTGTTTTATTTCTCTTATAGTTTTATTTGGTTTGTGTTTGTTAAGTAAACGAACATATTTAAGTTGCTCAAATTGGGTTTGATCTAAACTGGATAGTTAATTTATGATTTAATTGTATTAGAATTTTGATGCATCCTCTTATTATGTGTGTGACTGGTTCTTGTTATGTAATTGTAAATTTTTTGGGTAATTCCAGCAGTGTGGCAAGGTCGAACAGTGGAAGAAAACGGCCGCATAAGGACTCGAACAGGCGCCATCTACCAGGAGCAAGACCAAATCTCAGCATAGAGATATCGATACGCATAAGGTGAGCTCGGTTAATTAAAATTACTTGTGTTATTATCATGGATGTTAATTTTATCACGCCAATGACAATATCTATGACGACTAGTTTGAGTATTTATCATTCAAATGATGATATCTATTAATATACACCACAGGAATGCAGGCCTAGTACGAGAAAAAAGTTGCCTATCCGCAGAAGTCGATCTAAAAGCGGCACAAAAAAAGCAATTTCAGGAGAAAGTTTCCCAAGAAGCAAGGGGGCACCTTTGGTAGTCTCGGACTCTGATGATGAAGACAACGTGCCGCTTGCTAGAAGGCAACGATTATTCCAACAACAGTCTCTACTATAGGACGTAAATCAAGTAGAGTCCATGGTCAAGGATGATCATAAAGTTGCTCAAGAAGAAAACCCTGACCACAAGAATGCATCTCCACATACGTCGTCTGCGACACATGTCCAATTCACCGAGTATGATTTTGACAAGTAAGTTGTTTGTGGCTTACCTTGCTGTATCTTTCTCTTCTTTATTTTTCTTAACCCGTCTTGTGATTAGTCGTTATGGTAAGCATAACTTGTCATTTTAGCTAACGTCATATTGCATTCATTTGCAGCGAATTTGACATCTCGATCATACAGTGACCTGAATTTGAGCAAGTGCTGAATAATGTTGAACAGGGACGGCAAACAAAGGCCATAAGCATGCAGCCCTTGCAAACGGTTATGCCAAACAAATCATGCTACCATACACCGAGTCCAGGGAGACCTAGCTTTTTACTCGGTTTAACTCAGTTTGAAAAGACTCCAACCCCGTCTCCGATACATTCAATTCATCCAAGTCTAAGAAATATAAAGAAGGGGGAGACTAAGGAGAAACAAATCAGAGCATGGATACTTAACTCGTCCTTGAACAAAGAGCAACATTTGGCATCCTATGAAGGCCGGAAACATATGGTACTACAAAGGAAGTACTTATGGACCTTGAAAGTCCGCAGTTGGGTCAACAGCTGCGTAAGTATATGAACTTAATCATGCGTTTTAATTCCCTATCTTTCTATCAGTGTTAAGTTTACACTTGCTGAATAAATTGTGTAGGTCATTAAATAGATGTGCTACTCCTTCAATGACACAGAATCATCTAGATTCAAGCAAGATTTCTATTACGTGCGTCCAGGCATATTGGTAATTACACTCTACTGATTACAATGTGTCAGATTTTGTACGGATTCTTACTATGTGTGGGTTTGCAGGAATCAATCACACGAAATGATAATCTGGTATAATTTATTGACGGTGCAAGACCAATTTATGTGGGTCTTGGTCGAAGCTTTGGTGAGGATACTAGGTTCTTTAACAAATTTGAAGCTGCAAAGAGAAAATGAGTGAGTTGTAATCTTTTTTAAATACTCTGAACTTCCGATATATTATACGACGTGTAAAATGTTGGAACGGATGGTCACTGTGACGATTAGATTCTTGCTAGTATAGAATTTCATAGAAATATAATCACGTTGTAAGTATAGTTCCTAAACCAACAGAGAATCCTTTCGTACAAAAGTTTGGTTGTCACAAGTAACAAAACCCAATAAAATTTATAACCGAAGTATTTAAACCTCGGGTCGTCTTCTCAAAGAATTGCAGGGAGGTATGATTTATTATTGGTTATGGAAAACAGTATTTTTGGGTTTTTGAAAGGTTTGAACAAGAGAAATAAATTGCTGGAATTAATAAATCAATAGCTAAGAAAACTCTTGGCAAGGTATGAAAATTAGAAGTCCTATCATAGTTATCCTTATTAATTGTGATGAGAATTACTTGTTGCTCCCACTTAGTCAACCTCTAACTATGAAGGTAAGTCAAGTGGATAAATCAATATGAATCCTCAAGTCCTAGTCAATTTCCAAAGAAAGACTAGAGTTAGTGGAATTCAAGTTAATTAGCAACTCTCAATTATCAATCAACAAAAGAGTTTGATAACTCAAGAGTCTAATTACTCAACCAAAGGCAAGAATATAGAAAGCTAAATAAAATTCATAAATATGAAATATCTCAAATTGCATTAATAAAAGAAATCAAATCTAACATGGGAAAGTTCATAAATTAAATTGGGAAAATACATAAAAGGAACATTGAACCTGGAAATTGAGAAGTGGAAATTGTAATCCTAAAAGAAATCCTAAATCCTAAAACCTAAGAGAGAGGAGAGAGCCTCTCTCTCTAAAAAACTACATCTAAATCTAAAATTGTGAATATGAATGTTGTGTCTCTCTTGAGTCTCTGCATGTTCCCTGACTTTATTCTGTGTTTCTGGGCAAAAAACTGGGTCAAAACGCGGCCCGAAATTGCCCCCATCATTTTCTGTTAATTCTGCAGATCGCGCATGTCACGCGTACGCGTCGTTTGACGATTTTCCTCTTCACGCGTGCGCGCCAGGCACGCACTCGCGTCGTTTCTGCAAAATCCAATCCACGCATACGCGTCGCTGTAATTTTCACTATTTCGCGCGGTCGCGTGAGCCATGCGTCCGCGTCGGTGTTCGCTGGTCATCTCCTTGGTTTCTTGTGTTCCTTCCATTTTTGCACGCTTTCTCTCCATTCTTTAAGACATTCCTGCCCTATAAAGCCTGAAACACTTAACACACATATCAAGGCATCGAATGGTAATAAGAGAGGATTAAACATAGCAAATTTTAAAGCCCAAAAAAGCATGATTTTCAATCATAGCACAAAATCCGGAAGGAAAAGGTAAAACCATGCAAATAGTATGAATAAGTGGGTAAAGAGTTGATAAAAACCACTCAATTGAGTACAAGATAAACCATGAAATAGTGGTTTATCACACTGTTACCCACTATTGATATGATTGTTTTTATTTGCATATTTTGCTCTTTGGATTTGCCATGTTATTACGTTGATTGAATGTACTATACCTTGCTGTTGGAAATGGGTTGGGTAGGTCTCCTAGGCCTAGTAAATAATTGCTTTAGGCTTCCTGAGTCATCCGGATCGTTAATTTTTTTCTTTTTTAAGAATTATGTCGTGACTGTCATCTGATTTGAGGATGTTCTGATTCTTGCATCTTCGAGGGAGTTGACTAGTTTTTTTTTTTCCAAGAGACATACTCATTCCTATGTCCTATTTGCTGCAGTGGTTAATTCCTAATTGTTGGAGGGGCCATTGGTGGGTATATGCATTTGAGGTGAATGCAAAGCGCCTAATGATAATCGACAGTTTGCATTCTGCACCACAAGATGATAAAGGGGATAAACTTGATGCATATGTAGTAAGCTACTATACTTCTTTTATACAATATACAGCTATAGTATATAATTCAATAGCATGTTGTTCGACTATTTCGTTCCATGATTTCCAGGGGAGACTGTTTGAGGACATGGGTGAGAATTGAAATTCCTGCATTTGTCCAGACTACATACGGCCCATCTCGTTCTTACGCTAGGGTTCCAAAGCAACCGAACAAGTGAGATGAAATTACAACTCAGCTTTGAGGCTTTTTAGTTTTATTTCCATCATGGGCATACCATATTAAAATTTTTTATCATCCTGATTGCAAAAGTATGTTATTTGCCTGTAGCTTTGATTGTGGCATCTGCGTTATTAAGTTCATGGAAAGTTGAACCGAAGACTGTGCTCTTGATGAATGGGACGAGGTGACTACAATAAACTTTTGGGCATATATCACACGTCAATTTGAACAAATATCACTGTAACAGTTCTTACTACTAACTCACCTGGTAAATCTATTTACAAAATTCACTCAGATCATACAGAATGGAGTTTATGCTAGACATTGTCTGTGTGCCACACAATGCATTGGTTCACCAGGTTCTTTCATTATTGAAGGACAAGGTTAAACCTGTTCGGCACAATCAACCACGGAACAAGAAAAGGGAAGTTATATCACGATTCACTGCACCTAGCACGATGATCAAAGGGAGGAAGAAGTAGCATACTTAGGTTTAGCTACAGTGAATTTAATTACCATATTATACTTGTTTCACTTTCTTCTTAGATTTCTGGGGATTTATTTATTTATGTTACATTAAAAGGACTTGTTTCCAGGAGAAATTTTTTGGTTACA
Source organism: Arachis hypogaea (assembly GCF_003086295.3). Taxonomy (NCBI): domain Eukaryota; kingdom Viridiplantae; phylum Streptophyta; class Magnoliopsida; order Fabales; family Fabaceae; genus Arachis; species Arachis hypogaea. The sequence continues at coordinate 688,771 of NC_092043.1, read as the reverse complement.
TTAAAAGGATTTATTTTATTTTCAACTTAGATTCTCGGATTTATCCATCTTGTTTAGTAAAGTAACCATCTTTGCACATATTGAACCGAACATCTATTTTGTTATGTGTTATCACATGTATGTCTCTTGTGTATTTTAAATTTGACTTGAATATATTAAGATATGACATAGGGAATCACTGGTGTTGAGACAAGATGCAGTGATTCCTTTGGAATGCATACTACAGATAGTATATGTTGAAATAGGTGATTAATAACCATCCACAAATACTGAGAAACTAAACATCTTAATGGATATAATAACGTAACGAACATCCAGTATAACTTGGTAAAAATAACAACATAATTACCCTTTAAAATGACCAGCTAACATTACCGTGTAAAATAACCTTGTGAAACCATGATAGTTAACTAAAACATAACCACCAATCGTTGCACATACAAGCACCCAAGGATAACCATTCATGTTCAAAGTGAAAGTGAACATCTGATCACATACAAAATTGAACAACCAAAGTATTTGAAAAACAAAAAACCATGTAGTCACTATCTAGAATGAACAGCTGCGCACCAAAAAACTATATAGTATAGCATGGAGCAATTGAGTACAAATTTATTAACCTAACTCGTAAATTACAGAATAACCATCATCTATAATCATTATGCATTCAGTGTAAACGAAATTAATAATGTAAAGTGGTTCATTCTCACCAAAGAAAAATGGGTTTTGGAAATTAATCACATATGGACTTTTGCAACAGCTGCCTACAAACCTTAAAACTAATCTGAACTGTATAAATTAAAACCAATCTGAACCCTATAAACACAGAGATGAAAAAATAAACACAAGCACAACCTTGTCCAACTTATTCTAACTTTTGTTGAAGGAGCTTAACAAAGACATGAAACCACCGGCTTGTTTGGGAACATTCCAGCCAACAACAGCACCAAGGTTTACATCTTGAGATGCGTCCGAACGAATCACCTGCTAAACACAACAAAAAAAGCCAACAGTTATCTTCTTGCATAGTACTATACCAAATAAACATGCAAGGTCGAGATTAATCCAAACATGTACCGGGGATGCATTCTTGTTTTTCCTCCGATCAGAATTCTTGAAAGACTTCTCCAGGGCAACGCCGAGCCTCTTACTCTTTGGTGGGCCTTTCGTGGTAACCTTCGATGGGCCTTGGATGTCGATGACACCAACAACATTCAAACTCTGTGATCTAATGCTAGTGTGGGTCTTTGCCACGCTCTCGGACCTCTTCTTGGCACGGTGCACAGCCAACTTGGCCCTTGTTTCTTCCAGAGCAGTATGCAGCAATGCTATTTTGTCGTGGTCATCGACGAACTCTTGATCAACATTGTAGAAGTGTGCACACAGTCCCTTGAATGCAACATGACTCTCATCCGACCGACTAACATCGTGGCTACTCTTGACATACGTATGCTTGTGCTTTATTTTCTTGCTCCATCGATGGAGAACATAACATGTATGTACTTTGTACACTCTATACGAATGGAAAACTGCAAGACAGTGACAGTACAACACACTTGAACTCTCGAAAAGATTTCACTCACAACGAACCTCCTATGTGGAATGGTCAAAGTGGACATCGTATGGAACGCAGAGAATAGTATCGTTGACTAATTTCTCCTCTTCCACCTTCATGCACACCGATGGCCCCTCTTCAGCAACTATAGAGAACATCCTTAAACATGCTGGTAGTGTACTCTTGCTGAAATTGTCTCTCCATAGGTGAGCTCATTGCACAAGGGATAACCCCCTTGAGTCTGCAGCATCATCCTCAAATTTTCTCTGCTCCTTAATCATTGTCATATTCGTGAACAAATTGAACCAAGCTAGTCTTACTGTGTAAGAATCCACCGTAGAATGCGTGCATGCTCTCACTCCTTTGCATACTCCTCATGGCAGCCCAAAATTCACCTTTGAAGTATATAGGGACCACATGCATTGGTCATCATATAGGTCTAAAGAAAATAAAGAAACCCAATTTTAGTAAAGAAACCTTACAGCAAACTTATTACTACAAATCAGAAAAATCCAGATAATTTAATAATTGTCATTTAAAGCGCGTAAAGTAATCATACACTAACAGACTTGATAGCCATGTGTTGTTATGTAAGTTGTACTCATCTATAAATTCAGACCAGTTATCCTTAAATGACTCCTCAATTCGAGAGTTCCACACAATGTCATTGAGGTCATCATACAAATCTCTGTACCGGTGGTAATCCCAAGCTTGTGTGTTAACTTCTTCGTAATATGGCAGATGCACTACCGGTGGCGTGTGTCAGGAAATGCATTTCTGATTGCACGAAAAATGGATTGACATTGATTGGTTATGATACGCTGTGGAGCAGTTCCCATGCACTTCATCCATTGGCTGAAAACCCACTCGAAACTTAGGATTTCCTTATTCCCCAACAAAGCACAACCGAGGAGGGTCAACTTACCATGGTAGTTGACCCCGACGAATGACACAAATGGTAATCCATGCCTACCAGAAAAAACAACCAAACATAAGAAATCCCAATCACAATGGGATATAATTTAAAAAAAAAAATAAAGGACAAAACACCAACTTAACTACTTCATACCTGTTTATACTGTAGGTGCTATCAACTGACACGACGTCTCCGTAGTATTCATACGATGCCCTACACCTTTCATCCACCCATACTGCACTCCTAAATTTACATTCCTCGTCTAACTTTATCACGTAAAAGAAGTTCAGATTAATGTCCTTCATTCTCATGAAGTAGTTCATCATCTCCCTGACACCGCTTTCACGTTGCTAGTTCGGAGCCTTGATGTTATATAGTTTCTTAAATCTTTTTCTGAGAATCCCAGGTTAGACGGGCCACCAGCCTCATTTGCCAAAGCTAGGAATGTCTTGTTTGGTCGAATCCCAACCTCATCATTATCCACGATACGCACTTCGCATGCATGGTCAGCTGTCTATAGTCATGGTAGTGCACTGCCTTTCTCGCTGAACATGGGTGCGAGTGCCTCAACTCAACCTTGATCAAAACCCACTCTTGCATGTCCTTATCAAACTTCACATATATCCTTGCCTTGCACCCAGCAGTTGAAATCGTGTTCTTTCGCGTTGGTGTTTTGACACGAGACCCACGGAACCCGTCGCGATTACAGTGGATAGCTTGGCATCTGTAACTGCGCAAAGCGCATTCCAACTATTGGTATCTCGTCTTTTTTAAGGCAACCATGATTCGATAACTACAATTTAGATTAATTACAAAAAGATAATTACCATTAATGATCAAATCAAACATGCGAATTATGACTACACAAAATTAAACTAGAGTCCAAAACCACGTTACCAAACTCCATCTCTTCACTTCCAACCTCAGTAACATCCGACAGTTGCATGGCCTACAATTCCGAAAGAAACACAGTAACCGAAAGAAAAAAAATTCTTATTAAATATCATGTAAATAAAACCTCAAAAACAAGCACAAAAAACGCAACAACAGTTAGAAATCATGGTAATCATCCTACCCATTTTAGCTTAACAACAACTGCATGGAAATGACAATGATGGGTAATAGAATTATTTATTCTATTTTAGCTATTATTTAAGCGCCTGCATCACTCTTTAGTTGCTTCTTTTTTCATTCAATGACCATCATGTATAATTATATACATAAATTCTTATCTACACATGCAGGAAGAACATAAGCACACCATTCATTATAACCCACTCATATAAGCATATCATTAGTGAATTTATGCAAATTCAACACACTTATAAGCATATAAACCCATTAGCATGAAAAATAAAATCATATGCAGGAAGTGTAACAGCCAAGACTACCCGCTAGCACGATATTGTCTGCTTTGGTACACAAGGCCTCACGATTTTGCCTTTGATGATAGGGATGATAGTCGAAACCCCCCACACTCACTCATCAAAATGCGTCATACTAGGGAGAGGTATCCACATCTTTATAAGACATGCTTTGTTCCCCTCCCCAACCGATGTGGGACCTTACAATCCACCCCTTAAGGGAGCCCAGCGCCTTCGCTGGCACATTGATCCGGGCTCTGACTCTGATACCATCTGTAACAGCCTAGACCACCCGCTAGTACGATATTGTCTGCTTTGGCACACAAGGCCTCACGATTTTGCCTTTGACGATAGGGATGATAGCCGAAGCCCCCCACACTCACTCATCAAAACGCATCATGCTAGGGAGAGGTATCCACACCCTTATAAGGTATGCTTCATTATCTTCCCCAACCGATATGAGACCTTACAGGAAGCATGTAGGGATACCACATAATATGCAGGAAGCATATGAGCATATAACTACAAAATATGCAAGGAGCATATAAGGATACCATGCCATTATAAAACACTCATATAAGCATTCCATGATTGCCATGCAGTAAATACAATTACCATACACATTAATTCACACCTCGATTTCAGTGCCTGCATCACCTTATAGTTGCTTTTTAAATTCATTCAATGACCATCATGTAGGAAGAATATATGCATACCATACATTATAATGCATTCATATAAGCATACCAACTAATTAATTTTTGTAATTTCATCATTCATATAAGCATATAAGCCCATTAGAATGACAAATAAGAATATAATAGGATGGTTAGCATATAAGCATGCCATATAATATGCAGGAAGCATACAATCATATACACATATAAGCATAAAATATGCTTCCTGCATATAAGGATACCATACCATTTAAAAACAATCCTACAAGCATGAAATGATTAATTAATTTATGCAAATTCATCATACAGTTCAATATAAAACAATCACAAATTTAGTTGAATTACAACTCATCGATCACATCTGAATATTACATTAACCATAAAACTAAACACCCCATTTACATTGCAATTTAAAAACTAAATTATTTGAAAAATAACCATCCATTATTAATGTTTTTTATCGTAAGTTGATCACCTTGTTCGACTTCTCACCGTCGACGACGACATCACCGAATACGTTTTCATGTTGATTTGATAAACTCTCTGCAACGGCAAATGGAACACAACCAAGCGGTTCAACCATATTGCACTGGATTAAGGAACTTCGGCTCGGTGGTGTGCATGAAGGAGGACGCACACTTGAAACACGTTCGTCTTGTGACGTCGACATCGGGAAGAAGGCACACCAGCTGCGCACTTTCCTTGCTGGAGGTTCGGGTTGCTGCATCGGCGCAAATATCCTGTAAACGAATGGAACGCAGTGCTACACAGTGGACTGTGCGGACAAGAGGGCGGTGGAAACAGATGCAGACGCTAGTCAGTGATCGTGGCGGGGTTGAAGCGACGAGATTCTCAGAGAAATCGAGAGCATCGAGGAATTGCCGTCTACTCGTTATTTTGATTCTATAACTGACGGTAATTCTAATTTGTTTTAAATTTCAAATTAGAAAGAAATAAAAATTAATTAATTACCCATAATTTAATTTTAATTTCAATTAAACCCTCATTGTATGCATTGTACAATAAGGGGTATTGGCTCCTCATACTTTTTCCTTTTTTAAAATATATAGTTCAAGCTAACTTTAATGGCTACAAATCACAAAATCTACTGTCCCTAACACTCCTCTTTCTTCATGTTAGTTTTGATTAGATCTAACTGTGTAACCACAACCAAATCTCCCTTTCCAAAAAAAAATATAAGACTACAGAGTAATCAAATTTTTAAGAAACTCACCCTCCTCCCCCCTCCCCATGGTAATGCTTCCCACTAATCAATCTCTCCTATCCAGAGGATTCCTTCTTCGATGTATTTTATGTTCGAAACCATTAACATAGTATATTCTCAAAAATAAAATTTTAATACCATAACAATAGCTCTTATCTGATTTGTGAAATTTCCAAGCCACCCACGACGAGCTTCAATCCCAATGTCACTATGCCATTCCATCACTGATGCCAATCCTTTCCCCACTTCCTATGATGGATGTCCTCCTTCACTCCCTTTTGCTTCGTGCTATACATCTTTCTTTAGCAATTCTCCGTTGGTGTTATCAGTCAAAACCCTCCCTTTAAGAACAATGAACCTAAAATAACGGTCGATGCATTCGTATCACCTCTTTTTTTAACATCTATAATCAGCGTCTTAATTAAATTTGATTAGAGATTCAAAATATTTACTCCTCTTTCATTAACAATTTCACCAGGCTTTACCTAGTCAACTTTTCTGGTCTACACTCAAAAGTGCCATGCATAACACTTGGATTGAATATTTATCTTTGATCATCTTAGTCACCATTTTTATCTGGCCACCACAAATGTCACACACACACACACACATAATAAGTTCTGTGGTGACACTGTATTAGGTAATCAAGGGTGACTTTTGGTTGACCCTCCAATAGATTTGAGACACGTGGATTCTTAGAATGGGTTGTTGGATTAGACTTAAGCGCAGTAATTGTTTTTGGTTTACTGCTGGAGCATTTAGAAAATTTTAGTATCAAAAATCATGGGTTTAAAATGGATAGAAGTGCTCGCACACCAAAAATGATTGGATCTCTAAAGAATAGTTAGACAAAGAATGTATGTCATTTTTGTATACAAGTTAAAAGGCAAAATAGATGGGCCATTGGCCCCGATGTTCACCGATAAAAGAAAAAAACTAAAGTGGATAGGAAGATAGTGTAAAAAGGATAAAATTACATTCAATTAGAATATGCCCCAAAAAATATAAAAAGCTCAATTATTATTATTATTATTATTATTATTATTATTATTATTATTATTATTATTATTATTATAACTTAACAATTAAAATGTGTCACATGATTTTTCTCTCGTTAAAAATTAGATAGCATAATTTTTTTTAAACTTAATAAACTCCCTTACTCCGTTGTCTCATTTACCTAACGATTTAGTATAGATTTATTTGTTTAAAATAACTATTTTTTATTAAAAAATAAAAATTTGCCTATTTTTTTATTAAATGACATGAATTTAATTTAAATAATTTAAATTTTGTATTCTCTTGATAATTTTGAAAAAATAAAATCATTCACACCATAGATAATCAAAATGATGTCTAAATTTTTTAATGTAAAAATTAAAATTATAAGTATAATTATTTATTGTCCTATTTTTTGTATATTCTAAAAATTGAAAAAAACAAAAGAACAATTAAAATTATAAACAAAATAAAAAAAATTAAACCTTTATATTTTTCGAGAAGACACAACTAGAAAATAGATTAATACAGACAGATTTACAGACGGATTAGTCTTTATTACAGACAGATTTTTGGTTACCGACGAAATTACCGACGGATTTTGTCCCTCTGTAAAAGTCCCGTCGAAAATTATTTACCGACGAATTTTTTTTCCGTCGGAAAATTACAGACAGATTTTTATCAGTTACCGACGGATTTTTCCTCTGTAAATTTTGCATCCATTTTTCGAAGGCGACAAACTTTCCGACGGATTTTCCGACAGATTTTCCATCTGTAATTACAGACAAATTTTCAGACGGATTTTCCGTCTGTAATTTAAACTTTCGAAAATCATCTTACACTCTAATTACAGACAGAAAATCCATCTGTAAATCCATCGATAAGGTAAAATAGAATTTTTTTATTTTTCTAATTACAAAATAAACTTATTTTCATACAAAATAAATATAAATTTAATACAAATTTTTATCTAATTTGTATTCGAATATTTATAATATTTCAAAAAATAAACAAATTCATCGTATTATAAAACTAAAAGAAAATTATTATAAACAAGCAAGTCAATATAATTCAAAACATAAACAAAGTGTATTATCAACTATAATCCTCAATATATTGTTCAACCATACTAAATTTTACACAATTTTATCTAATTTTAACCATACTAAATTTTACACAATTTTATCTAATTTTAAACAAAGTGATCAACTTCACTGCTGCCCATGTCATTCTCTGTAGGAAGTTCCACAGCAGTACCCATGAGCCCTCACCAATCTCCAACTTTCAGGTGCACCCTACAACAACAAAAACCAACCAACTCCACCATTCATTTCTATTTCTATCTCATCAATAATCATACAAATCCAACACATTCAATAACACTGGAATTTCTAACTAAATAAACTTCAAATCAAGAGAATGCCTCTCACCTACCAATGACAAGGTAACAAAAACTTAGGAATCATAACAATACATGAGCAGCAAGTGAATCAAGCAAACATATACACCCTGAAAAGGGGGACTAATCTTAGATCTTATCATTATATGAATGAATATATCATAATATATGCAAAAAGAAAAAGATTTCAGATTCCACAAAAGGGTGCATATACCATGTAGTATTTATATCTATATATCTACCTTTTTTAGGGAATCCATGGTTGGAGTTTCAGCAGTGTGGATACAGTTGTATTGATCAGCGTTGGCCTCACCCCATCCATCCAAAACCACCACAGCAACTAGCTTTAATTTCCCTTTGGCAGCTTTGGGTGATCAGCCAATTTCCACTTGGCATCTGTGCTTCCCATATTCCTAACACAATAAAAAGAAATCAAATTTTTTTCATTCTCTCTTTAAATTTCAGATCCAAATCAAATAAAATCAATCCAAAACATTTCAGAAACCACCAGTAACATTAAGCTGCAAGTCTCTTTTTGCACAATTCTCATATAGAAAATTTAGTCAATAGCCAAACCAGAGCATGCCAAGTTGATAATATAATAACATGAATTGACAGAGAAACAAAGAAGTCCTTGAATTGAAAGATAATATTCCTACTTCTGTATCAATGGACAATGATGATGAATATTATCAAGATGATAACAGACACACATACCTGTAATGCAGAAGACAGTACCACCAAGTAAAAGCCAGCCAGCTTTTCCATTTCTCCAAAAGAAATGGAAAATATAGTGAGGAGATATAGCCTTGAAAATACTAGAATAATGGTGTATGATGCTGTAAATTCCTACAAGTGGGGTACAAAAGGTCCATGCAGCCATTATTGGAAAAAGAGGAAACTCACGCGTGATGTGCCAAATTCTTGAAGTCAAAGTATTACCTTTGCCTTGATTTGGCTTAATGCCATTACTACTACCACTATGATGTCTGTATCTTACAAATGTAACCAAATGGTTGAGACATGTCAACAATTCAATTATGTAAGAATCTATCTTATTCCTCTTAGCATAATATAGTGTTTGGAGGCGAATTAAATTACTCTCCTTGCCTGTGCTGTCACCAAACTCATTATTATTCCTGAATAAATAAATAAGAATAAAATTTTATTATCATATATGAATGAATGAATATAAAGAGGGAAGGTTCATCATGTTTGTAACTAACCCTCCATTTGCCCATTCACCAACCCATCCAAACCCTTGGTGTGCTCTGCCAGATACATGAATATGACATAATTATCTTAAGCATAGCATTCTCTATGTCTTACTTGGTCGTATTTGTAGCAATTGGCGTTAGCCATTGGAGAGTCTTGTCCATCTCAGCTTTGACCTGAGTCATGGAAAGCTACACAAAAATTTCCACTTAGCATATTCCATTAGGAAAAAATAATATTCCAGTCTTCATTGAGCAATTAATTAATTAAACACCAAGATTGAATATCATACCTCTTTAGTGATATCCATATTTTGCAACCTAGATTGAAAGATAGTCTTAAAACTATTGGGCAATCCATGATATAATGTGTCCCTCATATTTGAAGGAAGTGCTGATGGCCGAGATGCCTAACACAAATGTATGTGCTTTTCAGTCAAATTATGGAGATCAGAATACCATTGATCATTAGGCAATTAAGACATTTCAGTTTTATTGAAAAAAATCAAGCAGAAGCATCAAATGAAACATGCAAAATAAACAAGCTGGGAAGCAAGGTAATCAAACTCAAGATTTCACCTAAACTTGTAAAACTTAAGTGAATTCAAGGAAGGAATGGCACTATTGAAATCGTTATCACCAAATTGATGTCAAATTCAACCACACAAAATATGAACCAACAGAAGAATTCAAAACCGATAATTGAATTGAAGAATAAGAAAAGAACGCATACTTGTTATTCAAGAGATTCTTGACAGCAACTTTGGTACCATCACTTAGAACGCTAGAATAAACAATGTCATAACCATCTTCACCAATCACATTCTCTTCACACAATCCATTAGTAGCAGCTTCAAGTTCTCTCAAAGAATTAAGGATAGAGAATTAAGGCCACAAACTAAAAAGAAAAGAAGAGCAGTAGTGTAGTGAAGTGATCTGAAAAATAATAAGGTAAATAGTGAAAGCAGTTAGAAGTAGATGGAAAGTGCAAACCTTGTAGTTTACAGCATGTATTTGATATTATTATTATTATTGAAGCCGTGCATATATTTCATTGTAACTGCTCTATGGCCTTAGATAGCTTTTAATGCATATAACTGTGAAATCCAATCACTTCAAACCTTCTCCAAAATTCTCTCTCTCTTCTCTCCTTAATTCAGCACCTTCTAGCACCACAGAGAGAGATAATAAATTAACAATGCTATATATATTGTTAAGGGTTGTGAATAGATGCATTCACAGAATTCTCAATACATACTTTGCAAGAACTACTGTTCAAACTCTTCCAACAATTAGCCAAAACATAAGCAGATTCATTTACCCTTCCAGAAACATCAACCTTCCCTTTTGCATAGTATCCTATGCTGTTTGGTGCAGCTTGAACTACTTCCAAAAGCATCTGCTTTGTGGCCACTCGAAAACTCGAATTCGTCCTAGTTTTGTTGCCACAAACAGCCTTGTCCCCTGGCCCTGCATACTCATCAAAGAAGCTATAATTTTCAGACCTCATGAAGCATCCATCAAGAAATATTTGGGACGTTGTGGCTTAAATCAAACATGTTAAGGAACTAGTTTGTTGCTCAACAACAAAATACTATCATTAACTATAACTTTGCAAAAGCAATATCAGGACAGCAAACAGAAATCAAATTAAACATGACCTGAAGTATTATTGTAATAGCAGTTATCATGAAAATTGAAATGAGTTTAAAATGAAGATGTAAATTAAAGGATACAATGAGAAATATCCATCAGGCCTCAAAAAAGTAACTCTCTGACCACCATTGAGTATGACTTTGACATTCGACACTTTTCCAGGAATTATATAGTCTTTTGTTCCTAAATCTGCAAACAAATTTATGCACACCATTAACAAGAAATGGATGCACACAAAGGAATGGATGCACACCACAATGAACTCTAGCAAAACCTTGCTGAATTCCACTCAATTAACATTATCAGATACACTCTAAAGTTTATTGAACAAAATATAAAAAATCTGCCAATTCAAATGCAATGGTTATTCGCATCAGTCACCATCCAACAATTAGATTTTGAATTAACTAAAAAGTAAGAAAATAAAAATCAGAGTGACAAAAAAGAAAAACAAAGCATACTGCTGGGGATCTTCACTCGACCATAGATGGTGTAACCTTCAGTGGACCTGAAAAAAAAAACAAATTAGGATTAAAATCGATCCACATAACATAATTCTAAACCAGAGAGAACAAACGGAAAATTAGGGTTAAGGGACGAGAATTAGGGTTAAGAAAAACAGGGAAGGGACAGGGTTAGGGCTAGGGATAATGAAATCGAAATAGAATCACAATGGAAGGGTAAGGGCTAGGGACGAGAAGGAGGCGGAGGCCTACCTAAACTAACAGTGATGAGAGAAGACGATGACAAACCTCCGGCGAGGAGAGAAGAAGCAGCGCGAGAACGGCGGCGGAGGGAGCTCGTAAGACAAGAGCACGGCTGAGAGAGCTCGTGTGACGACGAAAGGAGCAAACGCATTCAGAGCGGCGGTGGAAGGAGCTCGTGCGATGCGAGCCGCAGCGATGGAAGGAGCTCGTGCGACGCGAGCCACGGCGGCGGCGGCGGCAACAGCGGAGGACGTCACATCTTCAATGGAGCTTCAATGGAGAGAGAGAGAGAGAGAGAGAGAGAAGGCATGGGAGTAATTCACGTGAAAAATAAGTGAAGTGAAGTATTCGGGAGTAAAGTGACTCATCTCCTTATTCTAATATATTTTTGACGGAAAATATAAATTACAGACGGATTTTCTATCTGTAATAATTTAATAAAACACAGTATTTTGTCTATTTAATTACAGATGGATTTTTCGTCTGTAACTATTTTTTATTGAAAAAAATTAATTTTTCCGACGGAATTATTGACGGATTCTTTTTTCTGTCTGTAATTTGTGTTAATCCATTTTTTTTTGTTTTTCGACAAAAATAAAATTCCCTCTGTATTTCAGTGGGATAAAATCCGTCGGAAATATCCGTCTGTAATAACTAGTTTTCTAATAGTGAGATGAAATAGTTGAAATAAATGAAGCAATAGAATTTATTAGTTTAATGAATAACTTTTTTTTTAGATTTGGGTTAAGGTTCACAAAAGCATACCCAACCCGAAGAATTCTAGCCATTTTCAACAGACCCATACCCCCGATTCAGTTCCTACCAACTCCAATGCAGTCAGTCTTTCTTCATTAGCAACATATGAGAGCTCCATGAATGTTGAAGAAGATGATGTTCTTTGTGCACTCACTATATATACGCTGCTGTGGAAGCTTCTTCCGGTCACGTCTCGTTGTTGCCTCTGTGCCATAATTGTCAAAACTGAATCGATGATCGAACCGGTCAGACTATTGGGTCACTGATTCAACCAGTGATTCACTAGTTGAACCGATTGATCATGTCCTACGTAAATACAAAATATAAAATAGTGAAAAATTTAAAATTAAAATTTAAAATACATATTTTCACTAACATTTTAAGAATAATCAAGCTATTCTAAAACAATATGAAATAGGAATAATAAATAGTTTATTATTTTTACTCTATCATAATTATTTTTATTTTGTTTTTATATTTAAATAACTATTATTTTCAAATTTTAATAATTATTAATTAATTTATACCTATTATATTATTATATACTACAAGTATTTATTAAAAAATATTATTAATAGATATCATATAATTATAAAAAAAACAAGTGAGTTTATAATTATTGTTAAATAAAAATATAATTAATATAAGAATGAGTGAATTTATAACTAAAATTAAAATAATTAAATAGAAGTAAACTATTTGTTAAAAGATATCTATATGTATTATAATTTGCATATATATTAACAAGCATGACAACTTGGTGACTATTCATGCATACCTCCTTCTTTGAGGAGAGGGTTCAAGTATGAAGGATCATACGATACACATATTATTCTTTTCTGCTACTATTATTTTTAATTATATTCTCTCATTGCATCGTATATTATTCTTTTCTGTAACACCCTAACTTTTAGTACCTCGTATGATTATACTAAAAGCTTAGGCGTTACTTACCTCGAAATCTTTCTATTTTATACTACCTTTATTTAATATCGAGTCTTTACAAATACGAATCGGAACTTTACTCAAGAAAACGATAAGCCTTTTCTGTTAACCACTTAATCAAAATAATATATATAATCACATAGCATCATATATATAAACATAATCCAAGATTCTCAAATACAAGTCCTACCCCTCTAAAAATCCAAGACAATAAACGGCGAGGGAAAAATAAAGTCTAAGATTAAACCATATACAAAAAGTATGAATACATATACATAAAACTCTGTGGATCGGTCGTGACTTCTCGCCAAAGATTCCTAAACCTATCACTTAAAACAGAAGATTTGTAGGGGGTGAGAACGTTGTCCTCGCATGTTCTCAGTAGGAAAAGTGAATGCCGTGAGAATAAAGAAATAAATTGCAAATATTTACTGTATAACCTTAAAATAATTACCTTTAGGATTTTTTAAACTCACTTTAAAGACTTTAGTTAGTTTTCTTTAAGTAAAACTATTCTAAGTAAATCAAAGTCATGTCACTCAGTTTTGAGTTATCTTAATCTTTGACATATACAGGAATTAACAAACACAAGCAGACTCACAATACAAACACACAAGCAATTCACACAAAAAATCAAACAGCATAATCATAGAGAAATAAAATGAGTAAACACAACCAAATGCAAATGTGCAAATAATATGATGCATATCTAGTCCTATCACAGGTAATGAGCTAATTTGCCGGTTTCGACCTCCCGACGCAACTCAGCAACCTTTGTCTAAGTTTGGTTTCCAGTGCCATAACCTCTGTAAGCAACATCTGTCTTACAGGTGCGACCATCCCCTGGATTGGCCAATGTATCTCTGGAAAGCAAATTTTGGTGGACTCACCACCAAATCTCATCAATTTTCTCAAAATACTACATCACAACAGTGCCAAAACCATTAAAACAACCACAACTAAGCTGTTCCTTATAGCCAAACCAACAAATCACAAGCAACAACAATAATTCAACATAAACTCATTCAAACTCAATTAATAATCAACCAAATCAGCATTTACTTATCCAACACCAATTTAACTAATGATAAATTACCAGAACCCTATTTTCATATGAAATCAAACCAACGGGACCTCCGAAGAAGCTTTTTGACCGAGCTGCTAAAGAGAAAAATGTCAGGAATTGTCTGTGCCTCCTAGAACTCCAGTTGACCAAATTCAAGGGGTAGGGGAGTTATGTCCCCATCAACTTCCACCAATCAAAAGTAATGCCAACGTGTAGAGGAAGAGGATACGAACACTTTTATCAGATTATATTTTTTATTAAAATTACGGATCATAAGAAATCGAAGTCAGAAGCTCTCGGAGGTGCCATGGATTCTTTCTCACTCACGGTCCATTTCTCACTTTTCTTTCTTCTTGTAACGTGAAGGAGAGATTACAAGACATTGGTGATGATGATTAATGAATGGTTAGGTGTCACAAGAGGTTGGGTGTAACTTCCTTAAGCTGTTGAGTCAGCGGTTCAAGTTATAAATATCTTAAATAGATAACTATAAAACTTGGATATATTAAAACACAAGTAATAATATATATGAATTACTAATATAAATGACATTAGCAACATGACAATAAAAGATATACGGTGAAGCATTAGCAAAGCTAAGTTCACCGGAAAGTACCGATATTTACTCATATCGTTGGATATTGAGCTCGATAATAATATTATTAACTAAACTCTATTTTTAAATTAAAAAATATCAAATACTTAAATTAATATATATATATATATATATAACTTTTAATTTATAAATTAATAAAATTATAGTTTTAATTATGAAAAATATTTTATCATATATATATATATATATATATATATATATATATATATGAATCTAAATTTAGTTGAACTCAAATAGTTATAAAAATTAATTTAATTACTTATAGTAAAATAATTTCTAAAATAAGGAACTTTAGTTTATGAAATAAATTATAACTTATTTATATTTATATTTTTAAAATTGTGGGTCGTTACATTTTCTATTACTATTATTTTTTGCACAGATATGAGTTTTAAAAAAGAGTAATATTAAATTTTATGTTCTTATCTATGAGAATATTATGGCATATTATATTATAAATTAACATTGTACCATATAACAGAAAATAAAATTATATATTTATTTTTTGTTACCTTTTTTACTTTTTTAATGGTCTAAATTAATTTATATATTATCGAATTATTTCTATTATTTATGCAATATTTTTTTCTTTTGATAATTATTCATTAATAAATATTGAATTAACAATTCTGTTTATTATATTTCAATGTGTTTTATTTTTAAAATAATTGTTTGTCTGTGGTGGTTAGTGCCTGAAAATATTACAAGAGATCTGTTGTATAAGTTTTTTCTGTACGTCGAGTTGAATGCCAACACATCATCAAAGCATTCGTAGTCATGCTGCATGTGACCATCTGACCAAAACATGTGACCAAGGTGCTTCTCAGCACAATGCGTATACTGCACAACTTTCATAGGATCCAACTCAGCCTTGCCCTTCAAGTAGCTTATTGCTGTGCTTCTCAGCACAATACGTATACTGCACAACTGCCATAGGATCCAACTCAGCCTTACCCTTCAAGTAGCTTCTTGCTGCGGCTACATCTCCCTCAATGATCCTGGATTGCCTAACTCCATCCATATATACAAGTCCTTACTTATGAAGTTAAGATTGCGATATGCCGATATCCACCACACATATGGGCAAAGAAGTCCATGATTTGAGTTGTCTGAAAACCGGCTTCATGCATGCTATGTAAATGCGCTTTGTGACCTTCTGTAATCTTTCTATGCGGTGCCATTACATTAGTGAACACTGGGGATGCCAAGTCATGATTATGCTCCTCAACCAATGCCTTCATCCACCATTTTCCATAACTTTTGTCCAAAAACATAACATGTTTGGCATTTCAATTTGCTCTCGTCTCCAATTTATGGGGATTTTTCTGTCAACCCTCTCATAGTGCTTCTTTTTCCGCAACCCTTGTCGATTGCAGTAGAAAAATTTTCTGACAATATTTTTCTCCTCGTCTTTAACAGAATCTCCCTTTTGTATGGCAAAACCAATACCCTTCGTATACGCCATATAGCTTGCGTAAGCATCTTCAACCCCAGTAAACTCTGTACATAACAACACAGAACCATTCACAGGGTCTGGACTGCTGAATTGTTCACCCATGATATTCCCTTAGCTCCCTTGATCCTCTGTTGAGGCACCTACATCGCATCCACCACCATCGCAGCCTTGGTATTCGCTGTCAGTAGGGCCACTATCACCTTCGTCAGTATACGGATCTTCCGACCCGTTCGAATCATCTTCGTCACCAAAATCGGTGCTCCAACCATCATTTTATTGGCCTGACAACTTTAACATGCTGTCATCTTCCAAATCCGTCTTACTCTCACACATTCTGGGGTAAAAAATAATGAAGCCAGTCGAGAACAAAGCATGTCGTATGCATAATAAATTACGGAGTTAACATAAATGGAGACGATTGCTATACAATTAGGCATTAACCAAAGTCCATAGCTGTAACTAAGTAGTAGATCTCTAATCAATTATGACTGAGTTGTTATTAAAACTTTTTAGCCAATTAAATTGACAAGCACATATCATATAAAAAAAATTCTATAAGATTTGTTTAGAAATTTTTAAGGATATCTAATGATGGCCAATGCAAATGCTTCGTTTATTGTAATATAGTTCACAGTTGAAAACTAACGGGACATATATTCACATCATTTGTCACGCAAACTGGACCTAAACTAGCCAATGCTTGAATGCAACCTTGAGCCAAGACCTATAGGTACTTGCATCACATTAAAGGAAGAAATAGCATGTTTTCAATCCTTTATAGCTCACACATAAATATGAGAATCATAAATCACAGCTTGTCAATACTTCTAATATTCAACAACCATCATTGGTCATAATAACAAAAATAAAGTATTAAATATTAACCCCTAAAACTTATCACTTCAAAAAACAAGAGCTGTATAGAGAAGAATTACCGTACAAAATAGAATGAGAATGAATCATGTTATTTAAGACAAAAAATTTGACCACCTCTGGACTTAAATAAAAAAAAAAATTCAGATTTTTTGTTCCAATAACCACTTTTGGTGGGAGTTTAAAAATTGCAAATGCTAGATATGTGGCCTGTAAGATTCTGATATTACTGTCGGGTGAGGTCGCCTCCACCAACGACTGTATACTTCTCCTAAACCTTCCTCAATGAATCCACTTCCAGAAACGGACGTCGAAGTTGACCTTCGTCCCACCTCCTGCAATTGAGCGCTAAACTTCAGATTGAACCCTAATTTTCTCAAGTGCTTTAAATGTTTATTCATTCAGCTCATAGATTTGGAAAATTTTTAATTTTACCTTTTAATTTCTGTTTCTATTCTCCACACCATCCTTCAACAATAGGAGTGTATGACATTCAAAAAATCCAACTATAGATTATTCACAAAATAGTATTTATTCTTTTTTTTTTCTCCTTCTATCTATGCAGAATCCAAATATGTATCAGAGTAAACACCATACAATAATACGCAGGTATCGGTGTAGACTCAATCTTCAACAACTATTTACACTCATCTCTCATGCATATCTGCAACAGTAATAATAATACATAAACTCGTCATAGATTACTTTACTAATCAAACAGTTTTTATGTATGTGATCAGAGAAGTGAAAGTAACGACCCAGTTGGTAAAGTTCTACTAACATCATCATCACCAAATTTCATCTCCATCACAACCTTCATTTTCCCACCAAGAATCTTCTCCTTAGCAAGCCATCTTTGCAATTTCCCAGAAGTGGTTTTTGGAACACTTTCACTCTTAACCAAAACAACCCACCCAACTTGAACATTCTCCTTCTTCAAAACACTTTCTTTGATCCCATTACAAACGCTACCCAACACCTCATTATCCACCATTATCTCTTTCTCAGTTCTCTGTAACTCCGCCACCACTGCAACAACTGTTTCAGAAACTTTAAACGCCGCAACACAACCACCTCTCAAAAACTTTGTGCAACTGTTATACGCTGCAGATTCAATGTAATGAGGATGAATCTTTTCACCATTTTGGAGCTTGATTATATCTTCACACCTTCCAGTAACAAAGAGGTATCTCCCCTCTCCTTTAACAATCCCTGTGTCACGTGTTCTAAGAAAGCATCTTCCAACCATGTTCCTCAGTCTTCCATGGAACACTTCTCTCGTCAAAGAAGGGTGTCCCAAGTATCCAGAAGCATTGCTTGGTGATGAAACCCAAATCTCACCTTCAACACCATCCTCAACTGGCTCATGAGTCTCTTCATTAACCACCACGATTTCCATGTCTTCTTGTTCCTCCTTCCTACATAGTCTCGCAACCGGTAAAAGCTTGTTGTGAGTTGGAAAATCGTGGAAGCTACTAGAAGAATACGCGTCACTTTTACTCCTCCATGCACTGGAAACAAAGGTGCAGTTTTCAGCTAAACCATAAGAAGGAGAAACGGCACAAGAGCTTAACCCAAAGGGACCGAAGACTCCAACAAACTCTTCGACACAGTCTCTGTAAATAGGTTCGTTGATGAGTATAAGGTTCCTCAAATGGGAAAGATTAATGGGAGATACTCCTTTATCAACTCCTCCACGTTTGAGAACCAGTGGCAACGTGAAAGAAGGTACCGGAGTACACGTGGCCTTGAATTCAGAGATCAATTCAAGCCACAACCTGGGACGTTTGATGAACGAGGTTGGCGAAGTAAGAACACAAGTAGCACCAGAAACAATGGTTAACAACAAAAACATGAGGCCAGCGTCATGGTACTGAGGAAGCCACGAAACAATAACACTGTTTGGGTGAAGATCATAGACTTTCCTAGCAGCTCTGACGTTATGTGCGGCTGAACCCGCCGTTACAAGAACCGGTTTCGGAATCCCGGTGGCGCCAGAAGTGTACTGAACAAGATACACATCATTCTCCCTGCAACCATTGTATGTTAGGGATCCACCAAATTTATCATTATTTTTATTATTATTAGCACCATGCTTGATGTCCTCAATGGAAATCCATTTCATGGTTTGTAACGCACGAACAAGATTAAGATTATGATTAATGTTGTTGTGATCAGAGAGATAGCGTTGGATACATGAAATGTAAGAAGAATGAGCAACTGCAGCTTTGGGTTTAGTCTGCGAGATAACTCTAAGAAGGTGGTGATAATTTTCATTAGCGAAAGAAGGGTGAGGAGGGACCATAGGGACAGATAAAAGACCAGCCCTTTGGGAAGCGAAGATGAGTTCAACAAAGTGAAGACCTGGAGAAGAGAGAAGAAGGAGAGTGTCACCTCTTTGAAGAGTGGGAGTAGTGAGAAGGTGGGAGGAGATGTGGTCAACTGAGGCATTGAGTTGTGAGTAGGTTAGGATGGTCTTATTGTTGTTATCATGAGCCCAAATGAATGCTGGCTTGGACCCAAATGCCGGTAGCCTAGACCATACCGGCAGGTATTCATCAACCACCGGTTGGTCCGGGAATGAAGGGTCATAATTCTCATACTCGTACTTCATTTTAATTTCTCTGCGGAAACTGGGAGCTGATCATTTCTCTATTTATAGTCAAAACATTTTAGATGATTCAATGTGTAATGTACATATTTTAAAAAAAACGTTAATTATTTCATTTTAAATGTAAAATGTATGAATGGATTACATAATATGGGACAAAGGACTGAATTGAATTGCATGAGGAGGTAGTGATGATTACGAAAACTAGGAGGAATAAAGGCATATGCTAATAGCATATCCCACTGGAGTAAAGCTGTAACAACAATTACTGTCGGGTTGTTGTTGTTGGATTTGTGATGTTGCTGATATACTATGGCCGTCCCCGAAATCCTCAATAATTCTTGTATTTTTAAAAAGTGGATTGCTATCCTTAATCACTCACTACTGTCTTGTAGTAAAGATAGTAACATCTTCTGAATTCTGATTTTATCTTGAAGAACAGTGTATTCTCCATTCAGCAAAATCATTCCATATTTGTGCTAATAAGGGCTGGCAATGCAACTTTCCTAAATGGAAGCGTACCGAGGGTGGGGACTCTTTAACTACAACACTTCTAATGCATAGCACGTTGTTTCCTTGGAATTACCTTCAAATAAAATTATGATATGGAAAAGACTATTCACATTTATATTTAAGGACATTTCTAGCTTGCAAACTCCAATCAAAACCATTATTTTAATCAAACATTCTAAGTTTAAAGTAAAAATTAACATGCATGTTAATTTAATGTTGCAAACTTACTTCTTATATATCAAATTAACTCACTCCCTTCATTAGTTGGATAGAATTTAGAATTTATATTATATAAAAAAAATGCTATAGGCCATCAGAATTGATTTGTTTATTTTTTTAACATTATTTAATCATCAACTCAATTGATTTAATCTAATTTTTTCAATCTATTAATTTAACAATATATTTTATTTCATAAATAGTCAAAAATAATAAATTTTGATAGCTTTTTAGTATTTTTTTATATAAATTCTACATTCCATTCAATAGTTGAAAAGAATAATTATCTAACTGTCAACAATAGTCAATAGGTAAGTTTTTAAGTTCCAAATATTCTATAACTTAAGTATTAAAGTAATTTTTGGAAAGTTTCTTTTATAATCTAATATTTACTCATATGATTTAAAAATAGAGATATAAATCCTACCTTACTCTATCTCTACTTTTAAACAAATTAAACAAAAATTTATAGTCTACAAAATCCCCTTTTTGTAAATACCCTCTCTACTTTTAAACAAATTAAACAAAAATTTATAGTCTACAAAATCCCCTTTTTGTAAATACCCACACCGTCAATCCCTCTTACCTTCGTTTAAAACGAGCTATAACTCGATGAATTTTTCAAGAACATAATACACCATTTTCTCAATATTAATATAAAATTTTCAGTGTAATTTACTCATCTCTCACTATTATTGGTATGACAAACACATTCTAATGTTGAGTAAAACTTTGCGCTCGTGTGTGTTTTTCTTTTTTTTTTCCCGTGATTTTACGACTACATGGCAGTGGTGCAGAGGTCTACAACATATTTATCAGGATAATTAGGAATTAGTCAACGCTGAATCGATTATTTATAATGTAACTAGTTAACATAGATAAGGGGCCAGTCAAAATCTGGAGAGATAAGGAGTCAAACATTGACAATAGATACAAGGGTCCAAGCGGCAAAAAGCCGAACACAGTGGATCAGTGCACTCTTTAGTATTGTCATATGAAAGTCCAGTTTGACATATTCAAAATGGTCTCCTGCTGCAACAATAATGAAACAAAATTAAGGACAAGCCTTTATTACTCTTGCCCTGGTCTTGCTGAACACAAGGCAATTCATACACTCGTATCCTTAAATGCTCCATTGTTCGAGTTTCAACCTAAATCTACCAATAAGTACACTTCATGCCTAGAATTTGCAACTTCAAATCTGATCGACCGCTATCTGATGCTTCAGTTCTCTACATTCCACGGCAATCATTGTCCCCAAGCACAGGCCGCCCTGTACCATATTACAACTACATGAGAGGACTTCATGCAAATTATGTAATCGGTTAGATAGGATAATCAAGAAACCCCCCCCCCCCCCCCCAAAACAAAAAAACAAAAAAAAAAAAGAGTTACAGAACAATACAAGTCTGTCTAGTCAATTGTAAAACACGGAAAAGATCAACAATAGAATTTGCAATTAAACAAAGAAAATTTTACAAATTGAGATTCACAAATTTTCGTTAAGAGCTTAACATAAAAAGGTATGTATATGCATGAATAAATTAGAAAAAAAACTTGACACCAACAAACACGAAACATATGTAATGGACAAACAATAAAAAAAAATTAAAATATAATCCACAAAACAGAGGGGTAAACAAAGGTATATATTAGCCAATCACACAGAGGATATATATTCTAAACAACCAGGCAAAGAAATAAATTCCTGCCGTAATTTTGTCTTGATATGACAAGGGCACTATGGATAATGTTAGCTCAGGACTCTATAATGGACCACACTAGCTTCCTTCAAATGAAAAGTCCTATTATATTTTAATCCAATCACACTGACAACAAAACAAAATACTAAAATTTGCTCAATAAGGATGCAAAACAAGCCATAACAGACATATCGACAGAAACCTTAATATGGAAAAAGTAAAAGCTGAAGAAAAATAAAGATGAAATTTCAAAATACAATTTGTCTCAGTCTAATTAATTTGCATAACCAAAGTAGCCCTGAATTCAAACCACTTCTGTTAGAATGATCAAACAAGAAGGGGAGTCATACATCCCCTTTACTCATTTACGTACAATGCCTCCCAACTTGGGCATTATGTATAAGGATGGACACAATATTTTGGTACCATGTCCATGTGTTGGAGGCGTGTTCTTCTTAAATGTTACATAACACGGTAAACACGTTTATGAATGTTACAATTTAATTTGGCCAAAGTCCATTGACTCATTACGTTTTGTGACAATAATCTCTTCCAACATAAAGAGTAGTGATAGCTATTTTTATCTTGCTTCCTTTGGCCAAAGGACAGATAAAAAAGATAGCGTCATCCTAAAAATATGTATCATGTTCAATGAAATGATTAAATCTGACCATGTACTAAATCTTCTAATATAGAGCACGTCCCATGTGGGATCATTGAGATATCCATCACCATTTTAAAAATCTTTCTAGGAAAAAAAAAGGAGAAATCCCCATCCCAACAAAAAAGAGAACAAAAAAAAAGAATAGAGTCAGGTGGTCAGCCAAGAGCCAAAATACCAAATCAACAGAAAATTAAACAAGAAATAAAGAGAATAGCTCACGCTCCATAAGATGAAAGAGCATCCTAAATGTGATTAACTACTCAAAAGAAAGTGAAGATTATAAAAGGAAAACCTGTCCAACAAATTAAGAAAAACAATTTAGGAAGAAGCAACAACAAAAAGGATCTTGTGAACAAGAGCTACAACGACATTTGAAGGTTTCACATCATTTTCCAAGGTTGTGCTCCCACTCCCACATTTCATACCCGATTCATGCATGTCCTAGAAAGACGACCATCATCGCCTGAAAGTTCTCAAAATATCAAACACTTGGGAAATGCTTTATGTTTGAACCAAGGTAAGGTGCATAGATGGGGGGAAAAATTGCTCATGAACCCACTCCTTTGCCAGAAACAGAGGAGAAGGGGGAAAGTAAACAGCCTAGTCCAACACCACTCCACTACTTGAAAATTGGATTATAGAGGGTGACAAAGTGATGCCCTACAGCACCATTCCACCTCGAGACCAGAGGACAGAGAACGCAGGAAGTCGTGTCATCTACAGCGCCAATCCACTGCTAAACTGAATTGAATCACAGCTTGACTTTGGACTGACCTTAACTTTAGAGATTTGCTATTTTATTAACTTTACCGCTATCATACGATTCAACTAGTTTAATTATAAACTCTAATCTTTAGAAGCCTAAGTGCCTTGTGTATGCCTATTAGTTAAGTGTTTTATGATTTTTTATTGTTGAGCCCCCTTGGGCGCCACTTGAGTCTTGCTCCAAGGCATTAGAACCCCTTAGACTACCATGGTTTTCGTTACTAACACAAATAAGCATGAGCAACAACATCCACAATCTTGAGGAAGCAATCTCTTTTCAAAGACAATTCATTTATTTTCTTAAGGAAGAAAACAAGAGACCAAAAGAATCACAAATTAAATGGGATTCAAAATGTTGTGGGAACAAATGCACAACTATAGGATTAATATACAAAACCCACCTATCATCAAGCATGAGGACCGTAGGGTAAACCACCATATATTAAGCATATGAAATAAATCAGTAATGTTCTTACCCCATATTAAACATGGTGTTTATGGGATCCAGAAGCTGAGGCTGTGAAGGGTGCTGCTGCTGTTGCTGCTGCTGCTCCTGCTGGTGGTGCTGCAAACTCGCACCAGTGGCCACAGCCACCGCACTAGAAGGCGTTCCCTTGGCTTCAACGAATCTCCACATATACCACGAAGCAACAGAGCGATAAGGCCTCCATTTCTCACACAACTGATCCATCTGAGAAGGGCGGGGCAAGTCCTCAAGATTGTAGAGAAGCTGAACCCCTTTGCGGACTCCAAGATCGTTGATGGGAAGAACATCGGGTCTATGGAGTGAGAATATCATGAACATATGAACAGACCAGGACCCAATCCCGTTCACCATTGTGAGCATGGTGAACAGAGATTTATCATCCATATTTACAATGGCCGAATCGGAGAGTATCCCATTCTGGTACTTCCTGGCCAAGTCGTGAAGGTAACTGGCCTTCCTTCCAGAAACCCCAATTTGGCGGAGCTGCTGAGGAGTTAGGGCAAGAACGGTTTCAGGAACAACGCCGGCTTCGCCGCCGCAGAGAGAGATGAATCGAGTATAGATAGAGGTTCCAGCCTTATAGGCGAGCTGCTGATAGAGAATGCTGCGCGTTAGGGCAAGGAAAGGGGTGTGGAAATTGTCGAAGGTTGGTGCTTGGTGGATGTCGATTAGAGGGGAGAGGAGCGGATCCGAGTTGCGGAGGTAGCGGAGTGCGATCTCCACCTCTCCTTCGCACGATAGCGACCTCGCTACAACCCTCGGAACCGCTAGGGCTCGTTGTTGTTGTTGCTGTTGCTGCTGCTGCTGCTGAGCGGTTTTGGTGCTCCGGCTGGCAGACTTGGCTGCGGAGGACGAGTTGGAGGATGAGGTTGGTTTTGGAGGTTCAGTGATGGCGGCAGAGGACAATTGAGGCTGGGAGACGGCGGGGTCAGGGGAGAGCTTCCGGATCTTGCGAGGGCGGAGGGGGATTTTGGAAGGTGGTGCGGTAGGGTTTGTTGGCGGAGGAGGAGCATTATTGTTGCTCAGTTCGGATTCTGTGGGGGAAACATGAGCAATGGTGGCGTTGGCAACGGTGGTGGTCTCGATGACAGGCGCGGCAGCGGGGGTGTTGGAGGGAGGTTGAGGTGGAGGGTCAATCGGGGTTGGTGTTAGGGATTGTTCTTGACCTAGTGTTTGTTCACCCATATGTCACCCAGATTCAATTGATTGCCAATTCAGCAAAGTAATTACGTCAGAAAAATAGGCTTACGGTGACGGTGGTGGTGGTGGTGGTGGTGGCGGCAGCGGCGGGGTGGGTTTCTAGAAGAGTGAGCGATAGAAAATAGTGATTGGGTAGCGTTGGAGTGATATGAGAGAGTGGGCTAGGCAATGTGGTCGAATTGAAGTCACTCAGCTTTAATCAAACTGCGCTGTACGACTTTTCTTCATCATCATCAATTCATCAACTTTCATCAACAAATACACATCAATTCCTGTTCTATGCTGTTCTTGAATCTTGATATGGCGCTCGCTCGCTCTCTCTCTCTCTCTCTCTCTCTCTCTCTCTCTCTTTGCGTGTTGCACGTGAACTTGTACTTGGTCGGCCCAAGTTTAATATGGCCCATAATCATGAAAGAAGCCCACAATGATTGGTTTCCGTTTCGGTTTCGCTTCGCACTAGTTTTTGCCTAGAAAATGTAAAACGGTAGCGACCAAAAAACAAAAAAGGTGATTAGAATTGGATAATGGCTTCTCAAAACAATGAATGAAGACTTAAATTTCGGTATCAATTTTGATATGAACACGGGCCACTTTGACAGAGTGTTGGAGTCATAGTTATTAAACTAGAACCGATTCAGCTGGTTGGTACGACCGGAAGTGGGTTAAGCTAGCTAATGAGTCGGTTCAAGTTTGATTTGTTAATAATTTCATAAGTTAAATTTATGAGATGGTAAGCCAAATTTGAGTATGAAATTAAGCTCATAAATTAAATGAGCCGAACTTGAGTTTAGATAAACTCAACTCATTAACTCGTGAGTTCACTCAATGATATATATATATATATATATATATATATATATATATATATATATATATATATATATATATATATATATATTATTTAAAATTTTATATTTATTTTTTATATATAATTTTGATATAGAAAATAAATAAAAAATTTATAATTTATTGATAGATAAACAATATATAAAATTGATCTTTTTAAATAATTTTAAAATATATAAGTTATAATTTGTTGATATAGTATTATAGATTATGTTCCTATTATTTGAGCCAAGTCGCGAGCTTTTAGTGAGTCGAGCTTGAGGTTAAAAAATAGGTTCGATTGTTAATGAATCGAGTCGTGAGTTAAACTCAATTTTTGTGAACCGAGCTTGAATTTGGTATAGTTTGGCTCAACTCGACTCACTTCTAGCCCTACTGGTTGGACCGAAAATTTGGTCACCCGACTATCAATTTGGTTTGAATTATTATCTGAACTTGACCAAACAATTAATATAGTCAAACTTAGTCAAATTTAATAAAATTCGGTCAAATCCATACAAAATCGCTTTAAATTGACCCAGTCAAATTCGGTTAAACTAAAAAAATATTTTTTACACAATTTTTTTAATAAATGTATTATGTAAATAAAATTAAATTAAATTTACAAATTTAAAGAAAACATAATATTTATTAATTATAATATATTTTTTATTTCTATGATTATTATTTTTATTTTTTTTCTATAAATACTTAACAGTTTAATAAATATGAATTTATAAATACTTGAGAGTATAATAACTAATTAATAAGTTATTAAAATTTAAAAATAATAATTAATTGAATATAAAATAAAATTAAAGAAAAAGACATTTATTATGAAAATAAAAATTAATAGTATGTACCTCCTTTGTCTTAATTAATATTTCTACCACTTTAATGCGTGGATCAATATTTTTTAAAGTGAAAAAATTGGTAAATAGTGAAATGAAAAATTAATTATTTTTAAATTAAGATAATGACACATATATTTCATAAAAGTTACAAAATTAATGATAATTAATCCTTCACTTTATTACTTTATTAATTTTTTTACTTTTTTTTCTCAAAGTTAAGAGTGATACTTGAATCCAAGACTTCTATATAAAAAGAAAAAAATTATACCATTTGAATTATAACTTGTTAGCACCAATTTTTTCATTTTAAAAGATCAAAATTCAAGATTTTTATTTTTAATATTTTGTTGCAATTATGTGCAAATATCTTAAAATTGAGTTTGCATGAGACAGTAGATTCAAGAATTTTGTTATGGAGTAAAGGGTGGTGTTTTAGTTAAAAATAGGGGTAGGAAGTGTATTTACATTTTGGTAGACATCAGATGAGAGGTTCAACACGCAAGAGGCGTATTGCCCGCATCACGCAGGGAGCGTGGAAGACACGTGGCGAAAAATTGCTAGCTGAAGCTGGCAGCATGTGGGGGGCGTGCTGACACATGGCGAGACCTGGTTGGGTGAATCAGACAGTACGTGGAGGCGTGTTGAGTCAGCATGCAGGGGGCGTGCTGACACATGGCGAAGCCTAGTTGGATAAAACAGACAGTACGTGGTGGCTTGTTGAATGTTCCCCTCTATATAAGACAGAATTTGATATCATTTTCATTTCAAATAAAAGTGTGCTTTGAATGTTCTTTAAATGTGTTGGTAGTGTAATAGAGGATACCGCAAACTTAGTAGTATATCGCAACGGTAAGATAAACAATAAACAATAAATATTTTTTTATTAATAAGCAAATATTAACATATTTATTTAAAATGGGTATGTATTCATTTAATAATATTCACATATTTATTTTAATATTTTATTTATTAAAATAATTAACAAATATTAGCATATTTATTTAAAAAGTATATTTATTTATTTATTAATATACAAACTGTTTATTAATTAAACTCACCGAAAAATAATTTTATTCTAACAAAAATAATAAAAAAATTAAATATTAACATTTTTTTAAATATTATATACACTTTTTTTTAAATAAATATAAACGACTGATTTTTTTTTCGAACGTCAAAATATTTATTTTTTAATATTTAATAACAATATATTTTTTAAAATATTTATATATTATTTTTTTAATATTTTTATATTAAAATTTTGAACATGCATGTTCGACATGTATATTTATTTTCAAATACTCAAAATATTTATTTATTCATTAATATATTCATATCAAATTATAAAATATGTATTCCATGATAATATTTTTATAACAGAAAATTAATCCAAAAATAACAAAAAAATTATATTCTAACATATTAAATAATAAAATTAAAAATATTTAAATATACACTAAAAATATAATTTACTAACTTATATAAATTGGATAATCTAAATAATTTATAATATGTTTCTCTAAAACAGTATAATTACGAACCATGTTTAAATATAAATATAAAGTAATATTTTTTTCTATTTTTTTCCACCCTTCTTCTTTGTTTTTCTGAATCCTTCTTCTTCTCTCTAACAAAATTCCCAGCAACCCTTCTCTCACTAACACACTCTAACTAATGCATATGCTGGGGTAGGGAGGCTCTCTTGTAATAGAGCCATGATCAAACTTTGCTGTTTACCGGGGTGGAGGAACTGTCCTCTGCATGCAGACAGTTTCCACCACGCCCACCCCGTGTTGCTGAGCACATTGGGAATCTGTAAAGCCTGCTCCACCACACCCCCTGCGTACTGCCAGGGAGCTGCATGCGCGCCACGTCACCACGTCCCCGACGTGTTGTTGGGGAGCTGACACGCTTCTGATGAGCACCGGTACCACGCCTTCTGCGTATTGACTGTAATCTCCATACACCGGCAAAACACCCTCTCTTCAATATGTAACACCCTAACTACCAAAGCTCACGCTTCCGGTTGCGCCACTCTGATAGCTCGTACATTACGACGACACTTATACTATTTAATACTAAAATATGAGCTTGTTTAAAACTTTAAACCACAATACCACTCCCAAAATACTTCATTCGATAACGTACATCCATAGATACTATACAACTTACAAAAACTCACAAAGAGTACATCCATATATATATATATATATATATATATATATTACAAGCATTAACCAATACAATTCCTACCCCTCTTATAGAAATAAATCAAGCTAAAAGCGAGGGTACAAAAATAATAATCTAAAGCAATACAGAGCATCTCAACTACAATTACATAAACTCTTCGTGACTTCTGCGCCCATATCCTAAAAGGAAAAAAATGTAGGGGGTGAGAACATCATCCTCGAAAGGATTCTCAGTAGAGGATTTTCGGGAATTACTGTAATAGGATACATGAAGATAAACTATACCAGTGATTAATAACCGTCTTATGCCTCTTTTCAAAAACAACGGTTTTTAATAAAAGTAAAGTCGGAAATCTTTTCTGAAAGAGGAACCGTTCAATTCTCAAAAACATCAAAAGCCTTTCAAAAAGGTTTATCTATGCTGAACTAAGATAGCCTTTCATATTTTTTTCCAAACCAGAAACACAAAACCAAAACCAATCGTCGGTCCATCTCATTCAACCACAGCCCTAGGCCCAAACAATCCAACCACAACCAATCCACCACAAATCCAACAGAATTTCAGTTGCAAACACAAGTAGGAAGGTTCAAGCACAAACAGACAGTTACAGCAAGTAGGGCAATTAGCAGTTAATCACAAGTAATCACATAGACAAACCAAGTACAATATGCACACCCAAACAATGTCACATAGATGCATATGATGCATGCCTGTCCTAGTGGCTGATGATATCATCTGTCGGTTATGTAGCCAACCCGACACGTCCTGGTAGCTAACTATGGACAGAAACACCGGTGCACGGATTTTGTGATCATCAATAATGGCTCCAAAAACTTGGTGCTCTCAAACGTGAATCACACTTTATCATAACTCCGCACGCACAACTAACCAGCAAGTGTACTGGGTCGTCCAAGTAATACCTTACGTGAGTAAGGGTCGATCCCACAGAGATTGTTGGTATGAAGCAAGCTATGGTCATCTTGTAAATCTTAATCAGGCCTATTCAAATATGATTGGATTAGATATTTAAAAGATAAATAAAATAAACAAGAAATAAAGATAAAGTTACTCATGTAATCCAATGGTGGGAATTTCAGATAGGTACATGGAGGTGCTGTGTTCCTTCCGAATCTCTGCTTTCCTGCTGCTTTCATCCAATCCTTCTTACTCATTTCCATGGCAAGTTGTATGTAGGGCATCACCGTTGTCAATGGCTACATCCCATCCTCTCAGTAAAAAAGGTCCAAATGCTCTGTCACAGCACGGCTAATCATCTGTCGGTTCTCAATCAGGTTGGAGTATAATCCCTTGATTCTTTTGCGTCTGTCACTAACGCCCAGCCTTCAGGAGTTTGAAGCTCGTCACAGTCATTCAATCCCGGAATCCTACTCGGAATACCACAGACAAGGTTAGACTTTCCAAATTTCCATGAATGCCGCCATCAATTCTAGCTTATACCACAAAGATTCTAATTAAAGAATCCAAGAGATATGCGCCTGGCCTAAGGTAGAACGGAAGTGGTTGTCAGTCACGCGCGTTCATAGGTGAGAATGATGATGAGTGTCACGGATCATCACATTCATCAAGTTGAAGTGCAACGAATATCTTAGAATAGGAATAAATTGAATTGGATAGAAAATAATAGTAATTGCATTGAAACTTGAGGTACAACAGAGCTCCACACCCTTAATTTATGGTGTGTAGAAACTCCACCGTTGAAAATACATAAGTGAAAGGTCCAGGCATGGCTGAGAGGCCAGCCCCCATAAGGTGATCAATAGTCTCCTTAGATGAATAATAAAATAAAACTGAGACCAAAGATGTCTAATACAATAGTAAATTATCCTATTTATACTAGACTAGCTACTAGGGTTTACAGGAGTAAGTAATTGATGCATAAATTCACTTCTGGGGCCCACTTGGTGTATGTTTGGGCTGAGCTTGATCTATCCACGAGCTGAGGCTTCTCTTGGAGTTGAACGCCAAGTTGTAATGTGTTTTGGGCGTTCAACTCCAGTTCGTGACGTATTTCTGGCGTTTGACTCTAGATAGTAACATGGAACTGGCGTTGAGCGCCAGTTTACGTCATCTAATCATGAATAAAGTATGAACTATTATATATTGCTAGAAAGCTCTGGATGTCTACTTTCCAACGCCATTGAGAGCGCGCCATTTGGAGTTCTGTAGCTCCAGAAAATTCATTTCGAGTGCAGGGAGGTCAGATTCCAACAGCATCAGCAGTCCTTTATCAGCCTCCTTATCAGAGTTTTGCTCAGGTCCCTCAATTTCAGCCAGAAAATACCTGAAATCACAGAAAAACACACAAACTCATAGTAAAGTCCAGAAATGTGAATTTAGCGTAAAAACTAATGAAAACATCCCTAAAAGTAACTAGATTCTATTAAAAACTACCTAAAAACAATGCCAAAAAGCGTATAAATTATCTGCTCATCACAACACCAAACTTAAATTGTTGCTTGTCCCCAAGCAACTGAAAATCAATTAGAATAAAAAGAAGAGAATATACTATAAATTCCAAAATATCAATGAATATTAATTCTAATTAGATGAGCAGGACTTGTAGCTTTTTGCTTCTGAACAGTTTTGGCATCTCACTTTTTCCTTTGAAGTTTAGAATGATTGGCTTCTCTAGGAATTTAGAATTTCGGATAGTGTTATTGATTCTCCTAGTTAAGTATGCTGATTCTTGAACACAGCTACTTTTATGAGTCTTGGCCGTGGCTCTAAGCATTTTGTTTTCCAGTATTACCACCGGATACATAAATGCCACAGACACATGACTGGGTGAACCTTTTCAGATTGTGACTCAGCTTTGCTAGAGTCCCCAGTTAGAGGTGTCCAGAGCTCTTAAGCACACTCTTTTTGCTTTGGATCACGACTTTAACCACTCAGTCTCAAGCTTTTCACTTGGACCTTCATGCCACAAGCACATGGTTAGGGACAGCTTGATTTAGCCGCTTAGACTTGGATTTTATTTCCTTAGGCCCTCCTATCCATTGATGCTCAAAGCCTTGGATCCTTTTACCCTTGCCTTTTGGTTTTAAGGGCTATTAGTTTTTTCTACTTGCTTTTTCTTTTTCTTTCTATAAATTTTTTTTTCACCAATAAAGTTTTTTTTTTCGCAAGCTTTTGCTTTATCACTGCTTTTTCTTGCTTCAAAAATCAATTTTATGATTTTTTCAGATCACCAATAACATTCTCTTATTCATCATTCTTTCAAGAGCCAACAATTTTAACATTCATAAACAACAAGATAAAAAATATGCACTGCTCAAGTATTCATTTAGAAAGCAAAAAGTATTGTCACCACATCAATATAATTAAATTAAATTCAAGGACAATTTTCGAAGAAAGAAGAAAGAATTGTTGAATCACTTTTAGTGTGGTGTTCAGAAGAGAGAACCAGATTTGAAAGTGAAAGGAAGAGAGAGAACGTGAGTATGAAGAGAGACCAAAGGGGATTATGAGATTCACAGGTTGAGGGGCCATAAACACGTGTCATGCATACAATCAATACAAGGGGGGTGGATTGTTGGTGCATTACGAATTGGGCGTATTGCAGATTCGTTAGGACGGCGCCCCCAGTCTCTTGTAAAACTCCGTTTTCTTCCATTTTAACGCAAAACACTATCTCTTCCCCAATTATAAAATAAAAAATCCAGATTCTGTGGTATCTAAGTTTTGCTGTTTTTCGAATAAAACAATTAAGTACATCAGTGAGAATATTATTTTGCTATTTACCACACACTCACATGCCCTGTCTTGAAAAACGGTTAATCCAATTTCAGATTTGAAACTATTATTTCCATAAATATTTACGGACAATCTTTGCTAAGGTTAGTTAGTTTGAAATTAGCTATATATAACTATTGTTGTTTTCTTTATAGAATATTATAGTTTAAAAAAATGTTGCAATTTAATTTGAGAACAACAAAAGTAAATGCTCGTTTGTCAACTTCATCTATTTTTGTACTTTTGAGGGATATGATATAAACATATTAATAAAGTACAAATAAAATAATGGTGAACAAATAAATAATATAGCAAAGTGTATTATAACTCATGTTTGGATTAATATATTAGACATTTTTTTATTTAAAAAAAGGTTATTAATTATAATGAATATTGTTTGGTTAATTTAATAATAATAAATTCAAATTTTCCTTTAAATGTATAATTACTAAAATTGACCATTTTAATACAATATTATACTTTTAGTGTATTTTTATTTCTAAAATATGTGAATAAATTATACCAGTATTATTATAAATAATACTGTATAAACTTTTACGTGTGTTACATAAATATTATAAGCTAGCAAAAAAAAATTAAAAAAATTCTTTGTAGAATTTCTTAAGACTTTCTTAAACTCATAAATTGCACTGTTTCATTTAAGAAAACTTATTTTCTTTGATTTTAGTGAATAGTGATCACATATGAAAACTAAAATTGAAAAGTTCTCTTTTAGTTAAATAATTTAGTACATCTTATTAAATTATCATGTGAGAATTCTCAACTATTAACTCTTAACTATTAATTTTACATTAAATTAAATACACTTAAATTTTTACTTTATATGTTCTATACTTCTACTACATGTCTAGCTAAGTAGCTAACTAACAATAATTTAATACTCTAAATTTCTTTGTTCAAATTTTTACAAGAGTAATAAAAAATATTCAATTACATTTTTTGCTTGTCCTAATCAATTATAATAAAGCATCTTTTTTGTATCTAAACAGGTAAAATTCTATCCAATAAAAATTTAATAAATAAAACAAAATAATTATTTACTAATATATGATTCTAATCTATTAATTAGTTAGTTCTCGTAATTAAAAAATTTAAAATATTATCCCACCTATTATTTACTAATATATTTTTTACTCTCATTTTTGTTTTCTTATATTTTTCACAATTCCTACAAGATTTTATTCTCTATCTACTTTTGATAATTTTTTATAAAAATTCTAATAAAATTTAAAAAATAAAATATAAAAAATCATAAAACATTGTAATAACTTATGAATACATCTTGTTCAAAATTATAAATTCAATAAAATTTAATATCATGTTTAAAAAAATAAAATGACACACCATAAAATTACTAAAATATATATAAGAGATAAAATTACTAAAATACTTATAATAGCCTAAAATTTTAAAGAATTCAAGGATTATGGAGAACAAGGCAAAAATCTTACTCAAGTCTTCGCAGTTGTCTTAATTTCATTCTCCATCCGTACCTCATCATAAAATACCTTTAAGATGAAACTACATCAGTTTTTTCATTAGTTTTAATTAATTTAGGGTTTAGTGTGATATATGTATTAATTAAATTAATTAGCTGTATAATTAGGATAAAACATACAATTAAACTAAACCCAACTCAATATTACACAATTCATCTAAATAAAAAAGCATTACATGAATCTCCCCAATCACTTCTCTATGTAAATCGAATGAGTCAAACTAGATTTTGCTCTCTATGTAAATCCAATCACCATGGTTCGATTTATGCATGCATGCATGCATGCTGTCCTAGTAAATCTAATCACCCTGTTTTGATTTATGCATGCATGTATATTGTCCTAGTAAATCTAAACAGAATGATTAGATTTACTAGAACAACATGCATACATGCATAAATCGGAATAGGGTGATTAGATTTACATAGAAAGATAAATCTAATCTTACTCATTCGATTTAATAGAGAGATGATTGGGGATATTCATGTAACATTTTTTAATAACTATAATTTTTTATTTATCTGATAATTTAAATAATTATCAATAACTATACACTACTCACATATGGTTTCTGCCTTCTTTGATTCTCCATATTTATAGTTGCACTAAATTCTCATATTCAATTTTTTTTCGTTTTAGTTAAGTTTAAAATTTTAAACATTATTTTAGATTAGTTGCGTACACGAACAAAAAATTACTAATTTCTAAAAAAATCGATGCGATTTAAAATGGTTCATTCACAATTAACACATTATTTTTATAAAAACCAATGCATTTAAATTTGTATTAAAAAATAGTATTAAAAAAGAATAAAAAATAAAAATAAAATAAAATATTTTGATAAATTTTACTTGAACATATATAATTAAAAATTCAAAGGTGTTGGTTCATAGAAATATAATGAGCTAGTTTTAAATCACTACTTTTACGTAAATTTATCTATTTTTTGAAAAACTAATGAATTTTTAATTTAAAACTAACAGTTAATTTCTACTGTTATTTGAAATCATCTATTTTGAAAGTTTACAAATAAACATGAAAAATTTATTAATTTAAAATTTAAAATATAGATGAGATATAATTTAATTAAAGTTAATTTAAATAGTAACAAAATTTATCAATTTTTATTTTTTAAATTAGTCTAAATTAACTTATTAATATTATTTTTATATTTATAACTTCATATATCTCGTTTACGGTATAAACGAGATAACTATGAATTTATTTCATTATGTGTATTTTTTTAAAATTTTATTATCTCGTTTGCAAATGAGATAATGCCAAATAAATCGTGTCTTATCTCGTTTATAGTGTAAATGGGATATAAGCAATCTTAATTTATTTACATGGTAAACAGAATATATAAAAAAATAAAAATTGGTAAATATGCTACAAATTACCTATATCCGTAAATAAAATATTTATTAAAAAAATCCTAATGTATGTGTATGCATATTGTATCAATATTTTAAAAAAAATAATTTTTATACTTAATTTCATAAATTAAATGATAATTTTGTTGATATAGTATTTAATTATTTTTCTCAAATTAAATATTGTAAATCGTAACACACTGGTTCGATTTATGCACACATGCTATCCTAGTAAATCTAATCACCTTGTTTTGATTTATACATGCATGCTGTTCTAGTAAATCTAATCATTCTGTTTCATTCTGTTTAGATTTACTAGGACAGCATGCATGCATGCATAAATTGAAACATGGTGATTAGATCATGCATGTACAAATCGAACCGGGTGATTAAATTTACATAGAGAACTAAATCTAGTCTATTCAATTTACATAGAGAGATCATTTAGAAGATCTATATAGTATTTTTTATTTGGGTGAATTGTATAATATTGAGTTGGATTTAGTTCAATTGTGTGTTTTACCCTATAATTTATTTGTTATAATTGATTTGATTTAAATTATTTGTTATAATTAATTGATTGATATAAATTATAATAAATTGTGTAATATTTAAATATCTAATTAAATTAATTAGTTAATATAATTAATTCATCATAATGAATTATATTATTTAATGAAATAAAAGAAATAAATTAAAAAATATTTTTAGAAGCATGCCACATCAATTTTATTATTAAGTATAAAAATTTAATTTTTATATAATAAAATAGATAATATTTTTGGCCCTTCTATTAACTAGTGTTGTAAATTATTTTCCTCATTCTTCCCTTTTCATTGCATTTCGGTGGAAATAATAAAAACACAGAAACTCGCCTCTATTTTTCCCACAAAAAAATCACCAATAACAACCAAAAATTCCTTCTCCAAAATTTTCTCCCTTGGCTCACCCTTGTATAACCATTAGTCCATTACAAAGTTCCAGACACCATTAACATTTGTCACACCTAACCCATATTTCATAACAAGGTTTTGGGCTTTTGGCAGTTTACAAAGTTCGGTAAAATAAACATTATAAGAACAATGAAATTCAAATTCCTCTTCAAAAGCCCATGTCCAAAAACTCCCACTAATATGACCAAAAATAAAAAGTTGCCACTAATGGAAGTAAGTATAAGAATGTAAAATGCGTTTTGGTTTCTGTAGCAAGTAAAAAGAAGACAACACTCTTCATAAACATGCTTGTACTGCTTTATCCGACATGAACTTCTGAAACCAGAATAGAAATCTATTCTTCAATATAACCCTGCGACACTCAAAACTACGTTCATACTATTTAATTAAAAGATAACTTTTGGAATCATAAAAATCAATAAATTAATTTAGTTTAATTTTCATGCACTGAAAGTGTAAAATATTTTACACAATTGTGCAAACATATCCATTTTACTATCCATTATGTCATTAGATACACATATAAAACTACTATATACGGAGAGTGTATCAATAAACTGCACAAACTTTGAGGAAACCATAATACAAACTAGAAATAAAACTTTTGAGGAAACCATATACAAACTAGAAATAAAAGTGAGTTTTGTATTCAACATTGATATATGGTGGATGCAGTTATAGTTCCAATTACAAACTAACCAATAGCACTATCTAAATAGAGTTTGGAGTTAATCAAAATGCAAATGATATACTACAGTTCCATTGGATATTTATGAGTATGCTTACAAAAATTTTAAGACAGTAAATCTAGTCTCAAATACTTTTGCAAATATGCGAATATGCCATTAAATGTCTTTTATAAGGGATCCAAAAAAAAAAAAAAATGTATGTTCTATTAGATGCTTCTTGGTTGTAAAGCACAAACATAATGTGATTCTTCCCTCGACAAAAGGGAAGAAAAAGTGTTTTACCAATGCTGGATTATATGAAGAAAATGTTGTCCTATAATCAAGTGAACGACTGTTGAAACTGTTTGGTGAAGGTTCATAAATACATTGGCACTCATTCGGGTGGTAAAAACTTGAACTCAATTAGGACAAATTACCCCTACAACAATACATCCAATAATTAAGATAATATTTCCAAAAAATTATCTCCTCTTTTTTCCACCTTTTCCAGATTTGTTGGAAGCTCCTGCATTTGATGTTGACACAGCCGCCTCCTGCTTCTTTGTCCTTCCATGATGTTTGGGTACCATGTCTGCAACACGGAGCATTAGCTGCTTTCCTGCAAGAAAAATAACAACCAGTTTCAATAATTTGTCATGTTTGTGCAACAAATGAGAAGTAACTATAAGAATGTTTTTCTCAACATTCTAATATGGACTCTACACTTCAGCCTCGGTGAAGCAGCCCTCCCTCATCCATGGAAAATGGGAAGGAGGGAAAACTAATAGCAGTAACCTACCACATGGTAAAACCATGAAGCAACATAATAAACATTTACCACGACCTCATGTCGTGGTTAATGTTATTTGGAATAAATTACTATCAACAACTAAGACCATCCAACATCGAGACATGATTCACATCAACAAGTAAATACATCAAGATTCGAAAGTATTAGGATACTGCCAATGCTACAAAGGGAAACGACATTTTATGAATTGAGTCTTGTCAAACTTTCAACTCCATAGTCACCAATAAACATGACCTAAAAATATGCCACCCTAATAAGCAACACCTGCACTAGACTTTAATCTAATTGATTTAGGGGAATTTCATATTGATGTTTGCAACCCAATCCATGACTATTTACAGATAACAAAAGTCAATGAACACTTGGATTGGACATTCAACAGTAAACAATTCAATTTTACAAGTGACATTATCATACACATCAAGAAACATGTAAGACACATGATTCAGCCAACACCCAACAGCTATTTATGTTAGAGAAAAACAATATCAGAGTACTACATTGATTCAACTTTACATAAACATAAAAGTAAAATGGGTAGCCACAAAAGTTTGATTACAAAACTATATTGAACAACTTACTGGATGAGATATTGGGATTAAAAAGATTGCCATCTTCCTTCTTCAACAACACCTTCACTCTCTTTGCATGAAATCACGCGGGTAAGCCTTGTCAATCTGTGTTCATCAACAAAGTTACCGTACACATAAAAATCTAATAGCAATAAATATTCATAAAACCCAAAAATTTTAATTTTTAAAGATACCTCAATTGCAAAAGGGAGTTTCAGATAGTTGCAGCAATCGCCAATTTCAGCACATGTGGGATTCTCGCAAGCTTTGCTGAGTCCAATTCGTCTTCCTTCTGCCATCGTCTTCTTCGAAATCATGTAAACAGGGCACAACACAATTCACCTCTTTATATTCGGCAATTCACCATCCACGTTCATTATCAAGGTTTTGAAAATCGGACAGGTCATCAAACCGCATTAGTCATTGATTCACTAGTCTAACCGGTTCAACCATAGTTCAACCGGAATAACCGTTTTATAATAAAATAATAAATAAAATATAAATAAACACACTCAAACATAATTATAGTCTTAATATAAACCAAAGTTCTGAAAACCGGACCGGTCATCAAACCACTCTAGTCACTGGTTCAACCAGTCCAACCGTAGTTCAATCGAAAAAATCGTTTATAATAAAATAATAAATAAATTATAAATAAATATCCTAAAAAAGTACAAACATCAAAATATTAACAATCAATCTTTAATGTTGGAAGAATTAATATAGCATTTGTCAAAACTCAAATAAATAGTGTAGCATTTGCCGAAACCCAATAAATGAAGTCTC
Organism: Arachis hypogaea; assembly: GCF_003086295.3. NCBI lineage: Eukaryota > Viridiplantae > Streptophyta > Magnoliopsida > Fabales > Fabaceae > Arachis > Arachis hypogaea. The sequence goes on along the minus strand of NC_092043.1, from coordinate 648,883 downwards.
GAAGTATTAAAAGGAACTGCAAGAGACTGATGAACTTCCCAGAAAATAAGAAGCAAACATCCAAGTACCATGATGTATATCATTTGATGACTAAGATTAAATTATTATTATTATTATTGCATAATGGCATGATACTCATACTTTATATGGGAAAATAAGATAGAAATCAAAGATAAAACTTTTTCACCATATCACCATATTTAAAAACTTATATATCCACCTTAAACTAAGACAAATGAATTAGAGGCAATAAAATGAATTGGAGTTCAATTAATCACTGATGAATGACAATAAAATGAAGCTAGAGGCAAAATACCTAATAGAAGAATTGAATGACTTAATAATTCAATATTCTTCATATATAAAAACAGGATCATAGAGAAGTTCATCTAAGTCAAATGCCGGCTTATTCACAACCAAAAAGAAAGCCTTCAAATAAGAAGAATTTGTACCACAAGGACAAACACAACGAAGAATTAAAACAAGTTAACAGTTAACACAAGAACAATTAACAAATTATAAGATCAGCACACTAAGAAAATTACACCAAATTAACAAATTATAGCAAATTACAACTTACAAGTACAACAACACCAATTAAAATTTAAAATAAAGCAACAACAACAATTACACAGCAACAATACCAATAATTAAATCACAATAACACAACAAAAATTTACACAAGAGCAACAAACTTTTTCAAAGATTAACAAGGATTATCAAAATTTTAGACAGCATCACTACTTTCTTTAATTGATCATGATTAAGTTTGTTGTTCTTGAAGCAATTCGGGTTATCTAAGAGTATGCTTTGAGAAAAGGGTACTTGAAGCTTTCTATTCTTCCTCACTCTTGCATGACCCAAACCATTGTGAAGCAAAGAAACAACTTTCTTGAACCTTAACACAGCTTCACCAGTTTCCACCATTAAATTCCTATTCTGAACTTGATCCCTTGGCTGAGACAAAATACTAAGAACTCTATGACATCTTTCAACAGCTAATCTATTGGCTTGTTCAACTTCCTCCATTCCTATCTATCTATCTATCTATCTAAGTTAATCAAAAACTCTCAAATCAGAAGCTAAACATGCCTAAATACTAAAAGAACATGAACATCTGAGTTATCAACTAAGAGACCATACATTCAGCCATAAGTGGCATACAAAAAGACCGAGATATAAAGAATCCCATTTTTTTCAAAGGGAGCCACAAAAATAGGATTTTTCATGTTCAAGTCTCAAAATTCCATCACAGGATGAAAAAGAGTCAATTTTTTTTTCTTTTTCTGTTTATGTTTTTTGTTGTTGGTAGAACAGACAAAGACCCTGGGATCAGAACTAACTAATAGGAGTTAGAAGAAATTGCAGCATATCTATATTTGCCTTAGAAAACAAATAAAAATTTAACTCAATCTTATCTTCAATGAACCAAGGAAAAAAGAATAAGAAAGCAGGAGTTGGAAGAGAGCAGGGACGGCGGCCGAGATCGACGGACGGACGGCGGCAGTGGCTCGACGGACGGGCGCGTCAGTGGCTCGAAGAGAGGCTAGGTTGGAGAAGGGGGAGTGACTGATTCAGATTTCAGAGTTCTGCAAGGCTGAGAGGAATGAGATTCAGATTATGAGAGTGAGAGGCCTGGTTCAGTGAAAGTAAACCAAATTTGCCAAAAATGACGCCAGTTTCTTTTAAACCGGCCAGTTCCTTGTCTCTCGGCCGGTTCGACAGTTCTTCTCCGGTTTTTTGAGAAACGGTTTTAGGGGGTGAATGGGGCCGTCATTGCTGCCTGTTCACAGTTAGACCGGTCGAACTGGCCGGTCCGATCCGATTTTCAGAACCATGATATAAACTTTAAATCATCATCCAAATTTAAAACACCACATCAACCAAAATCTTATGATCTTATCAAAGTACAAACTCAAAAGTTAAATAACTTTTGTTCTCATCAATTAATAACAATGTAATACTCGTTATATTATTAAGACAATCACCATTTATGTACAATTTTAACAAAGTTGTTAGCACAAAAATTAACAAAGATTAATAAGGATAAACACAAGACCTCAAATTTATAAAAACTGAATGATTTATAAATTGCTTAGTAATAATATTAACATTGCCAACTAATAAATGGATATTTTAACCTTAAACTCTAGTGAACAAACAGTAACATGGCCCAAATAACAATTTAACTATTTTAATTAATACACAACTCCAAACACAGTGAGTATTCTGCTTCATACACTCCTCAAAAGCGGTCCCAAATCATATGCAATATCAGATTATCAGTGAACAATATGCTTCATAAACTCCTCAAATTGTCAAAATCAGAAACATGGAGGACACTATTTAGAATCTACAGAGGCATACCAACTTCAAAAAATACATAGTTAGCAAAATTCATCAAACATGACAAAGCTAAGTTCTCAAAACATAATTTTAATTAACTTAATTGAACACAAAAATACAGCACGGCAAAGCACAAAAAAACATAGCACAGCAGTGAAGAAAACACAAAAGAGTACAGTACATCACAACAGTAGTGAGCAGAGCTAATCAATAATCATTCAATTATTAATAAAATTTCTGAAAAAATAAACGAAGAACAAGCACTACTAAGTGAGCAGAGAAGCCATTGCCTTCTTCGATCTGAGTAGGGAAGTGTATGAGAAAAAGCGGTTGAGCGCGACGGAATAGTTATTGGTTCACTGGTTTACTGGTCCAACCGGTTCAACCATGGTTCAATCGAAATAACCGTTTTATAATAAAATAATAAATAAAATATAAATAAACATACTAAAACATCACCATTGTTAAGCTTGTTGATATTGATAATATACTCCAACTTAGAACGGAAATGCCAAGGGTTGAAATCTTGATTCAGACTTCAATACCATGTCAACAACCATCTCTCCTCCATGATTAAATTCTAGGAGGAAGTTTAAGATTCCTTATATATCTAAAACTATTTGAAAAACTTGCACAAAACAAGGAAATCTATAAAACTAGTGCCTAAAGTTGTCATTTATAAATACACTAACTTAAAATATAGTTCTTTTAAATACGCAAAACTACTACTTTCCTATGTATGCATTTCTTGAATATCATATAGTGACAGATCCACAATCTAAACTTAGGTTCTGTTGACCCTACACTTGTCTACTTTGCCGTTGAACAGAGTTGGAAACACGAAACAAAGTTGCAAGTAAATTCTAGTTTCTAACCCTGCCAACCCAAATTTCAACACCTCTAAATTCTTTTAAAAGCTCAGTTACTAATATGCAAGGTCAATTATTAGAGCGTGATCCTCAAAATCTTAGTAAAACAACAGATAATTTCAATTCAGCAACATTAAACAAGATAATCCATATTGATCAGCACCATGCCATAATTCATCTTTACAAAGTTCTAATTTATTGTGGTCTATGTATTTATAAGCATATACAGATTTATTGTCAAAGATTGGAATTAATTCCAACATATCTTCAGAAATCAAATAAGAATTCACTGAAGTTATTTATGTCCTCCAAATTACCTCCATATTTATGCCACAATGAAACTTATCTCACATATGCAATAGTAGTACCTTAGCAGCTTCTTATGATTATTGCTCCTTAAAAAATCATTCTTCTTGTCTAGAATACTTTCTATTTAAAAAACAGATTTTGTCGAAGTGATAAATTACTGTAGTTATGGGATAGAAGAATAAGAATGAACAGTGAATCAGTAACCAGGCAATGCAATTTATCATCAAACAGTAATTCAGTAACAGAGTCATCAAAATTGAAATTTATCGTCAAGCAGTGAGCAAAGCCAATCAACCAAGAACAAGTCCTGAGCACTAACTGAACATTCGAGACATTACCTTCGGCAGACGGATCCAAAAATTTTAAACAGTGGGGGCAAACATGTAGCATATAAAAATAACAAAAAAAATTTATAAATATATCAAAGCATATAAAAATAAATAATATGAACATATTAAATGTTAAATAATTATTTATTTATTTATTATAAATATTGATATATTGATAAGTAATAATGTGGTTATTAATTCATTTTTTTGTAAATTAAATATAATAATAACAATAATAATAAATGAGATTAATCAAAATGATAAATAGATTGTCTTCTAATCAATAATAAAAGTGAAATATATTTTTATATGAATTATGTACAATAAATGATATTTTAGAAAAAAAATTATACACTAAATCTCTCATATTCTTATTATATATTTTATAGATTATTTAATAATTATTCAATCATTTAATAAAAGAAAGACCTAAAATTAATTTCAAATAATAATAATAATAAAATTAGTTACTTAGATAGATAAAAATTCAAAATGTGTTATTGTTTCAATTAATTTTTAAATAATTTTTAATTAAATTTATGTTTGAGAACTAATTATCAAAATACATATTGAGTATAAAATTTAATTTACTCGTAAATATTATAAAGTTGAGTAGAAAAAAAATTCAAGGATATAAACTTCTACTAAATAAAGTTATTAATCAAATAATACTATAATAAAATTTTGTTTTTTATTAAATTAATTTCATATATATTTTTATTTTATCCTTTTAGATACAAATTAATGTTTATTTTTTATGTATTGACTGTGTAAAAATGTTTACACAATTGTCCAATTACGTCTATTTTTTTGGATGATTATTTATGTAAATGCAATTAATATAAAAAGTAATTATTTTTTATGATATGGTGGTTACGTAATTGAATACACGTGTAAAATTATTTTACACTAACCTTGTATCAAAATTTGCCAACAAGCTATAACTCAAATGGCATAGTCTTCCCACCCTCACCTATAGGCCTCGGGTTCGAGTCTCACTCTTAACTTTGGAAAAAAAAAATCGTGTATCAAAATTTAATTCTAAAATTAAAAAATATATATATAATGAATATTTTAACACAATTTAATAGGTATTGTCCAAGCTTCCTCTCTTTCAATTCTTTGGAATGGCAGTAGGTTAGATAAGTTTGTCCCTAAGAGGGGTCTTCGGCAAAGAGATCCTATGTCCCCTTACTTGTTTGTTATTTGTATGGAAATTTAGCTTGCTACATTACTAATCAGGTTGATATGGGTTTATGAGATCCAATGGCTGTTTCTAAAGGGGGACCAAGGGTCTCCCATCTTATGCAAGGTTCTGAGAACCGGACCGGTCATCAAACCATTCTAGTAACTGGTTCACTGGTCCAACCGGTCTAACCGTGGTTCAAACGAAAAACCGTTTTAAAATAAAATAATAAATAAATTATAAATAAACATCCTAGAATATAAAAGCAGCTTCTGAGTGACTATTGAAAGAAATGCCAATTCAAACAGTACAAAGTGTGAAGATATCAGATAATACCATGATTTATTGAAAGAAACCCAATAAACAACACTATAATTGCTGTTCCAAGAAGTCCTGAGAGAATGCAAAGCTAAATTAAAACAGTAAATACAGAAAGTAACATTTCAAAGAGAGATAAAAAGTATATCAATACTCAATACTCTTAATTGTTATTATCCTATTCCGCAACCTATGCAAGCTATAATGTACAAATACTTTGTTTCTACTCAAATATCTGTACCATAGGCATATCTGCATCATATACTAAATTAAACTTCCTAATTGTGACTATAGTTTTGATAAAATGGCAGTATTTGTATAAATTTTTTTTGTGCAAAACGGAAGGCCAGACTAGCTAGCTTTAATTCTCTTACAAGAAACTAGTATAACTTGGAAAACAACAATGATAAAGCCACTAAGAGATTCTATTAGTTCCTACTAAACAAAACAATTATATCAAAACTAAGGGTGATTTTCAGTATTAAGAAATCAACTGTGTCTCTTGAATCTCCAATTCAATTATGCCAGGAAACCAAAGAGCTCACTTACTATACAATGAACGAGTGCAGAAATAGAACGAAAGATGAAGAGGTACCAGAGGGCAGAAAGAGAGTTAGTTTTCTTGTTCCTGCAAGTGTGAGCACGCGCTGACGCTGCGGAAATCCGTTTGCTGGTTCAGATTGCCATTTTCCTTCTCAGTTCAGATAAAGAACATTGACAATTGAGAAAGATGATCAACACAACGCAAGTGAAGAGTGAACATTGACAATTGAGAAAGACGATCAACACAGCAGAGCCACAAAACACACAACAGCACACGAGAACCCAGAACCCACAACAGCAGCACAGCCAGAAAATTAATAGCAGTACAAAATTAATACTACCAAGAGCATTCAGCATTCAGCATCAGCAACAAAAATTATCATTCAGCAACAAACAGCATTTGATTTGATTTCCATTTTTAGCATTCAGCAACAAACATTACAAAACAGCAACAAGTAATCCCTAATCACACTAAACCTGAAATCAATAAAGCTAAACAAAAATTTCAATAATGATTTGATTTCCTTTTTTAGCAGCAACAAGAAAATTTCAACAAAAATTTCAAGAACTAAAGAAAGAGCAGCAGCACAAAATCAACTCTTTGATTTTCCATTAATCCATTCACAAGTTCACATTCAAAAATCAGCAAACAGAGCATAAAAGAAAGAGAAGAACCGAAGAAGTGAAAGCAGTGCCGCTAACCTTCGACGGAGACACGGACGGCAACCGGCGAGACGACGGCGAGCGGCAACACGGCGGCGAACTGCTCCAAGTTCGAGAGAAGCCAGGGAGGAAGGGGACAGGGGGAAGGACGACGCCGAGCTACAAGAGAAGACGCGGAGGCGCCGACAGCACGGACGGCGGCGGCACTGCGGCAGAACCGTTGCAGGGAGAACCTAGGGGTTTGGTTGGGTGATTTTGACCTTTGCTTCGGAGTTCAGATAGTGATTCACGATTTGGAGGGGTGTTGGGGGAAGGGGATGAGTGAGTGAGTGAGGGCTGAACTTTTTTTTTTTAAATAATGAAAACGACGCCGTTCACAAGACCGGTCGGTTTTCAGTTTGGTCCAACCGGCCGGTTCAACAGCTTTTGAGTGGTTTGGAGGTGGCGGTTTTAGGAGGAAAACCGGGCCATTTTCACATCGGTTTTTGGTTGAATTGGTTCGATCGACTAATTCGATCCAGTTTTCAGAACACTAATCTTATGTTTGCTGCTGATCTATTACTTTTCTACAAAACCAGGAAATTCCAAGTCTAAGTTGTTATGAATTCCCTCAACTTATTTTGCAAAGTTTCCGCGATGAGAATTAATTTAGATAAATTCAAAACTCTCTGTTTCAAGAATGTTTCTAATCAAAGGAAAGAGATGTTCGCTGAAATTTTTGCCATTAGATTCACCCAAGATCTTGGAAAGTAACTCGGTGTCAATCTTAATCACTCCAGGGTGTCCACAGCTTCCTTTAATAGTGTCTTGGATAAATAAGGAGTCGACTTGCTAATTGGAAAGGGCATCTCTTGAATAGGGCCGGACGGCTCTGTTTGATTAATTTAGTAGTGACCTCTTTACCGATTTACCAAATGCAGGTTTCGTTCTTTCCTATCAATGTCACTAATAAAATATCTTTGTTAATACGCCAATTTCTTTGGAAGGACTAGGTTGAAGGAAGGTATATGAGTCTTGTCAATTGGCAGACGGTGGGCACCCCAAAGAAGTTTGGTGGGCTTGGGATTAGAGACCTTACTTGCGCCAATATAGCACTGTTAGGCAAACTTGTCTGGCAGTTTTTTCAGTGTCTAGAGAAACTTTGGGTTCAAATGCTTGCTACTAAATATAAGAATAGAGGCTTGTCCTCCTCTAAGAATGCTTCCTATGTTTGGACAAGCATTGTGAAGGCTTATCAAGTTCTGAAAGAGGATTTTTCTTGGTGTATTGATTTTTTAAATGGTTCTTTTTGGTTTGATTCTTAGAGAAGAGAATGTGTTGTTGCAAATGAGTTGCCATATGTCCACATCACATATATAAGACCTTACTATTTATGATCTTTGGAGAGATGATTGTTGGAATTTCAATGGGATTTACACTACTATATCTACTGTTTTGTCTCTAAATATTAATTCTTACAATCCTGATGTGGAATTTGGGGACATAGCAGGTTGGAGATGGGATACATCAAATTCAAAAATTTACTCTTCTAGTAGTAGTTATTTATGGCTTTGCAAGCATAAATATGGATGGGAGGAGATTGAAAAGTGGCTCTGACTTTGGAGAACCATGTACCTGAGAAATTTAATTTTTTGTTTGGCTTTGCCTCCATAATGCTCTTTCAACTGTTGTTTTTAGACATCACTGTGGACTTTCTTCTTCTGATTTGTGCCCACGTTGCTCTCTAGCTCCGGAAATCGTCCTTCATTGTTTATGTGATTGTCCAAAAGCTAGTGTAATTTGGCAAACTTTACATTTTAATGATATTCACTGTCCATCCTTGATACAGTGGGTATTTGAATGTAAGAATATCAATGCTACTCTTTTCTTTTTTGATCTTTGTTGAATTTGGAGAGACATGAATAATGATATTTTCAATCCTATGAATTCTTGGCTTTTTAAGTGCTATCATTATTCTTAACATTTGATAAGGAATTAAAGTCTTTGTTCACTAAACTTAACGGTGTCCATTTATCCTGCCTGAGCTCATCTTGGTCTCCTCCTCCCAGAGGGATGTTTAAGATTAATAGTAATCCTAGTATCCATGGCGATTGTGTTGACTTTGGCTATATTATTAGAAACTTGGATGGAGCTTGACAATGTGGTCGTATTGAGGTAGTGTCGCTAGGAATGGTACTTTGTTGTGAGCTTCTTGCTATTTGAAAAGGATTACTTTTAGCTTGGAAGGCAGGATAAAAGCAGGTTTTTTTTGTGAGATAGATTATTTGAAAGCTTTTCTCCCCATCCAAGACTAGTTTACTAACATCCAAAGTTCAGATCATGATTTGGTTTCTAAAATTAGTAATTCAGAGATCAGCCAACCGTATTGCGGTTGCGAATGCTATGGCAAAGTTTGAACAATATCCCTCAAATTAAGTTGTTGGAGCCTTGGAATGACCTGCCTTACTTACAAGGGACTTAGCTGCTGGTTTTCAGGAGGCTTTCCTCTCCCTTTGTTTTGTTTTCTTTGTTTTCTTTTCTTTCTTGTCTAGTCACAAAAAAAAAAGTTAGTAGGGATACTTGCCCCCACGAAAGCATGGATCCGTCCCTTGTATGAATCTGTTGCCGTGCCACCCCCCACTAATTTGCCGGTGTTTTTGGAAAATGAAAGAAAAGAGTCGGGGCAGGGAGGTTGAAAAGGAGTTCGGCTTCAGTTTATTTAAAGGAAACGAGAAATGCTTGGTTGAAAACCAATTGGAAAGCACAGAAGCAACGGCTGGTGAGCAATTGGACCATATCAAACTAAATAGATTCTATTTGTCTTCACTTTATTCTCTGATCAAAATCAAACGTGTAACGTTGATTAGGATGATTTGTCTATTAACGGCCACTAAAACTAACGAACAGATTACAATATGCAAGTTTATATTGAATTGAATTAAGAAAAGGCATTTTATCTAATCGCGGCTTCGTATTTTCACCACTTGCATTCTATAAAGCGCCTAATGAAACTGTACAAGGCTAATATCTAGTAAGCATTTTTTTCAGCAGCCATTTAAAGACCGACTTAAAAGGGGACATTGAAAGACATGTAACCCCACAGAAAAACATAAAGAAAAAGAGTGAAGGGAAGCGGAGACAAGGAACAAATTGTAGAAGAGCAGAACATAGCTTTCAAAACCCCAATGAACGCTGCCCTTGAACTCATGCATTCATTTTACGTGGCTCATAAGCCAGATCCCACAATGCCAAATTCATGCTGCATAAAATCTTCACTGGGTCTGTAATACTTGTCTGGTGAGTACAACGCCAAGTTGGAAACTTGGCTTGAATAAAGGCAGGCAAATCTCTCAACCTGCACCACACATATTACGGAATCGAATTGAAACGATTACCATCAATTTTGATCATGTTTAGGGAATAAAAAGCATCCTCCTCTTCATGCATGGTTCTGATATGTTAAAAGTGTGATTTTGCAAGGCTTGGTATGTGATTTGTCTAACACTATTACGCTGCAAAGTCGGCCTAGCAACAACTTAGAGTAAAATTTAACTACAAGTGCAATGTGCCATGGACTATTCAAATTTTACCTGATGAGCAAAACGAGAGTTCTGATAACCAGTTTTCAAAAGCTGACCCCATGGCTCGTGAAACTGAAATGATAGATTAAGAACAATCAACATCTACTATCCAATGAGAATTGATATATTGACTATTGTAAGTTTGTAATCATCACTACTACTAGAAAGAGTACTAAAGATAATGAAAAAGATAACAGGTGAATTTCTACCTTTTGATGTAATTTTCGCTGAGCTTCTTGATGACTTAATCTCACACTCTCCCTCTCAAGCTGAGAAAATAATGATAATAAATAATAAAAAAAATCAATCACTTATTATCGAATCTCTGAAATTGCAATTCAAGTAGGAGATGAGCATGGACGTAAAGGCCCAACCTCCAATTTTTCAAGCTCCGTAGATAGCTTCTGCTTGGCATCACCATCTGGATTTTTGAATCTGAAAAATAACGCACTACTCTAAGACCGCAGACAAAAAATGAGCAGGACTTATGAGAGGTCCAGAGTTATACTAACTTGAGAGACCACTTCAAATGATGTATCTCATCTTCAATGCGATCACGCTCGCTCCTCAGGAATTGAAGTTCCTGTACAAGACTATATATGTAAAATTCTTCCTGAATGTGTATTGGCTTGTCAATTGTCAATCGACAAGAGGGACAAGAATTCAAAAGAACGCCTTATTAAAAGCATCAAAAGCCTATTAAAAAGTATTCTTAAAAATGATAGACAACCAGAACTATTTTACCATAGCAAAAAATTTGATATGATTGTTGACTCTTAGATAGGCGTAGCATTCCTACCACTTTATTCTATTCAATGATAACAATTGACTGTACTTGACCTCTGTTAAAATTCTAGCAGTGTAGCATAATTCAAATCTTTTATGGATTAATTTATCCTGGCCATTTGATCAAAATTTTCAAAATAAAAAAAATAAAAAATATATGTAATAAAATTTAAATGTACCTTGCGGGTATCTCTTGACTCCCACAGCAGCTGAACCTCCTTCTCAAGCTCTGGTATTACAAGCATGGTCCTCCATCCTGCTCATTGAGCACATAGCATCACAATAAGATATAAGTTACTTCAAGAAGAATCCGCAAATATAAATAAATTTTTAAAGAAGGAATTCTACATAAGCAAGCAGCGATTGGATTCATTTATTGAAAAATTCAATCAATTTCAGTCTCAGATTTTCATGTATCTGTACTATTCCTCAGATCATAGCCAGAAGAAATAACATAAAAGACTAGTTAATAGAATTGAATGCAAAAATATATTTAATATAATAGCTGGAAGGAATCATATGATATACCAAGAACCTTTTTGCTGCGTAGGATATCTCCGTAAATGTGATCCCCAACATACAGAACCTACATGTAAAAGCATTCAAATTTTCACAGAAAACTTTAGTATTGCAGCAACCCACAATTACTACAGTTCCTAAATCAACTACACGATTATATTAAAACAATCGACTTGTCAAATCAAAAACAAAATGATGTGAGTTATTACCAATTGTTCACTTATACTCCGTAAATAAAGACAGTACCTGTGAACTTGATTCAATGGAAAGTAGCTTATGCAGATGAGCAACATTGCCTCCCTACAATAGAAGATCATAATCACTATATATATTCTGAATGAAATGCTCAACTATCAAACCATTATTGGATAGAGATGAAATATTAAATTAACACTACCTTCAAAACGTTCCACGTAAACTTAAAAAACTTGTAATTTTATGTAAGACGATGAATAATATACCTGGAATACTTGACAAGCATGATTCTTCTGTTCTGTGAATAACCTTGCAGAGATATTACCCACCTTCCATTAAAAAAAAAATTAAAAAAAAAGAGGAAAGGGATGATTCAAGTTTTCATACAAGACCATTGAAGAAATCAATAATATAATCTGCTGTACTGCTAACCTGAGGCATAGGAGAGCCATTATCTGTATTGAGAAGCATTCCAGTCTCAGGCACAACCCCAAATAGGTTGGCACGATTTTCCTCATGAAAAAATCCTGGCTTTGCACTGTATGAATTGAAGAATTGATTGGGTTAACAACAAAAAGTCATGTTATATTCTCATAAAAATATGTTTTAAGTTTTAACTTGTATGTTTCTTATAAATTATCTAGTTCATAAAATGTGTGATACATGATATCTCATCAAAGGAAAACAAATTGCAAGTACAATGCACAGAATAATATAGGGACGTAATAAAACTTGCATGTTGTGGAAATGAAAATTCTACAATTTGATAATATAGGGCAAAATTCACAATATCCAGAATGATGTGGCCAAACAAACATAAACAAATACAGATCCTTGGAAAAGAACATGACCTGCCAGTGATAACAACATCAAAGTATTGAAGCCAGGCAAAACTTTTACTTCCATCTACCTCACTGGATCCAGAGAGGAAATTCATGACAATGTTTGTGTAGTCCCACAAACTGCAAATGCCATATTAATGTTCCATCTGTCAGTAATAACCACAAGATGGTTTGACTAGTCATTAATACCCCTTTCTTCTTAAGGTTTACATAGAAAATTCATAAGTACCTATTTGTCACTAAAAACGTTGCACGTCCGGATTCTCTGAGCATTTCAAGCATGGGAACTATTGAAGGATCTTCATTAATATACCTGAGATAAAATTTATACCGAAAAAATGACCAAGTCAGAATAATTACATCAAAAAATTCATATACACTACGAGAAATTTAGGGGACAACATGTTTTACAAAGGGTCATTACACTGAGTCTGAAATCTCACCACCCAAACAAAATTGTTCATTTATTTCTCACTTTAATAGGTTAGCAATTTTATGTTATACCTTTTTGGATCTTTAGCAACCATTTGCTTCAATGTTCCATCACGGTGGCACAAATCAACTGCAGCTCTAACATCTTTGTACATGCGAGCATAGCTGGAAGGAACATTCAAAAAGAATACATGCATGTAGTGAAAAACACTCATATTAGTAATTATTTACTGCCGATTGGAGGGTTTCAAGACAAACTACGATTGCAGCAGTCCTAATATGGTTTCATCTTGAAAATAGAAACAAAAAGCATACAAAAGTTTGGCCAAAAAAATAAATAAATAACTGAAGTAAAAATAAGACTTACTCAACACTTTCTTGAATCTTTCCAGGATTGTCATCCTTAAAATCAACCAGTTGAGCAAACAAGTAGGCTTCCGCAAGTGAAAAAAGTGTATCAATTAAAGCATAGTCAGGCTCATCAAAAGAATCACGAACTAATGTATTTCCATAGGTCCCCACTTTATCTTCTTTTGACAACTCTTTAAATCCATGGTAGGCAACTTTCACATACTTATGACGATCCATCTAAATACATACAGCCAATAGTTCAACAACCAAACAGGAGTTAAAAGTTTCATCATAGTTAGCTAGTATATTTCATCATTGAAAAAGAAAATGTGTTCAGTGTAACCTTCAAGATATTGCCTCTTTTTTTGTCAAGAACCAAGCCCCGGACCATGTATTTCCAGTCAAAGGACCAATTTAGCAACTGCAGCAGAGGTAAAGCTTTTAGCCCTAAATAACCAGGCAGAAGCAGCAGCAGCAACAACAAGAAGAACGTCATAATATAATTTGATTATACCCATGGAGAACAGTAGAATAAACAAAATCCTTTACCAAAGTGATCCCCAACAGCATTTTCATCATTGTTGCTACAGGAAGAAAAATGATCAAACATGGAAAGAAGTGCTACATAAATTAATTGGACAAACCTCACGAGGATATCCCAAATCATAAACCAACTTTTTAATAGTGCCTTGATAAGCAAGAGATTCAAACGTTTCAGGCTTGTATTGAGCCAGAGTATAATCCATGTCAAATCCCACAGCAACGATGTTCTTCATGTTCAGTGACCGGTTACAAAAGATCTGCTTGCGTATATCAGTTTTACATCCATGCTCAGGAAATGATGACCATACATGTGGCTTTGCTCCATTACCAGCAGCAGGCAAATCCACTAAACTTTGGTCATGTACACCAATACCATTGTTCCCATCCATTGGATGTCTAGAATGCAAGTGATTAGCTCCTGATAGATTTAAGCCATTACAAAGAATTATACTCAGGCAGGCATTACATTTGAATCACTTTGGTATAGATAACAACCACAGGGTGTTAAAATGAACCTAAAGAACTTTCCACACTCTTGGTCTTCAAACCAGACATCTTCATACCAAAAAGACAACAATTAGCGGTTTCATTGAAATGAAAACTGCTACATGTTAATCAGATAGACATATATTTATACAGGATAACTGAGATTAATTCAGTCTCTTAGAACTAAGAAGTACATATACATTAGATGATTCAGCACAAAATTATGCAGCAACAAACCCTGAAACTTTAATTACTCTCACAAGTTAAACTGCAAAAGAACAAGATGGCGAGACCTCACAAAAATAACATTAATAGAAAGAACTTTGGACATCTTACCTTTTAGTTTCGAAAGAATTAAAAGCGCACAATGCACTAGGCTATGTTCCAACTCTAGGAATTCCCCAAGCTAGGCTCCAAGAAACACCTAGAAATTCAACTTCTGAAATTAACAAAAGCAATTCTCTAAGTTCTCCTACTTCCTACTATAATCTAATATTTCCCACCACCAATCCATAATGAAGACTTGACCGAACTAGAGACTTGCTTAAAACAAACAACGCAAGGCGACACCAAAAAATCTTAGAGCGCAAGAAAACGGAAACTCGGAAATCGAGGCAAACGAGAGGGAAAAACGAAAACGAAAAAACCGAACCTCTTGAGGTGGCGTTGGCGAGAGAGCGAGGCGGTTTTGCGGAGATTCCAGAAGAGAATCGAAGGCGGGAAGAGAAAAGAGGCGCGAGCTGATAGGAAGAGAAGGTTGAGAGAGAAAAGAGCGATAAAGGCTTCTTCGGTATTCGCATGGCGAAGTGATTGTTAAATAGGCATAGGCATGGTGATGATGATGGTGGTCGTGGAGGTGGAAACCGCGATTGCGAGGGAATCAGATTCTGCAAAACGAGCGTTTCAGGTGCAAATGCAATTACAGCTAGGAAATGCAGCTGCACCAGCATTTACCTTACCACTTAATATTCAATCTTAGTTGGAAAATTGGATTTCGATTTTTGGAAGGTATATCACACATGGCACCGCATTAGGAAAGGATTATTCCTCCCCTAGAATTGGATATAAATGAATAATAATCACTCACTGGTCACTATTGTACTAAATTAATTCATTTTCAGGAAGGAATTAATTCCCCCTTTCCTTAGTGGCTATTTATTACTTCTAGCATTGTATTTGTCTACTATGATGATTCATCTTCCTTAGACAATATTAGTGCTTTGGTGGGTTGGGAAAATGTGCGACGTTGGTGGAGAAATAAAGAAGGGTAGAGAAGAGAGAAGAGGGTGGTTCCGTTTCGTGAGTTTAGACTTGGGATTTGAGATGATGATGGTGATGCCACGTGGAGGACCACGAGGGAGCCGTGCTGGTAAGAGCTTTTTTGCATTTTTCTACTCAATTTTTCTGGTTCTGCCGTGGATAAGTAAATCCCGGCCACAATTTTTGGGAAACTAATAATAAAAATAAAGTGACCAAAAATAAAAAACTACTCAAATCAAAATCGGAATCATACGATACTAATGCCTTTTTATTTCCATCTTTATTTAATCGCTTGTGCCACGAGCAACACAAGTTTTGCGCATGTGATGTGATAACAATACATCTACATCATGATATGGACTAATCTATTATTGTTTTTCCTTTTTCTTATTTTTTTTCTTGGTAATAAACGAGGCAATCTATCACTGTTAATATTGGAAATATTGATTAGAGTGATGTTACGTGGTCCGGTCTCCGTTGCCTGAAAATGGTTTAATGTACAATAATTAATCACAATTTGAAACTGTATCAACGTTGCGTTCTTCTCTCATAGAGCATAATTGATCATGACTGGTAGTACTGTAGCACGTATAGATTGTCTTAACCAGCAATATAGGCTTCTTGTATGAGCAATAAAGAGGATTTCTTCTGGAAAAGAAAAAAAATCATTATTTCTCATAACAAATTTTCCATCTTTATTTTTTGAGATTCAGTTTTTTGGACGCAGCAATACCTTCACCTAATACATCAACGAACTTACAGAAATGAGCAGTGAATTTTATGAAAAGTAACAAGTTTGCCTTTAGTGCAGCGAATTTTGTGTAACTTAGATAAACCGCATGGTCCCGCCTCTCTCATTTCTCACTCCAATTTAAAAAAAAAAAACCTCTTCTTCTTGTCATTTTTTCTTCCTATATTTTACTTCTTCTCTCCTTTCATCTCATGTCAATTTTCAAGTAACTTTTTTAAATTAATTTTGTATTTTAAATTATTTTTTATTACAAAATTTATTTAATGTTATTTTTTAAGATTAAATAAATATTTTTAAAAATTATTGTTAAGTATAATTATTTAGAGATAATTATTTAGAAATATAGAGTTAATTATTTTGAGTTAATAATTTAAAAATATAGCAATAACTATTTATACTTAATTATTTAGAAATTTTGTTATAATTATTTTGGGTTAATAATTTAGAAATATAGAGATAATTATTTTGAGTTATATACTTAGAAATATAGATATAATTATTTAAAAATTAGTGGTAAGTATTAGAGATATTTTATTGATTATTTTTTTTTTTTGAAGTAAAAAAGCTCAATATAATAAGGTAGAGCAACAACAGAACAAAAAGAAAACTAAACAGCAAGTATAAAAGTTCAATTTATAGTCATCTCCGACATTGCCATCAACAACCATTAGGATTAACTCTATTCCACTCTTCGTAGCTCATAAGCGACCTATTGATAGCTTCCGCTACTCCTGCTTTTTTACTCCTGAAAATTCTTTTATTCCTTTCTATTCATATATGTCAAATGATAGCAAAAAAGCCAATTAACCACCTTTTACGCTCCTCCTTTCTTACAAGCACTCCTGTTCAACTCTCAAAATGTTGCTTAATTGTCTTTAGAATAACCCACAATCTACCATAGTTAAACAACCACGTACACCACACCTGCCAAGTAAATTCACAACCAAGAAACAAGTGATGAAAATCTTCAACATCCTTTTTCATAATACACACACACACACACTATCATGTTGATCAATAACGCCTAACCTACATAATCTCTCCTTAGTATTGACTCTACCAACTAACACAAATAAGATGAATAACTCAATTCGTGGAAGTACTAAACCTCTCCAAATAGAACTAGTGAAACTATAGCTTGTAATATCCTTTAGAAGTATTTTCGCCTGCAAAACCTGTACAAAGGATTAGTAAACTAAACGCCTGATTTATCAAATTTCCACACCAGTCGATTCTCTCTTTCAGTTGTTAAGTTGATTGACTGTAGAACTCCATAAAGTTGGTTAACTAGTTCCAACTTCTATTGGAATAGTTTCCTTCTCTATTGAAAGTTCTATATCCACTCAAATCCATCCCAAAACTTATAATCTCCTATAACAGAACTGTTCTGATTTGAAATCGAGAAAAACCTTGGAAAATGTCCTTCAACACACTACTTGATAACTAATTGTCCTCCTAAAATCGGACTCTTCTACCTTTCCCTACCTCTAGAGATAAACGCTGGATCATCTTATCTCTCACCTCCCGCTCCTTTATCTGCAACTGACATATATTCTTCCATGGACCTCCTCTTGTAGGTACAGACTGGTGAAAAGACAATACATTAGGATTTAAATTATTAAAAGAACACACAATCTTTTTCCATAATGGACAATCATCTTTAGAGAACCGCCACCACTATTTGAATAAAAGAGCAATATTCTGAATTACTGCATCTCCCACTCCACACTTCCTACTCTTTTTTTTTTTAGCTTGTACTATTTCTCATTCACTAAGGGTATCCCATGTTTGATATCCTTGTTACTCCATGGAAATCTCCTCTGCAATGAAATTAACTTCTCTGCCACTGTTTTTGGCATTTCGTATAAGATGAGATAATACACTGGCAGATTATTAAGCTTTGATTAATAAGAACCTGCTTACCAACTTTATTTAACGTTTTCACTTTCCACAAATTGAATTTCTCTTTCACCTTGTCTATAATCGATTTTCAGGTCTTGACAAGTCTCAGATTTGCTCCCAGTGGAACACCAAAATATTTAACTAGTAAGGATGCTTCTTTACACCCCAACAATTTGCACATTCTCCGCGTCCACTCCCGCTCACAATTAACTGGAATCAAGTTGGATTTATCAAAATTAATACTTAGCCTAGACATCACCTTAGAACGCCACAAAAGTATCGCGTAATTTTTTATTGTGTCCTCATCCTGTGGACAGTACAGGATGGTGTCATTTACAAACTGTAAGTAAGACAATTTAATATTGTCATTTCCAACCAATAATGGAGAAATCCTGTTATTCCTCGCAGCCTTACCTACCATCGTATGGAGCACATCAACAACAAGAACAAAGAGAAAAGGGGAAAGAGGATCACCTTGCCTTAAGCCTTGTTCCATCTTGAAGAATTTATATGGTGAACCATTTATCAAAATTGACATAGACGCTGAGCAAACACACTCCTTGACCCACCTTTACCATCTATTACCAAAACGTATCTTCTGAAGGACAATATCTACAAAACTCCACTTGAATCTTCATAAATCCACATTTCATGGTATTTATCTGTTTAAATGAATGAAATTCATCGATATTTCTCACATTTATTTATTAAAATAGCATAGTTTTGTGAATTTCTCCTAATTGTGCTTAATGATTTAAAACATACTTTCAGGCTCTTAAATTGCTAAATTTAATTCACTTTAATTTCATTGGATGCCTTGATTTATTTGTTGAGTGATTTCAGGCTTAGAAGGCAAGGATGGCTTGAAGAAGTGAAGAAAAAGCATGCAAAAGTGGAGAATTCATGAAGAAATGGAGATTGGAGATTATCATAGTCATGCGTACGCATGCCTTATGCATACACATGAATCCCAAGTTACGTGTACGCATGAATCTCAAGTCGCGCGTATGTATGGCAGATGTGTACGCATGACTGTCAGCACGTGATTTACTTAAAATGGCACGTGGGTTGTGATTTCAGGGCTTTCTTGGGCCTAATCTAACTCATTTCTGAAGCATTTGAAGCTATTCTTAAGATGGATCAAAGGGGAGCCATTAGTCTAGTTTAAATCATTGTTTAGGTTAGAATTCTAGAGAGAGAAGTTCATATTTCTCTCTAGAATTTAGGGTTCTTAGGTTAATTTCTTCTTAGATTTAGGTTTTAATTCTTGTTTCAGTTTAATTCTCTTTATAGTTTCTTTTTCTAGTATCTTAATTTGCCTAGTTTCTCTTGTTAATTTATCTACTTTGCTACCTTTTAGTTTATGAACAATTGTCAATTTTCAATTTCCTTTAATGCAATTTGTTATTTTATATTTTCTTGATGCTTGTTTAAGTTATTGTTATTATTTTCTTGCATTTGGTAGCGTTATATTTTTTATTATTGCAATTTAATATGCTTTTCTTTTATGCCTTCTAGGTGTTTAATAAAATGCTTGATTTAACTTTAGAGTAGATTTTTGTATTCTTGGCTTGAAAATTGGAAATTAGGTAACTGGTGTACGAAATTGTAAATCACACTTTTCACAACTCGTACAACTAACCAGCAAGTACACCGGGTCATCCAAGTAATACCTTACGTGAGTAAGGGTCGATCCCACGGAGATTGCCGACTTGAAGCAAGCTATGGTTATCTTATTATTCTTAGTCAGGATATCAATAATGGTTCTTAGTTTAAATTGCGAAAAATAAAAGAACATGAAATAAATACTTGTTATCCAGTAATGGAGAATGGGTTGGAGTTTTGGAGATGCTCTATCTTCTGAATCTCTGCTTTCCTACTATCTTCTTCTTCACGCATGCAAGGCTCCTTCCATGGCAAGCTGTATGTTAGTGGATCACCGTTGTCAATGGCTACCATCCGTCCTTTCAGTGAAAAAGGTCCATATACATGGCTAATCATCTATCGGTTCTCCTTGTGATGGAATAGAATCCAGTGATCCTTTTGCGTCTGTCACTATGCCCAACATTCGTTAGTTTGAAGCTCTTCACAGTCATCCCATCCTAGATCCTACTCAGAATACCACAGACAAGGTTTAGACTTTTCGGATCTCAAGAATACTGCCAATTGATTCTAACTTATACCATGAAGACTCTGGTCTCACGGTTTGAATGCTCTGTTGACAGGAGATGCAGTCAAACTCGTGAACCAGGAACCCAAGAGATAACACTCAATCTAAGGTAGAACGAAAGTGATTGTCAGACACGCATTCATAGGTTAAAAATGGTGATGAGTGTCACGGATCATCACATTCATCATGTTTAAGTGCGAGTGAATATCTTAGAATAGAATCAAGCATGATTGAATAGAAAATAGAAGTAATTGTATTAATCCATCGAGACACAGCAGAGCTCCTCACCCCCAACTATGGGGTTTAGAGACTCATGTCGTAGAAGATACAAATTTAGATGTAAAATGTCATGAGGTACTGAATGAATCTCTAAAAGTAGTTTTTATACTCAACTAGTAACCTAGGTTTACAGAAAATGAGTAAACTAAGATAGATAGTGCAGAAATCTACTTCCGCGGCGCACTTGGTGTGTGCTTGGGCTGAGCATTGAAGCTTCCATGTGTAGAGACTATTCCTGGCATTTAACTCCAGCTTTTGTGCCAGTTTGGGCGTTTAACTCCAGCTTTTAGCCCAGTTCTGGCATTTAACGCCAGAATAAGGTAGAAAGTTGGTGTTAAACGCCAGTTTGCATCATCAAAACTCGGGCAAGTATGGACTATTAAATACTGCTGGAAAGCCCAGGATGTCTACTTTCCAACTCAATTGAGAGCGCATCAATTGGGCTTCTGTAGCTCCAGAAAATCCATTTCGAGTGCAGGAAGGTCAGAATCCAACAGCATCTGTAGTCCTTTTTCAGCCTCTGAATCAGATTTTTGTTCAGGTCTCTCAATTTCAGCCAGAAAATACCTAAAATCACAGAAAAACACACAAACTCATAGTAAAGTCCAGAAATGTGATTTTTGCATAAAAACTAATAAAAATATACTAAAAAGTTGCTAGATCCTACTAAAAATTATATTAAAATATCCCAAAAAGCGTATAAAATATCCGCTCATCACAACACCAAACTTAAACTGTTGCTTGTCCTCAAGCAACTAGATAAAAAAATGGGATAGAAAGAAAATCAAGAGGCAATAACATCTCAGAGTTTTATATGAAGCTCAAATTCTCATTAGATGAGCGGGACTAGTAGCTTTTTGGTTTCTGAACAGTTTTGGCATCTCAATTTATCCTTTGAAGTTCAGAATGATTGGCATCTATAGGGACTCAAAATTCAGATAGTGTTATTGATTCTCCTAGTTTAGTATGTTGATTCTTGAACACAGTTACTTTATGAGTCTTGGTCGTGGCCCTAAACACTTTGTTTTCTAGTATTACCATAGGATACATAAATGCCACAGACACATAACTGGGTGAACCTTTTCAGATTGTGACTCAGCTTTGCTAAAGTCTCCAACTAAAGGTGTCTAGAATTCTTAAGCACACTCTTTTTTGCCTTGGATCACGACTTTAACCACTCAGTCTCATGTTTCTCACTTGGACCTGCATGCCACAAGCACATGGTTAGGGACAGCTTGATTCAGCCACTTAGGCCAGGATTTTATTCCTTTGGACCCTCCTATCCATTAATGCTCAAAGCCTTGGATCCTTTTTACCCTTGCCTTTTGGTTTAAAGGGCTATTGGCTTTTTCTGCTTGCTTTTTCCTTTTCTTTTATTTATTATTTTTTTCGCCATTTTTTTCGCAAGCTTTTGTTTTTCACTGCTTTTTCTTACTTCAAGAATCAATTTTATGATTTTTCAAATTATCAACAACATTTCTCCTTCTTCATAATTCCTTCAAGAGCCAACAATTTTAACATTCATAAACTTCACTATAAAAAATATGCACTGTTCAAGCATTCATTCAGAAAACAAAAAGTATTGCCACCACATATAAATAATTTGAATTTTTCTTATTAAGAACTCGAAAAAAATGCCTCCTTATTCTAAAAAATCTACTATTTTATTCATGTTTAATGATGATGAAAAAAATAAATTATAGCTTACTTGGAGATGATAAAAAAAATACTAATTACTACTATTCATGTGACTCCTAAGGTAGCTCTCTAATAGCAGAAGTTATCACAGAGTTAAGATTAGGACTCAACAACCTTTATTTTAGGAGATGGATGCTCCTTCAATCTGTGGTGTGTCTGGTCCTTCAAGGGACAGCTTCTGGTGCTTCAGCTACTGTAGTTCACGCCCTTGTTTCTCATGTTCCTTAAGCAGCTTGCAGAGCATGCTATTTTGATTTTGTTGTTCTTCCTTAACTTGATCTATGGCTTCTTACAGCTTGGTGATAGATGCTTCTAGGCGGGTCCAGTAGTCAATTTGAGGGA
This sequence comes from Arachis hypogaea, assembly GCF_003086295.3. NCBI lineage: Eukaryota > Viridiplantae > Streptophyta > Magnoliopsida > Fabales > Fabaceae > Arachis > Arachis hypogaea. The sequence continues at coordinate 626,204 of NC_092043.1, read as the reverse complement.
TTTTTGAGAGGAACTCCTGCACCCGCCTTTTGATGGAGTTATCTGGCACTTGTTGTCCATCCATTGACTTCTTGGTGATTGGGTGGTCGACTGGGATATATTCATCCACTTCCATCTTTACCCCAACATCTTTACATAGCAGAGAGATTAAGCTTGGGTAAGCCAATTTAGCGTCAGTAGAGTTCTTGTTTGTAATTGTGTAAAGCTCACAAGAAATCAGATGATGAATCTCCACTTTGTTTCCCAGCATAATGCAATGGATCATCACTGCTCTTTTGACAGTGACTTCAAAGCGGTTGCTGGTGGGCAGTATAGAACGCCCAATGAAGTCCAACCAGCCCCTAGCGACTGGTTTGAGATCTCCTCTCTTGAGTTGATTTGGGACACCCTTTGTGTTGGTTATCCACTTGGTTCCAGGGATGCATATGTCCTCTAGAACTTGGTCCAAGCGCTTATCTAATCTCACCATTCTCCTATTAAAGGATTCTGGATCATCTTGTAGTTGAGGCAGCTTGAAGACCTCTCTTATTCTGTCCAGGTGGAAGTAAATAATCTTCGCTCTGACCATAGTTCGAAAGGTATAGAAGGCGGTTCCATTCATTCTCTGCTTATCTATTTGCCACAGATTTGAGTAGAATTCCTGAACCATGTTTCTACCCACCTTTGTCTCAGGATTAGCTAGAATTTCCCAGCCCCTATTTCGAATATGTTCTTGGATCTCTGGATATTTGTCTTTTTTCAGATCGAATTTAACTTCCGGGATCACTGACCTTAGACCCATTATTTTGTGGTAATGGTCTGCATGTTTTTTGGTTAAGAACCTCTCTTGATTCCAAAGTGGTTTTGGAGTGTTCTCTTTCTTGCCTCTTGAAGTGGTTTGTTTTCCCTTAGGAGCCATGATCTTAGTGAATCTTTGCTCAGTGATCACAAAAAACACACCAAACATAGAGGTTTGCTTGTCCTCAAGCAAAAAAAAGGAAGGAGAGGAATAGGAGGAGAAGCAAATTCGAGTTGTGGAGGAGAGAGGGTGGCCGAATGTGAATTTAAAAGGGAGGGGGTGGGCAAAAATTTTGAAAAAAATATGTAATTTTAAAATTGAAAAGATATGAGAGAGTTTTGAAAAACATAAATCTAAATTTGAAAAGATAGTATGATGAGTTGAAAAAGATTTGAAAAGATATTAAAAAGATAGATGAGTTTTGAAAAAGATTTGAAAAGAAATTAAAAAGATATATGAATTTTGAAAAAGATTTGAAAAGAAGTTGAAGAAGAATGAAGAAAGATTTTTAGGATTAAGAATTTTTTTTTTGAAATTGAAAAATGAGAATTTGTAACATGTTCATGCAAGAAATTATGGATGAAAACAGAAAAATTTAAAAAAAATTGAGTTGGAAACAAAACTTCCTCCCCTCCACATTCCTGGCGTTAAAGGCCCAGAATGGCATCCATTCTGGCGTTTAACGCCCAATTGTTGCTTGTTTTCGGCGTTTAATGCCCAGCCAGGTACCCTGACTGGCGTTAAATGCCAAAAAGCCTTTGTCACTGGGCATTTTTCTAAACGCCCAAGATGCTGCAATTCTAGCATTAAACACCCAGAATGGTACCTATTCTGGCGTTAAACGCCCAGAATGGTGCTCATTCTGGCGTTTAACGCCCAAAGATGCCTCTTACTAGTATTTTCGTGCCAGTGAGCTCCTTTTCTCTGCTTCCTGCTCTGAATCCTTCTCTAACTCTGTGAACTCCTGTAATTGAGAATTAATCTTGAAGATAATTTATATCAAACTCCTATAATTATTATTTAAATAACAAATAAACTATGCCAATGGCTGGGTTGCATCCCAGCAAGCGCTTCTTTGTTGTCTTTAGCTGGACCTTACTGAGCTTTAATCTAGTCTCAGTTTTGAGCATTCTTGCTCAACATTGCTTTTAAGATAATGCTTGACTCTCTGTCTATTAACAATAAACTTTTTGTCAGAGTCAATATCTTGAAGCTCTACATATCCATATGGTGACACACTTGTAATCACATATGATCCTCCCCACCGGGATTTTAATTTCCCAGGGAATAGTCTAAGCCTAGAGTTAAACAGTAGAACCTTTTGTCTTGGCTCAAAGACTCTGGATGACAGTTTTTCGTCATGCCACCTTTTTACTTTCTCCTTGTAAATTTTTGCATTTTTGAAAGCATTGAATCTGAATTTCTCTAGCTCATTCAGCTGGAGCAATCTTTTCTCTCCAGCTAATTTGGCATCAAAGTTTAGGAATCTGGTTGGCCAGTAGGCTTTATGCTCCAGTTCCACGGGCAGGTGACAGGCCTTCCCATACACAAGCTAGTATGGAGAAGTTCTTATAGGAGTCTTGAATGCTGTTCTGTATGCCCATAGAGCATCATCCAAGCTCTTTGCCCAATTCTTTCTACGGGCAATTACAATCCATTCCAGGATTCTATTTAGTTCTCTATTAGAGACTTCAGCTTGCCCATTTATCTGTGGATGATATGGAGTTGCCACATTGTGGCTAATTCCATATCTGACCATAGCAGAGTAAAGCTGTTTATTACAGAAATGAGAGCCTCCATCACTGATTAGTATTCTAGAGACACCAAATCTGCTAAAGATATGTTTCTGGAAGAACTTCAGCACTGTCTTAGTATCATTATGGGTTGCAATTGCCTCTACCCATTTAGATACATAGTCTACTGCCACCAGAATATAAGTGTTTGAGTATGATGGTGGGAAAGGCCCCATGAAGTCAATACCCCATACGTCAAACAACTCAATCTCTAAGATCCCTTGTTGAGGCATGGCATAACCATGAGGTAGATTACCAGCTCTCTGGCAACTGTCATAGTTACGTACAAACTCTCGGGAGTCTCTATAGAGGGTGGGCCAGTAGAAGCCACATTACAGGACTTTTGTGGCTGTTCACTCACCTCTGAAATGTCCTCCATATTGTGAGCCATGGCAATGCCATAGGATCTTCTGTGCCTCTTCTCTAGGCACGCATCTACGGATTATTCTGTCTGTGCATCTCTTAAAGAGATATGGTTCATCCCACAAGTAGTACTTTGCATCAGAAATTAATTTTTTCTTTTGCTGCTGATGTACTCCTTGGGTATGAATCTCACAGCCTTATAGTTTACGATGTCTGCAAACCATGGTACATCCTAAATGGCAAAGAGTTGCTCATCCGGAAGGGTTTCAGAGATCTCAGTAAGGGAGAAGGGACACCCCTTCTACTGGTTCTATCCGGGATAGGTTATCTGCTACTTGGTTCTCTGCCCTTTTTCTGTCTCTTATCTCTATATCAAACTCTTGCAGAAGTAACACCCATCTTATGAGCCTGGGTTTTGAATCCTGCTTTGTGAGTAGGTATTTAAGAGCAGCATGGTCAGTATACACAATCACTTTTGATCCTACTAAATAGGATCTGAACTTGTCAATGGCATAAACCACTGCAAGCAACTCTTTTTCTGTGGTTGTATAGTTCTTCTGTGCATCATTTAGAACATGGCTGGCATAGTAAATGATGTGCATAAGCTTGTTATGCCTCTGTCCTAATACTGCACCAATAGCATAGTCACTGGCATCACACATTAATTCGAATGGTAATGTCCAGTCTGGTGTAGAAATGACAGGTGATGTGACCAACTTAGCCTTCAGAGTCTCAAAGGCCTGCAAACATTCCATATCAAAGATAAATGGCATGTCAGCAGCTAGCAAATTGCTCAAAGGTTTTTTAATTTTTGAAAAATCCTTTATAAACCTCCTATAGAATCCTGCATGCCGTAGAAAACTTCTGAATGCCTTAAAATTGGCAGGTGGTGGTAATTTTTCAATTACCTCTACCTTAGCTTGATCTACCTCTATTCCCTTGTTCGAAATTTTGTGCCCAAGGACAATTCCTTCAGTCATCGTAAAGTAACATTTTTCCCAGTTTAAAACCAGGTTAGTCTCTTGGCACCTTTTCAGAACACGTGCTAGATGATCAAGACAGGAGTTGAATGAGTCTCCAAATACTGAGAAGTCATCCATGAAGACTTCCAGAAATTTTTCCACCATATTAGAGAAAATAGAAAGCATGCATCTCTGAAAGGTTGCAGGTGCATTGCACAGACCAAATGGCATCCTTCTGTAGAGAAATACTTCAGATGGACAGGTGAATGCTGTCTTTTCTTGATCCTGGGGATCTACTGCAATTTAGTTGTAACCTGAATAGCCATCCAAAAAGCAGTAATAGTCATGACCTGCTAGTCTTTCTAGCATTTGGTCTATGAATGGTAAAGGAAAATGATCCTTTCTGGTGGCTGTATTGAGTCTTCTGTAGTCAATACACATACGCCACCCTATAACTGTTCTCGTAGGAAGCAGTTCATTCTTTTCATTATGAACCACTATCATGCCTCCCTTTTTGGGTACAACTTGGACAGGGCTCACCCAGGGACTATCAGAAATAGGATAAATAATCCCAGCCTCTAGTAATTTAGTGACCTCTTTCTGCACCACCTCCTTCATGGCTGGATTCAGCCGCCTTTGTGGTTGAACCACTGGTTTGGCATTATCCTCCAGTAGGATCTTGTGCATGCATCTGGCTGGGCTAATGCCCTTAAGATCACTAATGGACCACCCAAGAGTTGTCTTGTGTGTCCTTAGCACCTGAATTAGTGCTTTCTCTTCCTGTGGCTCTAAAGCAGATCTTATGATTACATGAAAAGTGTCACCTTCTCCCAGAAATGCATATTTCAGGGATGATGGTAGTGGTTTGAGCTCGGGTTTAGGAGGTTTCTCCTTTTCCTGAGGAGTTTTCAGAGGTTCTTTTATTTCCTCTGGTTCCTCTAGATCAGGTTGAACATCTTTAAAGATGTCCTCTAGCTCTGATTTGAAACTCTCAGCCATACTGGTCTCCTTTACCAGGGAGTCAATAATATCAACACTCATGCAGTCCTTTGATGTGTCTGGATGCTTCATTGCTTCAACAGCATTCAGCCTAAACTCATCCTCATTGACTCTCAGGGTCACTTTCCCTTTTTGGATGTCAATGAGGGTTCGTCTAGTTGCTAGGAAAGGTCTTCCTAGAATGAGGGTTGCACTTTTGTGCTCCTCCATCTCCAGTATTATAAAGTCAATGGGAAAGACAAATGGCCCAACTGTGACAATCAGGTCCTCAATTACGCCTGATGGATATTTAATGGAGCCATCAGTAAGTTAAAGACAAATCCGAGTTGGTTTGACCTCTTCAGTCAAGTCAAGCTTTCTGATAATGGATGCAGGGATTAGGTTGATACTTGCCCCAAGATCACATAGAGCTGTCTTGGTACAAGTACCCTTCAATGTACATGGTATCATAAAGCTCCCAAGATCCTTAAGCTTCTTTGGTAAGATCTTTAAGATGACTGCACTGCATTCTTCAGTGAGAAAGACTTTTTCAGTTTCTCTCCAATCCTTCTTATGACTTAAGATCTCTTTCATGAACTTAGCATAAGAAGGTATTTGCTTAAGTGCCTCTACAAACGGAATCTTGATTTCAAGAGTCCTGAGATAGTCTGCAAAGCGGGCAAATTGTTTATCCTGTTCTGCTTGGTGGAGTTTCTGAGGATAAGGCATTTTAGCTTTGTATTCTTTAACCTTGGTTGCTGCAGGTTTATTTCCTACAGAGGCAGGTTGAGAAGCCTTCTTGAGGGAGTTATTATCAGCACTTATAGGTGTCTGATCCCTCATTGGCATTTGAACGCCAGGATAGAAGGAGGAATGGGCGTTTAACACCAGATTCCTACCTTTTTCTGGCGTTTGAACGCCAGAACTGGACATGGGTTGGGCGTTTAACGCCAACTTTTCACCCCTTTTTTGGCGTTTGAACGCCAGAACTGGGCATCCACTGGGCGTTAAACGCTAGTTTTTCACCCTTTTCTGGCATTTGAACGCCAGAATTAATCCTCTCTGGGCTCTTAATGTCCTCAGAGGAACGTTGGGTGGCAGTTTGCTCATCCTCTGTCAGTTGTTCTTTTCCTGGCTTTCTGCTGCTTTGAGTTGAGGTATTTAATGTTTTTCCACTTCTTAATTGAACTGCTTGGCACTTTTCTGTTATCTGTTTTGATAACTGCTGTTTTATCTAATTCAATTGTGATTCCATATCCTTATTAGCATTTTTGGTTTCTTGTAGCATCTCCTTAAATTCTGCTAACTGTTTTGTTATAAAAGATAGTTGCTGATTGAGTTCAGCAACTTGTTCCTGAGGACTAAAGTCAGTTGATACTACCTTAGCTTCTTCTTTTATGAAGGACTCACTATTTAAGAACAGATGCTGATTTCTAGCAATCGTATCTATAAGCTCTTGAGCCTTTTCAATCATCTTTCTCATGTGTATAGATCCACTAGCTGAGTGGTCTAGAGATAACTGAGCTTTTTCTGTAAGCCCGTAGTAGAAGATGTCTAACTGCACCCACTCTGAAAACATTTCAGAGGGGCATTTCCTTAGCATCTCTCTGTACCTCTCCTAGGCATCATAAAAATATTCATGATCCTCTTGGTTAATGCCTTGAATATCCAGCCTTAACTGTGTCATCCTTTTTGGAGGGAAATATTGATTCAGGAACTTGTCTGATAACTGTTTTCATGTTCTTATGCTGGCGTTGGGTTGGTTATTTAACCACCTCTTAGCTTGGTCTTTTACAGAAAATGGGAACAGCAATAATCTATAGACATCTTGATCCACTTTCTTATCACGTACTGTGTCAGCAATTTGTAAGAATTGCGCCAGAAACTCAGTAGGCTCTTCCTGTGGAAGACCGAAATACTGGCAGTTTTACTGCACCATGATAATGAGATAAGGATTTAGCTCAAAAGTGTTAGCTCTTATGGGGGGTATACAGATACTACTCCCATATGAAGCAGTAGTGGGGTTAGCATATGACCCCAGAGTCCTTCTGGACTGTTCATTTCTACTTAGGTCCATGATGGAGAAAGGGAGATGATGTGGATTGTAGAAAAAAAAATTATTCTTTTATTTATTTATTTATTATTAATTTTTTTAAATACCAAAATTAAAAAAAAGAGAAATAAAAGGAAATCGAAAACTAAAATAATTAATTAATTAAAAAGATTTTGAAAAATTTTGTAGAATATTTTCGAAAAATAGAGAGGGAAAAATTAGTTAGGAAGTTTTGAAAAAGATATGATTTTAAAAATTTTGACCAAGTTAACCCAAGGGATTCAAAATTTTATGAGGAATTAAAAGAAAAGATATTTTTTATTTTTGAATTTAATGTGGAGAGAGAAAAATAACTAAATGATACCAAACTTGAAATTTTTTAGATTAAAACATTGGAAACAAACTAGAAAACTTTAAATGTCAAGATGAACACTAAGAACACTTTGAAGATCAAGATGAGCACCAAGAACAAATTCTGAAAATTTTAAAAAAAATAAGAACACACAAAACACCAAACTTAGAATTTTAGAAAACCAAACACAATTTTTTTCGAAAATTAGAAGGAAAAGCACAAAGAGGACACCAAACTTAAAACATGAAGCTAAACTCAAACAAAAGACTCAAATTTAGTGACTCTAAACCAACAAAATAAATTATTCCTAATATAAGCAACAAGATAAACCTTCAGTTGTCCAAACTCGAACAATCCCCAGCAACGGCGCCAAAAACTTGGTGCACGAAATTGTAAATCACACTTTTCACAACTCGTACAACTAACCAGCAAGTGCACTGGATCGTCCAAGTAATACCTTACGTGAGTAAGGGTCGATCCCACGGAGATTGTCGGCTTGAAGCAAGCTATGGTTATCTTATTATTCTTAGTCAGGATATCAATAATGGTTCTTAGTTTTAATTGTAAAAAATAAAAGAACATGAAATAAATACTTGTTATGCAGTAATGGAGAATGGGTTAGAGTTTTGGAGATGCTCTGTCTTCTGAATCTCTGCTTTCCTACTATCTTCTTCTTCACACATGCAAGGCTCCTTCCATGGCAAGATGTATGTTGGTGGATCACCGTTGTCAATGGGTACCATCCGTCCTTTCAGTGAAAAAGGTCCATATACATGGCTAATCATCTGTTGGTTCTCACTTGTGCTGGAATAGGATCCAGTGATCCTTTTGCGTCTGTCACTACGCCCAACATTCGTGAGTTTGAAGCTCTTCACAGTCATCCCATCCCAGATCCTACTCGGAATACCACAAACAAGGTTTAGACTTTCCGGATCTCAAGAATACTGCCAATTGATTCTAGCTTATACCACGAAGACTCTGGTCTCACGGGTTGAACGCTTTGTTATCAGGAGATGAAGTCAAACTCGTAAACTAAGAACCCAAGAGATACACACTCAATCTAAGGTAGAATGGAAGTGGTTGTTAGGCACGCGTTCATAGGTTGAGAATGGTGATGAGTGTCACAGATCATCACATTCATCATGTTTAAGTGCGAGTGAATATCTTAGAATAGAATCAACCGTGATTGAATAGAAAACAGAAGTAATTGTATTAATCCATCGAGACACAGCAAAGCTCCTCACCCCCAACCATGGGGTTTAGAGACTCATACCGTAGAAGATACAAATTCCGATGTAAAATATCATGAGGTACTGAATGAATCTCTAAAAGTAGTTTTTATACTCAACTAGTAACATAGGTTTACAAAAAATGAGTAAACTAAGATAGATAGTGCAGAAATCCACTTCCGGGGCCCACTTGGTGTGTGCTTGGGATGAGCATTGAAGCTTCCATGTGTAGAGACTATTCCTGGCATTTAACTTCAACTTTTGTGCCAGTTTGGGCGTTTAACTCCAGCTTTTAGCCCAGTTCTGGCGTTTAAAATATGGACTATTATATACTGATGGAAAGCCCAGGATGTCTACTTTCCAACACAATTGAGAGCGCATCAATTGGACTTTTGTAGCTCCAGAAAATCTATTTCGAGTGCAGGGAGGTCAAAATCCAACAGCATCTACAGTCCTTTTTCAGCCTCTGAATTAGATTTTTGCTCAGGTCACTCAATTTCAGCCAGAAAATACCTGAAATCACAGAAAAATACACAGACTCATAGTAAAGTCCAGAAATGTGATTTTTGCATAAAAACTAATAAAAATATACTAAAAAGTAGATAGATCCTACTAAAAACTATATGAAAATACCCCCAAAAAGCGTATAAAATATCTGCTCATCAGTAACCTTGAGTTATTAATGTCTAATTTGGATTGGTAATTTAAAGTTGTTAGTCAATCTTGTCTCTATTGACTCTAATTGTTTCCTAATTCAATTAGTAAATTGATTAGGACTTATAGATTAGGGTTAACTATGCCTATTTGACCTTCTCCTGATGTAGGAGATAACAAAATAGGGTTACTCTTGATAATTATTATATTATGATTATTGACAAAGATAAAAAATCTTGATTCTCAATCCTAGCTAAAATGCCCTTTTAGCATTTGTTGGCTCTACTTTCTTGCAATTTAGTTTCTTGCCTTTTTGTCTTAAAAACCCCTGTTTTCTCATAACCAATAGTACGTACACCTCGCTTCAATTCCTTTGAGAGACGACTCGAGATCTAATACTCTCGATTTTTGTTGGTTTGCATTTGTGACAAACAAATTAAACTTTGATAGGGATATTTGGCGGTTTGGAACTATGCTTGCAACGAGATTTGAGATTTATAACTTGTGAATTTCTGAACCGGTACCTAGTCCCTTATCAAATCTGTCATACGCTTTTTTTAAATCTAACTTAATTATTGCTGAATTATTCTTCCTCGTCTTCAGCCACTGCACAGTCTCACAAGCAATCAAAGCTCCATCATGTATCTTCCTCCCCTTCACAAAAGCACTTTGTGTCTCTCCTACTAATCCTGGCATTACGCTCCTCATTCTTTGTACCAATACCTTTGATATGACCTCGTATACACATCATACCATGCTGCTTAGATAAATGTCTTTGATATCCTTTGTCCCAATAAACCTAGGAGCTAGAGCCACCTAGGTAATAACATTAGAGTCTCTTGGTAGCAGTCTAAGAAACATTCACTACTGCTGTAGTGAATTCCGACCCAATATCTCCCCAACACTTCTTAATGAAATTCATATTGTGACCGTCACTACTTAGTGCCTTAGACGACTCACAATTTCATACAGCTTTCTTTATTTCTTCAACTGATGCCATTCTCTCCAACTTAGCCGCCTCATCTTCATGTATCCGACCCACAATGTGTTCTTGTTATTGGTTATTGTTCATATGTGAATATTGTGATTATCTTGTTTTTTATTATTTGCTTGCTTTTGCTAGTTTTAGGAGTTTGTTTTTCTTTGTTTCTTATTACCTTTTTTATTTTTTCTTTTCACTATGAATTTTCACCCTTTTGGCTATGAGTTTGGTTCTAACTATGTTGTAGAAAATGAAAACTTCAATGATGGATTGCATTATGGATCGAAAATTCAATTGAGCGGGGAGCCACATGCTTACAAACAACCTTCTGGGCAACAACCTCTTCCAGTCTCTTATGGTCACAATACATCCCGTAATGCATACCAATCCAACGGATATGGTAGATCTTCTTATGGTTTATCAATCTCAACCACCATATGCTTATCAACCTCCTCAACATAACCCTCAACCACCTTACTTACAAGCCACATCTTACCACCAAACACTACCATATGAGCCATACAACCTATATTTAGAACTTCCATCATTCCAACACTGATATTCCTAAGAACCACCACTCCCATATACACCACCTTAATTTAATCATCAATATGAACCACCTCCCACATATGATAACTAGTTCCAACACAATCAATTTTCTTTTCCACCACAACCCTCACTGGACAAAGCTCTCCAACCATTAATTCAAGACAAAACGAGTTTCGATCCTTTCTTCAAGAATAAGATGAGCAATCAGATCACCTTAGGGAATTAATAGACCGAATTGCCATAAGCATACCTACCATATCTTCTCTTGTACAACCATTAGACATATGTGCAGGAGTAGAGTCAACCAAAGAGAGTAGTGTAGAAGAAAGCTTGAATTCTTAGCCGAAAGAAGAAGGGTGGTTGGAAGAAGTTCTTCAAGAGCAAAAAGAGCTTTGCTTTTTTCTCCAAGATCAAGAACAAGAGCAAAAGAGGCAAGAAACCATGGTGGTTACCATAGCCGAAGCCGTGAATCGCTTAGTCTCCCTACGTTCATGCAATCAAAGCACTCCCATTGACGAATGTGAAGGATCAACCAAAGAGCGTAGTTTGGAAGAAAGTCTTGAGCCTCAAGAGAAAGAAGAGGAAAGGAAGCATGAATTGTCACAAGTGGAGGATGTTGAGATCATTAAATTTGAAGAAGTGGTTGAAGAATTGGAAAAATTTTATCAAAAAAATAGATTTCATCATTAATGATTTTTTACCCATACCAACCAATCACCTCAATGATCTTGTTAAACCTTCTTTCATTGGGCATGAAAGAAAAGTTAAAGAGCAATGTGCACAACCTCCAAGACATTTCATAAGTGATAAAGAATTAGAAGAAGTTGTCCAACAAAGAATTGAAATTTCATTACCAAGGTTGTTGGAACCCTCTCTTCCTAAGACACCACCATCAATCACATTATTCAAGTGGGTAAAACTCGTGTCCTTTAACTTTATTGTCCCACTTAAATACGATTTGTTAGAGACAGATGGTCAACTTAGGGCTCTTTATAGAGTGAAGAGTAACAGAGAGATGTTTAGTGGTTTCCATTATAAATCAAGACTCGTTAAGGTTGAAACTTCAAAGTTTAAGTACAAAGGTTAGCATAGTGCTCAGTTGATTGGGTCTAGGAGGTGCTTTGGTGTCTAAAGGAGAATTCTAGAGTGATGTCACCCGAGTGGAATCACAAGAATCAACTAGAAGGCAGGTGTGAAAACTTGGGATCCCGGATTATAAGATGAGGATTAATTTTAGGAGCTCGACTTGTGTGAAACTTTATCAAGGTTTGGTGCACTTAATTGAAAATTCTGGCAATCACTTGAAGACCAAGCACTGGTGACAGTTTCAGGATAAGTTGAAGCATAAGCCACCATGAAAAGAGCTTACCAAAATGTCCAACTTAAGGACTTTAACTAAAAGTGCTAGGTGGGAGACACCCTACCATGGTAAACTCTTTCCATTTTCTCTTTTGTATATATTGGTGAGTAAGTTAAATTTTCATTTTTAGTTAGGTTTGTTTAGTTTAATTGGTAGTTTAACTTGTTTAATAAAGTTTGACATTGATTTGGAATCTTAATTAAGTGTTTGAGATTTGGTGGAAAAGTGAAAAAAGTTTTGAAAAAAAAAACGAGAGCAAGCTCGCGCGTATGCATGGCTAATGCATACACGCAAACACCAAGTTTTTAACAAAGTTGCGTGCGCAACCATTTCTCGCATATGCGACATAAGGGGGCAGTGGCAATATCTCGCGTCGCATGTCTTTACTCGCGTACACAACCATTTCGCACAACCACTCATGCATACGCATCTTACACGCGTACGCACAAATTCAAATTTCAGCCACTTATGCGAATCCCTAATTTGTGTGACTCATTACCCCCTTTCACTTATCTTCTTCGTATCTAAACACAACCCACCCCAAACCTCCATTGTTGTTAGCTCCAACCTTCCACTACTATTGGTGACCACCATAGCCACCATGGACGCCACTACAACCACCCTCTTTCTCCCCTTTCTCCTCTTTCTATCTGTGAACTGTCGATCCTATTTTTCTCTATTTTTCGCAGAAAAGCCTCTAGCTGCCAGTGGCCATCACCGCTGCTGCTGCACTACCATTGCACCATCTTCCTGGTTAAACACCATTCTGCTGCCGCCAGTCCACCCATTCTCTTTCCTTTTTCTCTGTTTAGTTTCCTGTTCTAGTTTTTTACCATTTTTCTTTTTATTTTCTTTTAGTTTAATTTTTAGTTTAACAAGTTAGTTTTGTTAGATTAGAATTAGTTAGATTATATGTTGTAGTGGATTTAGGTTGTTAGGTAGGTTGAACATAGTATGTAGTGGATTTAGGTTTATTTATTTTGTTGCTGTGCTTATGTTTGGTTTAGATTTTTCTGCTATTTACTTGAATGATTGATGGTTTTATCGTTCATTTGTCGATTATGTTGAACTTTGTTACTTTACTCAATTGTACATAATTGTTTGAATTCCCATGAATTAAGTAAAGAATTGCTAAATTCATTTGAAAAATGGCTGATTGAGTAAAATGTTATGTTAAATTGTTGAATTGTTGCTAATATTATATGACTACTTCATGAATTGACTTGATATTCTTATCTGATTTGGTGAATCGTCAAATTCATCGATGGTTGCTGCTTTTTGTTGATTTATGCTACCATAATTATTTAATTGTTTTTCATTATACATCCTTGGTAATTGATGTCAATTGAGCCAAGGTATTATGCTAAAATTTTTTGATAATGTGTTAGATTATCATGATATTATGCTACGCTCAATTGACCAACCACTAGCTCATTTGATTCCTGTTTACTACTATATGCTGCTGAATTTTTTTATATGTTGAAGCTGTGTTTTGTGAGCTGGTGATGCAAAGTTCTCATTGACAGTATTCTATGTCAATAAGAACTTGTACACTAGATAATAAGCAAAATTACCTCTAGAGCTTTTAATGACAATTTTTGGTCAATTTCCTATTTCAATGCCTGTTTTTCCTATCATTTGATCTAAATGCATTGAGATGTTTGTTTTGAATTCCAAAATGACCAAAACCTGTATGCTTGACATACTTGAGGTTTCTTTTACTTAAATTTACAATATTAACAGAATTCAGCCTATGTAACTTGTTTTATTCACTTTCTTCATGCTTGTTTGTTGGAGTTATCTTAGGTGCAGCCTTAACTCTTTTAACGTTAATCTTGTGGTCCGTTTGAATGCATTGAGGGTTGAGAATGTTGTGTTTCATTGTGATTTTTGCTTTTTCATTCATCGATTGCTATGCCTATGCCTTAATAATATGTTGAACCGTTTTGTTGAATATGTGCACTACACATACCTTTAAACTGCTCATTTTATCATAATGCATATTCTGTGAAGTTGAATGTGAGCTTGCCTGTTTTGCACATTTTGAAAATGTTTCCGAGTTAAGGACCATGTTTGTTATGTATGTAACCACTAAATTTTCTTTTTCAACTAATTCTTTTTCTTTCTCTAAGTGCATAACAACAATGTTCCTTTACCTTCTTTTTGTTAAACAGGCAAGTTAACAAAATTTAATTGACTTTGATTGATTGCAGTGTGATTCCTGTTTGGTTTTGGTTTTGTTTTAAATTTCACATACACTTTTAATCAATTGTATTTTCTTTGTTCACTTCACAAATATGTTGTTATTTACCCCAGTTTCTTGATTCTTGCCTGCTTGTTATATCATTTTACTTTGTGTGCCTTTAGAATGCATTTCATATGCCCATTTTTTTTGTTTTTTTTTAGGATGTCTGATAGAAAAGGAAAAGGTAAAGGTAAGGCCATAGAGTCGAGTAAAAGAAAGAGAACCCAATAGGCTATTGAATCAGTGGATGAGGCTCAAACAAAAAGAACCATTAGTAGGAGAGATAAAGAGAATCAGAGTTTGCCTCCTAGTGATGAGTTCAAATTCTTTAATCTGTACTCAGAGCTAAAGTTCCTGGACTTTCAAAAATGCAGTCTGGACGTTGAGAGGAAGCTCCAAATCCCCGATGAGATGCAACAATATACTGAGGATCAGATTACTCAGTGGAAATGGGTATTCTTAGATAGGGAACTTGTGGCTATGAATACATCGTGGGTCTGTGAGTTCTACGCCAATTACTACAGGGGGCCCTCAATGCAGTTCACTTGAGGTGCAAAAATATCTCAGTTACTGAGGAGTCAATCGAGAAAATCCACTTTCTGCCTAAGACAGTTGAGAAGGATGCTTATGAATAGGCAGAAAGTGAGAGAAAAATGATGACCTTCAACTGGGATAAAGTGATGGACATCATTGTGAAGCCTGAGAGTCAGTGGATATATGGTTCTAACAAAACAGCTCCTAAGGCTACTTTAGTTCATGCCCTGATGATGGAGGCTAGGATATGGCAGTAGATCATGTCTAATTACGTGATGCCGGGCACCCACAAGATAGAGATTACTGCATACATGACAGTCTTGTTCTGGTATGTCTTGGAGGGTAAATGGCTGTACCTTCCATGACTAATCAGAAAGCATATGAGTCGGGCTCACTACATTGGCAACCTGGCCTTCCGGTGTTTGATCACCTAGTTAGCTACGGAGGTCGAGATTATCTGGCTGACCACTGATGAGAGATCCATATTCATCGGGAGAAAGAAAATAATACCACATGGTAACTGGTACAAGTTTCAGCCAACCGCCAGACGCAGAGGCCGCTGTCAGCCAGCATCCACAAGAGAAGCAGGCCCTTCAGGCTCAGCATCATCAGTAGTAGAGCCGCCACCTGCACCAACAGCACCATCATCATCATGAGATCTGCTCTATCATCTAATCTACCAGTTATTTGAGGAGATAGCTTTCTTGGAGCGCCGCTCCAAGCGACGCTACAAGAACATCAAGTACTAAAACCAGGATTGGGATGAGATGATAGAGGAGTGTGACACCCCATCAAAGCCTAGCGAGGAGGAGGAGCAGGATCCACCAGTTGAAGGTGATGACAATGACTCCTTCCATTCCATGTGAGCACTGAGGACGGTGCTTGATTTTAAGTATACAGAGGTTGTCTGACCGAATTGGCAAATTTTTTGGTGAAATTGTTTCTGTTCCGAACACTCTTAGCTTTAATTTTTGTTATTTTGGATACTTTTCTAGCTTTTTCACTTTGTTATTTTAGTTTGTATATATCTTTGCTACATATTCTAGTTACTTTGGTTCATTGCATTTTCATATTTTGGTTTGTACATATACATATCTTTAGCTTTTAGTAGTTAGTTGTGATTGGATAATGTGATAATTGAACCTAATTTAATTTCCTATATACATGATGTTTTGGATTGATTAAGAATAGGAAATAAACTTACACATTTTGATGATTTTTCATCCGATCACATTATTATATATAGAATAAGCTTAGTCAAATAAATTAATTTTCTAAGAAAAACATTCTTTATAAGGCATCCCAAGTTGATTTGAGTTGAAAAACTTTTCATTGAACTTGCTTGAAAAATATGTGGAATATAGTTTAGAGTTAAAACACACAATCTTGTGAGTTTTTGAGCTTTTAATGTGTGGTTGCATAATTTCAACCACTATTTTCATTCTTGTGTGTGTTATTCTCTTTCTATGATTATAATCTTTGACTTGTTTAATTCTTTATATCCATTATTCTATGTATATATGAAATTATATGATTGAGGTCGTTGTTTTATTTAACTTATTTACCCAAATAGTCTACCTTTCATCTATCTTTGTTAACTAATTTTGAGCCATTTAACCCCATTTTGTTCTTAACTTCAATACATTACTAGCCTTAAGTGAAAAATAATAAATATCCCTTATTTGGATCTTTGATTAGCTTAGGCTAGTGAGGATGTCTATTATTTAAGTGTGCAAAATTCGGAAACATTGGTTGAGATAAAAATGTATTTTGAATTTTTATTGAAAATCTTGGGAATTTGATACATACTCTTGCATTGAATGTTTAAACAACATGCATTGATATTTTTGTACATATTCTATTTGATGTTTTATAAAAAAAAATAAAAGAAAGAAAGAGAAATGAAAAAAATAAAAAGGGGACAAAGGCCCCAAAGAAAAGTAATAATAACAGTGCATATGAGATGTGAATTGAAAAGAATGCATGATTGTGTAAAAAAGTGAATTAATGGGTAGTTAGGTTTGTATTAGAATTGTATAGGTTGAATGTTAGGTGAGAGTTTAAGTTAATCAAAGATTTAAATTCTAACTCACTTAACCATATACATCCTTACCTTGACCCTAGCCCCATTATAACCCTTGAAAAGTCCTCATGATATTTTTATGCATACATTGAATAATTATTGATTGTCTGATGAGAAACAGGTCTTAGAAAGCAACATTAGAAGAGAATTGAGCGAATCAGCCCTATACACTTGAGCGATTAGAGAGTATACACATCTGATGAGGGGTTTGATTGCTCAATTCTATGTTTCCACCTGTTATTATCTCTTATCTTGCAAGTTATTATGCTTCTTTAAGAACTCAAATTGATTCATGGGAATTACATAGAATGATATCTTGGTTAAGCCCTTGATTGTTTATATGTTTTCTTGAAGATTAATTTGTTTTGACCAAGTAGATAGGTACATATACGTAGATAGATAGAATAGATATAGATAGTTTTCTTTCAATAAATTTTGAACACCCTTTGATCTTGTCTTTTTTTATGTTTAGCATGAGGACATGCTATTGTTAAAGTGTGGTGAGGTTGACAAATCCACATTTCATGGTATTTATCTGCATTAAATGAATGAAATTCGTTGACTTTTCTCATGTTTATTCATTGAAATAACATAGTTTTATGAATTTCTCCTAATTGTGCTTCATGATTAAAAACATGCTTTTTAGGCTCTTAAATTACTAAATTTAATTCACTTTAATTCCATTCGATACCTTGATATATCTGTTGAGTGATTTCAGGCTTAGAAGGTAATGATGGCTTGAAGAAGTGAAGAAAGATCATGCAAAAGTAGAGAATTCATGAAGAAATGAATATTAGAGATTTTCATAGTCATACGTATGCATGCCTTATGCATACGCATGAATCCCAAATTGCGCGTATGCATGCCTTATGCGTATGCATGAATCTCAAGTCGGGCGTATGCATGGCAGATGCATACGCATGACTGTCAGCATGTGATTTACTTAAAATGACAGTGGGTCGCGATTTCAGGGCTTTCTTGGATCTAATCCAACTTATTTCTGAAGTATTTAAAGCTATTCTCAAGAGGGATCAAGGGGAAGCCATTAGTATAGTTTAGAGCATGGCTTAGGTTAGAATTCTAAAGAGAGAAGCTCCATCTTCTCTCTAGAATTTAGGGTTCTTAGGTTAATTTCTCCTTAGATTTAGGTTTTAATTATTGTTTTAGTTTTATTCTCTTTATAGTTTCTTGTTCTAGTATCTTAATTTGCCTAGTTTCTCTTGTTAATTTCTCTATTTGCTACTTTTTAGTTTATGAATAATTGTCCATTTTCAATTTTCTTTAATATAATTTGTTGTTTTATGTTTTCTTGATGCTTGTTTGAGTTATTGTTATTAATTTCTTGCATTTGGTAGCGTTAGATTTTTTTAATTATTGTAATTTAATATGTTTTTATTTTATTACTTCCAAGTGTTTGATAAAATTCTTGGTTTAGTTTAGAGTAAATTTTTGCATTCTTGGCTTGAAATTAGAAAATTAGGCGACCTTAAGTCATTAATGTCCACTTTGGATTGGTAATCTAGAGTTGTTAGTTAATCTTGTCTCCATTGACTCTATTCATTTGCCAATTCAATTAGTAAATTGATTAGGACTTATAGATTAAGGTTAACTATGCCTATTTGACCTTCTCCCGGTGTAGGAGATGACGAAATAGGGTTACTCTTGATCATTGTTATGTTACGATTAATGACAAGGATAGAAAATATTAATTCTCAATCCTAGCCAAGATACCTTTTTAGCATTTGTTAGCTCTACTTTCTTATAAGGTTTAATTACTCTGTTGGTCCCTATAGTTTCACGAAATTTTTTATTAGGTCCCTATACTTTTTTTCCTTTTAATTGAGTCCATGCACTAATTTTTTTAAATTAAGTCCCTACACATTTTTTTTCTTTTATTTGAGTCCCTGCACCAATTTTTTTTAGTTGGGTTCCTATACAATTAAGCCAATTACTACCAAGAGGGACCTGATTGAAAAAAAAAAAATTGGTGCAGGACCCAATTAAAAGGAAAAAAAGTATAGGGACCTAATTGAAAATTTTGCGAAACTATAGGGACCAACAGAGTAATTAAACCTTTTTATAATTTAGTTTCTTGCCTTTTTGTCTTTAAAATCCCTATTTTCTTATAACCAATAGTACGTACACCTCACTCCAATTCCTTTGAGAGACGACCTGAGATCTAATACTCTTGATTTTTATTAGCTTGCATTTGTAACAAACAAATTAAACTTTGATGGGGATATTTGCCGGTTTGAAACTATTCTTGCAACGAGATTCGAGTTTTTTAACTAGTCAATTTCTGAATCGGTATCTGGCCCCTTATCAAATATGTCATACGCTTTTTGAAAATCCAACTTAATTATTGTTTAACTCTTTTTTCTTTTCTTCAGTTACTGCACAGTCTCAAAGTAGCATCCAATGGGACATAATCTACTAAAATTCTCTAATAAATCAACAGAATACCATATAAATCACATAGAAAAGACACCAATGATGCTCACGTATCACAACACCAAACTTGAAGTGTTGCTTGTCCTCAAGCAACTTAAACACTAAAAACTAAAGTGGTTTTGGGTAAAAGTTGAAGTTTCAGTAAAGCTTATGCTTGTTCTAAGAGTAGGATTTATCAATCATTGTGATCATGAGTGCATCCTTAGTCTTTAGTGTTCCTTGAAACTTAGGGATGTCAACACTTCAAAGGAACTAGAACCCAAATGATGTTATGAAATCTCACTCCCATTAATTTCTAATTGATCCTTGAATTTCTTTTCTTTGAATTTAGAGAGAATTTTTCTGTTGACAACTCTAAATACTCTGTCTCAAGGTAACTCTTGATAGTGAGCGTTCGATTGGTAATCTCGGACCAGTTGGCCAAAGTTACCAGGTGATAAAGCACCTTGCAGATCTACTTGCTTAACCTCTCCTTGACATGGTCGTATCACAAGAATATAACCGAGATTTTGATCCCAAACATCGATGCCCAGAGTCTCTTTGGACTGCGAAATGTCTCGTCTCAAGGTGGCTCGTGTAGCAGGTTTTTAATCAACAATCTCGAATCAGTTGATCCAAGTTATCGGGTGATGAAACACCCCTTGGATCTAATCACCCAACCCGTCCTTGGACAATAAACACCACAGGCACATATTTGGATTTCAGTCATTGATGCTCAGAGCTTTGCAACTTAGCTTTCTTTTTTATCTTGTCATTATTTTTTTCTTTTTCTTATTCTTTCTTTTTCTCTCTCTTTTTTTGTTTTTCTTTTCAATTCTTTTGGTTCATGGATCAACCTCTTGCTCATTTGGGGAGGTTTCATAACACTTTTCCAAATTTTTGTTTCTCAAGAGTCAACATTCCTCTTGTTCAAAAAACTTCACACATTATTCTCTTAATGCAATCATAATCCCAATTATGAATATGACCACATACAATGTAACAAGATAATAGTAAAATAAACTCAACTTTCTAACATTAAACACCACTTTTTCTCTCTTTTTTTGTAAGATTTTCTTGAGGACGGTACATAAGACACCATTGAAAATAAAAGCGTAACTAAAAATGGACTAGAAACTAAAGAAAATTGAAATTAAGAGTCATGCACTATATAGTAAATACTAGAAAATAGGAAACATGAAAATAAACATAAGCATAACGGAAAGAAAAATATAATGAAAGGAACTCAACCACCTCAGTCATTGTGGTGGCCATCTTCTTCCTCAGGATGTGCTCCATATGGTCCTCTCAGACGCCCTATGTCTTGCCTCACTTGACGAAGCTCGTGGCGCTGACTCTATTGTTCTGCCACAATCTGATGGAAAAGGATGCCGTAGCTATCTTGAGTGACCCTCATTTGCTCGAGTAAGGATGTCAGCTGCTGCCAGTACTCTTGAGGTGGAAAGTAGTGCTCTTGAGACAGAGAGGTGGTGGAGGAGCTTGATGCGCTTCTTCCTCGGCTTGTCCTCCTCTCAGAACCCTTGCATACTCTCTTGCATGCTCCATAGTCTTTCTTGAGATTTGCCACTCAATCGGGATAGAAAAATCATTATCCAAGCGGACCTCTGTGGCCTCACAAAGCTGGTAAATAAGGTGAGGAAAGGCCAACTTAGCATGTGTGATGGCGTTGGAGGCAATGCTAAATATTTGTTGTGGGATAATATCCTCCACCGCCACCTCATAACCAATCATGATACAATGGATCATGATGACTCTATCTACTGTGTATTTCGAGCGGTTGTCAGTCGGGATAATAGAGCGTTGGATGAACTCCAACCATCCTCTAGCAACCGGCTTGAAGTTTTGTCGGCCCAATTGGTTTTGCTGCTCGTCTGAACTCAACCTCTACTGAGCTCCTGGGAGGCAAATGCCAGCAAGTACTTGGTCATACTTCTGATCATGGCTCATTCTCTCACTGTAAGTCTCCAAACCATAATTTGGAGGTGGTAGTTGAAGGGTGGCCCTAACCATTCTTGGATTGAAGTATAAGACCTTTTCCCTTACATAAGTTTGGTAGTTCTTCTCATCCACCCCACGAACAAGATCCTTATAGATGATTTATGGATTATCGTAGAACTCTTGCACCTTCATCTGGCCCACATAGGTATGCGAATTGCTCAAAAATTGTCAACCTCTTCTCTCTATTTGTTGCTGAATTTTCAGATATTCATCCAGCTTGAGGTCGAACTTCAGTTCCGGGATCACTTTCTTCTTGCTTGTGACCTCGAAAAAGTGTTCCTCGTGTAATTTAGAGGAGAACCTATGAGTCAAAGTCACAAGATTGCGGTGTCTTTCCCTTTCTCTTTCATGAGGATGATTCTCCTCCTTTTGGTGCCATTGATGAAAAAATAAAAGAAGAGTGGCACAATAATACCAAACTTAAAAGTTTGCTCATCTTCGAGCAAAATAAAATAGAGCAAGAAGAGGGGGAGGTCATGATTTAGGCTTAGAAGGGGAGAGGGAGTGGCATGTGAAGAAGAAAAAGATTGAAGAAGAAAAAGTAGTGGTGGTTTTATATGGTGAGGTAAGGAAAGAAGAAAAGAAAGAAGATTTGAAGAAGAGGTTGAGATGTTGGAAGTGGAGTGGTGGTGGGAATAGAAAAAGAAGAAAATAAATAATAAAAGGAGAGTGAGGGACATGTGTTTTGAAAAAGAATAAATAAGAAGATGATGAAGGAATGTTGTGGTTGTGTGGAATAGAAGGTGGGAGTGGGAGTATTTATAGGAAAGAAGGGGAAAAAAGGGAATGAGAGAGAAGGGGGGATGGATAGGGGGATTTATGGAAGGTGGTTGGTGGGTTGTATTGGGAAGGGGAGGAATTCTTAGGAAGTGATGGGATTGGTGAGAAAGGTATGGGAAAGAGGAGAGATTTGATAAGAGGGGAGGGGCTAAGGGAAAAAGAAGAAAGGTATGGGGAAGATGAGAGATTTGATAGGAAAGGGAAGAAGTATAGGGAGGGAATCAGGGGGGGTTGCTGAGGATTTAAATTCAAAAAGGGTGGGGAAGCTGGTGGAGCATGCTTGGCACTAAACACCAGGTTGCGGGCGTCTAGTGCTACCCCTCCCAAAGTTATTCCATGCAAATTCGTGCTCTTAGCGCTAAACGCCAAGGGTTCGGTGTTTAGCGCCCAACCCTTTTTTTTAAAGCACCTTAGCACTAGACGCCAAGGTGGTAGGGCCCAATTTCACAAAATTACCACCCCTAGTGCTAGACGCCCAAAGTTGGCGCTAGACGCCAATGTGGCAGTGAGCTCCGCCTTCAAACGACGTGCCCCTTGGTGCTAAACATCAGATCCTGGCATTTGGCTCCCAACCACCAGAATCAAAATCTTCCTTCGCGCTTCTAGCTCCGTTCCAAACGCACCTGTTCCTGTTTTTCTCAGAGTGTATGACTCAAATATAGTTAAAAATAAGAAACACTATGAACTATGAAAATAAACTAAATAAAATATGAAGAATGAAACATAATTAAAGGATACTAAAACATTGGGTTGTCTCCCAACAAGCGCTTCTTTAGCGTCACTAGCTTGACAGTTTACGCTTGCTGTTAAGGAGGAGGTTGATGATGTTATTTCAAATGCTCCCCTCTCACTGTGAATCTTCTTTCTATGTCCTCATGAATTAACTCAACATGCTCAAGCGAGAGAATTATGTTCACTGCATACGAAAATGTTGGATGGTGAGTTAATACAACTTTCAATCTAGAAGACAAATCTTCAGTGGAGATTTTCTTGTTCCTCCAACCCCTGGGTGCCTTCTTCCTGGGAGCCTCCTTCAGAATTGATGCTGCACACCTAACACCAAACTTATATTTGATGTCAGGAAGAATTTTATTGGCTTTCACCATAGAAGCTTTGGATTGTAACTCATATTTGGTATTATCAAGTGATTCTGGAGGGAATTGATCAGTAGACTCAGTTTTCATGCACCTCTCTTCTTCATTGAAGTGATGTGAGGCTTTTAAGACATGAAAAACCAAGTGCTTATCATATACTCTTAATATTAATTCACCTTTTTCCAGATCAATGAGAGATCATCCAATGGCTAAGAATGGTCTTGCCAAAATAATGGAGAAATTTTCATCTTCTTCCATGTCAAGGATCACAAAATCTGTTGGAAAGAAGAACTTTTCCACCTTGACTAGAACATTCTCCACCACCCCATGTGCCTGCCTTATGGATTTAACTGCCAATTGAAGAGCTATCCTTGTAAATTCATCTCTTGAATTTGTAGCTTTTTAATCATAGAAAGAGGTATCAAGTTGATGCTTGCCCCTAAATCATACAATATGCCTTCAAAGGTGTTGTTTCCAATAGTACATGAGATTTGAAAACTTCTCAGATCTGGCATCTTACTTGGCAAATTTTTCTGAATGATGGCACTATACTTTCTAGTTAGTATCATTGTTTGGTCTCCTTTTAGAGATATCTTCTTAGACAACAACTCCTTCATGAAGTAAGTATACATAGGCATTTGCTCAAGAACTTCTATGAAAGGGGTGTTGATGTGTAGTGTCTTAAATACCTCCAAGATCTTAAAACATTAATCAATCTTGTGTTCTTCCTAAAGCTCTTGAAACGGTGAGGCTCTTGGGTTGTGCTCAAGCAATGAGGTCTCCACCTCGGGTTGCTCAATCTTGGTGTGTGTAGGGAGAGAGAGAGAGTGTGTGGGCTCCTCAAGGTCTCTGGCTTCCTTCATACTTTTTCCAATTGGCTCCTCATCACTAGAGGGTTAGTATCCACCTCTTTTCCACTTATCACAGAGATGGTCTTACATTCCTCTCTTGGGTGTGAAATTGTATCATTGGAGAATGTATTAGGGGGCCTCTCAATAACTTGTTTGCTCAACGACCCCAATTGAACCTCCAAATTTTTAATTGTAGCTCTGGTTTCTTGAATGAAACTACGAGTGGTTTTGGAGAGTTTTGCTAATGATGCTTCTAATGCTGAGGTATCTCGAGCAACTGGGGTTAGATTGTGTGATTGAAAGGATTGATGTTGCTGGTTAAAAGGATTTGGCAGGTTGAACTGGTTTTGGTTGTTGAAGTTGGATTGCCTTTGATTCTGGTTTTGATTTTCCCAGCTAAAATTTCGGTTATTTCTCCATCCCAGGTTATATGTCTTGAAAAAGGATCATTATTAGCTGACCTTGAAGAATTATCCATGTAATTAACTTGTTCAAGAGGGGGTGTCTCATAACCAAAGTTTCCAAATTGAGACACTCCACCACTCATGTCAAAAGAAGGATTTTGGGTAGTAACAGACGACACTTGCATACCTCCCAAATATTGAGTGATGGCATTAATCTACTGAGACATAGCTTTGTTCTGAGCTAAAATAGCATCCAAGGCATCCAACTCCGTGACACCTTTCTTCACGGTTCTCTCTGAAGAATATAAGTACTGATTATTGGCCACCATTTCTATCAAATCTAAGGCCTCATTAGTGGTCTTCATATGCAAAGAACCTCCTGCAGAATTATTCAAAGAAAGTCTCGAAACCGAAGTGATACCATCATAGAAAATTTGTAATTGTACCCAATCCGCAAACATGTCCAGAGGACACTTTCTTGCCATAGCCTTGTATCTCTCCTAAGTTTCATAGAGAGACTCTCCATTAAGTTGTCTGAATGTCTGAATGTCAAATCTCAGCTTAGTCAACCTCTGATGTAGAAAGAATTTGGTTAAGAATTTACCAACCAAGCCTACCCAGGTTGTTATACTTTTCTTAGACTGTGTCTCAAGCCACTGACTAACTCGGTCCCTCATAGCAAAAGGGAATAACATCAACCTGTACACGCTGGCGGGAACCCCATTGGTCTTGGTTGTATCATATATCCTTAGAAAATTAGATATAAATAGATTAGGGTCCTCTGCAGGCTTTCACTGAACTGACAATTTTGCTTAACCAAAGAGATGAGTTAAGGCTTCAACTCAAAGTTGTTAGCATGCACAACCGGGGTACAATGCTTTCCACACAATTCTCGGGATTGTGATTAGTAAATGACCCCAGAGTTCTTCTAACAGGTGGGGCATTATTGGGGTTATTGACCACAAGATTCTCAATATTATCAGCCATACTGAATTCATCTTCCTCTTCAGACTCGTCCCTGAAGATTTCTTGAACCTTCTGAGCTCTAACTTGTTTCCTTTGCTTTCGAAGAGTCTTTCAATCTCAGGATCGTATATAAGAGGTTCTTTATCTCTATTTCTCTGCATAAACAACTAGAAACAAGAAAAAGTGGGATTCTCAACGTCACAGTGAAAAGAACCCAGTGAATCTCACGAAAATAAAAGAAAAAGAATTAAAATAAATAAAGACTAAAGGACAAAAATTAAGGCAAAATAAAATTAAAAAAGAGACGAAAATCTAAGAGGAATAAAAATAAAAATAAAAAATAGCAATTAAAACAAAAGTGAAACAAAGAAAAAGTTTAATTTATGCAACTAATCAATTAGTAGTTGTTAGTCATAGTTAATACCTGGCAATGGCGCTAAAAACTTAGTGCAAAATTTATAATTCACAACTTACCAGCAAATACACTGGGTCATACCAAGTAATAAACTCAGGTGAGTGAGTATCGATCCCACGAAGATTAATGGACTAAGCAAGCAATTATTGATTAGTTGCTCTAGTAGTTAAACAAGTTGAAATGAGAGGGTTGATTATCAAAAAACATAAAAGATAGTAAAGTAAGAAAAGCAAATAATAAACGGTTGAGAAAATGATATGAGAATAAAGTTAAGGCTTTGGAGGTGTTTAAATATCTAGATTAATACTTAATGTCAACTACCTTGATTATGCAATGATTTAGTTTATGACAAAATTCAAGTGATTAAATTCCTATTCCTAGGTATTCTAATTTCCTCTAATTCAACCAACCGTCAATTCTTTGATCAATTAATTGTATTAGAGGGTTAAGTCTAATTTCTTATTTATAAGTCACACAAACCCCAAGAACCCAAAAATGATGCAGTTTTATGTCACGTACTACATTAAACCTAGACAATTGAGAATTTATGAGAAAGTGGTTTCAAGATGTAATTCTAATTATATAACTTTTTCAAAATTCAATAGAATTCAAGTTAGATTAGAGTTATTTTCCAATACTTACTAATTCGTAGGATGAAGAACGAAACCAATTCTTAAATAATAAATGTATTAATCAAGAGTAGAAGAATAAATCATTATTAATCCATCAAAGTAAACAGAATTCCTAATCTTAACAATAGAGGTTTAGTTACTCATGGTGTGTAAAAAATTCTAACAGAGAAAAGTGTAAAAATACGGAATTAAAAATTAGAAAAAGAGAAATTTTCACGTGGACAAATCTTTATCCTATTTATAGTCCTAATTAAAATTGATTTAAAACTTAAATAAAACCCTAATAAATTTTTTCTAATAGTTATTTGATTTAAAATCAAATCTTTAAGCCTTCTGCTGATTCCATGCAAACGTGTGGTCCCATTGTTGTTCACACTATCGGTGCTAAATGCCAGTAATTGGGTGTTTAGCGTCAGTCGTCCAACGAACCTTACACGCACAATATGGTCCTTGGCGCTAAATGCCGGTGAATGGGGCACTTTCATAATTTAGTATAGTACACATAACGAGTCATTTTACAGGATAACACTTATTTGAATTTAATATTAAAAAAAATTAAAAACGTTTAGATGCCTAATTTTATTTAGCTACAAGAGCAATAAAATAAAAAAATAAAAGAAAAAAAATTAATCAAACTTGTAAAATTAACTTTTTAATTAGGACACCTTATCTCATAATCTCATGAATACTTTTTCTGCTAAATGTGAAATTATTTTTTTGCATGCATTAAAATTAAGCCTTAAGTTAACCGAAAAAATAGAAAACTCAAGGTAAAGTAGCTGAGCTAAAAAAGCAGAGGGGAGTAAACAAAACAATGGCGGTGGCGGCAGCGGCAGCAACTACCCTTTCAGCTCTCTCTATTTCCACCGTTAGCGCGGGATTTTCATTCCATCCAAAACCCATTCATTCAAAAACCAACTCCTTAGCCACCCGAAGGGGCGCCGTTTTACTCTCCTTCCTTGCTCACACCTCCTTCCTCTCTTTAACTCCAGCCTCCGCCATTGAATTCGGCATCTGTATGTATGCATTAATTATTATGCAACTACTCTTCGAAGCTTGAAAAACCCTAATTCCTTATCCTCTGTGCACAGCAGGACCTAAGGATTGGCTCAAAGACCAAAAGAAGAAGGCCTACAAGTTCCTATTAGCCCCCGTCGACGCCTCGCGCGAATCCCTTCGTTCTGCATATCTCTTGCTCAGTGCGTATAGTTCTCTCTCTAACTACGTTCCTCCGCACATTTCTTTTTATGCAGATTTTGTTCGGTTATTTTTCTTTTCTTTTCTTTTCTTTTCTTTTATTGTTTTTCAGTGGAGCCCGAAGCTGTGTATTCCGAAGAGGATTTGCAGAAATTTCAGGAACTCTTCAGATCCGCCGCTAGGGATTGCGTTCCGCAGGAGAGGAATTCCTTTGTCAACTTCCAAGCCAACACCGGTGTAGAGGTTCGTTCCTCCTCTTACTGTATCGCAATACATAATTTGGACGTTTTTGAAAGTGACGAGCAGCAATTTGATTGAGAAAATAGTTAAAGGAAAATAATGCTCCTAAACTGTAGATGGTTATTGAGTATCAAATGCTTTGAAGTGGTAAAACTGTAGATTCATCCTTATCTGAAGTTGGATATTTTATATTTCGGGTGATTGTATGGTATCAATTATCAAATGATACCGATAAGTTACGTGTTTAACACGATTCATTTATGGTGATGTCATTTTGTTTGGTTAGGGTGGATGCTTTGTTAATTGTTCCTATCAATTTCGTTTTTCCCAAAAGGCACTGATACCTCAAGGGCAAAGGAACTTTAAAACAGTTACAGAATTCAACTTCACTGTCTTTTTCATGCACAGGTGTGCACGTTTCGGTTGATCGTGAAGAATGCAGCCTCTTTGCTTGGAAATAAGGATCCTGTAAAGTTGAAAGCTGAAGACTTGCTAGATAATCTTATAAGGTATCCCTTTTATAATATCCAGGCATTGTGATGTTTCTGTGCCAGCTAGTGTTCCTCGAATACTTTTCTTTACATATATTGATACTAAAACATTTGAGAAGCTTCTGCTTTTATTATTTCTTTTTTTTGGAAAGGAACAACTTGAAGTGCAGTGTAGTGGCAACATGGCTTCTTTGTTATAAAAGTTTATCCGGCACATGTTGTTTTGCATTATCTGATTCTTTTGTGGATGACATTTTATTCCCAGCATTTAGCTTCTATTTATTTCTCTCTCAGAAACTCTTAACGAGGTCCTTGTTCTCTTTCCAACTTCATTATTTTTATCAATACAATGCAGGTCAAATATTATTATATTTTTGGTTTAGAGGGATGTCATAGTTTCGTAGGAATTAGTATTTACAGATATGAGTAAGCTATTTTAAATGGTTTTGCGGTAATTTTTGTAGAACTGTATCCCTGTTAGAAATTTGCAATTTAAATTAAAACATTGTTCACTATTTCTTACTTTTACCAAACTATTTTCAGCTGGCCCATATAAGTGGTTGCCATGTGACAATGGATTTAAGATTCCCATTCCAGTTAGAATATTATGAACTATGAAGGGATTTTCCTTGTCTTGTGGACTTGTAAACTTCAGAGCATCTATTCTACCTTGTAGACACTTTAGGTTGTCCTCTAAAACAATACCTAGTTTTTCATTCTTCCATTTTCTTACACGCTATCTTCTACCAGTATAATAGTTAATGCATTATCTGCCTCTTCCCCCTTCCCTTTTTTTCTCTTCTTCTTTTTCTTATGTCTTTACTTTCCCTTTTCTTCGTTTGACCCAAAATGCAAGCTGATTATTTAATTGTTAACATCCGATGATACATGCATTTTTCCTTTATTGCTTCATATTATGCAGATCTTTCACCTCTGTCACTGGGCTGGCAAGCAAAGCTAATATTCAACTCTCATCAGATAGGTTTGCCTTTAATAATATGTCATCATCATGGAGAAGACATATTTTCCCCCCTTTTTGTGTTTTAAATAAAATAATAACAATAGCTGAGGTTCTGTAGCAGCTAATGGACTTGTAACTTTAGTGTCTCTAAAAATCAGGGGTCTGGTAAATCGTGTTCGAAAAATGTTAAATAAAAGCAATAGTCAAGCTGTTAGAATTGTCAGCAGATCGAATTCATTAGCGGACCTTTCTCAAGATTTATTGTTCTATTTTTAACAAAATAGATCAGATACATTTGCACTTTGGATTGAATGGGTACTTCATCTACAGTTTTGGTGTCTCGTTTTTCATAATGATGATGATTATATGTTCGTTATGTCCTTGAACTGACTGATCACCATTTTTTTAACTCTTATTGTTACAGAAGAAAGATAGCTGACGCTGTATCGGAAACCATATCTTCTCTTGACAAATTTGAGCAGGGGATCAGGGATTGCCTTGAAATCTAACTTTAAAAGGCTGCCTATATCTTTTGAATCCAAAGTTTTGTTATGTCTTTTCCTTGATTTTTCTGTTTTGATTAGGAGGATTTCTTCTCCACCCTTCTCTCTGTAATCTTTTGTTCAACTTAATGAATTTCTGATTGTATAAAAAATGTTATCTACTTTCTTCGATTTCGAAAAAAAAAACAGCGAGTTGCTTTACTTAACAGTCATTAATTGTTGTTCATTAGTTGCAACAATTAATGAATGCTAAATAAGATAAGTTTTGGTTGTTTTTGACTAATTTTTTTTGTTACCAAATATTTTTGTATTTAAATTAATATCAATGCTACTGTGATAACGAGGAAGGTTGGCACTATTTATACTTAATAAGAAAAGTATATAGAACTAAGAGGTTACCAGTCAAAAACTAAACAAAATTACATTAATTTATATTAATAATTAATTTTAAATTTTTTAAATTCAAAATTTAAAAAATTTAAGATTGATTAAGTAAACTTAATTAAAACCTATAAAAATCTTTCTCTTCTCTTTCTTATTAATTTACTCACCTCTAACAATCGCATACACAGACCTCTCTCTCTCTCACCGTCAAGCCCTCTTCGCCTTTCCACCGCGACCCATTCCTCTTCTATCACTGACATCTGACTCGTCGGATTCGCCACCGTTGACAAGAACTGCTTCCTTTTCATGAACCAGATGTGTTATTAGAGCCGCCGTTGCAGTTGGAGTTGAACTTGAGCTCGATCCCTAAGGCGGCGGCGATTTCGAGGGCGGGGGGACAGCTGGAGAAGTCATGGAGGCGGTGGCGGGCGTGGAGGGAGGAGGCGACCGAGGAAGAATTCCTTACAACCAGCGCGTCTCTTGGCATCACCATTGCGGCCTCACTGATGGTCTAGAACAAGGGGTTAGTTAGTTACGCCAATTTTTAGTTCTAGATTTCTTGCTTTTGAAGGTGGACTTGGTTGGAGGATACTGTGACGTAGGTGATCATGTGATGTTTGGATTGCCAATGGCTTTCACAGTATCATCACGATGTTGCTCTCTGCGTTTTGGAATATTAGGTGCCGTTTTGATGATTAAAGAGACTGCAAACTATACAATTATAGAAATATTAAAAAAATATTCATTTAATATGAAAAAATATCCTAATACTTAAGAAAAGAAATATTCAATTATATTTTAGTAAAAATAATTAAATATCTATAAAATTTAAAAATAAATATGAAATTCTTAAAGAAATAGAGACATTTACATTTGTAATACAAACAAATTCGAAAAATATATAAAAGATCATGCATTTAGTATGAAAAAGAAACATTCTGATACCTAAAAACATCTCGTAAAGATTTTGGATTCACGAAAAACTTATTTTTTGTTAATACCTTTTTGGTTCCTAGCATTGTTCTTAAAGTCACCTCTTTGGTCATTTTTCTCTTTATCTCAGTAATTCTACCCTCTCATCTCTCTGACCCAATCCAATCTTCATCTCCGTCAACCTGATCAGTCTAACAATATTTTTCTTCTAAAACACACATTCAGATGAAAAAAGAAAGAGAAGCAAACAGAGAAGGGAGTAGGAGTAATAGAGGGAGTGCCACTGTTGCCGCTCTCAAGAGGAAGAGAGGAAGAGAGGAAGAGAAGAGGGCGTCAGCTTGGTTGAGTGCCACCGTTGTCGTCGACGCAGCAAACAGAGAGAGGGAGTAGGAGCAACAGCGATGGCAGTTTCAGATCTCCTTTTCTTCCCTTTTTTTTTTTTGGCGGCAGTTTTGAAGAGGAGTAGCGGCGGCAGTCTCCTTTTTTTTGGCAGTGGAGCTAGAGTAAGAGAAATAGATCAGACCTCCTTTTCTTTCCTTTTTCGGCGAGCTCTCTATCTCTCCCACGTTCTCCCTCCCTTGTCAATCTCTCTTTCTGGTGACTCAACCAGCGGCAATGGCAGCGAATTTTCTCACCGTCAATGCCCAACTCTCCCTTTCTCGTTCTTCTTTCTTCTTTTTCTTTCTTACTGAACTCACTGCATCTCTCTTTGTCTCTCTTTGTCCTAATCTTTTCTCTCTCTTTTTAAAAAAATATGAATGATTGTGATAATGATGTTGAATTTGAAGGATTAGATGCAATGGATGATGTTGGTGTTTTTGAATTTGAATGATGTGTTGTTGACGATGGATTCTTGAATTTGAATACTTTGTTGATAATGGATGAAATGGATGGTTGCGGTAAGGAAAATGGCGGGTAATTGGTGGAAGGGAACGGTGGTGGTGGATGGTAGTTGGAATCAGAATAAACATAAAGATAAGGGTATTTTTGTCTAAAATTTTTTAAAAAGATTTTAATTTAAAATGCAATAATGAATACTATTTTAAATAGGAAAATTTTTTTTGATTTTAATCTTAAATTTTTTGGACCAAATCAGATCTAATTCCTTAATAATACTTTGGTAACAAATTGAGCTATCAAGTATAGTTGTCAGAAACGAATTGGTAATTAAACCGGTGAGGTTACTGAGTCACTGAGTTACTGGTTCAATTGGTGGGTCACTGGTCGAACCGATTAACCCGCTATAATTAAATAATTATATAAAATTTAATTATTTTTTCTTTATTATAAGTATTTTTATTTTGTTTTTATAAAAATAATTATCATTTTTAAATTTTAATACTTTATTAATTAATTTATATTTATTGTATTATTATATTATTATAAGTAAAAACTTATATACAGTTAATTTTCATATGAAGTTGATATTTAAAAACAGTTAGATGATTTGACAAGTTTAACTAAATATCATCTAACGATTTTCAATTATTAACTTCATATAAAAATAACTGCATGTGAGTCTTTACCTATTATTATACACTACAAGTATTTATTGAAAAAATAATATTAATAGATATCATATAATCATAAAAAGAAAAAATAAATTATGGTTAATAATTTTTTTATCTTTTTAATATATATATATATATATATTAATAAAATTTATAGTTAAATAAAATATAATTGATTTAAAAATGAGTGACTTTAAAATTAAAATTAATTGAATATAAGTAAAATAAAAAATTGTTATATGTATTTATTAAAAATAATATTAATATATTATATAATTATGAAAAGAAAAAATAAGTGAGTTTATAATTATTGTTAAATAAAAATATAATTAATTTAAGAATAAGTGAGTTTATAACTAAAATGAAAATAAATTAAATAAAAGTAAACTATTTGATGAAAGATATCTATATATATTATAATTTGCATATATATTATTGAAAATCAACACAGTTTAGTGGCAAGAAAAGGTTTTGATCTCACAGAAGAAAGGAGTTCGAACCTCATATCACACATTTTGGATAATATTGACTTTCAAACGGTTTGATCAGACCGGTTCATTTTAGTTTCATGTCTTGTACGATCTAAATGTCAAACCGGACTGGTACCGGTTTACCGATTTTCCAGTCGAACGGCCAGTCCGGTCCGGCAAACAGCCAAACTACTAGCCAGCTCACTATCCGAACTAGAGTTTGGGCATTATTTGTTTCTAAGACCGGTTCATTTTGGTTTCATGCCTTGTACGGTCTAAATGTCAAACCGGATCGGTATTTGGTCCGGTTTACCGATTTTCCAGTCGAACCGGTCGGTCCGGTCTGGTCCGGTCCGGCAAACAGCCAAACTACTAGCCAACTCACTATCCGAACTAGAGTTTGGGCATTATTTGTTTCTAAGACTTTCCCTTGTTCTCCATGTAATATATTAAGCACTCTATCAATATATATGGGCTATGTTTTTATAATGCATTTGGTTTATTGTATCGTTTTTAAGGTAGTGTTTGTTTTGAGGTACTGGGACAGAGACTGGGAAACTGAGACACAGTATCATGTTTGTTGGCTCCGAGACTGGTATTAAAATTTCTGTCTCTGTCCCTAAAATTTCAGTATTGACTTTCAAACGGTTTGATCAGACCGGTCTTATCGAGTTTGACCGGTTCACTCCGGATTTAACCGATTCATTTCAGTTTCATGTCTTGTACGGTCTAAATGTCAAACCGGACAGGTACCGGTTTACTAATTTTCCAGTCGAACGGCCAGTCCGGTCCGGTCCGGTCTGGCAAACAGCCAAACTACTAGCCAGCTCATTATCCGAACTACAGTTTGGGCATTATTTGTTTCTAAGACCGGTTCATTTTGGTTTCATGCCTTGTACGGTCTAAATGTCAAACCAGACCGGTATTTGGTCTGGTTTACCGATTTTCTAGTCGAACCGGCCGGTCCGATCCGGTCCGGTCCGGCAAATAGCCAAACTACTAGCCAGCTCACTATCCGAACTAGAGTTTGGGCATTATTTGTTTCTAAGACTTTTCCTTGTTCTCCATGTAATCTATTAAGCACTCTATCAATATATATGGGCTATGTTTTTATAATGCATTTGGTTTATTGTATCGTTTTTAAGGTAGTGTTTGTTTTGAAGTACTGGGACAGAGACTGGGAAACTGAGACACAGTATCATGTTTGTTGGCTCCGTGACTGATATTAAAATTTCTGTCTCTGTCCCTAAAATTTCAGTATTCCAGTACCTCAAAAAAGTAGGGACACAGGGGACTGAAATTTTTAGATACGGAGACTGAAATTTTAATAACATTTTATATCTAAAATACACTCATTTCAATTAATTAATTTCAATTTTATCCTTTGTGCAAATTAAATTAGAGTTTTATTCTTGTTTCAATTTCGGTCTCTCACTTTACACCAAACAGAATACTGAAATTTATTTCGGTTTCTGTCTCTTAGTCTCTGTCTCTCAGTCTCAGTCTTTCAGTCTCTATCTCTCTACCAAATGCTACCTAAGAGAATGCATATGATTTTTAAAATGTTTTGCTCTTGGTATCAAAACTGTATGCTATTATAAGTGTCCTCCAACAGATTTAGAAGTTCTCCAATAAGTCTATTCTTTTATAATCTAAGTTAGGGATGCCCTTGAACTTGATTATCAAATGTATTAAAAAAAAAAGCCTGAAAATAATTACTTTAAGGTTACTTGCCTTGTAGCAATATTACGACCGAAGGAGTGAGATCACACCTATTAGAAGAATTTGCCATTAAGATGTGACATGTACTCCTCATGTGCTATATACTATACTATAAAGTATAAACAATGGGCAAGCATCTAGAAAAATAGAGGACATGATTTATATAATTAATCATGAGACACTCATTGGAACATTAGGAGCAACATCTTGTTTAGGTGAACCAGAAGCTTCAACCAAGTACAAGCGACAGCATGGCGTTCCATCATCTGGATGGGTTTCTATTGACCTAGGCAACCTGCGAAGCTTGTCGAAAAGATTCAAAGGATCATTCAATAGTCCAAAATGGGCATCTGGATCTCCAATTTGAGAAAGCTTTACATGAGTGAACCCAATGGAGGGCAAGAGTTGGTCTGGCCAGTCGCTATAAAATTGGAATGCAGAATTAGACAGTGTAGTTGATGGCTTATTCATGAAGTCTGCTAAAAGGACTGTGTGAGTTACACAACATTTGTTGGCCAAAATCCTCAGCACTTGCATGGCCTGTGAATGGGTGAGGTAGTACAGTAGACCTTCTAGAACCCATATCGTGTTCTTGTGTGGCAAAAAACCTGCAGTTCGAAGCTTCTCCAGCCAGTCATTTTCTCTTATGTCAGCAGCTACCCTTGTTAAGGATTTAGCCATTGACCGTATGTGTTCAAATTCATTTGTCGATACCTTAGCTGCTTCTAAAATAGTGGTTTTTACTTGTAATACTCCTGGAAAATCAACCTCAAATACATCGCTGTCCTGTAAACAATTTAAACGGTATGCCCTTGTGTCCATTCCTACATAAGAGATTACAAGCTCATCTCAGATATACTTTTAAATTACTGTTTTTGAAATTATATTTTTTAATCTATTTTCATTTTTAAGAGGCATAAAAGTTTATGATATGTATTCCCTTGGCTCGTACATAGTTATAGGAATGAGACTTAAATTAGTTAATATAGATATAGTTCTAATTGTTTCAATAGAATTTGGTTATTTAGGAAACAGGTCAGAGTTCAGTCTCCAATCTTTAGGTGGTTGTAAAAAAAAAACTTTATGCTTTGAGTACTAGTAAGAGTACGTACTCTCTTCAATACAACAAAAATCTTTTTCGATCTTTCTGTTTTCTTTGTTTTTTACTGCATAAATGTATATCTTAGTTTTATAATAGTTTTCTCAAGATTTGAGAGATTGTGCTTTAAATATCTTGTAAAATGATATTTACTGCATGTTTAACTTATTCTTAAATATAATATCATGTACTAATTCATAAAGTAAAACTGATTAGCAAGTAATATCACTAGCTAAGTTAAGAAGTGACACCATCAAATCTATTTTAGACATAAAAATATCACTAGTTAAGATAATCTATTTAAAATGATGATGAAAATATCTAAATATGGGTTTCAAGATAAACCTGCACCAAGGAGAACAACTTGTGATTCTCTGCCATTTGGTGAATTGAGGGCATCTTCCAATTTAGAATCAAACCAAAGAGTTCTAACAGCAAGAATAACTCCAGAAATTTCACGTGCATTGTTGAGTCTGTCTTTCTTCATCTTTTCATGAAGACTTCTCAAATAAGACTCTCCTGCCAGCAAATAAGCCAGTGGATCATGGATGACATGCCTCCACAGAGCCCTTCCTGCTGCTGTTTGACAAGCTGACCTTTGAAGGAAATTCCATTCTCTCTCAATGGTGGCGTGTACTTGCCGAACAGCTTCACTCTGTAACAACAAGTTTGGAAGTTTTAGCTCTTGCCATTCTGGATCATCATCATGCAAGTCATTGTTAGTAACTTCGTGTGACATGATTGTGTGTGTTTGTGTGTAGTACAAAACATGAAAAAATGTATTAAGACAGATTTTTCAAGAGGATAATGCAGGTTATTTATATAAAAGATTTTAGGTAAGAGATAAGGAAAAGAGAACCACACAGAACCAATGCTTGAGGGATACTTGAATCGTATCTAGCTTCGTGACCTTAATGAAAAGCGAGGTAACAATTCGGTCCACGACTACCACAATTGCAATTGCATAATCCTGACCCCTTCAATTTCCCTATCTTCGTTGTCCTTTTTTTCTAAGTTCTAATAAAGTGACATTCTGTGGTTCCCACTGCAAATGACTATCATATTCTTTAGTTGTGAATTATGTTAAAGTAACAGTTTCAAATTAATGCTTCGCTGTAGGTACTCCATTATTTGTTTTTTTCTTTTCTTCTTCCTTTTCAATCTCTCCTATGGTTGGATTTGCTCTTTACCGTAATATTTTTTTGTATTTTAGAGTATATGTTATTGCTAAATATTTAATAAACTATTTGAAAATGGATTCTTATAGAATTTGAGACTCTAAATTATCAAAAAAGATTTTAAAGATTCTAAAAATATTAATATTCTAGTGATTTTAACGGTTAATTTTAATTAATATACTCTCAACTAGATCTAGACAATTTCTAAATTGAAATGACTTTGACATTTTTTTAACAATATATGTATTTTAACACTTTCTAAAAATTTATATACTGATCCTCAAATATTAGTACTACCTAATAATTCTATAAGAAAAAGTTAAACAATATAAAAATTATTATTACAATTTTAAAATAGGACAAAAATAATGAAAAAATCCATAAACATAATAGATAATTAAATATGAAATATCTCGTTTTATCTAACAATCATAGTTATCAGAACCGAATCGGTAATCGAACCGGTTAAATTATTGGATCACTGAATTATTGGTTCAACCGGTGAATTATTGGTTAAACTGGTTAATCCGGTATAATTAAATAATTATATAAAATTTAATTTTTTTATTATAAGCACTTTTATTTTATTTTTATAAAAATAATTATCATTTTCAAACTTTACTACTTTATTAATTAGTTTATATTTATCATGTTATTATAAGTAATTTTCATGTGAAGTTGATATTTAAGAATGGTGAGATGATTTGACAAATTTAACTAAATATCATCTATCAATTATTAACTTCATACGAAGACAATTGCATGTGTGTCTTTACCAATTATTATATACTACAAATATTTATTAAAAAAATAATATTAATAGATATCATATAATCATGAAAAGAAAAAAATTGTGATTAATAAATTTTTTTTGTTTATCTTTTTAATTTGTATATATTTTATAAAATTTATAATTAAATAAAATATAATTGATTTAAAAATAAATGACTTTAAAATTAAAATAAATGGAATATAAGTAAAATAAAAGATGACTATATATATTATAATTTGTATATGTAATGGTGAGAAGCATTGTAGCTTAGTGGTATAATCACCATCCATACTGAGTTCGAACCCTTCGCTGGAGCATAGG
This sequence comes from Arachis hypogaea, assembly GCF_003086295.3. NCBI lineage: Eukaryota > Viridiplantae > Streptophyta > Magnoliopsida > Fabales > Fabaceae > Arachis > Arachis hypogaea. The sequence goes on along the minus strand of NC_092043.1, from coordinate 587,916 downwards.
AGCATGGTGGACTTGCAGAATACTTGTAAAGTCGTCTTCAACTGCACCAAATGGTTTGATTCGGTCCGATCGTCATAAAGCATTCGGAAGAAGCACCCGACGTCCTCAGTAATGCGATTGTGTCATTCTGAAGTCGTGAACAAAAATTTTGCATCTCCCAACCGCTTCATATGAAACGTACATTTGGAGAAAAAAAACGAATGCATCATCCATTGATATGAGTGATGAGTCTAATTGTACTTATGGCAATTATCAATATATTTACGAGGTTTTTTTTAATGTGTCTTCTAATAGAAATATCTTTTAAATGGATGTGTCTTTCAAAAGATATTATTTTTTGTAAATCAATAGTTACTCTATGAAAATGTGGGCGGCAATGACCATTGCTGGCGATAGAAACGCGTTCAAGGATGAAAGAAGAAGGTAAAAAAGGGAGGATGAGACTGGACTTAAACGATAAAAAATAGAGTTAATTGAAGATGAATTAAGTTTACCGTAAATAATTGAGTATGTGTTTTTTTTTTAAATGAGCTTTGATCAGTACCATAGAAATTGGGAAAAGTTGGTACGATCCCTCTTAGTTTTCTACCAGGATTGATATGTAAACTTGTGAGAAACACTAGGTCATACATGTGTATATATATATATATATATATATATATATATATATTTGGCTTTCTTGATTTATATTTAGGCACCCTTCAATAAGGTCATTATAAAAAGTAGCATCTCTTCCTCATCTCATATGCACACATATTAAATACTTTTTTGTTCCGTTGACTACTGACTGCTATAGAAAGAAAAAGAAATAAAAAAAGGAAAAAAAATAATAGATAAAAACAAGAAAATGGCTGAAGAAATCTCGCCCCAATCAGTTTTATTGGAGTATCTATTATAATCCAAGGGTGGAGAGAGTCCCATCAATTGCTGAACCAAAGACTTTGAATCCTAAATTTTATAATTTGAAGGAGCATTGACGTTTGCTTATGATATTGTTGTAAATATTGTTGTAAAACATGGTTAATAAGCTTTGTTAGCTGAAATTTATGTAATTTGCTCATATGACCGGTTATTAATAGTCCATATATTTTGTACAGATCAAAATTTTTTAAATGAAAAATTGATAAAATAATAAAGTGAATAATTAATTATTCTTAAATTAAGATAATAAAATATGTATTTCATATAAATTATAAAATTAATGGTGATTAACTTTTTATTTTACTATTTTATCAACTTCTCACTTTATAAAATCTAAATTCCTTTTGCATAAGTAATGACATTTGCTGATGTTTTGCGTTGCAACCAATACTTAATTTTCTCTGGTTTGTGTAACCTTTGGCATTTGTCTATGGTATTTTCGTAGATAGTAAATATTGAATAATTTGCAAAAACAATTATACTTGCTAATGGTATTAGTATGAAACCAAGTCATTAGATTTTGTGAATTTGGAATTGTTTTATAAATATAAATAATCTTGTTACTTATAAACAAATACATCATAATAAATTTGAATTATATTGTAAATAATTTAGATAATTGCATGAGATGAAATTCTCTTAAAAAATTCTATCAAATATCTTAGTCAAGAATGTTGTGTACTCATTTAATATTTGTATTAAAAAAGATGAATACCAAATTTATGTCCAAAAAAAGTTTAGGTATTTATTAAAGCTGTAAATAAAGAAATAAGGTCTTTGGTGAAAAAACTATTTCAATGATAATTAAATTTTATGCAGGAAAAATAAAAGTTTAATTTTTATGTATTATATAAAAATTTTTATAAAATAATTAATTATGTATTATTAGTTAAATAGAAATAAATTATTTTAAAAAATTATTTAAACAAATGAATCTAATAATTAGATTTTATTTTATGATTGGTTTAAAATTCTCTCCCAAAGTAAAGCAAACAAGTGTTTATATACATATCACAAACAATACATATAATAACACTTTGATACCACTTGCTATCTCTGCAATTATTATAACAACTAAAATTTTGGTTAAAAAATATAAATAAAAATAGTTCTTTGTATTAAAAGTAAAATTATTTGATAAAATATATTTTGATAGAATTATTTAGTCTAATTATAAAATATACGGCAAATACTATATTATATACAAATATTATTGTATATTTAGTATAAATGCAAAGTAAATATAAATTTATAATAAATATTTTTGATAAAATTAGTTAGTTTAATTTTAAAATATATAATAAATATTATATTTTATACCAGTGTTTTTATGTATATACATATTATTGACTTAGAAATGATTTATAAATATATGAATTTACTTTTAGTACTCTGATATATTTTTAGTATAGGAGAGAAACCATATATTTATAAATACTTAAACGTTGACCATGAAAGTTTTTTCCAATTCTATTCATTTATGCATATAAAAAAACTTTTAGGTTTTATATAGTATTTTTAGTCTTTACACTCATAAATTAATTAATTTTTAAATTTTGTTATCATTATTAAAAGATTCTAACTAAATATGATATTTTTTCTATGTTGTTAAAATTTAAATTTAATGTTAACAATGACAACTTTATATAAAATTTAGGTGTCATTAGCTTACTAATATTACTTTCATATCTATTTTTATATAATTTTCATAATTTGATAAAATAAAATTAGCCCAATAAATAGGACATGTAACATTAGAATTTATACTCTTAAGATGAATTAATATCTTTTATAGTATAATTTCTTTTAAATAATTGAAAAAATCAACGTAAAAAATTATGAAATTGATGATGGTTTGTTACATAGAAGTTGATCATTACATCATAACCCAAATTTTTATTGTTCATCATAACTAACATCTTCAATGGTTTTATTTGGTTTATTTCTAAGTTTGTGGTTGTCAAATTTAATGATCTTCATTACTATTTTAATGATCAAAGACTCCTTAACATTATCAATGTTATTCATTAATCATTTGTCTATAAAAGACATTTTTTATACCTAATCTCAAACGAATATTTACATTATAAGTTTTATAAGTAATATTTTATGTCTAATATTTTATATTTATATAATTGATCTTATATCTTTTAAATATTTTTAAAGATATCTATACTCCTTTGTTCTACTTACTTGAGAAATAGTTCGTGATATTTTAGAACTACCAAGTTTAATTATAAGATTGAACAAACTATACTTTAAAATTCTATTTCATCTCAAGAACATTTGACACGAACTTTGGATCAAGTAAAATAATATCTACTCCATTAAAGTTCACAAAGTTTGAGTTATTAATTCAAATTTTTGAATCAATCTCAATAATCTTATTCAAGATTCACTTTTTTAACAATTTTTTTTGTTGATTATCATATTGTTTATACAATCTATCTACTATTACTTTACATATAACCTTTTAGTTCATTTAATGATATGTGCTTTAAATATTCGTGATACAAAGAGATTAAGTATTATTTAAAAGTTATTAGTTTATATTTTAGAATGTTCAATTTAGTTTGATATATTTTAATTTTATTTATTTCGTTAATAAATTAGGCCTTATGCTATAGGCTTAGGATTTCTTTATTTTAACTTAATAAGAGATTATAAATAGCTCATAAACTATTGTAATCGTCATTTAATGATTAGATGTGTGAAGTCTCTTGTTTGGTTTCGTAATAAAATCATAACGTAAACAAGTGAGGTTGAGTGAATCTCTCTCTTGTTGCATCAGGGAATTGGGTAAAAAATTGAAAAGTCTCTTCGATACAATTTTCAAACTATAGTGTGAATAAGTTAGGTTGAAGAGTCCTTTTTTATTGCATCAAGAAATTAGATAAAAAGTAAAATGATTCTTTTTGTATTCAATTTTAACTGGAGACAAAGTTTCATGAATCCAAGAGGAGGCAGAGTCTATAGGCTTGGATCATGATCAATTAATAATCATAAAAAAATTAGAGGCTAGTAATGTTCTTTTTATATTTTTTCATACACAATTTAAAAGTTCAACCTTCTTTCTAAAGCCAGGAAAGAAAAAAAAAACCTTCTTTTTTCTTTCTTTCTCTCGCCTTCAAATTACTTTTCTTCCTTTATTTTGAGTTAATTCTTTAATTATTTTATCTATTTATTTATCTAATTTATAATGATAATTAAATTTTTAAAAATATTAAAAATGATAATTATACAATTATATTATTAACTTAGTAGATATTTTTTATTTTTCTCTCATTATTAATTGTTTGTGACTTTTATATTATTAAACAACAAAATCAGTAGTGTTATAAATATGATTTAGAATTTAGTTAATTTACATCATATTTATCTATAAATTCTTAATTATGGGAATTTATTTGAATAATAAATAAGATAAAAACAATAAATATGAAAAAAAGGCCAAAAGAATGAAAATGTTTCTATTATTATTACATCAAAGCCAACTCTTTTTAGTACTTAAGGCATCAAACATTAACATTTTAACTCCTCAATAAAATAGTTCAAAATTACATCAATATTAATATTTGTAGATTTTAAATACAATAATCTATTTCTATAATATTCAATATTAATTTTTAGATATTTATGTTTAAATATTATGATATAAAATATATTCAATTATCTTGTAAAAAATAAATCTTATTAATTATGATCTTCATATATATAATTTTTTTTGTTAAAATAAAAAATAAAAAAATACTAACCCCGCTACTCGTCTAGTTTTGCCCCTTATTTCAATTTATTCTTTTTGTATTTTTTTAATTTTAATGTATCTTCTTATTCAATTTTATTTTTTGTCTTTTTATTTATTTTTTATTTTTTTATTATTTGGTATCAGGATTCAGATATTAAATTAATCTTTATTAATCTAAATTTATTTTTTTTACCCTGATAATTAAAAAAAAAACTCTTCGTTCGGCGAAAATTATTTTGATTATGGAAAAGCTGTTGGTGTATTTGCAGGTTATGGGGGAATGGGGTAATTTACCGGAGGATGGAGGAAGCATCCACCACGCAGGGGGCGTGCTGCGCTCGCTCATAAGCCGGGTGTTAGACGCCAAGCACCACGCAGGGGGCGTGGAGGACGTGGCGTCGCGGAGTTCCGATGCTCTGCACCACGGGGGGGGGGGGGGCGTGTTGACTGCTGCCATGCAGGGAACAGTGTTCCTCTCCGGGAAACAGCAAGCAAGCTGCATGCTTCGAAACCTTCCATGCTTATATATACAAGTAGTAGAAGCATTAGAAGTGTGTAGTGATACAGCGGGTGTTAGTTAGGGAGAGTAGAAGAAAGAAGAGTGTTTCAAGTAAGAGTGATTTTGGGTTTAACATTACATAGAGGGGAAGAGGTGTGTAGGGGAAGAAGGTTGCTGTAGAAAAAAGAAAAAGGTTGGAAAATAGGAAAAAAAAATAGTTTGGTTTTATTTGAAGAAATGGTTCGTAATTATAGTGCTCCGAAAGAACATATTATAAATTATTTGGATCATCCAGTTTATGTAAGTTGGTAATTTATAATTTTATTATGTGTTAAGTTTCTATTTTTTTTTTGTTATTTAACATATTATTTCAGAATTATATTTTATTTTTTTGTTAATTTTGGATTAGTGTTATGTTATAAAAATATACTAGAATAAAATGTATATTATATGATATAATAATTAAAATTCTATAATAAAATATATTTTTTCTACCATAATATTTTATTAAAATAATATAGTAAAATAAATATATATAATCTGTAAATAAATAAAAAAATAACTGTTAGAATAAAATAATAAATAAATAAATAAATATTAGATATATGCATTGTTATTGAATATTAAAAAAATATATAGTTGCATGAGGAAAAAAATATCGCCTAGTAGGTTTAATTATATTAATATTAATTTAAAAATATGATATTAATAATAATAATAATAATAATAATAATAATATTTGTTATTATTATTATTATTATTATGATATTAATAATAATAATAATATTATTATTATTATTATTATTATTATTATTATTATTATTATTATTATTATTATTATTATTATTGTAATATATATATATATATATATATATATATATATATATATATATATATATATATATATCGATTTAAACGGGTTTGTATACTAATAGATATATGGTTCAGGGTTTTAATACATAAATGCATAAACTTTTTGAAATATACGTTAATGATTTTAATAAATAAAATATTAAAATAAATAAATATGTTAATATTTGTTTATTAAAAAATTTATATTTATAATTTATCTAATAAATATATTTTTGTTAATGCAGCCTAACAGGAATTTGTTGGTGCGTAAACTGGATCCGCCACAGACGTGGAACCCGATGGTGGAAAATTACTTACGCGCCACGGGATTCTACCACGTATCGAGGATTGGGGTGATAAGAGGATTTCACCCCTTGTTAGCTGCTTTGGTTGAAAGGTGGAGGCCGGAGAGTCACACTTTTGTGTTGCCGGTGGGTGAGGTTACAGTGACATTGGAAGATGTCGCACATATATTTGGCTTACCAATCGATGGTGAACCTGTGAGTGGATGGACTGACAGTAGTAGTGACTTCGTTCGAAGTCAGAGCATGGCAGTATTTGGACGTGAACCAGTAGTCAGTGGTAATTCGAAATCCTATATAAAGCTTGGTTGGGTTCGACGTATCAGAGATGCGGAACCGTTGGACACTGAAGAGTCCATAAGGAGATACGTCAGATGCCAGATTTTCTGTTTGTTAGGGTCGACGCTATTCACAGATAAGTCGACCACATACGCCCACGCGAAGTATCTACCGTTGCTTCGCGATTTCGAGCGGATCCATACGTATAGTTGGGGGTCAGCATGTCTTGCACATCTTTACAGAGCATTGTGCCGTGCGTCACGATATGATACGAAGGAGATGGATGGCCCTCTTAATCTGTTGTTTGTGTGGGCATGGGAGCGAATGCCGTGTCTTGCGCCGGTACCGAGACATACCCTTCCACCTGCTGAGATACCAGTTGCCATGAGGTAAATATTTATGGTTCTTGTCGGAGATTATATTCGCTATGCATATTCCATTTAGGTTACTTATGTAAATTTTTTCAATGTATGATGTATTAGGTGGAGCCATTCGGAACGGACCACATCGTGGTTAGCGAAGACCGTAGTGAATTTTAGGGTTGATATAGACTACATGCAGGAGGTAAATATTTATGGTTCCTGTGATTCATATTTCCAAACATTAATGTTAGGGTTATGATGTACGAATTATATGTGACAGTTTGAGTGGCGGCCGTATGAAGGAATGATCATACCCGGTGAGTTACATGGACATCTTGATGTGTGTGATACCGTTTAGGGTTTAATGTAATTCATATTTAATGTTCTGTATGTTAACCGATGTAATTCATATTTAATGTTCTATATATGTCCACCGATGTAATTCGTATTTAATGTTCTGTATGTTAACCGATGTAATTCGTATTTAATGTTCTGTATGTTAACCGATGTAAAATGTATTTATCTTTCGTATATTTGCTTCACGAAGGCAATAAATGTTTAGATTAAGTTGTTGTTAAACATCAATGGATAATCTCAGATTTGAAAATACAAAAACGACTGACGACTAATATAAAAAAACCCCAATTGACAAATTGCAAATTTAAAAATACAAACACGAAGGAAATAAAACCCTAAACTCCCGCACCACTCGGTCCAGGACGCTGAGGACATCGACTCCGACTATGACCCTGAGCACCACAGAGACGACATATCCGAGGACCACGCATGTCGCGTGAGTCCATTTCGTTCAAGTATCTGGTCAATTTCGGGCGACCCTTCGACGTTCGCCTCAGGGCAGGATTAGCGACCAATGTGGGTCCCTCATAATCAGGCCATGTCTCGGCATCACCTAATGGTGTGAACTCGAATCTATATACCTTACGGATCTCTGTCATCTTGTACACATCATGCACATACAGCTGCCAATCGAGACGCTGGTTAGCACAGCAAGCAATAACATGGCGACATGGTATTCTTTCCACCTGAAAGTGCCCACAGTCACACCTCCGTCGCGCAAGATCAACCACTAACACCTTTCCGCTAGTCATTTCACGCACCTCAAATACCTCATTCCGTCTGTCAAACCGGTGCACAACTATATTCCCAGCCTGATGCATATTTGCCTCAATCCGCTGTTGTGCAAATGCGGAATAGGTAAATCCAGCACGCTTGCGTTCGTGACTCTCGGCACTCTTCCGCGTAAAAAGTTCATTTAGCCGATAATATGTTGCTCGGACTAGTGCCAACACAGGTAAATTACGGGCACCCTTTAACACTGAGTTAATGCACTCGACAAGGTTCGTCGTCATATGGCCCCATCGATGTCCCTCGTCGAACGCCAGTACCCAATGTCTAAGTCCGATGTCGTCGCACCACCTGGCATATGCCTCGCCTCGCTCTTCCAACCTTTTATAGTTGATGTTATACTCCTCCACCGTTCTTGAATACCCGATGTTGACCACAAGCTTTTGCAAGTGAGGGACTTTGAATGCTCGTAGGAAGTTGCTGCCGATGTGCCTTATACAAAACATCCACCATGCTCTTGGAGGTTGCCAGTCACCTACGGAACGATTCACTGCTGCCCGAATTGACTCATGCCGGTCTGAGATCATTCCCACACCATCTTTTCTTACAACATGCATTCGCAGATTCCTAAGAAAGAAGTGCCACGTGTCGGCTGTCTCCCTTTCCACCAAGGCAAAAGCGATAGGCACAATGTTCTGGTTCCCGTCTTGTGCAACAGCGACCAGAAGTGTACCTTTGTACTTGCCATATAGGTGTGTGCCATCAACCTGAACTAGGGGCTTACAATGCCTAAATGCCCTAATACATGGATTGAAACTCCAGAATACGCGATGGAGTATTTTTACCCCTTGCGCCTCCTCATTCCCGTTGAACAGTGGTCGTGTTTCTATTTGGACAACTGACCCAGGCATCTTCTGAACCATAACCGAGAGCCACCATGGCAAGGCTTGGTAACTCTCCTCCCAATCACCGAAAACCTTTGCTATGGATTTCTGCTTTGCCAACCAAGCCTTTCGGTAACTGATGGTATAGTTGAACCTTGACTGGACTTCGGCTATTATAGATTTCACCTTGATGGACGGGTCAGTCTCGACCAATGGCCTTATAGCCTCCGCAACTGTATCCGAGTCCAATTTCGAATGATCCTGTGAAATCACTCCCATTGAGCACGTGTGCCGACCGTTGTATCTGCGTATCTCCCAACAACCTTTTTTCCTTATCAAGTTGGCTCGGATAAGCCAATCGCACCCACGCGCATACATCTTGCACTTTGCATAGAAGGTCTGTGGCTCAGACTCATACACGTCGTAGTCAACTCCTCTAGCGATAGTGTAACTTCTAATTGTTGCCACGACCGTCTTTCTAGAACTGTATTCCATTCCAATCCGAAACTCTCCATCCTCAGGATTAGCAACGCCTACAGAAAGTAGAAATCGTCATTTACTAATCAATCCAATGCATAAATTAACAACAACGTATTATTTAATCATCACGCACCTATGTTTGAATATTCCGGAAACTCCGGTGCATGCATGGCGTCGAGATCCACCTCACGCATAAAACGTGGCACGTTCATCGGTTGACTGGTCGAGGGATGAACCACTACATTCTCCGCTGCTGTCTCAACTCCCACATCACCATCCTCATCCTCATCTCCGGCTTCATAAGTGGCTTCGAAGTCCTCGTCACTGTCACTATTCATTCCCTCATACACTGCGTTTCTATCATCCGCCACCTCTAAATCATTTTGAGTCCCTTCCGCCTCTACGGTTTCAAACTCAACATACAGCTCAATCTGTGGCTGTCGCATCTGAGTCTGCCGGTGAATTTGAAACATATTCTGCATACTCACTTCGTCTGTGATTGGCATGGTATCAAACTGTATTAAACCACCAAAAACTATAACCGGATTCCGGTACAGAATTCTGCTCACTCTCATTAACGTATTGTTCTCCATGCTTTGACAGAGACCATTCTGAAGCTCCATTAACGTCATCGTGCATGGAACCACAAACAAAAACGGATTTTGGCACACAAACCGAACTCCCTCATGAGTATTACGTATTATCTCACCGTTGCGATACACCACCAAATTTGCGGTACCCTCCATTAATCTTCAGAAACACTCAAAGAACACTCATACACTCTTACTCAGAATGAAAATGAACCGGAGCACTGCCTAATATAGAGGAGAGCTTTCACCACGCCCCCCACGTAATGATTGTCTCATCCAATCACAGCTTGCCACGTGTCAAAACGCCCCCGCGTGCTGACTCATCACGCCCCCAACGTGATAGGCCCACGTCAGCACGCCCCCCACGTGCTGCTCGAAACAACGAACCACCATCTGCCACGTCAGCACGCCCCCCGCGTGCTGACATCATCACGTCCCCCCCCCCCGTAATACCCTCTTCCTCCAACCACATGCTGCCACGTCAACTTCACGCCCTCCACGTGTAGCCTGCACCCCGCCCCCTGCGTGTTGGCTTTCACCCCAAACCCCCACCTAGACGTAAAACACATGTTTCCTCCATAAAGAACGAAAACACCACCTTGAAAACCATATTTAAATTCATGAGCCTTCGTTCGGTTGCTGTTATTTTTTTTAAAATAAAGATATCCCTCGTAGTGATCGCCACGTTTGTGTTCATTGTCATCATTAATATTGTTACTTCAGTACTTGTCCTAGCTCATTTGGTCTTGTGCATTGATTATTATTTTCTTTTTTATTTACTTTTCGTTATTGTCATTCTTTATTTTTTCTTATCTCATTCCTTTTAGCTTTTTTTTATTCTTATTATTCTTCTTCTCTAATAAGTGACATTCATTCTTCTTAAAAAAAAAAATCAAATGCACAAAAAAAGTTAGTGTTTTGTGTCCTCCTTATTTATTATTTAGAATTCTTATAAAATAAATAAATAAATAAATAGTGAATATTTTATATGTCTTACTTTTAAATATTTAGATTTTTAACCTTATTTTATAAATAAAAAAAATTAATTTACATATCTCCGATTTTTATTTAATTAGCATTTAATTGAAACTAATTTACAAATTTATAATTAGAAGGTATTTTAAAGATAGATATTTTATATTTAATTTAATTTTTAATTATTATTCTATCTTTTTATTTATTTTATAAAATCACACTACTATACCTAAAATTTTAATAAAAATACCTAAACTAACCTACACTATCCCAAACCCTAATTACACTCACTCATATTCTCTCACTCTGATCCACACACACGCTAAATCCAACCCCTCACTCACTCAGCTAGACCCACACACAACATACACACTAAACACAAACCTAACCTAGTAGCTGAAAGGAAGAAAGAAGAAAAAAAGGGGGGATCTGGGAAGGGGGCCCGAGGGAGAAGAAAAGGATGAGAGGAGACGCGCGTCGGATCTGTTGCCGCCAGTCCGCCCCTCGCCAAACCACGTCGCCGTCCGTGAAGCTGTCTCCGTCGCTGCTGCCGGAGGTCACCATCGGAGCCGCCGCTCCACTTCTGTCATTCTTCTTTTTACAGTGAGTTGCCCGCGCCTTGAAACTCTTTCTGTAATCATTCTAGCTATCTGTGGTTAAGGATTCTGATGTATAGATGTTGTAGGGTTAATTTTATGAGTTTGCATGTCAAAAATTAAGGTTGTTGCTGAGTCACTGAAGCTCTTGGCCGCTGTCGGAGCTACTGTCGGTTAAGTTTGGGGTGGCTGATGCGTCGTTCTTTTATTCCAGTTAGTGTCCCTACCCCGGAATCCTCGCCTTTGGTTTTCTGTTGTGTGTTTTGTGGTTTCCACGATATTGATGTTTTAGGAATTAGAAACTGAGGTCGCACGTCACGTTTGAGGAAGCAAGCAGAGCTGAGGTTTCAGTTGTCATTGATTTCGGGTTGAGAGGAAAGGAATTTCTTGAGGCATTTGGATTGTGGTTTGAACGTGTCGAGGTAGGGGCTTTTTTCTAAACTTAATTTTGTTATTAGAATTGTTATAAATTGATATGGATGTGCAAAAATGCATTTTTAGTGATTATGCAAGTCTTATGAATTGCCTGGCTTGTTTCGAATGAATACAGTTGCGTATTGATTGAATTATTAATTGATTTGTTAAAATTGAAGATTTCTGAATTAGTTTGGTTTGATGTGATTTTTAAAGTTTGAACGTCTGGATGTTGTTTTATTGGAAAATAGTTTGGTTCTGAACCCCTTTGGAAATGGTTGTGGAATGTTTTGGTTGGGACCTAGAAAGGGTGGCAAAGCCCAAGTTTTAGGGGAGGTGCTACCGAAATCTCTATAAAATCCAAGACTTTATTTGAAAATTTATTCAGAGAATTTGAACTTAAGACTTATATTATTTTAGTTGAACTATTTAAGAAAGTGATGAATTACGACTTGAATTGAATTATTGCAAAGAGAATTGTGGTGGAGCTTTGCTTCTTAAGAAAAGTATTACATTTTGAGTGCAAACCAATTAGAGAAGACTTATGTTTTGAGGCTGTTTTAAATGTGAGAAGGGTTTATGTTTTTGAATTTGACTTAAGGATTTCATTCGGGGGAGCTTCAGTGAATTTATAAGTAAATGGACTTTAATCGACTGACTCCGGTTGCAATGTTTTGGAAAAGTTAAGGAATTAATTTTAAGGAATGAAATTAAAAATTGTTTTGGTTCAAACAGATGGGTTTTTGGTTTTAAATGATTTGGTTTTATTTAGATTTCACTTGATTTAATTCAAACCACGAAAACATGATTTTTCAAGAATTTTAATAAATTTAAGAAAAGGGATTTGGTTGTTCTCCCTTAAAGACTTGATACCTTGCCATAATAATTAATTGATAACTCCTGTTTAAGAGTAGTTAAAAGGATGGTTTCAAAGAGGAGAATTTTGAGTCTTTTCAAAGAAAACTTCCATTTGATATGATTTTGGAAATTTTTGTAGGTTTTGAGAAAATGTTACATAAAGTGGCTTTCTTTTAAAAAGGGAATTGAGTTTGAGAAAAAAGTGGTTTGGAAGCTAGAAATAGCTTGAGATATGAGAAGGATTTTAAAATTGAGACAAGGATGAGTTTGATTGTTGCTTTCAAAGAAAAGTGATTTGAGAAAAAAGTAATATATGGCATGAATGATGATTTACTTGATGTGGATTGTTGAGAAAGTGTGAAAATGATTATGAATGGTTATGAATGAGATGGAATGAATAAATATATGTTTGAGATACCTGGGTAGTAGCAAGGATGGTGGTTCGTCCCGCTTGCTCCAGGTTAATGTTTGAGAATTGATAATGATCACGCTTGATTTAAATTGAACAAAAGTATGTTTGTGACGCCTGGGTAGTAGCAAGGATGGTGGTTCGTCCCGCTTGCTCCAGGTTGAGTTTTTAAACACCCGCCTGGGTAGTAGCCGCAGTAGTGGTTATTCCATTGGTTCTGGGTTAAGCGGGTAGTAGCAAGGGGGTTGTAGCTCAAACCCATTGGCTTTGCATGGGTGTTTCAGTCCATAGTTAGCTACCAGGACGTGTCGGGTTGGCTATATAACTGACAGATGATATCATCAGCCATAGGGCAGGCATTCATCATATGCATTTATATGACATTGTTTGGGTGTGCATATTGTAATTGGTTTGCCTATGTGAATAGTTATGTTTAATTGCTAATTGCTCTACTTGATATAACTGCTTGATTGTGTTTGAACCTTATTATTTGTGTTTGTGACTAAAAATTGATTGGATTGTGATGAATTGGTTGTTGATTGAGTTGCTTGGGCCTAGGACCGTGGTTGATTATGAGAGGAGCTGAAAACTGTGTTTGGTTTGTGCTTTTGATTTAGAAGAGTATGAAAAACTAAACTGGTTCGGCATAGACTTAATGAACCTATGCTTGGAACAGTTTGGTCATTCATGCTGTCTAGGAAAGACTTTTAAAAAGGCTTTTGGATTTCTGAAAAATTAACAGTTTTCCCATTTAGAAAGGATTTCAGATTTTGAATATTAATTCTTTGGTTTTGAAAAGAAGCATAAGGCGGTTATTAATCACTATACTTTAAAAATGATTTTATTTTCGTATCTTATTATAGCAATTCTATAACCCTATAGTGAGAACCTTTTCGAGGATGATGTTCTCACTCCCCTACAGGTTTTTCCCTTTTCAGGTTATGGACGACGAGTTTGGAAGGGCTTATTTCTTTTTGTTTAAACGATACTTTTGTATTGATTTTAGCATTTATGTTTCCCTCGCTTTTAATTTTACAAGTCTTCACAAGACGGATAGGATTCTGATTATGTATTGCTTGTAATATTAATAATATGTAGATATATGGTTTGTTTTGTAAATGTGGTTGTATGTTATCAGATAAGAAGTCTCTTGAGAGGTTATACGGTTTAAAATTTTAAACAGGCTCATATTTTAGTATTAAATATTTTAAAAATCGTCGTAATACCCGAGCTATCGGAGTGGCGCAGCCGGAAGCATGACATTTTGATAGTTAGGGTGTTACAAAAAGTGATTTTGTGATAATATGTTTTGTTTAGATTGCTTAAAAGAAAAATTGCTTTTGTATAATAAATTACTAGAAAGTTTATATAAGACCATTTTTTTACAGTATATTAGTCAATAGTCAATGCTTAGTGTACGTTTTATAACTGTAAAAATAATTAGCTTTAGTAATTACAAATAAGAGAATAATTTTCGTTATAAGAAGATTTTACTATGTAATCGATTATATCACATAATTTTGCTGATATGTTAATATATACTTAAATATCATTGTAATAGGTAGCTTTTATAAGTCATGTGTAACTTTCCCCTATAGGTAGCTTTTGGGGTTAAGTATATTCTGTAATATGGTATCAAAGTATGTTTAATTGTTGTTATTGCCTTATTGGTCTACCCTTTATATGTCTAGTCAATCAAATTTCATGCTCCAGGTCATTAGTCCCACCTTGCCTAGAGATAAGGACTAAATAGACTTAAGTCTTAGCCAACCCTCCCTTAGAGTTCGCTTTTAGGCTGGTTAGGCTCAACTCAATTCTAGTACAATTTTATGAGCAATCTGCTTTGTTGATTTTCCTCTTTCCTCATTGAATTACTTAAATTTTCTCAAATTGTTGCAGTTGGATGTTTTAGCAATGTGTGATCAAACAAATGTCGACTGTAATTGAAGATGATTTGTTCAACTTGATTTAAAATTTTAGGAAAAATTATCTTTGTAATGCTCCTCTGTGATTTTTTTCTTGTTTCTCCAAAAAGGTCTGGGACTCAAAGTGGAACGAAAGAGCATACTTCATCACAAGAAAAGTAAAACTCGACCACGAGTGTCTTTCCATGGCTGTCCTTGTACAGGAAGTGATAAATGCGGACTATGCTTTTGTCATCCACACAACCAATCCATCCTCTGGAGATGCATTAGAAATATATGCTGAAGTATAATTAATTGATTTTATGTTTTTGAGCTTATGCCTCTACACACTTCGAGATACATATTTATTTGAAAAAAGAACTGAAAGGACAAAAGCAGCAAGACATTAAGTGTCAAAATTTTTTGACATGGGTGGTAAAGGGGCTCGGAGAAACACTCGTCGGAGCTTATCCCGGATGTGCTTTGAGTTTTATAAGCAAAATACATTATTTGAACTCCCTTCAGGCAATTTTTTAATGACCCCTCTTTTTTAGTAAAATCCGTATCCTTAGTTATCATTCTTTTTTAAGATTATGTCACAACGACAACTACTACAATCAAGCATTTTCCCATTATTGACTACATAGATCATTTTGAACGTGTTGCATATGGGGAAATAACCTAGCACCAACACAATCACATTATTGTATGAATCAGGTAAAAGAAAATCAGAATAAACATGGGAAATTACCTGTACCAGTACTACATCTGTTGCATGAATTATTTGTTATTTTGCTGATGGTTTTGAGCTTCTCTAGATCTTGGGATATCCTAGCAAACCTATTGGCCTGTTCATTAGATGGCCAATTATTTTTTGATCTGATTCCAATGGTGAAAACCTAGAAGGTTATGCTGGAACTGGCCTCCGACAAGTAAACCTTTGCCTTTCATACCACTTCTTCGATGTTTCATTTAATTAACATAAATTTAGTGAAAAAATGCCTCCAAACTATTTCATTTTATTCCAAATTATGAATGAAGTGATTCACCATTTCTGCCAAAATTTGGATTAAAGATGCAGAATTCAAAATTAATTGAACGTGGTATTTAATTAGCTTTAAGTTCATGTGAGGTGGATTTCTGCTATGATAATCAAAGACATGCTATGTAATTCTAGTTGAGAGAGTGAATTTTAGTTGCCAGTTACGAAAATTTCTAAACATGTTTTGTGTTCTCTTGTTGATTTTGCTATTTCTGAATTGCATATTTTGATTGTTGTATGAGCTTATTGTTCTTTTTTATTTTCTGCATTAGACTCTTTATATTGTTTATGCAAAGGGGGAAGGCCTTCTATGACTTCCAGTTCAACAACACAAGGCTTGTAAAATCCCCAAGCCTTATGTACGATCCAAGGGAAGGAAGTTTGACACGGCTAGAGAAAGGAGGAACAACAAAGGACTTAAGGTTTAAGTGGTATTGCTTTTGTATTTTTCTTCAGTTTTTAGTTTTGGAATTTAAACTCAAGATTTATTTTGTTTTTGAGTATTAGTTTTTTAATGTATAAAATAATTATATCAAAAATTATATGTCAGTAATTGCTGTTTGATTTTTCTTGTAATAAAAATTGCATACTAGATTTATAGGTTTGGTAATAAAATAGGACTAAAAATTTATAGTGCAGCAATAAAGGTAAAGTCAAAATAATGATTTTTTAACTTAATTAGGCTATCGCCACGCTTTCAAAGCGTGGACGTATCTCGCTATTCCCACGCTTTAAAAGCGTGGCCGTATCTCTCTCTATTGGCACGATTCAAAAGCGTGGCCGTATCTTACATATGATCACGCTTTGAAAGCATGGCCGTATCTCACATAAAAGCGTGGCCGTATATGGGAGATACGGCCACGCTTTTAAACGTGGCAATCTATAAAAATCATGGTGAAAAAAAGCATGGCAATAGGTCACCAAAAGTGTGGAGATAGCTCAAAAAGCGTGGCAAAAAGCTATCGCCACGCTTTTTCAGCTTTTTTTCACGCTTTAAAAGCGTGGCAATAGAACTGTTTTCTTGTAGTGTATGATGCCCAAAAATGAAACTAGTAGCCATAGACCACATATGGTCATTTATGAATTGATAACGTATAATCATAAACCCTAACTCCTAAACTACAAACAATAATTTCGCTAAAGATAAACTGTGAACACTGTACTGCAAACCATAAACCTGATAACCTGAATGATAAATACTAAATTGTAAACTGTAAATCTATAAACCGTAACACATAAATGATAATCCATAAACCTTATGCGTAAGACCATAAAGCCTAATTTCTATATCTGTGAACTCTTGTTGGTATTAGTTTAGGGTTTAGGCTTAAGTTTTTGGATTTTAAGGGTTTTGGATTTTTTGTTAGAATTTAAAGTTTAGGGTTCACGATTTAGGGTTTGTGGTTTAGTATATAGAGTATAGGGTTTATGGTTTAGGATTTAGAAATTTTAAGGATGAGGGTTTAGAGTTTAGGATTTAAAAATTTTAAGGGTTTAAGGCTTACGGGTGAAAGTTTCACTTTTTTGTTAGGCTAATTTTTTCTCTCTAACGCAAATGTGATTACGTAATATAATCTTCATTTATAGCTAAAATTTCTAACTTTTTGCGTTCACTTTCTCTGGTTAGATAAGTAATATAAAAAATTATTTTGTATTTACTAATTCTATTTGTCGTTGTTCATATAATAAATTTTGTTGCTTTTCCTTTTTGCAATATCTATTATATCATTATATTATTCTCCAACAAGTAGTATTATATTACCAAGAATATTGACCTGCCACATTCTGGTGCTAGTATGCATACGACTCTCTTATGAATTTATTTTAGAAAAGTATCTTTATAATTCTATATGAAAACCAATATTTAATTCATAACTAGACTAATTGTCAATTATTAATATTTTCAGTCATTCTAATTATATTAATTATCATTGTCAATTATTATAATATAATTTTTAATTAAACATAATTAGTGACAAATTAATATTAATATCAATAATAAAAAGTTAAACGTAAAGTTATGATTCTAATTGCTATAAATATGATACTAACTTAAATAGCTTTGTTAAAATGCTGTATATCAGTTAAAATGCTCTAAAATGCATGTGTGTATTAATTAGTGACAAATTGATATTGATATCAATAATTAATTTTGTGTTACTAAAGGTTATATATAATGTTTCTTTTATATTTCATAAGTCTAAGTTTGAGAGTTATAGCATTTTGTTTAATTTTTTAATTTGTTATTCTTTCTTGATGATTTCATAGAATAAAAATGTATATAATAATACAAATATGTACTGTATAATCAATTAGTAATTTTTTTGTTGTTAATTGTATTTTTTTGTAATTTCTTTTGTAGTTGAATAAAAACTTTAGTACAAACAGTGTTTATATTTATTTGATACAGAATCAAAGATATAGTCTATGAATG
Source organism: Arachis hypogaea (assembly GCF_003086295.3). NCBI lineage: Eukaryota > Viridiplantae > Streptophyta > Magnoliopsida > Fabales > Fabaceae > Arachis > Arachis hypogaea. The sequence continues at coordinate 569,284 of NC_092043.1, read as the reverse complement.
TGAGTCGCTTTTCCTTTTCCAACTGGAACACAAGTAGTCGACTTGACAAAGGAGCACACTCAGCACTCTCCAACACAAACTCTGATCCTTGGACATACTTCTCCAACCAACCAGGCTGCGCTTTCTGCTGAAGGCCAGGTAGCCCCCGACTCTGATTCTCTCTCTCGAGTTGCTGAAACCACTACTTCTGATTCTCCTCCATCCAGAGTCTTGGAGAACTTTCCTTCTCCTCTGGGATCATCCAGTCCTCCTCAATAAGCTGAATTTCAAACTCCCCTTGATCAAGGATTTGGAGGTTTGGGCGTTTCTTCCGAACCTACAAGCGCCACTTTGGCTAGTCTGATCTCCATTCTAAATCAAGCTATCCAAGAAGATGAAGTACCTATTCCTGTCTCGATACTTCCCAAACCTTCTACATCCGGTCCTTCACTCGAGTTGAATGTAGACACTCGAGAACAACTTTTATCACTCCTCAAGCTATTGAACCATTCACCTGCTAATTGGATCAATGATGTAGCTATCAACAAGCTTTTGTATGACCTTTTGAACTCTGCCTTTGAACTACTGGCTCCTACTCCACATTTTGCCATAGTCCATCAATTCAAACAAATTGCCAACAACCGTGTAGCTATCCAGAACAAACTTCAAGAAATCGAAAGCGAGGAAGCTAAGATTGAAACTGAGGTAAAAGGTTACACTGCAACCCTCCAACCAATCAAAGCCTCCTGTGGTAAATTCGATTTGAGAATCTCTCAGGCTATTTCTGTTCAAACCCATTATGATAAGAAAGAGATAAAAATTGAAGCAGAATTAACCCAGATCAATGAAAAACTTGCCAAAATATGAAAGAGAAGAGCTGATATAGCTACACCTCTGGCTACTGCCCAGCAAGAACAACAACAACTCATTCAAGAGATTATTTCTATTGAGACCAAATAAGAAGAATGTGGGAAAGAACTTGACAAGGTCCAATACGAAAAATTTAAGCATGCTGAGGCACTTTCAGTTCTGGACAATGAAAGGGCAAAGCTACGCTCAGACTTGGCAAAACTCATGGCACATCATATTTCTTCTGCTTAAATTCCAATATTTGTAATGATTTCCCTTTCTCTTAGACTTATGCAAGTTAATTTTGATTCAAACAATGATATTGCTTTAAGTACTTACCATTGATCAAGTTGATTATATTTCCCGATTCAATATATTTGATTTGGTATGCATTTCCTGAATACAATCATATCACTTGGAAAGGACCTTCCCAGACGTGGGACCATTTGTCAAGAAATCTCGATTTCTTTTCTATTGGCAAAATAACTTTCAAAACCAACTCGCCTATACTAAAGCATTTTTCTGTTATTCGATGATTATAATTTCGAGCAACACTTTCTTTTTGTCGAATCATATTCTCCAGTGCCAATATTTGCTCTGAATCTAATTCATTTAACTCATCGAACATAGCATTCCAATAATCATCGACTAGCAAGTCATTCTATTTCAATACCCTTAAAGTATCTAAATTGATTTCTAATGGGAGTACAGTATCATGACCATAAACTAATTTATAAGGTGACGTACCTGTCGACCTTCTGGGTGAGTTTCGTTAAGCCCATTATACTTGGCTTAACATTTCATGACACGTTTGAGGTCTGTTCCCGATCTATTTGTTGATCAAACTTATCAGGATTTTATTCGCTGCCTCCACTTGCCCATTGGCCTGTGCATAATAAGGGGTTGAAGTAACCATGTTGATATTCCTTGAGGCTACAAAATTTGTAATTCGCTGAACAGTAAACATAGTCCCTTTATCAGTACTCAATGTTTGAGGGATTCCAAATCGACGGATTATATGTTCCTCAATAAAGTCTATTATTTCATTTTGACCAACTTCTATTAGGGGAACCGCTTCAACCCATTTCGTGAAATAATCAATTGCAACCAAGATAAATTTATGATGTTTCGATGAAGGAGGGTGAATCAAACCAATTCGATCCAAAACCCAACCTCTAAATGGCCATGGCTTTATGATCGAATGCAACTCAGATGCTGGGATCTGTTGTATCGAACTATGCTTTTGACACTCTAGACACGCCTTTGCATATTCGATACAATCTTTGATCATAGTTGGCCAATACACGTGGTTGCGATATAACACCCATTTCATCTTCTTTCCAACTTGATAGGCCCCACATATCCCTTTATGGACTTCACCAAAAGTGATATCCTTATCATCTTGGCTTAGACACCTCGACAAACTTCCATTGATCCCTTTCTTATACAACTCATCAGCCATTATGACAAAATTCATCGCCTATAATTTTATCTTTCTTTCAACTGGAGTGCTGGGATTCTTCAAATACTCAGCAATAGGCTTTCTCCAATCATTATCTTCCCATTTATATATACACAAAGCCTCTCTTTCATTCGCAGGCACTAAAATTTGATGAACACTAGCCAATTTTTTAAAAGTTTTTGGACGGATTCTATATCTCGAAGCAATTTGGGCTAATTCATTAGCAATTTCATTATGAATCCTTAGGATGTGAACCAAAGAAACTTTTCGAAAGGAGGTTAACAACTCCCAAGCCGTTGTTAAATATTTTTGCAATTTCTCATTATTGCATTTAAACTCCTTCGATAACTGCTTTAAAACTAACTAAGAATCCCCTAGTATTTGGACTTCCAAAGCCCCTCTACTAATTAATATTTTGAGACCCAGAATTAAAGCTTCATACTCTGCCACATTAGTCGAGTAAGGATATTTAAACTCAAACAAGAATTCTGATGGAATCCCCTCTGGTGAGATAATAAGAATTCCAACTCCCACACCATCTTTATACTTCGATCATCAAAATATAACTTCCAATAACCAACTTCAATGTTGATTACATTTTCCCCCTAGTCATTTAGATTATTCGAATTATCAACAAGAAAGTCTGCATTGACCTGACCTTTCACAGCTTTAGCCGGGACATATTGTAAATCAAATTCGGTCAAAGCTAGCATGTATTTCCCTAAATGCCCTTGTAACATCAAAAAACTCAACATATATTTGACAAGATCAGTTTGTGCTATAACCTTTATTGATTCAGCCACCATATAATACTTTAATTTCATACAAGCATAGTACAGAGACAAACAAAATTTCTCTATCGAGGAATACCTCGTCTCGATATTAGTCAGAACTCGACTAAGGTAATAAACCGCCGGTTTATGCCCATTCTCGTTATCTTGGGCTAACATACATCAAATTGTGTTTATAGATGCTGTGATGTATAATTTCAAGGGCTCATGTGGACGAACGTTTTCCATAATCGGAGCCTTAGATAAATAAGCCTTAATCGAATTGAATGCTAGTTGATGCTCATTTGTCCATTCGAACTGTGAGTCATTCTTTAGTTTCACTAAAGGTGCAAACACTCGAATTCGATTAGAAAGATTCGAAATGAACCTTCTGAGGTAATTCATCTTTCCTAGGAAAGATTGCACTTCTTTTTTCGATTTAGGCGCAGACAATGCTAATATTGCATCAACTTTATTTTTATCGATTGCAATTCCTTTTTTATGAACAACAAAACCTTGGAATTTTCCAACCGATACACTAAAGTACATTTCAAAGGATTTATTTTTAATCCTTTCTTCCTCATGGTGACAAATGCTTTCCTTAGGTGATCAATGTGCTAATTCACCGAAATCGATTTGACCATAATGTCATCGATATATACCTCCATAAATTTCCCAATAAACTCATGAAATATAGCATTCATTGCTCACTGATAAGTTCCACCAACATTTTTCAAACCGAAGGGCATAACTACCCATTCATAAGTGCCTAACGCCCCAGGACAACGAAAGGCATTTTTGGACACATCATCTTCTGCAATGAAGATTTGGTTATATCCTGAATAACCGTCCATAAACTTAAAATTTCATTTTTCGCTGCAGAATCGATCAACATATCTGCAATTGGCATAAAATACTCATCCTTTGGAGTAACATTATTCAGATCTTGAAAATTAATGCATATTCTTAGCTTTCTGTTCTTCTTCATTACAGGCACAATATTTGAAACCCATTCAACATATCGTGCAGTTTTGAATGAACTTTGCTTTAATCAAACGTTCTATTTCTTCTTTAATCTTTTGATTAATTTTTGGAGCAAAACAACGAGGGATTTGCTTCACAGGTCGAGCATTTGGTTTCAGTGCTAATCGATGCTTTACAAGAGAACGATCAAGACCATGCATCTCATGATAATCCCAAGCAAAACAATCTTTAAATTCATGTAAAAGATGGAAGGGTTCAGTTCGAAAAGGATCTACAAGACCCTTACAGATATAAGTAATTCGAGCATCCTCAATAGATCCTAAATTAATTTCTTCTAATGGATCTTGAGATTCGAACCCTTTGAAATGATCATCATCCTTTACTGAATATTTTTCAAAATCCAAAGGTTCTAAATCATAGATGCAATCAAAAGAGAAATCAACAGATTCATTAGAAATAGAATATACTAAATTATTTACTAGATTAATATCTACTTGATTTTCAACACAATGTGCCTCTGCTATTAAATCATCAGTTTGTCTTAAAACACTACTTGCATTACATGAAGAAGAAAAACTAAAACCATGACAATACTCGATAAACGGCACCGAGTTGCTACAACTACTTAAAGAACTTGCATTCCTAAATGATTCCACTTCATCAGAGGAACCACTTTTATCTCCTACAGAAAGATAATTATTTAAATAATTATGTAAAGTTACCAGGTAGTCTGAAACATCCTGAACCTGGTCCATAGAGCAATCCTTCAGCAACCCTTAAGAAAGACAATCCCAGCCAGTCGGGTTCACATTCAACTATGGGTAGCGTAACTTCACTGTTAGACACTCCGAGGACAAGTAACAACCTTCGCAATTATAAGAGTTCAGCGTCCTGTCAACATTCAAAGGCTTCAGTTTTGGATTATACATCCTGAAATTGACATGTAGTTGCTCGACATAAAGATTCGAATATGCCTTAACAATCTCAGGTTTGCCATCCTCTGTCCAAAGAAGGACGCTTTGATGCACAGTCGAAGGTATAGCTCCAATACCATGATCCAATCTTGCCCCAAAGCATTGTAACTTGCTTTTGATGGTACAACCACGAACACAGTATTTCATTCGGATGATCCAACCTTCACTCCCAAAGTAACAAGACCTTTTGCTGGCATCGAAGAACCACTAAAGTCTGTCACATCAATGTTAGTAGGGACTAGATCATCAGGATGCTTTCTCACTTTCATCAGCATCCTTTCTGGCAGGAGACTCATTGCTGCTCCACCATCAATCAGAACTTTATTTACTTTAATCCCATTCAGAGTAGTGGTGATATGGAGTGGGCAGAGATGGGATTTCTGCCTTTCAGTTGACCTTAAAAAATAACCCGGTTCATCATCATATCGGATGAACGAAAAAGCTTCTTTGGATTCCATGTCATAGTCTTCCTCTGGGTCACCTTCATATTCCCCCAGATACTCAGTTGGAATAATCGAAATCGTTCCAACCATTTCATCATCACCTTCCTTGAAATACTCTTCATCCAGATCAGCCCCTTTGCCTTTGTCGACCCTTGAAGAATGGGCTATTGCCTTTCCTTTCTCCTTCTTTAAAGGAGATGGAATTCCCTTTGGGCATGTCTCTCCATCAGAAGGAAAGACAATTCGAGAATGCACGGAAGGCGTTGCCCCCTTGGCTATGTTTGCTTGAGGCTTTTTGTTCTGATTAAGGTTCCTTCTACCTCTACCCCTTTGGTAATAGGGGTACTAGTTTCGAGGCGGTCCTCGATGTCCCTACTGAGGGTTCCGTCAATACAGCGCATCTCAATTCTGGAATTACTGACAGTTTCGAATCTATTGGATGCTTATAGCCTGAGAACGGCTCAAAGGTCCAACCACATTTTGTTGAGGGGTCTTAGAGCTTTGACTCTCTATACACCGAATTGGCTGCCTCTGACAAGCTTGCTCTTCTCTATGAGCTAACTCATTTTTCATTCTCTCTTTCTTAAAAATTGCTACAGCTTCAGCATCGAATACAGCGTTACATCGTTGACATAAAAACATGTCACGATCTTTAATTTTTTGCTGTACTAAAAAGTCTAGCAGGCCATCTCCTGCTCGAGGATATACCGATCGAACTTGTGACTCGAAATAATCAAGAGCCACATTAAAGTAGTAAGACATACCAATCATATTCACTCCAAAATATGGTTCAACAAAACTAGCATCCGTATCGAAAAGATCAACATCCACTTTCATTTCCCTCTTTCCATCGTCAAACTTCAAACGTCCCTCCATTATAGTTTTCTAAATTAAGTCCTTGAAACGAACACAACTGTTAGTCGAATGGCTGGTTGCTTGGTGAAATTTACAATGATGTTTCCCTTTCAAATCTTTCACCGAAAGTAAAGTTCTACCCTCCGGAAGAATTAATTGTTTATCTTTAAGCAACACGTCGAAAATATTATCAGAATTCGAAATATCAAAACTATATTTCTTTCCACTTTTCAGTTTTGATTCATTTGACTTTTCATTACTAGGAAGCTTTTTAAGTAAAGAGCAAACCTATGGAGGACCCTTTTTTAGTTCGGCCAAATCAATCTCTGTCTCGAAATTGAATTCCTTTTCTGAGGACTCCATAGTCACATAAGCAACTTTCTCCTTTCGAGCGAAAGGCCTACTCTTTAACTTCTGTTCATTCCTATGTTTCTCTTTTTCTTTTTTCATAAGTTCAACCTACTGAACCTTTTCAGCTAAATGAGCTAGGTCAGGGATATGCACATTAAGTAACTTTCGACGCATATAAAATCCTAATCTCATAACCGCTATTTTCACCACTTCACTCTCGGGTAATGACACAAAGCATCTACTTCTAGCATTTGTGAAACGTATCATGTAATCATCAATGGTTTCACCATCTTCACGTTTCAAAGCAACTAGATCAATAACTGCCACATTCAATTTCCCTCGATAAAACTAAGCGTGAAAAGCATTTTCCAACTGATTCCATGTCGTTGTTGAATTTGGTTTGAGATTTGAAAACCAAGTAAACGCATTCTTCGTTAATGAAGAAGGAAAAAACTTCATTTTCAAATTCTTATCGTTGACTAAATTTCCAATCTCAACCAAATACCGAGCGACATGTTCAGTGGTTGATTCTCCAACTTACCCAGCAAATTTTGTGATTATCTTTGGATTTTTTACCCCTTTTGGCACTTCAGTCATTTGGACAACTTGAGGAAAAGCAGACACAAAATGGGGTCTATTCATAAACCAACATTCAGACCAACTCAATTGAGCACTTCTTCCACAATTCTAGTGACTTGATAACGTTCACCACCATGATTAGCCCGTAATTTGGCTAGAACCTCATCAGCATTCTGACCACGGGAAATTATTCGAGAATTCTCTCTATTTAAAACATCATTTTCATTTTGAAATACATTTTCAAATCCTTCATTATTCTCCCTGGCATCATGCCTTTCACCTTCCTCATAATCTACGATTCGAGCGATTCATTCAACTTGTCTAGCAAGGCATTCGAATTTCGATTCGTGATCAGCATCATAGTATTTAGAATTGTGGTCATTTGTTGAGTCAATAATTTGACTAAGTCATGATGACTTTCCTTTACATGTTGTCGATAAACTGCCATAGAATTAGTGGCATTCGACGTAGATCCCACATGATAGTCACGAGAATACTCATAATGTTGTTGTGGGTTTTGAGAATTATTCACTCCACTCATACTCCCGAAACGAACAAGAGGAGCAAGACTACTCACTGGTGGAATATAACCAGGAGGTAGACCATAAGGAGGCCATCCAGTGGTTATTAGAGGTGGTAGCAAATTACCACGTAGATGAATATTACATCCAATACTTCCTGTCTAGACGGTAGTAACCGCTATACTTTCACTTCCAATTACACCTTCCGAATGTGAAGTCACGTCCGCTTGTTGTACAACTACTGGTATGCTATCATTGGTGGAGAACCACCATTCACATTTAACAATTCATCAGCCATGTGAATGATTTTTCCACTTCTCAATCGCATACACCAATATGACAGCAAAAAACTATTTGACACTTCAATTAAACACTGTCCCACTGGCATGCCAATTTGTTTTGTCAGTTTTTAGCAAATCGATGGTGGTTCGATATCTAATAGTCTGGGAGCGAAACCTACTCCTCTTTACAAGTACTAGTTTTATATAAGTGCATCAAAACGTCTTCGATTAGACCAATATTGAAATAAAAGTAAATGAAAATTTGTAAAAGAATAAAAGAAGTTAAAAACAACGAATTTGAAAAGGAAATTAGTTGAAATCGAAAAAAGTGCGTTAAAATTTAAAGAAAGCTATAAAGATGCCTTCAACTGGGTCAAAGGGGTTTTGACATGAAACATTAAAGGTACTGGAATATAAATTGCATTCGAAAATTAAATCATTACTTGAAACATAATTTTTCTTGAAAAGTAAAGTTTACAGAAAGATAAATTGAAAAGATAAAGACATGGAAGGAACCCTACAGATAATTAACTCGAAGCAGACTCAGAAAGTGTTTGGGAATGTGAGTGTGCGTGAGTAATTTCTGAAGCAAAGTTCCAACCCTTATCCCCTAAAATTTTCTAATACTTATAATCTACTTCTGTAACCGATTATTAATTACACAGTGTTGTCTTGTACGATCACTCCCTGGTAACCGTTTCTGCTCTTTTGCTAATGGAACGTTACCCATCAATTCCTCACATGGTGAAAGCCCTAAAATTCCCCACTTATGTAACCGTTCAATTCAATGTTTCTAGCAACCAAATCGATTTCTCATTCGAATGCCCACTCGATTAACGAGGTGTCCGAAATCGAATCTATATCAAGTAACTCCCAATTATGCTTGCACATGCACCTTTTTGACATCTGCTTCTATTCCAATTATCTCTTTAATACTTCGAATTAGTTCATCTTAATCGAAAATATTTTTCGACTAACACATATAATGAAGGATTACCATGTGTTCATAACACACAGCGGAAGAAAAGAAGGTAATCATAAAGATCTATTTTTGTGTTTAAACTTTATTCCAGTAATAATATATAGATCAGATCTAAATACCTTTAGACGCTTTAGTAAAAATCACTTTCTCCTTCGATGGTACGAAGGCACTATGCATATCCACACCGAGACCAATCTTTGCTGTCAACTCCTTGACAATGAACATCTTATCTAAATTGAGAAACCTCTTGCAACTCTTTGCATGCCATAAAATTCTTCTCTAAGAATTAGGCTCACATACATTTATGTGTATAGAGGTAAAGGAATAAAACTCTTCTATTTTATTCTCGTCACTTTCCTGTACTCTTGACATACATATATATAGTATGAGATTTGTTATTAATTTTAAATTTAAATCTCAATTAAAATTTAAATCGTATATTGAAATTCTAAATCTGAATCCTTCAAATTTATGAATCATATCATAATTCAATTTGAAAACAGAATCAGTTAGGATTACATCCAAATTTAGAAATAGAATAACTAATTATTCTCAAATCTCATTTAATATTCTCAATTATCATACTATTATTATATTCTTGGTGCTAGCAAAGAATATAATAATATTCCATTTGAATTAATATAATTATTTATTTGATCAAATCAAAATAATAATTAAATAATTCTATAGCAAAGATTAGAACACTCGTTAGTGTGTGACTCCATAGGTTCAATACTAAGCGGGTAGTAAATTAGTCGTACTAAATTTACTAATCAAGGTTGGCGTCTAGCAACACTCCTGAACGACCCGATATTATGAAGTAACATATTTTTACTAAGAACCTTAGAAGAACAAAGTATAATTCCTTCTATCTTTTCAACTCTTGGTTAACCCTTAGAGTATGGTTTAATTGTCAAACTCTAACTTGTTACCATTATTATAATGAACTGTGAATGACTTAAGAAACCCATTTCTTCATTCATTCAATTCCTTTGGCCAAGGTTTTATTCATCTCATTCATTATAATCATAGAGCTCAAACTCTTTACCGAGAGTTGACGAATTCCTTATTGACTAATCATTAATTCTACAAGCATTTAAATCATACCCAATATCCATTCAACTAGCACCCTAGGGTATTAGGTGTCCGGAATCAAAGTATAATAAATACATTGTTAATTACTATGACAGTCGCAGGTCAAAGGAAACTCTATTACTATGTTCATCTTGAGAATATCCTATTGACAAATATACGGTAATTATAACCATTAGGAATTCTCAAAGTGAGTCAGTTCAATGGTTATATCTCTATATGCACCATCTATATATATAATTTAATAAATGAGATCTATTAATCTTCATCCAATGAAGACCATTATATATATATATATATATATATATATATATATATATATATATATTGATCTTTCTGGATTATTAATGTCCATTTTAATAATCCTATGATCAAGAACAATTTAGATTAAATTATAAAAGATTTATCTCTCAATATTATGATCACGGTCACAATGATAAATCTCAATTTAACCAAGGAACTTATTATATTAACATTTTAATAGAATAACATAAATTATTTGACACATGATTAATTGTATTGTGGTCATACTACTTATTCCCAACAATCTCCCACTTGCACGAGAGCCAATCATGATAGATTGGATCTTGGGCATACTATTATCTCAATAATCTCCCACTTGCACTAGAGCCAATCAATCATGTATATAATTTTTAATGCACATTTGTGTTTATCAAAACTCTTTTGACTTTAAACACCTTTGCTCTTGAGCATGTTTGCTTGACCTTTTGTAAAAAATACCTAGTGCATAATAAATATCACGTTTTCTCAAAACATGAAATCTCCCACTATAATAGTGCATAATTTTATTTTAAAAACAATCCTTATTGAACATGATTATAAAAAATCTAAGTAACCATTAGATCTATCTTTCTAGAATTGTATCATTATACAAATAGGCTACTTTTTCAAAAAGTTAGTTTGACGATCAAACCTTTTATACTTTCAGGAGAAAGTATATCCTCTATTGAATGGTATATAATTCTAATAAAAGTAATTGTACTCCCACTCTTTCTTTAAGATGGAATCCCTTCTCTAAAAAGAAGTTTAACCTCTTATCACAGACACTTTGTCATAAGAAGAGTGATAAAAAAAATAATTTCATTATTTCTTTAAGGTAACCAATAAATCTCATTTATCGGACCTAATATCAATTCTATTGTTGTGCAATCCCTTAACATATATAAGACATCTCCAAACTCTAATGTTCTTGAGTTTTAGCTTATGCCTTTTCCATATCTCATATGGTAAAAAATTTGATTTAGTGAAAAATTTGTTAATTTAGCAACATTTCTAAAATGTAGTCTAAATATTTAACAAACAATAATGCTCAACTAAATTAAATTTCATTTTTTTTATACCATGATAGGGTACATAGAGTACTAATATTTGTGCTTTGAGAGAATCTCATTCTCTATAGAATATCAATTAGATATTAGAGATTTCACTTTAAACTCTTATAATAAAAATACTCAATATCTTTATTATTGGTCAAACCAACCCTTAAGAGCAATTTTGAATCACATCCTCACTACTCATATTGAGTTTTTTTAAAAAGATCACAAACCTTAATCATATTAAGGCCAATTATAAATTGTTTGTATTAAAATAAATCTCCAAAAATGCTTACAAGAACAATTCTCGCAAAAACCATTTGACTAATGGCATTTCAACTTCTAAAGTTATTTAATTCAAAATATATTGTCCAATACTCCCACTAGTTTAAACAAAATTTTTGATAATCATACTACTTTACTTTGGACACCACATCTTCTCAAGATGTTTAGCAATAAATAGTGGGGAAATACCTTTGAAATTAGAACTTATGGCTGTCCAAACAACCCATGTTAAATAATATTACAAATATTTCAAAAGTTCTGACCATTTCAAAAATAATTTTATTGGAGGATATTATTTTAATAGAATTATCATCTCCATGATAACTCTTTCATACATGAGAACAATTCTCAAATGTCAATATATTACTTTCAAGTATGCCACACAAAAATGGGCATATTTGAAAATTTAAAATATGAAAATAAATCAAGAAATCTATATTTCTGACAAAATTATTTAGAATCACGAATGAGCATCTTGGTTGTCAAGTTATTACTCATCTCTATTCTAAATAAATATTATTAAATTGTATCTCATACAATTATAATTCCAAATAATTATCTGGTTGTCGGATAATTATTTAACTGAATTATATTTTATACCCCTAGGTTGTCTAGGTTCAAGTATAAAATTAATTCTCCTTATACATCATCATATGCATAAATAAATTCTCTCTTTGAGTACAAGTTTCCTAGTTGTCAGGTTGTTCTTTATAAACAAAAGATAAATTTATTTGTTTGACAATCTCCTAACTTTTAGGATTTATCTCTATTGTTAGAGAATTTTTCATCAGTAGTCATGGATTAAATTTTATACTACCAGGTTTTCTAGGTAAAAATATAAAATTAAATCCCTAATACATCAAATGTATATAAATAAAACTCCTGGTTGTCAGGCCGCTCTTTATAATCAAGAACATTAGAAAAGCTAATGTCTAAAATTGTAGTGTTCAAAACACATCAATCAAATCAAAATTTGATTTTTCATGCACTAAAGTTTAGCATTAAAAATTATCAAATCAAATTTGACCTTTATATATACACTTATATATATAAAAAATGAACAAAAGATATTTTGCATCTTATTCCTTTTATTGTGATCAAAATCACAATAAAATTTAATATATAAATAAAATCAAACAAAATATTTGATTATAAATATAACTTTTATATTAAAAAATAATAATTTAATCACAATTAAATAATTAAAATAAATTAACTATTAAGTTATTAGAAAACCATCTCAATTGAAATAAATACATCACATGCTTAAAAACTATTTGAATCAAACCTATTAATTCACAAACTTTATGAAAATAGGAATAAAATTTAAACACAAAAAGCCAAAGCTCTGATACGACTGAAGGATTACCATGTGTTCATAACACGCAGCGGAAGAAAACAAAGTAATCCTAAAGATCTATTTTTGTGTTTAAACTTTATTCCAATAATAATATATAGATCAGATCTAAATACCTTTAGACGCTTTAGTAAAAATCACTTTCTCCTTCGATGGTACGAAGGCGCTATGCGTATCTACACCGAGACCAATCTTTGCTGTCATTTCCTTGACCATTGGACATCTGATCTAAATTGAGAAACCTCTTGCAACTCTTTGCACGCCATAAAATTCTTCTCTAAGAATTAGGCTCACATACATTTATGTGTATAGAGGTAAAAGAATAAACTCTTCTGTTTTATTCTCGTCACTTTTTTGTACTCTTGACGTACATATATATACTATGATTGTTATTAATTTTAAATTTGAATCTCAATTCAAATTTAAATCATATATTGAAATTCTAAATATGAATCCTTCAAATTTATGAATCATATCATAATTCAATTTGAAAACAGAATCAGTTAGGATCACATCCAAATTTAGAAATAGAATAACTAATTATTCTCAAATCTCATTTAATATTCTCAATTATCATACTATTATTATATTCTTGGTGCTAGCAAAGAATATAATAATATTCCATTTGAATTAATATAATTATTTATTTGATCAAATCAAAATAATAATTAAATAATTCTATAGCAAAGATTAGAACACTCGTTAGTGTGTGACTCCATAGGTTCAATACTAAGCGGGTAGTAAATTAGTCGTACTAAATTTACTAATCAAGGTTGGCATCTAGCAACACTTCTCAACGACCCAATAGTATGAAGTAACATATTTTTACTAAGAACCTTAGAAGAACAAAGTATAATTCCTTCCATCTTTCCAACTGTTGGTTAACCCTTAAAGTATGGTTTAATTGTCAAACTCTAACTTGTTACCATTATTATAATGAACTGTGAATGACTTAAGAAACTCATTTCTTCGTTCATTCAATCCCCTTGGCCAAAGTTTTATTCATCTCATTTATTATAATCATAGAGCTCACTCTTTACCGAGAGTTGACAGATTCCTTATTGACTAATCATTAATTTTACAAGCATTTAAATCATACCCAATATCCATTCAACTAGCACCCTAGGGTATTAGGTGTCCGGAATCAAAGTATAATAAATACATTGTTAATTACTATGACAGTCGCAGGTCAAAGGAAACTCTATTACTATGTTCATCTTGAGAATATCTTATTGACAAATATACGGTAATTATAACCATTAGGAATTCTCAAAGTGAGTCAGTTCAATGATTATATCTCTATATGCACCATCTATATATATAATTTAATAAATGAGATCTATTAATCTTCATCCAATGAAGACCATTATATATATATTGATCTTTTCGGATTATTAATGTCTTTTTTAATAATCCTATGATCAAAAACAATTTAGATTAAATTATAAAAGATTTATCTCTCAATATTATGATCACGGTCGCAATGATAAATCTCCAAATTTAACCAAAAACTTTATTATATTAACATTTTAATATAATAACATAACAAATTATTTGACACATAATTAGTTGGATTGTGGTCATACTACTTATTCTCAATATATAATAAGAGATATTTTAAGAAAGAAAATTTTATACTAATTCTTTTTTATATTTCCATTATATGTATAGTATATGATTAAAATTGTAATTAACGATTAAAACTGTAATTTACGAGACAACAAAAGCATATTTACGGACAAAAATATTATATTCCAATGAATGGGGGAAGCATTTCAGAAGTATAATTAAGAGGATCAAGAGATAATATTCTCTGCAAAATGGACCCGATCTATGCATACATATATATATATTTCTTGGCTTTTGCGTTACTTTGCTTTATGCTGCATTTACAACGCAACAAATTTTGGATTTAGATTCATTTGGATGGCGGTTTTCACATTGTTTGTCGATTTGTGTAATCCGCGGTGTTTAAATATTAATATTAGATTAGGTATAGAGATCATGCTAACCCATTTGATTTGTGCGTGACAAAATATAAATATAAAATATTATTTGGTATATAGTTTTAGGCTGTTTCCCTTTGTTTCTTTTCATTCTTAAAAAAATTACATATTTAGATAGTGGACACTAAAGTCTCTTTTCTAAGTATAACTTGATTCGTATTTTTGTATAACAGAGATTTGCTTAGTCACATAGTATTAATTTTAGTAGGTTAGCTATTAAAAAAAAGATAAGTGAATAGCTTATATCCGTCAAAAAAAAATAAAATAATAAGTGAATAGCTTATAGCAATAGATATTTTAAAGTCGAAATTTGGATGAGTGAATAAACACTACAATCGAAGTGACGCTTTTTTTTTTTAAGGGTAAAGTATATTTTTTGTTCTTGAAGTTTAACAAAAATTTTAAAAATATTTTTAAATTTTATTTTGTTTCAATTTTGTCTCCAAAGTTTTCGATTTACATCAAATATACCCTCGACAGCTAAATTTTCAAAAAATTTAAGACCAATCTAACAATAATACATGAAAATTATGCTTCATTTGCTTATGTTGAGGGTTGTTCTTATGAAATTATTGTTAAATTAGTCTTAAATTTTTTGAAAAATTAGCCGTCAGGGGTATATTTGATGCAAATCGAAAACTTTTGGGATAAAATTGAAATAAAATAAAACTTAGGGTTATTTTTAAAACTTTTATCAAACTTCAGAGATAAAAAGTATACTTTACCCTTTTTAAAAAAATAAAAAATTTCATTATTTACGTAAATAAATCCGACTACAAGAATTTATCAATTTACATTCAATTACATTTTCATAGGCTAAAATTATAAAAATCAAAATTATATCATTTTTGTTGGTATTCATTATAAAAGAGTGAAAAGATAAGATTCTAAATCTTTATTCATAATAGAATTAAAGAAATAGTAGAGAAGTAGTTAATGTGGTTTTATTTGGTGGCATATATATAAGCTACTGTTGTAATTTTAGATATGTCAGTGTATTCGTTCTCTCTCTATTGTTTTTCAATTTTAGCTTCTGCTTTCTATTTTTCTTTTCTCTGTCTTTCTTTCTTTCTTTGGTGTTCTGCTCTCTCTCTAGTTCAAAATTCACAATTCTAAAACTCCTGTATAGTATCTAGAGTCTAGTTTTTCTTTCTTTTTGAAGATCCATGGCCTCACCTTTCGATAATTTTGCTATCTCTAGCAACAAAGATCCAAATGCCGTCAATACAATTTTTAATCAGATTCCATTTCAGATTTTCAATCAAAGGCCCTTTCATCTAATTCAAGATAAGTTGGGAGAAAATAACTACAAGACATGGGAGCAACAAACCCTAACAGCTATTAGAGGACTTGCATTGGAAAGATCATCTGCACCAAGAAAAGATTCTTGCACGTTTTGATAACTCAGAAAATCAACTTGCTAGGATTGAATCTTCTTAATACACACAATAGATCCAAGATGACCAAAAGCTAACGTCCTAGTTATTGGCTTCTATGGACTCAGTTTTCAAGCCAAAAATGGTTGGATGTGTCTATAGCTATCAAATTTGGCATAAGCTTGAGGCTTATTTTGAGGAGTCAACAAAATTTAGGATCAAGCAATTGAAGGCACAACTCAAGATTATCAAGAAGTACAATCACACACCATCAGAGTACATTTCCAAAATCAAAACCATTGCAGATTCTCTCACAGCCTTGAGAATGCCTGTCAAACTAGAAAAACAGGTTAAAGCTATTCTTGAAGGACTTAATGAGGATTATAAAATGATTACAACTATTGTCAATTCAAAACTAAAAATGTTTAGTCTTTGTGAGGTTTAAACTATGCTGCTAACTCATGATGAAATGCTTGATAAGTATCGAAAGCCAGAGAATCTGGTGAAGCAAGCGAACCTCACAGTCCTTTCCATCCATTCCAAATTTCAATCGTGGAGCTGGAGGAAGACGAGGAAGAGGAAGACAAACCACAGGGAGAAGGTCCTTCTATACTTTTCCCAGACCTCAGTGTCAAGTATGTGGCCGTGTTGGTCACATTGCTTGGCACTGCTTCCATCGATTTAACCAAGAACTTCGACCCCCTTCTCAGTCTCAATCATTCAGGCCACACACTTATGGTTTTTACTCTGTATCCCCCTCTTCATCACAAAGCAATTCCACAACTTCCACTCCTCCACCATTAACTCCATCTTTCCATAATCCACAAGCCTTTCTTATTGTACCATCCACCATATCTAATCCAGCATGGTATCCAATTACAGGAGCTTTACATCATGTGACTCCAAATCAATCTAACATGCTTTCTTGCTCATAGTATACTGGCCCTGATAAGGTTCAAGTTGGCAATGATACATGTATCTCTATATCTCATATTGGTAGTTCATTTTTGTATTTTTTTGAATTCTAAACGATGGTTTTCATTACAACAGCTCATACACACACCATACATCACTAAGAATCTAATAAGTGTATCTGAATTTGCTCAAGATAATTTTGTTTATTTTGAATTTCATACAACTTATTGTGTTGTTTGTTGTCAGTTCACCAAGAAAGTTTTTCTACAAGATTTTAGAAGAGGAGGTCTTTATCAGTTTGTGAATGTTGTTGTGCCTCAATCTTCATCAGCCCCTAATACTCCTTATATTTTTTCTATTTTCTATTCTAATTTTGATATGTGGCACAAATGTTTAGGTCATTCTGCCACCAAAACAGTTCAATTAGTTCTCAATCAATGTAATATAGCTTATAATAATTTCAGTTCTGATTCAATTTCTAAGATCTGTAAAAATTGTGCTCAAGCTAAAATGCATAAATTGCCTTTTTCTGATTCTAATACATCTTATGATGCACCTTTACAACTTGTTTATAGTGATGTTTGGGGACCTGCCCCTGTTGTCTCTCATCTTGGTTATCGATACTGTGTGACTTTTATAAATGCATTTAGTAGGTATACTTGTACTTATTTGCTTGTTAACAAATCCCAGGTGTTATATGCTTTTAAGCAATATAAAAATCTCATGGAGAACCTTACTAGTTGTAAAATTAAGGAACTCCAATCTGATAATGGAGGTGAATACAAATCTCTTGCTTTTGCTAATTTCATGGCACACGAAGGCATTTTATATCGTTTTTCATGTCCTTATATTCCTTAACAAAATGGCTATGCAGAGAGGAAGCATAGACATCTCATTGAAATGAGTTTGTCTATGCTATCCACTACGTCTATGCCTTTAATTGATTGGGACGAAGCTATTATTTATTGGCAAATAAATCACCATATGAAGTTTTATTGCATCAGAAACCAGATTATATTTTTTAAAAAATTTTGGTTGTTTTTGTTATCCATTGCTACAGCCTTATTCTAGCAATAAACTTGAATCTAGATCCCACAAATGTTTATTTTTAGGCTATGCCACAAATTATAAAGACTACAAATGTCTAGATTCTACTGGGAGGATTTATGTCTTTAGGCATGTGAAGTTTAGTAAATTTGACTTTTCATATATTGAATTATTTCACAAATCTTTTTCTGAGAATTCTTCACAGGTTCCTAACAGTAATGATCAGGTTTTAAGTACTATTTGTCCTTCAATGGTTCCTGCTTCATTATTACGAGGATTGCTTTAGAATCATGTATGACCCTTAAGCATAGCACACGAAACGTTAGTTTCTTTAGAATACTGTTCATGAACGTGGAAAGGTGAAGTTTTTAAATGTACAGTATCACAGAAAGTTGTAGAGTTTTAGTCTTCACGCGAAAGAGTTTTGCGCATGTTGGATTTGAGATCGGTAGTAAGCGTACGAAGGGAGTGGAGATGTCGAGAACTCTCGAATGAGTTGTTTAATATAGTATGACTAGTAATGGCAGAAATGTGTCTGGATAGAGTGGAATTTGAAGTTCTGAAGTGGGTACATTATATGGGTGCGAACGTTACACCCATCATTTTATGACCAGCCTGCCTTGTACCTTCTACTTGCAGCCACACTTATACCCTTACATCATTATGACATATGAAATTCTTGGTATTTGAAAATTTTATACATATATATTGAGATCTGTTTGATATTTCCTTAAATGTGTTCAAAGATAAGGTGATATGAAATCTCTTTAGTTTTGTATTAATTTTCGAGAACGAAAATTTTTATAAGGTGGGTAGGATGTAAAACCCAAAATTTTTAGAAAAATCCTATTATGAGCTAACTCAATTTATTTATTCATTAAAGATTTTAATCTCAGAACTTATTTTATTAAAGGTAATTAAGAAAAATTTTGGTAAATTGAGCTTAAATTATACTTTATAAAAATGTGATTAATATGCTTATTTTATAATTTAAATTAAAAATAATTAATTTAACTTAGCAATATGTTGATAAATAATGTTCTTAAATATTTTTAAAAGAGTATATTTGATTTTAAAATTCCTCTATCCTCCAATTGTATCAAAATGTCTATTCATATCTATCCATATTCATTTATAAAATCCTAATTTCTAACCCTAAATCCCAAAATTCCCAAATTCATTCAGAAAACCTAATTTCCCTAATTTACAAACCCTAAACCCTTACCACCCCCTTTCTCCCAAAACGCAAACACACACACACACACACAGAGGAGAGGAGAGTTTCTAAGGTAGCGTTTGTTTTCAGGTACTGAGACAGAGACTGAGAGACTGAGACTCAGTATTGTGTTTGTTAGTTCAGAGACTGGTACTAAAATTTCTGTCTCTGTCTCCAAAATTTCAGTATTTCAGTACCTCCAAAAAGTAGGGACACAGAGGACTGAAATTTTTAGAGATGGAGACTGAAACTTTAATAACATTTTATACCTTAAATACTTTCATTTCAATTAATTAATTCCAATTTTATCCTTTGTGCAAATTAAATTAGAGTTTCATTCTTGTTTTAATTTCTGTCTCCCATTTTGCACCAAACAGAATACTGAGATTTGTTTCAATTCCTGTCTCTCAGTCTCAGTCTTTCTGTCTTTGTCTCTCCACCAAACGCTACCTAAGAGAGCTGAGGAAGAAGAGAGAGCTCAGAATCGGAGGGGAAGGAGCCGCACCCTATGCCGTCCAGTTGCGCCGCCACCGCGCCAGCGTCGCACCCAACTCGCCACCGTCCTCCACGCGTTGCCGCCACTGTTTTTAGAGAGGAGAGAAGTCGTGCGTTGAGAGCCATCGCGTCTTGCCGCCAGGGGTTTCATCGCAGCCAACCCATCGCCGCCGTCGGGAACAGAACCACGACGAGGAGAGGAAGAACGATGTTGGGAGGAAACTGAGCTACAAGCTGCTGATCGAGAAGAAGTTCTGTCTTCATCACTGCGTTGGAGTCGTCCCCGCCAACGCCGCGCACCGCCGTCAGCGCTGCCGTCGAAGGGAGCTCGCTGTCACAGTTCAATCACCATCGGGCTTGAAGGGAAGCGCCACTGATATTGCCCGACAGCAGCTTCCCCTGCGTTCCCAATTCCATTCTTGAAACTGTAACACTCTTGCTCGTACTCTGCTTCCCGATTTTATTTCCCTATATTTTGATTCTGGATAAAATAGTGTATGTTCCTGTTTAGTGCTGCCGTCGTCGTCGTCGATCTGGATCCTAGCTCGTTGCTGTTGATGATGGTAAGCCAAATTGTCATCCTTGATGCTGGAGAAGGACACCAAAGTTTCTATTCTAGTTCTGATGCAATTCGTCCCTATCCTGGATCATCGTTGTCTTTTATTTTGCTTTTGCTTCTAGTTGTGCCGGTACTGATGCAGTTGCCGCTCCATCGTTCTATTTTTCCGTAACTGTAGTAAATTCCTAACTAAAATCCTTATTGTTATTGTTGTTATATGCTTGTTTAGGTTTTTGGGTATTCACATTTCAGGGTTGAACCATTGTAACTATAGAGTCGTGTTTGATGGTGTTGTTGCGGAGAGTTTTCAATGTAGCTAATGCCACTGCCGTTGTTTCATTCTCTTAGTACAGTAAGTGTTTCTGTCTCGAAACCCTTGCATCAGTACTCAATTATATGTTTCTGAGTTTTACGCGACTTTAATGTCTCAGGGTCGAGTTTTGTTGTGAATGGTGCTTTTTGGGCTATACGGCTGCGGGAAATAGTCGGAGTCAATGCCGTTCGATTTCAGAATGAGGAAAAAGAAATTCTCCGACACGTTTGGTTAGTGGTTTCGCGAGGTAGGGGCGTTTTTTTTAAAACTCATTTTTATTCTTAAGAGTTGTTATAAATTGATATTTAGGCAAGTAAATATTTTTGGTGATTATGGAGTCTTATGAGTTGAACTGAACTGCCTTGAATGAATGTGATTGTTTACTTGTCTGTGGCTAGTTCTAAATATTGAGTTGATATTGAGATAGTGAATGAAAGATTAATTTGAAAATATGATTCGAATGTTTATCAAGTATAATTTGAGAATTGGAAAATGATTTGATGTTAGAATTAGTTTGACTTCGGAAAATGATTTGAGATTTGTGAATGACTTGGATTTGAAAATGTTGGAAAGTGTTTGAGAAAATGTTAGTTGACTTTGTTGGAAATGAATTGGAATTTGGAAAGGGTTATAATGTTGAAAATGAGCTTGATTTGTAGAAAAATGAATTTAAATTGAAAATGGTTTGAGATATTGAAATTGTTCTGATTTTGAAATTGAATTGAAAGGAGTTCAAGAAATGGTTTTGTTGGGACCCAGAAAGGGTGACAGAGTCCGAGTTTTAGAGGAGATGCTGCCAAAATTTTATAAAAATGGAAGTTTCATTTGAAGTAATTGTTTAAAAAGATTTGTTTTTTTTTAAACATTTTATGTTTTGAGATTGGTTTATAATGAACGGAATGGAAAGAAGGATGATGAGGATTTTCTTTGAAATATGGTTTTTGAATGAATTTGGAAATGACATTTGGATTGATGATTGATTATGATGTTGAGAATGTTGAGATATGGATTGAGAATCTTGAGACATGATTTTTGAATTATTCATGTGGCTTATGAATTTGAATTATCTGAGATACGAGGTTCCCTGGATTAAGTGCCGTGGCTTGCCACCACGTGTACCAGGTTGAAAACTCGATACTCTGTTGACCATACGACGTAAGTGTGACCGGATACTATATAAATTCCCGGGAATATTACCCCCATTGAGTAATATTGATTATTTGAGAAAAATCTATGCATAGACTCTTGGGGATGCACGTCGGGGGACAGTCTAAGGACAATTCAGACTTGTCGGGTTGGCTGGATAATTGACAGATGAGCTTCATCAGCCATAGGACAGGCATGCATCATATGCATTTGTATGCTTTGCTTGGGTTTGAACTTGTTTTGGTTTGCCTAATTACTAAACTGTTCTTAACTGCTACTTAAACTATTTGCTATAACTGCTACTTAAACATGTGCCTTCCTTGTCTGTCTTGCCTGTGTTTGTCCTGGCGTGCTACATTTGAGAATGAACTTTGGTGCTGAATTAATGATTGTGTTGTTTGATTGCGTAGTTGATTTCTGATTTCTTATAAGAAAGGAAAGGTTTCGAATTTCTGAAAGATTAAACATTGTTTCTTCGAAAAGGTTTTGAACGATTACCTAGTGATTTTTAAAAGATTCATAAGGCAATGATAATCACTGAGCTTGAAAACAGTTTTCTTATTAGATATCTTCTTATGACAACTTTGAAACTCCATGATGAGACCATGTGGTTAGGTTCTCACCCCCTACAGCTTTACCTTT
The DNA here is from genome assembly GCF_003086295.3 of Arachis hypogaea. NCBI lineage: Eukaryota > Viridiplantae > Streptophyta > Magnoliopsida > Fabales > Fabaceae > Arachis > Arachis hypogaea. The sequence goes on along the minus strand of NC_092043.1, from coordinate 546,471 downwards.
TCAGGAACCAGATGAAGAGGCATTAAGAAGAGTTATACTGCGTTTGGTTTATATGCTGTTGTGTTAATTAGTTTATTTTCTTCCCTCGTCTTTGTTATTATAAGTTTGTAAGAAGGATAGGAGTTGTATGTTTTATATGTATATTATATTATGAGATATTATATAAGGAGTCTTGTATATGAATTTATGCCTGCTTGTATTTTTCTTAAGATAAAGTATTTATTTCCAATTTTCAAAAAAACGCAGCGAAACAGAGTCAAGTCACATGCTCCTATTTTAATATTTAGTATGTAAAGTAGTCATAATACTTCTTGCTATTAGAGTAGCACAGCCGGAAACGTGACTTCTGATAGTGAGGGTGTTACAGAAGGTCCTGAATCCCTAGAGCTCCCCAAGCAGCGCTCTTTGTGGGAGCAAGACACTGATGCCAAGCTGTGAAGTCAGTCCCTCTAGGGTTAATCTTTGGATTATTTCTGAAAGGTTTTTTATTGATGAGGAAAGAAATGTCCAGGTTTTGGTTGATCAACAAATCCTCACCTTGAGCGTTGGGAAAGAAAGGCAATTTTTTGTTTGCTTTCTCCAGGGTTTTGATAGACCCAATGAAACAATGAACATCTCTACCTACTGTAAAAGGGATCAGGATTTTGGTATCATTGATTTGAAGTTGTGGGTCGTCAATGACTTCATCAAAGACTTGATTCAATACATGAAGAGCTGGTGGAGCCGGTGGTTCTACTACGGGACCTTTACCTTTGTCTTGAGCGGTGGCGTGAGATGATGAAGCAGCCATTGCAGAACAAAGAAGAGTGAAGTTTGATGAGTGAAAGTGGTAAGAGAAGGATGAATGCAAGAGAAATCGAGAGAATAAAGGTTCGAGAAAACTTGACAAAGATAAAAGTGTCGAATTTAAAGGAAATTTCACTATAGCCGTTATCACAGATGGAATTCAAAAGGAAAGGAGGTAACTTCGCAAAGAAGGCAGAGTGGTGGAGAGAGAAAGCGCAAGTCACGAAAAACGTGTCGAACGGGTCAGTATCAATGGGAAAGTTAAATGGTAATTATTACTGGTTCAAGAGACTGAAATTTGAATTTGGATTAAGTGTTTCATCTTCCAAAATTGATTTTGAAGACAAACACATTAATCCAAAGGGGCAATTTGTTAGTCGAAAAATATTTTCGACTAGGATGAACTAATTCGAAGTATTAAAGAGGCTATTGGGATAGAAGCAGATGTCAAAAAGGTGCATGTGTAAGTATTAATTGGGAGTTACTTTATATAGATTCGATTTTGGACACCTCGTTAATCGAGTGGGCTTAGTCGAATGGACATTCGAATGAGAAATCGATTTGGTTGCTAGAAACATTGAATCGAACAGTTACATAAGTGGGGAACATTAGCAAAAGAGTGGGAACGGTTACCAGGGAGTGCGCGTACAAGACAGCACTGTGTAATTAATAATCGGTTATAGAAGTAGACTATAAGTATTAGAAAGTTTTAGGGGATAAGGGTTGGAACTTTAGTTCAGAAATTACTCATGCACATGCACATTCGAGTTAATTATCTGTAGGATTTCTTCCATGTCTTTATCTTTTCAATTTATCTTTCTGTAAACTTTACTTTTCAAGCAAATTTATGTTTCAAGTAATGATTTAATTTTCGAATGCAATTTACATTCCAGTACCGTTAATGTTTCATGTCAAAAATCCTTTGACCCGGTTGAAGGCACATTTACTGCTTTTTTTTAAATTTTAACGCACTTTTTTCGATTTCAACCAATTTCCTTTTTGAATTCGTTGTTTTTAACTTCTTTTATTCTTTTACAAATTTTCATTTACTTCTTATTTTAATATTGGTCTAATCGAAGACGCTTTGATGCACTTATAGAAAAATGGTACCTGCAAAGAGAAGTAGATTTCGCTCTCATACTATTAGATATCAAACCACCATCGATTTGCAAAAAATCGACAAAACAATATGTGACCTATAAAAAAATATTTTATTAAATTAATTTCAGAATTTAAATTCATAACTTTTTGTTTTAATGTAATATACTCACTATTTTAAGTAAGATCAAATTTGTTTATTATAATTGATATTCTATTAATACTCCAATGATTAAATAAAACAAATCAATCCATGAGCACGTGCTTTACCTGCATGAGCTGTATGTAACCGATCAAGGCCGATAACTGATGATTACAACTGTCTATTCTTATGTTGTTGTTAGTGTGGTTGTTTATAAATTTAATTATTTTCTTAGTTTATATAATTTTATTAAATTTATAATTAAATTTTTATATTTTTTTAGTTTAATTTTTTTATTATTTTTAATTTTATAATTAAATTTTTATTAATATAAAAATATTAAAATTACAGAATATTTTTTAATAAATTAAAAATACTAACAATTAAAGATTTAATTAAATTTTTAATTATATATTTTATAAAAAAATATTTTATTAATTTTAATATTTTTAACATAAAAATAAATTAATTATAAAATAAAAAAAACAAAAATTTAATTAAAAAATATAAAAAATTTAATTATAAATTTAATAAAATTATAGAAACAGAATTATATCATTTTCTAACTAAATTTTTAAATGAGTTGACTGGATAAAATAATTTTATATTAACGACACCTAAGAATTAAATTAATCTTCTAAGTAAAAAAGATTAAAAAAGAAAGAATTACTGAATTAGTTTTGTTCCTCACTTTTCTTAATATATATGTGGCACTAAGTACCTCCTCTACTTGTTTTAATTTGGTGTCAACATATATATAACGTGTAAATTATACCAATCTAATGTCAAATTAGGTGATTCTATAAGTTATTAAAAATTAACATTTCATAAATCATAGTACTAAATAATATTATCCGGAATATTCCTACAATCTCTAAATAGTAAATCTAGATGACAATAAAATAATATTTCGGTATAAAAGAGTTAATCTGGGGCATGTTTCTTAATCTGATGACAATCAGATGTAATTATAATTATAATATATACTGAGTTTAAAAATTTGTTAAATCTCGATTAGGAAAAGAAGATGTCAGAAAGGTGTAGTTTAGTAATAGTGAAGCAAATTAAACCGAGTTGGGGGAAGAAATGTTCGCAATTGAATTGCAAGTTGCCATTTCACACCGTAACTAACAAACACATTGAAATTTAACAAAGCAAAAGCCCCGTCAGTCCGTCACTCCCCACCCGAAACAGAGAAAGAAAAGAGAGTGTGTGTGTGTGTGTGTCGGGGAAAGAGAAAGAAACAAAGAAAGAAAAAAAAATGGCGGAGGTGGCGTGCTGTGGAACAAAGTTCTCGCTTTACGTGCTTGTAATCATAGGTTTGGTTTGCTTCGCGGGTCTTATGGCGGGTCTCACTTTGGGACTCATGTCTTTGGGAATCGTCGACCTCGAAGTTCTCATCAAGTCTGGTCGCCCTCAGGACCGCATCCATGCCTGTAACTAACTTCTATTACTGCCTCAATTCTCAATTTTTTTTCTGTTACTATTTATATTTAATTATAGCTTTCACTATTCATATTCGGTTTTCGAAAGTTAGTAATATTGTTTTGCTATGATCGATTTGTCACGTTGGGATGCTGGGCCTCAATTAAATTTTGAATCTCTTTTGTTTGCTAAATTATTTCCTTTTTTCTTTTCTTTTTTAATAATCAGTGATTATGTCTGTGTGTACCTCTAGCTTGAGACTAGTGAATTATTTATGCTATATGATCTTTTTTCTTTCTGTTTCTGTTTTTCTGAGTTCTGGCTCGTTGTGTTGTGTTTGGCAGCTAAAATTTTCCCGGTGGTTAAGAATCAGCATCTTTTGCTTTGCACGCTTTTGATTGGGAACTCTTTAGCTATGGAGGTGCTATCACTTAGTTGTGATATCTTTTTTGTTCTTTGTTTCCTGAATCATTCATGTTTTCCTTGCTTAATCATCACAAGTTCACAGCACTCACTTCCTTCCCATTTTTCCTTTCAGACTCTTCCCATTTTTCTTGATGCACTTGTGCCTTCCTGGGCAGCAATCGTTATTTCGGTCACACTCATCCTTATGTTTGGAGAGGTAAATGAAATATTGATTGATCATTGATATGATAAGGAACAAACTCAAACTGATGCTGTAGTGTATTCTGTGTGGTTCTTTCACCCGTGAGTGCTATTTTTTGACCAATTGGATGTGACACTGCAGATATTGCCACAAGCAGTGTGTACTCGATATGGATTGACAGTTGGTGCAACATTGGCCCCGCTTGTTCGGGTTCTCCTTCTAGTGTTCTTCCCAATCTCGTATCCAATCAGCAAGGTGTGCTTAGAGTGTGACTATATGTATGATTAACATGATACTGGCAAAACTACTATATATAATGTTAGATTGTAATGTGTCCAGGTTCTTGATTGGATGTTGGGTAAAGGACATGCTGCCCTTTTGAAGAGGGCAGAGCTCAAAACTTTTGTGAATTTTCATGGGAATGAGGTACATAAAGTTCCAAGTTTGAGTTGAATTTGTAATGCATTCTGTTTGAATGTTTTAAGATGGAGTTCAATGGTTTGGTGTTGTTGGTCTATAACTCTATATTATTACATGCTCATGCTCTAATTTTTTTTCAATATCTCTCTGTTTAGTGCAATACTAATTACCATGGCTACTCGATTATGCTTTTATCTAGGCTGGTAAAGGAGGAGATTTAACACATGATGAGACAACCATCATTACTGGTGCACTTGACTTGACTGAAAAGACTGCAAAAGATGCTATGACTCCCATATCAAAGGCATTTTCCCTTGATCTGGATGCAACTCTAAATTTGTGGGTTTGTGAATTCTTTATCATTTTCTCTAACTTGTCTATATCTTATTTTGTTCTGACCATCTTCATTGTGTCCATACTGAAGGGAGACACTGAATGCGATAATGTCCATGGGTCATAGTAGAGTTCCAGTTTATTCAGGAGAGAAAACAAATATTATTGGACTTGTTCTGGTAACTTTTCTTCCTTCTGTTATTTTGTAAGTAGATATATGGGATTGCAGATACCTAATGTTGTTAATTCCTGCAATCAAATTGGATATGACTTAAAAGTTGATACTGCTGTGAAAATAGTTGTTAGTTTTTCAAAATTTGTGTATCCTTTTTTGTTCCTTGATGTGTTTGGCTATGTCGAACTATCATATGATTGTTTATCCATGCTTTTGCCTCCTCTCCTATCATCATTTCACTCTTGCTTCTAATGATAAACTTTGAAATACAACAGTTGAATTGATCCACTGTTAGTGTAAAAAAGTTTACAAGGACCGGTGTAGGTTGACAACTTCATTCTTATCCTGATTATTGTTTGATTACAATATACCTAATGATTGATTATGGATATGGAATTATGGGAAGGTTAAACCCATCTGGTGGTAGAATGTGCGTAGACACTTAGAACTAAAAATATCTTTTCCCCTTATTTTTTATGTGTGATACTGATACATAGTACATGGTAAGTAGTGAAATTGGAACTCCACTTTCTATTCTCTAATATATCTGCTATCTATTGCATACATGCAGGTAAAGAATCTTTTTATGGTTGATTCAAAGGCTGCAGTTCCTTTAAGAAAAATGATCATCAGAAAAATTCCACGGTAAGTTACTTTTATATCCTTCTCTATGAACTTGATGTTCTATATATTTGTATTTTTCTCAATTTCAGTGGCGTTCATATCCTGTGATTATTGCTAGATAGTGATGATTTCCTCTTCATTTTCCTTCAGTGTTTCAGAGAATATGCCTCTGTATGATATATTGAACGAGTTTCAAAAGGGTCACAGTCATATTGCAGTTGTGTATAGGGATCTAAATAATACAACAGAAGCACTCAGAAAAGTCAAAGGTGGCGATCAACATGAGGTCAAAGACAGCTGCAGGAAGAAGGGAGAAAAGGCATCCTCGGATAAAGGTAAAGAACTATAGTCTTAAGTTAAAAAAAAAATGGATTAACTTTATTTATTCAAGAGTATGTTTTTGTAATACCATTTACTGTCCGGATTTGTTAAAATTGATCAATAAAGTTAATTATTTTCTTAAAAACAATTGTTCTCTTTAGTTCTTTCTAAGGGTATCTTTGATTATTCCTGTTTTGCTGGCTGTGCCGGTATTTTCTGGAGCTTCTGTAAAACGAAATCGTCAGGTGCATTTGTTTTTCCTTTTTAATTTTACTTTTTGCATTACATGGTTTCTACTTCACTTGTTTGTGGTTTTCTTCCTGTATCATAGAGACATGCATCACTTCCTTCGTTTGGGCTCATGAAATTTCTTGGTTTATCAACTCAATGAAACTTTGTGCATTATCTTATGGACCTGAATGTTGCCATAAATATAGGTGGATCGGAGTCAAATGATGGGTCACCACAGGTGAAGAAAAGTCCACCAGCAACTCCTGCTTTTAAAAAGCGACATAGAGGTTGTTCGTATTGCATCATGGACATTGATAATTCCCCGCTGCCGGTGTTTCCACCAAATGAAGTAGTTGTTGGTGTTATTACAATGGAGGATGTCATTGAAGAGCTTCTTCAGGTCAGTGTAATAGCATGCTTTTTTCGCTTTTTTCGCTTTTAGCTTCCATATATTTCGATTGTTGTGGAAGCAACTAAAGGTTGCTTTTAATTCAGCTGTACATGCTGATCCATCTTCATTATCCTCTTTGTGCATTTCAGGAGGAGATTTTAGATGAAACTGATGAATATGTCAATATCCATAACAAGTAAGTTGAAAACTCTTCCCTCTTAATTTAAGTAGATCATTCTTGGGAAGTTGGTGACACGTTTCGCCACGGTTGATTTGTTTTGTATGGTTTGGCAATCAGTTAAACCCCATTAGTTTTTTAATTCGAAGCATGAAAAATTGATCTTGCAGGATAAAAATTAACATGAATGCATCTAACTCTAAGGACAAGGCTCCTGATGCAAATATGGAGCAACCTTCTTCTGTAGCTGTTCAAGGGCACACACCAACGAACTCACTTTCGACAGCTACATCTGTAACGGGCTCACCAACCACCATTGATCAAATCTCTGAAAGTGAGTCACTCAGGAATCAATGATGTATCAATGAAGATGAACAGGATAATAACATAGGTATGTGTTGAAAAGGCAGAGTAGCAGTATAGTTCCTTGTAAAAACTGTAAGGCATTATGTTAGTATACATATAAAGAAAGGAACACCACCACCAACTATATATATGATGTACCTGAATACTAAACATTTATGAATGCTTTGTTAAAATTTGTACCAGATTCAGCAATAAAATACTTGTTTGAATTTGAGCAACTTCTATGAATTTTTTTGTTCTTTCCTAATGTTTGATTTTGATCATAAGCTATTTGGATTGGAAAAGAAGCTAATGCAAGCTCGAGATAAGAGTAAATGGTCAAATTCGTTTTTGGAAGACCACATGCTTTTTAAATTGGTTGCCAAAAGATTCTTTTAACCAAAATTGTCCTTCAAATTTTTTAAGTTAGTTACATTAGTCCTTCTGTCATTTGTGTTGTCCTTCTGTCATTTGTGTTACCAATGACGTCAAAATTTGTTAATGTGACATGCTAGATGATACCACACTAAGCAAAGCACACACTTTAAATGCTATCATGATAAATTTATAAAGAGTAGTGCTACACATACAAGTCATTTTGACTTACAAGTCTTATAAGTTGGGCCAAATCTAACACGCGCGTCACTGAACCATCTTCGCGTGTTTCATCTTCGTTTCCTTTTTCGAGTTTATTGTCAAATTTGTTCGATTTCCTTCGTGCGTTCTCTCTTTGCCTTCGATCTCCTTCTGTTTTTTTCGATTTTCATGGTTTCTGAAATCAAGTTTTGAAATTGTTTTGAAGATGATGGAACTTTAGAAATACACCCGAACGATTACAAGAATACACCCAAACGATTACAGAAATACATCCAAAGGATTACAGAAATACACCCAAAGAATTACAGAAATATACCCAATATAGGAGGGAGACAGTATATTTCTCCTTGAAATCTTTTAATGTTTTGTTTGTTAAGGATGAGGCACATGGCAGAGATAATCTAGAAAAAAAATCTAGAAGAACAGTAAAACAGTATCTTGAATAATGCTTCTTTGTTTTTTCTAGTGATTTGATGAAGGGGAAAGAGAACGAAAAGAGGAGAAGAAATTTCAATAAAAAAAGGAGGAAAAGGTGGTGTTGATGACGACGATAACGAGAGAGAAAAATTACGAAAAAAAGAAGAGAAACGGAGAAAGAAGAAGAAGAAGAAGAAGAAGAAGAAGAAGAAGAAGAGGAGGAAGAGGAAGAGGAAGCACGAAAAAAGAAGAAGAAAAAGAGGAAAAAAAAAACGTGAAAATGACGTGAGTATAAATGACTTGTATAACTTGTATGGAAAAATGTTTGTATGTAGAAAATAATTCATTTATAAAATTATATCAAATTAACTTCAAATTAAAGGACTTTAAGGTATTAAAAATTCTTTTAATTTAGAGTTGATTTAATCTAATTTTATAAATTTATCCTGTTAGAAGTAAATTAGGACTACTAAATGTGTTGAATTGTCACTTAACATATTATATCACAAAATTTTGCCGCCATCAATAATCGAAGTGACAAAAAGGTTAATATGATTAATTTAAAATTTAATTTAAAATTTTTAAAGATGAATTTGTCGGAGGCAACCCTTATTTTGCAGCAAGTACAGTCCTTTTTCTTCTGAAACACGCTTTAACATAGCTGCAACTATGTCTTGCTATTGCTGTCGAATTTTCAATTATCATCCATTGCCAGCTTCCTTTAACCCATGAAAGAACCGCCATGGATAGATTGCAGACTAGTCTTAACTTCCATTTACTTTTGTAACTTTTAATATATTAACGTTGTAGGACAAAGCATATAAGAATAACTAATTCGTTATTCCGACGTTAACCAAAACACTAGAACCTGAAACAGCATGATAGCAGAATTGAATAATAATTAATATTAACTATTGATTCCTTTATCAGAAGCGTTGTTTCCTTTCCTTCTGGGATGCATGTTGACGTTTATAAACCGGTTTAGATTTCCATTTTTTCTATCGCATAATTAAAAATCAAAGCTTCTCTAGTGTCTATTCCCTTTTTTTAATTCATACCAGGATAGCTAATTTTCCCCCTTAAGAACTTTTTCTAAAAAGATCGAATAATATTGTAACTAAAAAGATAAAAAAAAAAAAATCCACAAACCTAGTAGCTAACAGTGAGTAACTGAGTATGGGGTGTTATTGAGTATTGAAACGGAGAATAATTATTTTAATTTTAAATAATAAAAATAATTTATATTACTATTAAATATTAATTATATCAGAACATAGAGCAAAATAAAAAGCATCATAGAGACGATCATAATTACTAAAAAAATGCTAAAAAAATTTTTTATTATTATTTTTAATCATCGATTTAATTTTTTTAATCTAATAATTTAATAACATATTTTATTCTATATTTTTAAATATTAATTAACTAAAATCCAAAATTAATAAATTTTTAAAGTCCTCCCACATTTTTCATTACTAAAAGCAGAAGACCTGGAGCCACGAAAGTCGCACGCAAGGAAAGGGGTACAGGTGCCACGTCATCAGTCGCAACGTGGCACCTTCCCTATCAACCATTGGTTCTATGAGGCGGCTATTACATTCTTCACCTTTTTTTTCCTCTTTGTCTAAATCCGGCTCTCTTTTTCTGTTCTTATTTCTAACACAATCACACCCCGCAAACAGATCGATGAATCGCTCAGCTTCCATGCAAGTTGCGTCAATCACTACTACGTACTAACAATATTCGGTCATCATGATATTGTTTATCGAAAACATGAATAACATTTGTGAGAATTAATGAATTATAAGTACCTTGTATCCCACTAAGAATTGTTCGGATCATTATTATTTAGAAGATAACTAATCGAACTAATCTAATATAATTTGTTCATCATGCCCACCAGTAACTAGCTAGTCGTTAGTAAATCCATAATATATAATTATATGGACCACACATATATAATAAGCACTATTCATTAATTAACAGAGGAACAATTAGATAAACAAATACTTAATTAAGAACCTGAAAAGATCATATATCAAACTTGTTTGAATACTTACGGCCTTTGATGTTTGATATCAATCATATCCTTTGGAGGAAAAAATATTGCCAAACCAAGGAATCCAATCATTTCTATTTCTTTTGTGTTCTGGAGAAGAAAAGGAAAGAGATAAGTGTTATATATGATGCAGAAGAAGATAAATAAATAAATAAAAATTAAAAAAAAAAGTAGAGTAATAGTGATTAATTAATATAAATATTCAAGCGCTTTTTCTGGGTTTGCTTTTACGCCTAGCCCTGCTTCTTGCTTTCGGGGGTGGAAGAGCATCCTCATCTCCCTCTTGTTGCAGCTGAAAAGGTTGTAGTTGTTTTTCACCTTCATCTTTCTTGGCTGTGGCTTGCGTTGCTGTAGAAGCTTCTAGTAATTCTTGTTGTATGGATTCGTGTACGTTTTGCTCTTGGATGATGATTTTGTTTTCCACAATAATCTTACGAGGTCTGCCTCGTTTTCTTCGAGGCTGAATAATTTGTTCATGTTGCCCCCCTTTCTCGCTTGATGCTGATGCTGAAGCCTCGGCTATTGCTACCGAAAGTTCCTTCGTTTTTTGTCGCTTCTTCTTCTTATTTCCCATAAATACACACATACAACTTCTTCTTATCACAATACTCAATAATAAGAAGCTCCGCTACTCCAAGTCTCCAACTAATCTATATATATATATATCTATATATCACCAAATCAATATATATTATATTATCAACTTTCTTTAAATTAAATAATCTCTATAGTGAAGACTTCTTTCAGTTGCTCTCTCTGTGTTAAAAGCAAGCAACGAGTAGAGTAGACTAGAGTGAACCAATATATCTTTGACCAGAATCCAGAATCTGGAAACGCTCTATAAAAGCAAGCAGAGTACAGTACAACCCTCTTCTTCTGAGCTTTACACCTCTTTGAATATTGGGGTATCAGTCCAATACAGTAATAGAATATATACAAATAATCATAAAATCTCAAAAGAGTTTTTAAATAATTATATTTTTTTCTTTTATTTTTGTCTATTCTCTCCGTATATGGTGCACTTCAACCCACGCCATATCATTTTTTTTTAAGAAAAAGTTTAAGGAATCAATTAGAAAATAAGCTAATTCAAATTAATTTTTTATATTTTTAATTTTAAAATTTTAAAAATTAAAAAAAGTGGAGGACTTTTTTTTATAATATATCTTCTGTATTTTAACTAATTGACTCTATTCTAAATTGATTCTCAGCTAGTAAAATCGTTTTTTTAATTAGAGTAGTCACTTCTTTAATTATTTTTGTTCATACATATCAAATTGACGAAGCTATTTTTAACATAATTAATACTACATATTCAGTAAATATTATTATTTTTTTATTATTTGATAAGTAATAATTTATTTTTATATTTATAAAAATTGTATATAAAAAATATATAATTTACACTTATATTTATAAAAATTTTACGTACATGAATTAATATAATTTATATTTATATTTTTTTAAAATTTATATATATAAATTAATAAAATTTGTTTGTTAAAAATAATTTATTTATATTAGTTAAATAATAATTAAAAATACTAAAAATTATTAGTCTATGAGAATTTCTCTTTTAATATTTAGCTAAAGAAATATTTTAACTAGTTTAAAAATATTTTTTAATATATTAAATAAAAAATCCTTAAAAAATAACTTCTTTAGTGACTTAGTTGTCTATTAATTATCTAATTATAATCGCCTTACTTATATTATTAGTACTTAATGTGGGTTTATTTTGGTGAGCTTTTAAGAAAAAAAATTTTTTGAGTTATCTTTTTTTAAAAGATCTTATAGAGAAGTAAAAATAATTTTATATTTGAATATTTTATGTAAAAAAAATTTTTTATTTATTAATTATGTTTGGATATAATAATATAAAAATATTTTTTTATTTATTTATTACATAAAAAATATTTTTTTAAAAAAATTTTTTTAAAAATAGATGTAAATTACAGTTTAGTTGATAGATGAGAGAGAGACATGAGGGTGAAGTAGTCCGAAGTGTAAAAGTAGGAAGGAGTAACCATGGTTAGAAGGGCGTGGACCAAAGTCTAAATAGAAGTGAAAAGGAAAAGAAAAGGGCATGTGGAAGTGGGTTAGTCTGAAGAAGCAGCCATGTTTGGTGTATGGTACTAATCACACTCTGTTACAGTCTGACCATTTCTGTCGCCTCCCCCATCTACTTTTTCATTCTTCTTCTCTTGACTGTGAGTCTCAATCGCCAATTTTTGTATAGTTTTTTTCTAAACAAATTTAATGTGTTCTAAGAATATAATGTCTCTGCTGATTGATTTCTATTTCATCACTTATTTTGGATCGAATTAAGTAGATTTTATTAATTTTATTTATATTTATCCATATAATTTGTATATTTTTAAATTTTTTTTGAATTTTGTGATATAATTAAAAACATGTTTTTAGGATTTTAAATTACTAATTTTTAATCATCTCGTATTATTATTCGATGCAATAACACGTTTATTAAGTTATTACAGTAGAAATGGCATAGAAAATGAAAAAGAAGCATGTTAAAGTGTAAGGAACACAAAAAATTAAAGATTTGATAAACTAAAACCGATGCGTGCGCGTGACTGAAGCGTACGCGTGATCACGCCATCTTCCTACCGACGCATACGCATGACTGATGCGTACACGTGGCAGATGTGTACGCGTGACAAGCGGCATGTGCCTCAGTAAAGGAAATACACTAGGGCCGATTTCTGTGATGCTTTTAACCCAGTTTCAAACCCGAAAAAGAAGACAGTAGGTTGCGGAGTGGAGCTAGAGGGGTGATTCATCCATTCATACACACTTTAGTTTTAGATAGATGTAGAATTCTAGAGAGAGAGTATCTCTCCTCTCTCTAGGTTTTAGGATTTCTTCTTTTATTTTCAATTTCATCTAGGTTTAGGTTCTACTTCTTATCTTGATTCAAGTTCTTCTTTTAATTTCTCGTTATTACCTCTTTACTTTCTTAGTTTAATATATTGTTTCCTTTACCTTATTGCTTTATTGTTCATGACTCTTTGTTGATCCCAATTTCTTTTTAATGTACTTTGAGGCATTTTATGTTTATTGTCGCTTTCTTTAATTTGTTGTTATTGTTCTCTTGCAATTGTTAGTCTTAGATTTTACTATTTCTTGTTAATTTTCTATATTTTTATTTTGTACCTTCCAAGTGTTTGATAAAATGCTTGGTTGGATTTTAAAATAGATTTTTGTGTTCTTGGCTTGGATTGAGTAATTTTGAGACTCTTGAATTGTCAAAGTCTCTTGTTGATTGGTGATTGAAAGTTACTAGTTGGCTTGAGCTTCACTAAATCTAGTCTTTGATTAAGATTTGTGAACTTAAGTTAATTTTGCTCACTTGACTTTCCTTCAATTGTTAGAGGTTAACTAAGTGAGAGAAAAATGCAATTACCATCACAATTGACGATAATAATGAGGATAGAAATTCTAGTTCTCAACCCTTGCTAGGACTTTTCTTAGTTAGTTTATTTTCTTGTCATTTACATTCCCTATTCATTATTCAAAAATCCCAAAAATACTTTTCTACAACTAATAATAAGTACACTTTCCTGCAATTCTTTTGAGAGATGACCTGAGGTTTAAATACTTCGGTTATTTTTATTAGTTTGCATTGTGACAAACAAATTAAACGTTGACCGAGGATTGTTTGTCAGTTTAGAACTATACTTACAATGAAATTTTATTAAGAAATTCTAAACCAACATTTATCATCCGTCAAGTTTTTGGCGCCGTTGCCGGAGAATTGCAAATGTGTGCCATATTATTGGTTATTGTATATATTGTGAATATGTTCGTCTTTTGCTTCCTTGTTAGTTTTTGTTAGTTTTAGGACTTTGTCTGCTTACTTTTGTCAGCTTTTCTTTTTATTTTTTATTGCTATTATGAATTCTCATCCTTTTAACTATGAGTTTGGTTATAACTATGTTGCAGAAAATACAAGCTTTAATGATGATATGTGCTATGGGATTCGAAGCCAATCAAGGGAGGAATCACATGCTCATGAACAAATTTTTTGGTATCCATACCAATTTCCTTCGGCTCATAATGATCATACTCCATCCTATAATGCATACTCCTATGAACCAAGTTCACAACATAGTTCTCAACCTACCTGACAAGCCATCTACCAAGCACCATCCTATGATCCATACTCCCATACAACCAATTACCCATACCTCACCCTTGTGACCACTATGAAAGAAAACCTATAGAACCACCCACATTCCAATACAATTACTCCAAAGAACTACCATTCTCACATATACCACCTCAATATCCCTATCAAGATGAACCACCTTCCTATTATGAATCTTTTCTCCCACATAATGAACTCTCCTATCCACCCCAAGCCCCAATGGATGATTCTCTCACTTCATTACTTCAAGAGCAATGTGAAGCTCAAGGGAGGTGATGAGCGGATAATTTATACGCTTTTTGGCATTGTTTTTAGGTAGTTTTTAGTAAGTTCAAGCTACTTTTAGGGATGTTTTCATTAGTTTTTATGTTAAATTCACATTTCTGGACTTTACTATGAGTTTGTGTGTTTTTCTGTGATTTCAGGTAATTTCTGGCTGAAATTGAGGGACTTGAGCAAAACTCTGAAAAAGGCTGACAAAAGGACTGCTGATGCTGTTGGAATCTGACCTCCCTGCACTCGAAATGGATTTTCTGGAGCTATAGAACTCCAAATGGCGCGCTCTCAACGGCGTTGAAAAGTAGACATCCAGAGATTTCCAGCAATATATAATAGTCCATACTTTATTTAGAAATTGACGACGTAACTTGGCGTTGAACGCCAAGTACATGCTGTTGTCTGGAGTTAAACGCCAGAAACACGTCATGATCCGGAGTTGAACGCCCAAAACACGTTATAACTTGGAGTTCAACTCCAAGAAAAGCCTCAGCTCGTGGATAGATCAAGCTCAGCCCAAGCATACACCAAGTGGGCCCCGGAAGTGGATTTATGCATCAATTACTTACTCATGTAAACCCTAGTAGTTAGTCTAGTATAAATAGGATAAGTTACTATTGTATTAGACATCTTTTGATAGTTTAATCTTTTGACTTTGTAGTCTTTGATCATTCGGTCTCTTGATCATTCAGGGGGCTGGCCATTCGGCCATACCTGAACCTTTCACTTATGTATTTTCAACAGTGGAGTTTCTACACACCATAGATTAAGGGTGTGGAGCTCTGCTGTACCTCAAGTTTCAATACAATTCCTATTACTTTCTATTCAATTCTCTTTTATTCTTATTCCAAGATATACGTTGCACTTCAACTTGATGAATGTGATGATCCGTGACACTCATCATCATTCTCACCTATGAACGCGCGTGACTGACAACCACTTCCGTTCTACTCTAGGCCGGGCGCATATCTCTTAGATTCCCCAACAGAATCTTCGTGGTATAAGCTAGATAGATGGCGGCATTCATGAGGGTCCGGAAAGTCTAAACCTTGTCTATGGTATTCCGAGTAGGATTCTGGGATTGAATGACTGTGACGAGCTTCAAACTCCTGAAGGCTGGGCGTGATGACAAACGCAAAAGAATCAAGGGATTCTATTCCAACCTGATTGAGAACCGATAGATGATTAGCCGTGCTGTGACAGAGCATAGGACCATTTTCACTGAGAGGATGGGATGTAGCCATTGACAACGGTAATGCCCTACATACAGCTTGCCATGGAAAGGAATAAGAAGGATTGGATGAATGTAAGAAGAAAGTAGAGATTCGAGAGGAGTACAGCATCTCCATACGCCTATCTGAAATTCCCACTATTGATTTACATAAGTATTTCTATCCCTTTTTATTTTCTATTTATTATTAATTTTCGAACTCATCATAAACCAATTTAATCTGCCTAACTGAGATTTACAAGGTGACCATAGCTTGCTTCATACCAACAATCTCTGTGGGATCGACCCTTACTCACGTAAGGTATTACTTGGATGACCCAGTACACTTGCTGGTTAAGTTGAACGGAGTTATGATCACACCAGGGATTACTAAGATCCCAATTTATCACACCATGATCTCTTTGGGGTATTTTTGATTTCATACAAATACAAAGAGACCAACTTTGAGGATCACAATTTCGTCCACCAGGAGGACACTAGAACTCATGGCTACCTTGACCGAGGTAGTAAATAATTTAGCCTCCCTACGCTGGGACACTCAAAGTACCCCCATGGCCGCATGTGGAGAATCTAATAAGGAGTGTAGCATGAAGGAGAGATTAGAAACTCCGGTGAAAAATGAGAAATGTGACTTTGTATTAGAACAATTGGAGGAAGCCGTAATTGTTGAAGAAGAAGAAGTGGTTGAAGACTTAGGAGATGTTGAAACTCCATGGGAATCTAAAGTTGTAGAGTATTCCTCCAAGAAGCTCGAAATTGATGTTAAGGAGGATAGTGCACAACCTCCAAGGCATGTTCCCTATGAAGAATTGAAAAGAATAGAGCAAGAAGTGAGCTCCCTTGGTGATGATGATCATGAATCAAGTCCTCCTAGTGATGAATTTGCATCCGTAAGTGAACTCCTTGAGTTTGAAGAACCTTCTCCCGATGAAATTGAAAGTGAAGTTGAGATAGAATTCTCTCAACCTCTGGTTTATGATTTGAGTGACGGAGAAGAGTTGGGGGAACTTAGTGAGAAAATGATTGAAATCGAAGCATTATGTCAAGAGGTGGAAATCCTTCAAAAAGTATGGACGGGAGTGGAATTTGCTTTGTCAAGATCATTGGAGACTTCTCTACCTAGGTCACCTTCTACTCCTCCATTTGAGTGGGTAAACTTGTTTTTCTTAGCTTTATTGTCCCACTTGAGTATGGTGTACTTAAAACAGATGGTCAACTTATGAGACTTTGTGGAATGAAGCGTAAGAGAAGGATGTTTAGTGGTTGGCGTTGCAAATCAAAACTCATCAATGTTGAGATTTCAAGAGCTAGAGCTAGATGCAAGGATTGGTTTAGTGCTTATTTGGATGGGTCTAAGAAAAGAGTTTGGTCCTTCATTGAGAATTCGACTTGCTTACCACCCGAATGAAATTACACGAATCAATTTGAAGACGGGTGTGAAAATAAGATATGGGATTATGGATTACAATATGAATGCCAACTTTGAGAGCTCATATCTTATGGAGAACCTCACCAAGGCTTAGTGAAATCGGTTGGAAATTTTGACAACCACTTGAAGATCAAGTACTCTTGGGAGTTCAAGGATGAATATAAGCGCAAGCTACCATGACATGGAGCTCACCAAATGTCCAACTTAAGGACAATAAATAAAAGTGCTAGGTGGGAGACACCCCACCATGGTATGATCTTCCTAGTTTGCATCTTCTTTCACTTCATTTTCATCTTTTTGAGTAGAAATGTTTGATTAGATATAGTAGGAGTTTCTTGAATTTGATTAGATATGTTGGCAATCTTGTGGTTGCCTTGAATTTTTAAGTGTTTTTGTAGTATTTTACTTATGTAGGTGCCTAAATTGTGCTTGATTGTTTTTTCCCTGTTTTCATGTAAAAAAAAAAGGCTGTCACGCGTAGGCGTGACCGACGCGTGCACATCGACGCCCAAATTTTGATGCTGCTCCTGTATGGTACAAAAAACAGAGAGTTGTGATGGAACCATACGGGCGTTGTGCGAAGAGCACGAAAAGTCTCCACACGTACCCGGGATTGACGCGTACACGTCGCCTCGTCCTTCTGCTTTCCACGCGTACGCGTGGACGACGCGTGCGCGTCGCTTCCCTTCCCCCATTTCTTTCTTCTTTCTTCTTTCCTTCTTTCTCCCTTCTCCTTCCTTCTTTTCTCCTCTCAATCTCTTCCACCCCTCTTCTAAAATTTTTACTTTTCCCTTCCCCCTCTTTCTACTTTCTTTTGCTTGTTACATATGTTTACGTTTTTGTTATTCATTGCTATTTAGTTTGTTATTTGTAGTTAGTTCCTCTTCTTTATCTTCTTGGCTTGTTATTTTTTTTACATGGGTGTTGGTTATTTCATCCTTAATTTTTGTGAATCTAAAGGATTATTTTGGTGCCTCTTATTGCTTGGTGATGCATTCCTTGTGCATTCTAACCTTGCCATTTTTGTAACATCATGCATGAAGTGGTGGTTTATTCCTCTCTAAATCTGTATTCGTTTATCTTTGTGCTTCATTCCTTTGGAGTTAGAATGGTCTGTGCTTTTTCTCATGTCTTCACTATTCTTGCATATGTTTATCTTTATTAATTTCGATGCTTGAGTTGCTCTTTTCTTGGTCTATACTTGTGTACCTCTTGACTCGTGCATCTAGTGTTAGTGATATGCCTTAATGCTTTTATTACTTTCTCCCTTACATGTTGTAGCTACCATGTAATGGAAACACCCTATTCTTGTTTGGCTTTACTCTTTTCTAGCACTTTCTTAATATTTTGTCCTTCTCTCTAAGCTTCCTGTTTCCCCCCTTTTCCTCCTTTTCAGGACAATCACCGAGAGAGGACGCACCTTAGTCGTCTATCCCCCCGTTGGAGGAGTCCGACACTTCGGAGTCCACTTCGATTTATGGCACAGAAAAGCATCAAGAGGTGGACATGGAGGCGCCCCTGTCACACCATCCTTAGACCATTGAGAGTGGCGATTCCGTACCCATTTTGCTCATCTTTGAATGCACCGAAGACGGTGCAATCTTTAAGTGTGGGGAGGTTGAAGACTGACTTCTATGGGTAACTACTTCCCTTTTCAACACCAATCTTTAATTTTTTTTGTTAGTTAGTATAATTTAACTTTTTTTAGTTAGTAATTTGCATGATAGATTTCATGATAGTTAGAGTTTGTAAATATTATACCCATTTTTATGTTAGGACTACTTGGTTGAAGTAATGATTTCCTTTCCAAGAAACTGTTTTAAGGCATTTTACTAATTTGAATAAAAAATTTTGTTGAACTTGCTAGAAGAAATTTATTTTAGAACATGGTTTTAGAGCTAGAACACATAAGCCTAGTGAGATTTTTGAGCCTATTTGATTGGTTGCATCTTATCAACCGATATTTTGATTCGGTGTGTGCTGTTCTCTCTAAGATTGTGATCTTTATCTTGCTTGATTCTATATTTTCATTGTTTGATGTATGAATGCATTTATGTGATTGAGCCCTTTGTTTCACTAAGCTCACATACCCAAATGACCTTAACCTTTCATCATCCTTTGTAAACCAATGTTGAGCCTATTTTATCCCATTTGTTCTTTATTTTAGCACATCACTAACACTAAGTGGAAAACAATGAATATCCTTAATTTAAATCCTTGGTTAGCTTAGACTAGTGAGGGTGTACATGATTAAGTGTGAAAAAATTAGGTTGGGAACATTTGGTTTGAGAATTAGGTATTGTATATTTTTCTGAAAATATAAAAAAGATAGTTAAGCACATTTCTTGCATTCAATACCTTAATCATATGCATTGATCTCTCGTATATGTGTTATCCACCACATATATAAAAAGAATAAAAAAAGAAAAAGAAAAAAACCAAGAAAATCAAAGAAAAATAAAAAGAAGAAAAAGAGAAAAAGAAAACAATAAAAGGGGACAAAATGCCTCAAAGTAAATGGTGGTAGCAATGCATATGTATTGTACTCGAATTTAGGATGCATGAATATGTGGAAAACATAGTTAATGGGTAGTTAGGTTTTGTATTTTGATTACATGGATTGTCTTAGGTTAGGTGGGAAGTTTAGGTTAATTAAGGATTCAGATTTTAGTCCACTTAACCAAATATATTCCTACCTTGGTCTCAACCCCATTACAACCCATGAAACGACCTCTTGATATTTGTATCTATGCATTGAATATCTGTTGATTGGTAGAAGAGAAGCAAGCCTTGGAGAGCAAGATTAGTAGAGAATTAAGAGAATCGATCGTCAAACACTAGAGAGATTAGAGCGGATACACATCCGGTGAGGGTTCAATGCTCAATCCCTTGTTCCCAGCTTTCATGAGCTTTCTTCTTGCAAGTCTATTTGTATTTCATTTTGATATTTGAATTGGTGGAATTCATGAATCATCATACTATGTTAGCCCTACTTGTTCATATATTCTTGGAGGTTGATTTACTTTTAACTAAGTAGGTAGAAGCATTTAGCATGTAGTTGCATTCATATAGATAGGTTGCATTGCATAGCCCTACCATTTTTTCTTCACTCTTTTGGTTCCCTTGAGTTTAGCATGAGAACATGCTAACGTTTAAGTGTGGAGAGATTTGATGAACCACTATTTTATGACTTATTTTGGATCGAATCGAGTAGATTTTATCAACTTTACTCACACTTATCCATATAATTTGCATGTTTTTAAGTTTTCTTCCGAATTTTGTGTTATAATAAAATATGCTTTTTAGGCCTTTAAATTACTAATTTTTAATCCTCTCGTATTATCATTCAATGCTGTGATACGTTTGTTAAGTGATTACAGGGTTTATAGAGCAAGAATGGCATAGAGGATGGAAAGGAAGAATGTTAAAGTGGAAGGAATACAAGAAATTGAAGATTTGAGAGACTGGAACCGACGCATGCGCATGGCTGAAGCGTACGCGTGATCACGCCATCTTCCCACCGACGCGTACGCGTGACTGATGCGTATGTGTGGCCAGTGCAGGGTTCAAACGATGCGTATACATGGCCAGATGCATACGCGTACGCGTGGCTGATGCGTACGCATGACAAGCGGCACGTGCCTCAGTAAAGGGAATATGCTGGGGGCAATTTCTGTGCTGCTTTTGACCCAATTTCAAGTCCGAAAAGGAAGACAAGAGGCTACAGAGTGTAGCCGGAGGGAAGGCGATTCATCCATTCATACACACTTTAGTTTTAGATAGATGTAGAATTCTAGAGAGAGTCTCTCTCTTCTCTCTAGGTTTTAGGGTTTCTTCTTTTATTTTCAATTTCATCTAGGTTTAGGTTCTACTTCTTATCTTGATTCAAGTTCCTCTTTTAATTTCTTGTTATTACCTCTTTGCTTTCTTAGTTTCATATGTTGTTTCCTTTACCTTGTTGCTTTATTGTTCATGACTCCTTGTTGATCCCAATTTCTTTTTAATGCACTTTGAGGTATTTTATGTTTATTTTCGCTTTCTTTAATTTGTTGTTATTGTTCTCTTGCAATTGTTAGTCTTAGATTTTACTATATCTTGTTAATTTTCTATGTTTTTATTTTGTACCTTCCAAGTGTTTGATAAAATATTTTTTGGTTGGATTTTAAAATAGATTTTTGTGTTCTTGCCTTGGATTGAGTAATTTGGAGACTCTTGAATTGTCAAAGTCTCTTGTTGATTGGTGATTAAAAGTTGCTAGTTGGCCTGAGCTTCACTAAATCTAGTCTTCAATTAGGATTTATGAACTTAAGTTGATTTTGCTTACTTGACTTTCCTTCAATTGTTAGAGGTTAACTAAGTGAGAGCAAAAGGCAATTACCATCACAATTGACGATGATAATGAGGATAGGAATTCCAATTCTCAACCCTTGCTAGGACTTTTCTTAGTTGTTAGTTTATTTTCTTGTCATTTACATTCATTGTTCATCATTCAAAAACCCTAAAAATACTTTTCTACAACCAATAATAAGTACACTTTCCTACAATTCTTTTGAGAGACGACTTGAAATTTAAATACTTGGGTTATTTTATTAGTTTACATTATGACAAACAAATTAAACGTTGATCAAAAATTGTTTATCAGTTTAAAACTATACTTACAATAAAATTTTATTGAAAAATTTTAAACTGACATTTATCCCCTGTCACTAACAAGGGATTAAGAAAAAAAGAAACATACTTGTGTAGCCCATGATTTTTTTAATAAAAATTGTTTGCTAATCTACATTTTATTTTCCTAACTTTTTCTATCGATTGAAAAATTTAAGTTGTTGAAATTTTTAGATTTCTTACTCCAGAGTTACTCGTATTAAAGCTATATAAGAGCTGAAATATGATTTTTTTATTTAAATAAAATAAAAAAATCAATATTATCAGAATTTTTTAAACAAAATTTTAAAATGTGATATTTTTTAACTCTATTAATATACATATCGTTTTACAGTTGTGTGTATTAGATATTATATTAAATATCACATCTTAAGACGATTTACATATAAAATTTTATTACAAAATCTACATAAATTATTACCCTTGTATAGATTACACCTTTTCTAGCACGATTTACGTACAAAAAGCAACCCAAATTAGGGATATGTCTAAAATGAGCTCAACAATTAATGTGTTTATTCAATGAGCCACACTTATATAGACCATTAAATTTTATTAGATGAAAATCAAAGACTAATATAAAAGAAGAGCATTGATGGATTCTAATAAATATAAAATATCTCAATACATAAATAAATACTTTAAATGACAATACTTTAATACACAATACTTTAAAACGGTAACAGAATCTTTTAATCTTAAATAATTAAATATAAAATATGTGAGTATTTTTTATTTATTAAAATTAATTATTATACAATTTTTTTATAATATTAAAAAATTATATTAAAATAATATTTTAAACTGTAATATAAAAATATAAAATCATTAAAATTTTATTTTATATTAATCGATAAATAATTCGATTATTATATTCAAAATTTATTAACTAACTACTTTTATTAAAGATATTATTATATAATATAATTTTTCATAAAAATATTTTAAAAATATAATTTATTTAAAATATTATATATAATACATAAAAATATTAATTTTTTTATTTTTTAATTAAAAAAACAGAATAAATAATATAATTTTAAATACATACCTAAATAAAAAAGTTAATATTTTCATGTATTATCTATAACGTTTTAAATAAATTTTATTTTTACAAATATTTTGATAAAAAATTATATTATATAATAATATATTTAATAAAGTAATTAGTTAATAAATTTTAAATATAACAAATTATTTGTCAAGTAATATAAAATAAATGTTAATTATTTTATATTTTTATGTTGTAGTTTAAAATATCATTCTAATATTATAAAAAAATTGTATAATAATTAATCTTAATGAATAAAAAAACTTACATTTCTTGTATTTATTTATTTTATATTTTTCAGAACAAAAAATCTCTACCTTTATATAATAAAATATGTGATAATCTTCTTATTAACATATATATATTAGGGGTGGTAAAACGGGTCGAATCCGTTACGTCGACCTGTTGAACCCGCTAAAAAAAGTGGGTCGGACTAGGATTGAAACCATCAAATTAAAAAAGTTCGCCAAATTATATATATATGTTCCAATTATGTGACTTTATTTATTTTATTTTACAATTTCATATATATGTTCAAATTATGTGACTTGTTTTTTAAAATAAAGATGGTTCTATTGACAAATATTATTTTGAACAATTTTATTGAAGTTAAAAATTTAAAAAAAGATAGTAAAAAAATTATATTATAATTTGACTATTTTTTATTGTATTTAATTTTTTAATTATTATTTTTTAGTTAATTTTAATTAATTTTATTTTTCAAAAAAAAATCAAACGGACTAGCATTTTATATCCACTTTAGTTGGCGGGGCGGGCCAGCCCATTCCGTTTATGGTGCGGGCCTAGGCGGGACGGGGCAAGTCGGCCCGAATTGCCACCCCTGATATATATACTATCTAGTAATTTTTTTATATATTAAATAATTATAATCATATAATAACATTGAAATCAGAAAACATATTACATCTGTTATAGTATAACAATTTAAAATATTATTTTAATATGATTTTTTAATATTATAAAAAAACTTTGCATAAAAATTTTGCGAATTTTTTTAATTTGACAGGTTTTAAATCTTAGCCGGACCCACTTTTTTTAGAGGGTTCGACGGGTCGATCCGACAGACTCGACCCATTTTGTCACTCCTAATATATATATTAAGAAGATTATCACATATTTTACTATATAAAGGTAAAAAAATTTTTGTTCTAAAAAATATAAAATAAATAAATACAAAAAATATATTTTTTTATTCATAAAGATTAATTATTATGTAAATTTTTTTTATAATATTAAAATAATATTTTAAACTACAATATAAAAATATAAAATAATTAAAATTTATTTTATATTACTTGAAAAATAATTAGATTATTATATTTAAAATTTATTAACTAATTACTTTGTTAAATATATTATTATATCATATATTTTTTATAAAAAGATTTGTAAAAGTAAAATTTAAAAAATTTATATATAATACATGAAAATATTAACTTTTTTATTTAGGTATGTATTTAAAATTATATTATTTATTCTATTTTTTTTAAAATTGAAAAAAATAAAAAGTTAATATTTTCATGTGTTATATATAACATTTTAAAGAAATTATATTTTTAAAATATTTTTATAAAAAAATTATATTATATAATAATATCAATAAAAGTGGTTAGTTAATAAATTTTAAATATAATAATTTAATTATTTGTCAAGTAATATAAAATAAAATTTTAATTATTTTATATTTTTATGTTACAGTTTAAAATATTATTTTAATATAATTTTTTAATATTATAAAAAAAGTTGTATAATAATTAATTTTAATAAATAAAAAATACTCATATATTTTATATTTATATATTTTATATTTAATTATTTAAGAATAAAATATTCTATTGCCATTTAAAGTATTGTGTATTAAAGTATTGTCATTTAAAATATTTATTTATGTACTAGGATATTCTATATTTATTAGAGTTCATCAATGCTCTTCTTTTATATTAGCCTTTAATTTTTATGTAATAAAATTTAATAATTTATATAAGTGTGGCTTATTCAATAATCACATAATTGTTGAGCTCATTTTAGATATACCCAAAATTAGGATAACACGATTAATAAAAAAATAAACACAATCAACTAGGACTAGGATAACACGATTAATAAAAAAAATAAACACAATCAGCTAGGACAGTTTATATAGACAATAGGCCTATGAATAAATGAATATAATGTACACTTACAAACGTATTTGTATTATATCAATTTATTGTAACAAACTATATTGATTTATTAGCTAGTAAAACTTGAGATATTTTTACCAATAAATTGCGATGAATATGAATTATTTATGAAAACTATACTATTGAAATATTTTATTATGAAGATCAAATTAAATAAAAAAATACTAAAAAAGAATATTAAAAAATTATAAACTAAATATACAATTTAAATTTATGTGTTAAAATTTAGTACTTCTTTAATTGAGTACTCCTTTTTACAAACTTTTTTTTAATTTGGTCTTTCTAATAGAATCAATAAAAATTTTAAAAATTAATTAAAAATTACTTCTTTAGTTGAGTATTCTTTTTTCGAAACTTTTTTTATTTAATTTGGTTTTTTTAATATAATCAATAAAAATTATAAAAAATAATTAAAAATTATACAAAGTCAAATAAAAAAAATAACAAAAAAATTATATAAATCTACCAGTGCTTATCCGCGACAAGGAAGGAAGGTAAGTGATGGCGACCGAAGAGAAATAAAGTTGAAAAAGAGAACTCGAGAGCTCGAAAAGGGAAGAGAGAGAAAGAGAGAGAGAGAGTGAGTGTGTGTGTGTAAATAGACATTTACTGACAAAACTTACAAAAAAATTGAAACTAAAATTATAACCATATAAGATAAGTTTCGCTTGACAAAAATGACCAATTATTAAATTTACGTAAATACCCCCCTCATTTCCTCTTCCTTTCATAACTACTACTATCTCTACTGCAAAATCTACCATCTCACTGTATCTACTCATTTACTCCCACTAGATATGAATAAAAAGATTTGAGCTAAAAAAGATGAAAAAATAAACCAAATCTATACATTAAAAAAAATTCTAATTTTTTTCTTCTAGAGTCAAATCTATCTATAATTACACTGCCATTTAGGTACCCAAAAGAAACAAAAAAAAGCAAACCTAATTTCATTTAATTTTGGATAATGTTTAAAAACAAAAGTATGACAAAAAAAAAAAGAAAAGGTGACTCACACGTTGTGCAAAGGCAAGACAGAGATGCCTAGGCGGAAGCAACAACACTATCGACTGTCTCTCCCCACATTTCTTGCACATGTTGACTGCGGCAGCGCTGGAGTCTCCTTTGTCGTCGGCGTCGTCCTTGATGCGGCAGTGGTTGTTGCTAGCCCAATTCGATTCCGCCTCATAAGACCATAACCGTTATTGTGTTGTGGTGTTGGCGGTGGTCGTCGGTGACGACGTGAGTGAGGACTTGTTCTAGATTTGATCGGAGGAAGTTAGCAGTGGCTCTATCGGTCCGAGCGAGATCCCTCCATAGCTGATTCTCGAGGTAGAGCAATTTGACGCATTCTTGTAAGACAAAATTGAGCTTTTTCCATCCTTTGATTCTCGTCATCCCTCTCTTTTAGCTTCGTCGTAAACAATTTTGGAGTCTTTTTTTTATTCATTTTATGAATGTAACTGGTTTTAATATTTTTAGGAATTTTGACTCAATTTTATTGTTGACTTGTGAAAATTTTACACTAATATGTATTTTTTTTCTATGATTGTTAGTTGAATATAGTTAATGATGGATGATGTTAAACCTATGATTGGGGTGGTGCTAGTAGAGGATAATGATGAATATGAAAAACAGTTGCGATGATGGACGACAATGGTGGAAGATGACTATGAAAATGTGATGACAGGTGTAGTGGTAGTGGTAATGGAAGAGGAAGTGATGGTAAAGTTGATAAAAAAAAGTAGAAGTAAAGGAGTAAATCTGGTGGGATGGTAGATTTTATTGTGAAGATGGTAGTGATTATGGAAGAAAGATGAAGAAGGAAGAGGAAAGGAGTGGGGTACTTACGAAATTGTTAACAAAAATTTAATAATGAGTCATTTTTGTCTGAACAAAACTTATTTTGTATGGGTATAATTTTAGTTTGAATCTTTTATGGTCAGTTTTGTCAGCGTAATCTTTCATAATCAGAAATGACTATTTATTCATAGAAAATATATTATAGTATACTTTTTTTTTACGTAATACATTTAATGAAAAGAATCATGTATAGAAAATAATATTTTTTAGTTTAACCAGATTTAACTAAGTTTGACCAGGTCATTTTAAATCGGTTTTAAATAGGTTTAAACGCTTCGAAATTTTGATCATATACTCTATTTAGGTCACCATTTTGTAAAATCATTACTATAGACCCTTTTAGGTCATTCTTTAACACTGCGACCTATAGGTCACTCTCCAAAACTGTGACCATAGACTCCTATCAGGTCACTCTTTAAAACTCTAACTATAGATCTTTTAGGTCACCCACCAAACTTGTGATCATAGATGATTCATGAGAATCTTTAGTTATTTTCTTTATTATTTTTTTGAATAAAGTTAATGATCTCCTTATTACAATTGAGATTTTTGTACTTTAATCAATATTTTTTGGAATTGCTTTGAGGTTTGATATGTTTAGAAAGTAGTTGAAAAATTTTAAGTAAGAACAAAAGAGGAGAATGATAACCAAAGATGCCCTTGGAAGAACCAAGGAATGTAGCATGCAAAAGGAAACAACCTTCGAAGGGACCAAGAATTGAAGACAAGCCCAAGAAAAGTGCAAAGAGAATTTGTAGATGTTGTCAAGCCTTACCTCTTCACACTTTAGCGAGTATAACTTGAGTTATAAAGGTCCAAATGAGGTAGTTTTAGCGGTGTTAGAAAGCTAACATTCAGAGTTCCAAAGCAATATGCATATGTTTATAGTGGATGTTTCGTTTGGACAAAAAACGACCCTCACCTTTCAGTTTGTAAAAACAGTGCCCATACACGCCTATGCATGCCATGCACACGTCCACATCCATCTTCTTGGGCTAACTTTCAATGACCACTAAAATACCTTGAAGTACCATGCAAATTATCCAAGTGTCAAGTCACTTCACTCAATTCCCAGAATAAGTTGCAAGTCCATGATTCTAATAAAATAACACACCAAGCTTTAAATCTTAATCATAAGGAGAAAATTAATTTTAGTTTTAGATTAATTAGAAAAGATTTGATTTAATTCTATTTTAAATTTGAAAATCAGGTTTAGGTTAGAATATAAAAGGTCTAAGAAAATAATCATAGGATCTTAGACATTTTACCACATTAGACAATCCTAGTTTTTTATTTTTTTTTGCACCATGAGCAACTAATTTCCTTTATTAAAATTAGGAGCTCTGTTCATCTTTTTATAGATTATTAATTTAAATATTTTATTTTATTTGAGATTTATGCTTTGATCTATTTCATGATTAAATTTTCGTTCTTCATCCCTAAGAGTTTGAATTGTTGAAAAACATTCTAACTCTATTTTGTATTCTAGTATTACTTTGGAAAATTTAATATTTGAATTAGCTTGAAAGCTCTTTCTCATAATTTTTTAATCTAACTAGGAATAGAGCGTTAAAAGTGTACGACTTTATAATTCTCATTATTTTCAATTGGATTAGAACTAGTTTGAATAAGTGACATATAATTCAACTTAGGATCACTCTTGAACTTTGTGTGAATATAAATCGAAATTGTGTTTAACTTCTTTTCTTAATTAATTGACTAAAAATTTAACGATTAAGTAATTAAAGAGAAATTAAATTGCCAAGAAATCGAAATATACTTATTTATGATTTGTCATGAATTGATCTCTGCATACGTCAAATAAATGAACATAAAGATCATTTATATTTCCTACAGAATGAACATCTCCAAAATCTTACCACTCACATTCATATTACTTTCTCTAGTCATTTATATTTACTTTTCTTTAAGTTTCTATTTTTGACACTGGAATTCTCTCAAACACAGGTTTTCAATTATCTAATTAGAATAACCAATTAACCATTGCTTGCTTAGTCCATTAATTCTCGTAGGAATAATATCCACTCATCGTGGTATTACTTGATACGATTTGGTGCACCTGCCGAGTTTTGGAAAATCTTTATCAATAGACCCTTTTTAGTTCACCTTTTTTTAAAACAGTGACCATAGTCCCTTTTAGGTCACTCTTCAAAACCGTGACCATAAACCCCTTTTAGGTCACCTTCTAAAATTGTGATCATAGACTTTTTTAGGTCATTTTTCAAAACCGTAATTATAGATCCCTTTAGGTCATCCTAAAAAATTGCAACCATAGACCCCTTTTTAGGTCACTCTTTTGCAAAACCGTGACCATAAACCTTTTTAGGTCACTCTTCAAAAACTGTAACTATAGATCATTTTACATCACCTTCCAAAATCGTGACCATAGACCCCTTTTAGGTTACCCTTTTATAAAACCATGACTATAAACCATTTTAGGTCACTCTCAAAAGTCGTGACCATAGATCCCTTTAGGTAACTCGATTTTAAAAAACCGTAACCATAGACTCTTTTAGGTCACTCTTCAAAATCGTGACCATAGATTCCTTTAGGTCACCCCCCAAAAACTGTGACCATAGACATCACTCTTTTTTGAAAAATTGTGACCGTAGACTTTTTAGGTCACTCTTTAAAATTGTGACCATAGATCCCTTTAGGTCATGTTCAAAATCGTGACCATAAACCCTTTTAGGTCACCCTTTTTTGAAAAATTGTGACCATAGGTAGTTTTTGGTCATGATTTTCTTAAAATCCATGACCAAAAGTTATTTTTTTAGGTCACGGTAAAAAATTGTGACCATAGATAGTCTATAGTTCTGTAGTCACAGTTTTTGGCCGTGACAAAAAAAGCATGCTCATAGAGCAAAAATGTTGTAGTAGAACCGACCAAAGAAGATGCACATGACACCCTCCGTATAATCGCGCGTTTGAATCCAACCTCAATCATCTTCCATGGAGCATCGTTGCTGAGTTCAGCGAGCAACGAAGAACAAGGATTTTTTTTACTAAGAGCGAAGGAAAGTGTGGTTGAAGTGTGAGAAATTGACGTTTTGTCTTCGTTGCTAGTAGATACGATGTTCGTTTCGATTTTATCTCTCAAACACTTAAAATGATGTCGTTTTATATAGTGAGGTGTACTCCTAATCTGCCAAGTCAGCTTCCGTTAACGATGTTAGCGAAAAAAGTGGCACAAGTACTAACATGACTAACTCAAACTTTTCAGCGATGAATTTAATTAAAAAAATTTTTGAATACTAAAATAAAGATTGCGTGATCTTTCGAAGATCGAATTTGACCATTTACTCTAAAAAATATACTTTTTTCTGTATATAGTCTTCAAAAGAAAGACAATTTTATTATAGCTCATGGGCTTACCTCTATTGGTTGGGGTTATGGCTTCAGATTTGTGTTTTGCTTTTGTTTACCTCAATTCCATTAACTTCTTAAACGAAAAAAAATTCCTCTATTAAATTTTTTATTAATAAAACACATGAACCTGTCCCATATCAATAAAAAATAGAAATTAATTTATTTATAGAAACTAAAATGATGATGTGCAACTATATTGTGTCATGGTGTGTAATCCACAAATGTGGAACTGCTAAAGTCAGTAACCTGCAAAACGTAGACTACGTTTTGACTGAGTTGAAATTAAAAAAGCTGCATGCAGCTGCAAAACACAGCTTGTGTTTGGCAAGAGAGGAGAAGGAAGCCTCGAAACGTATTCCTGCCCCTGCATGCCAACATGTCTTGCAACTTTGACCATCCTCGAAACTCCAAAACGCAACATGCGTTTGGCAGGGTGCACAGACAAAACGCAACATGCGATTGGCAGCCTCCCCACCTGCATATGTGACACGTATAAAGGAGAGTGGTGGAGCTGGCCTTAAAAGCAAAACGCAGATCAGGAGTGTTTCACCGTTTTCCTTTCATTTTACTTGCTGTGAGTGAGAGTTTTGAGAGTGAAAGGGTTGGGGTTAAGGGTAAAAGAGAGTAAGTTTGTAAGGAGGAAGAATCAATGAAGGTTTGGGGTTTCATTTAGTGAAGAAGAAAAAATAGTTCGTAATTTTACTTTACCTAAAGAATACATTATTGAATATTTGAATCATCCTCAATGAGTAAGTGATTTTTCTTTTAATTTTATGATGAATAAATATGTTTATTTTTATGTTTTTTATTTATATATTTTAACTAATAAATTTATTATTATTATTATTATTATTATTATTATTATTATTATTATTATTATTATTATTATTATTATTATTATTATTACATGTTTATAATAATGATGTCTATGTTATCAATAATAATTTTTTTATCATACTGTTAGTCATGAACTATTATTATTATTATTATTATTATTATTATTATTATTATTATTATTATTATTAGTAGTGACATTATTATTATTATTGTTATTTATTATTATGCTCAAGTCTTGGAGAAAAAAATTGTTATCATGATTACTATAATAGAATACTGTTTAGGATGATAATAATAAATGATTATCATTATTTTGTAATAAAAAATAAATAGTACTGTTTAATAAATAAATGTTTAATACTTTTTAATAATTTATTAATACTTTCTAATAATACATGATACTGTTTAATAATAGAATATCGTTTAGGATAATAATAATAATAAATAATATTGTTTAATAATTTTTTATTATTTTTTAAAAATTGTTTAATAAATAAATAAATAAATTATTTTTAATAATAATAAATAAATAAATATTGTTGTTAATATTTTATGAATAATAATAAATAAATACTGTTTAATAATATTGCTGTTATTATTTTTTAAATAAACTATTAACTGATATTATTCAGAATTTAAATAATTATCATTTTTCTTTTTGAAGGCTATCAGGAATTTGTTGCTCAGGAAATTCGATCCGTCAGATATTCACTGGCGTTTACTGAGTTTCAACACGTTTCATGAGTAGGCGAAATGAGAGGTCATTCTGCACTGCTGAGTCTCCGCCATCGTTTTCGTCATCGACTTCACAATTGGCTTCGAACTCCTCTTCACTGTCATTATTATCTTCTTCCCAATCTATATCCCCGAGCTCATCAACATTGACCTCCTTGCCAACCGCGCCCAACGCCGACTGCTGTTCGAACTCAACGTACAGCTCTATCATCGGTATGTGAAATCGTGTTTGTTGATAAATACATAACATCTGTTGCATACTGCCATCGTCAGTGATGGGCATCATTTGAAACTGTATCAACCACCAAATACTTGTATAGAATTTCTGTATAAAATGTTACTTATCCTTTTCGAAATGTGGTTTTGAATGTTATTACAAAACCTATTTTGCAACTCTATAAAACTCATGGTACATGGAATAGCAAATGACAACGGACATTCACAAACAAAAGTCACTCCTTCATGTGTGTTTGGTATAACCTCACTATTATAATACACTCGTAAATTCGTAATATTTTTCATAATTTCAACCTCATATAATCCGACTTCTTCGACACACCTAACTGTAAAAAAAAACTAAGAATTACGAAAAATGTGCAAGAAAGAAGAATGGAATGAGTAGAAGTGAAGTGAGACAAGTTGAATGAGTCTTGATTCGTATTTTATTTGCGGGACTCTTGATTAAAATATTTTTTTTTACAAAAAACGCAACCTGCATTTTTAGGTTTTCAAAAAAAAAAAACTGACAGCTATAAAACGCAATCTGCATTTTGTATCTTTCAAAAAAAGACTACCAAAAAAAAGCAAAACGCACCATGCATTTTGTTATATTTCAAAAAAAAAAATTTTTACTGCCTATAGCTAAATGCAGGCTGCGTTTGGACTTAAATGGAATAAAAAAAAATTCGAAAACCTTAGAAAAAACAAAATACGGGTTAGGTTTGTTTATTTCCCTTTGTTTATTTTCCCGAAAAAAAAATAAAAAAAGGAGTAAAACATAACTTACTTTTTGGACTCACACAGTAGCAATACAAATTTTATCCATACTTCCATTTCATTGCACAACACCAACACCTTTTCCATAACCAAAAAAATCAACCAATAAAAAACAGAACCTATAAAAGCGCACTGTAGAATTTTCTTAATGTCGACCAATAATTCAATATTCTTTTTTCGAAACAAAAACAAAAATCAATATTCTTTTTGTTTAACTTATTTGTTTATTGGAAGATATTTGATATCTGCGCAGAGTTTGTTCATCAATAATGTTCAGTTTCAATTTGTGCAAGTCAGAATTTTTGTATAGTAATGATTGGAAGTACAATTGCCCTGAGTAACGATATTCAAAGTTGGAACAACCAATTAGGAGATACTATACTTTGATATTCAAGCCCTTGGAAATGGAACGGCTTCACAGTTCACTCTGTTGATACCAATACACCAAGTTGATCACACTCAACTTTCATTATGCATCTTATCACTCCCTTCTGCTTCCTTAATTTTTCTTGATCCCTCGGGGCTCTGCACATGCTGATCATGAAAAGTGAAACCGTAATTACTATATGAATAAAACTAATTAAGCAAGTTTGTATCTGAAGAATTGAGATTTAAATGTTTAAGTTTGATTTTACCGAGTGAGATTGAAGTTGAATACGAAGTTGTTTTAAGGACATCTTTGCAATTTCTGAAACTGCAGCATCTCGAATGGCGGGAATATCACTCATCAAATGCTCGTAACCAGCCTGAAAAGCCTCCGACCAAAACCGAGGTAACTTCCTCGTACTGTGCCTGCGACTGTACACGTCCCACATCTGCCTCACCACCTTCTCTCTCTCCTCCACTTCCTATTCCAAAAAACCACGACATCAAACAAATCATAACAAGTCAAAACTGTTACATCTAAGTTCCAACTTCCAACCCAATTTCTCTCTATTTAAAACGGAAAAACATATTAGCGAGCGCAACAATAATGTTATGGTTGCAATTTTACTAATGCAACTTAAAACCACTGGGTATAGCATACATACCAGCACATCGAGATCGTCGAAATTTGCAGGATCGAAGTCATTATAGCTAGAAGAAGACCATCTGAGGGTGAGGGAGCCAGTGAACATGAACCAAACAGCTACAAGGACAATTGCAGATAATATCCACAACTTGTAGTGCTTCTTGCCAGCAGCACCAGCTGAAGCTTCAGCTTCAGAGCTTTTTCTGTTCTTCATAGTTTTGTTCTTGCTAAAGCTATACGGGAATACTCTGGTTTTTATGTATATTTGGGGATTGGTATCTTTAGCAGGGGAGATGGATGATGAAGCATGAAAAACGTAGTTAATAATATTTGTTAGTACTGAGTAGGGTGTTTAAGAATAATAATAATGATGACATTGCATGTCTTTGTCAACTGAGTCCAAATTAATAGTAGCTTTCGTACATAGTTGTTGCTGGTTTTAGGGGCTTAGTGGGGTTGGGAGTTTGGCACCCCTAAGTGCTATTGGCAACTCACAACAATCTCTAATTTGACTTTTACCTATTAGAAAAGTATAAAGAACTAAGTGGGTAATCAGCCAAGAATTAAGCAATTGAAAAATTAATTATAATTATTAATAATTAATTTTAAATTTTTTAAATTTAAAATTTAAATAATTAAAAACTAATTAATTAAACTTAATTAAAAACTATAAAAACATTCTCTTTTTTTTCTATAGTAACTTGCACATTTCTGACAATAATACACACGAATTTTCTCTCAAAAAGTTCGCCGTCAAAGCAAAACTTAAAAGCTGATAAACCTGAAAGCTGAAAAAGAGGAGAAAACTTTTTTACATCTAGAAAAGTGGGTTGGGGTGTGTGCGTCTTCTTTTTTCCGTGATTATGACTGTTGCTGAAAACAAGGCTCAGGTGGGTCAGATTCGAAATGGGTTTGATGAAAACAGTGTCCAAAATCAACAGATGGTGGTCAACAATGATGGGTATGTTGGGATTAATGCAGTAAAAAATGGGGGAGAACTGTGGTGAGAGTTATAAGAGGGAGATGAGGGATTTGGAGGAGCTTTTGTCAAAGTTGAACCCCATGGCTGAGGAGTTTATGCCACTTTCGCTCGCCAACAGTCACGGTTACTTGGCTGGTCCTAGTGGTGTTGCTGATTTTGGATTCGCCAACAATTTTGCGATGCCGATGGAAGTGGTGCCGTTTTACTAAAAGTACAATCTGGTTCAGTTTCAGGAGTTGTTTAAGGAAGAAGGAGTAGTGGAGCACGGGCTGTTTTTGAACAATCGCAAAAATATATAAAAAAATATCTATTTAATATTAAAAAAAGCATCCTAATGTTTAACAAGAGAAATGTCCAGCTATAGGATTTAAAAAAAAATCATATAATTCTTAAAAAATAGAAATATCCACATCATTAATACAAAAAATTCAAAAAATATATTAAAAAATATCTATTTAGTATGAAAAAAAAAAATCTTAATATTTAGCAGAAGAAACATCTATATATATCAACTTATCTTTGTTAAGATGGGTTGTAAAATCTGATCTATTAAAAAGTTGGCAGAAGTTGACTGGATCCTAGTTAGTTCCTAGCAGAAATTTTTACTATTTATGTTACAAGTTGATGAATTTATTAATGTTGGTTCCAAGGCTTTAAGAAAAATATAAGTCAATCAATATTGTCCCTTTCTTCTTGTCGAGAGGAATAAGACATTTTTTAATCTAATCTTCATACTAGCTAGCCATTCTCTTGACATCAATTAAATTAGAAACTGCATACAATAACCTCAGCTCCTCGAGTATGAACAAGTAATATGGAAAGAGGAAACTTCCATTTCTCTTTTTTTATAAATAATAATATCTCTGAGGTAGGAATCTCTTTGTACCAAATTGTTCATGATGATAACCATGAGTACTTAAGTAATAATAAGATTGTAGAGTAATATAGATTTGCATCTACACTTGTGTATGTCACATGTCAACGGTCCAAAGTCGTGATATCCCTAATCCTCCACATGAATATAACCGAATAACAATAGTTTTCTGCGAGTAATTGAAGTCAAAGCACCTTGTAGAGGTTGATATTTTGAGTTCGATATAGCTTTGCGGGGAAAAAAAAAATTTTAAGTGGTTCTTAAATTTGTAGTTGAACTTTAATGTTATTTCTAAACTTTAAAGTGGTTCCTTATATTTTATTTGGGTACCAAAAATAAAATAATAATGTTTGCTAGTCCAATGTGAATTTTAATATGATTTCCATCCAATCACGGTATCATTTCGTTGGCGAAAAATATTTTAGAAACGATTGTTATTAAATTTGATACAGTCGTTACGCCTATAAAGCTCGGCATCACACGTCACACCTCGTCGTCATAACTCGGCAATATACGTTATAAATACTGTCTTCATGAGTAATAACTCGGCAAAACCGACGTTATGAACCAAAACTGCCGAGTAAAAGGCAACATAATGATCAGATACGTTATTGATCCTCACCAAGACAGATATTGAGAAAAAATCGTTATTGATAGGAACCGATCTTATAAAAACAAGGTAAAAATATCTTTTTCACACACTTCTTACTTAAATCTCATACTGACTTAAGCATTGGAGTGCCTTTACAGGTACACTCCTCCGCTCTCCTCCTTCATTGTCTACACTTTCATGAGTTAAAAGGAAAAGCTCGAAATTGACGAGCTAAGTAGTACAGCCTCCTGAAGAGATAATCCGGCAGATGTTCCATACGAGGAGTCAACCTATTTTACAGGCAAGAACAAAATTAAAAGATAAAAATTTTAAATTTAAAAATAACATTAAAATTCGATTATAAATTTATGACCACTTTAAATATTAACTCCCAAAAAAAAAATTTCTCAACAACAAAAGCATCCACTTACCCTCGAAATGCACAAAGGAAAGAATATTAGAAATAAGATAATCAGATTACTACGACCTATATCGAGTGGTTGGGTGGCTGATGGGGGGTATAGTCATGAATTCTGATCATGATATTCCAACTCGTGAATATACATTATTTAATAAAAGGTGCACATACATATCAAGATTCAAGAAACTAATTTTATTTGCATGATTACTCTATATATTGAATAAAATATTCGGAAAGCAGAAATCTAATGTTGTCCAAGCAGACTAGTAAGGTTTGACTTTATCCTTAAGTTTGGATGAAAAACGATATTCACCAGCTACCAGAATAGAACTGAACCGATAATCGATCGATCATAATATTAAGTTAACGAGCCATTAGTTAAACCGTTAGGTAATTGGTTAAAACTCGTTTATAATTAAATTATATATATTTCATACTAAGTTATTTTTATATTAAATTAATTATTATTTTTTATTTTAATAATTTAATTATTTTATATCTATTATATTATGTTATTTAAATATGTATAAATAACTATGAGATTTATTTATCTAAATTTATTAGTCCAATTGAAATAAATAAAAAATATTGTTTTTGGTCTCTAAAAAATAAAAATAGAATTATTTTATTTTATTTTTTAAAAAAATAAATCGATTAAACAGGATCTGTAGACAATTAAAAAAAAAAATTAAACAAGCCCAGTAAATCTAATGATAAAAGCTACGTTTGTTGCGAGACCTAAGGGCTAAATTTGATCATAGATATTTCTTACGTAATATATTATAAACAAAGTACTCTATAAAGTAAGAAGTTTTTAGTCCGATTTTTTTTATGGACCTGCTACATATACAAGTAAAAAAGGCTTACAAGCTTTACAAGTTAACTCAGCTTAATAACTTGTCCACGCGCACTCACTCCCTTTGAATGGAGCGTCAACCCACGCGCGTCACTCAAACGGTTACTCTTTGAAATAAGCGCTCGTCATGGCTAACTCTTCCTCTTCTCCTTCAAACAAAACACAAACCACAAAGTTTCGAGCAACATTCGAAACTGAAGAGACATTATTCAAGGTCGAACTCGTCGCAAAGATAGAACTCTCCATCAACAATCTCTAGAAAAAACGAAGAAATATTATTCAAGGTATGTTACTATTTTACTCATCTTGTACATTTTTCTCATTTCTGTTTCTGATTTCGAAATCGAAGAACTAGGTTTTACTGTTCTTCTATGTTCTTCTAGGTTTTACTGATCTTCTTGTTCTAAATCTCATATCACTGTTTTTACTGTTCTTCTTATTCTAGGTTTTACTCTTCTTGTAAGTTCCTCTAGGTTTTACTGTTCTTCAAAGTGGTTCTAGGTTTTACTGTTCTTCTTGTTCTAGTTCTTCTCGTAACTGATTTTTCGCTGTATATTGCTTAATTTGTTAGTGTATATGGAGTAATTTATATGGGTGTATATGGTTGATTGTTGGGTGTATATGGCGTAATGTGTTGGATGTATATGGTTGATTGTTGGGTGTATATTCCTGAACCCATATCATGTAATATAATCAACTGTTGCAACTGTCCTAATATTGCTTGTTCTTGGGTGTATATTGCTTGATATTGTAATATTGCTTGAGCTTGTATAGTTATCCATGTTTCAGTGAATTGAACATAATTTTGAACTGATCTAATTAAATACTTATGAAATTCGTTTGGGTGTATGTGCCTGATCTAAGTTTTTATCGTTCATCTTGTTCTAGCTTTTACAGTTCTTCTTGTTCTAGTTCTTCTCCTAACTGATTTTTGTGTGTATATTGCGTAATTTGTTGGGTGTATATGGCGTAATGTGTTGGGTGTATATGGTTGATTGTTGGGTGTATATGGCGTAATTTGTTGGGTGTATATTTCTGAACTCATATAATTTAATATAGTCAACTGTTGCAAATGTTCTAATACTGCTTGTCCTTGGCTGTATATTGCTTGACATTGTAATATTGCTTGAGCTTGTATATTTATCGATGTTTGAGTTAATTGAACATCATTTTGAACTGATCTCATCAAATACTTATGAAATCGGTTTGTGTGTATCTGGTTGATCTATGAGTATATCTAACTGATATCTATGGGTGTATTTTTTATTGCAGTAAAAATGGAAGGCAAAAAACAAGCTGTAAAAAATGTAAGAATAAATATATGTCTTCTATTCCATGAAATGAATCAAGACAAAGCTAAAGCCATTAGCGGAAGTCATGCAATAAGACTGTCTAGACCATCCTCATTGTTATTGAGTCTATTTTGTCAGATAGATTCTAATGATATTGACACTGATTAATGTAACTGTTATATACTCTTGTAAGAAATTGAACACATGCTGTAAATATATTTGATCCAATTATAAGTAAAAAAATTTTCCATAATTAAACTCTCTCTGGTGTATTGAAAATGTCTGATTTACAGGTACTATAATATGAAGGTATGAATTATCCCATGCCTCTTTAGTAAACCTGTTAGTCTCCTGTTACAAAAGTGAGTGCCTTGATCACTCACGATTGCTCATGGTGATCCAAAGCGACAAATAATATGGTTTCTAAAACAACGGTGTTAGCATCATCAGTACGGGTAGGAATTGCTTCCACCCTGTTCATACCATGGGTCGAGCTCTCCGACCCAGGATGTTCTACAGACAAAGCGACCGACCTCTTTAGGTCAGGACGACCCGACCTCTTCTCAAAGAGCTCGGCCAAGTCACAGGAAAAGCCTAATAAAGGGCCCAAATAGAGGAACACGTCCCGAATCCAAGGGCAGCCCAAGCCCGTAGAGATAAAGGCGGTTCCCTTGAAGATAAGATGACCTCACTCAAAAGATAAAAGATAAAGATAAGATAACTAACTTATCTTATCTAAGGAGGTCACCCTACGCCATTATAAATACATTGGAGCACCCAGGTATAACTCATACTCTGATTCTACTCAATACCTGCTTAATACCCTTACTAACTTAAGCATCGGAGTCCCTTGCAGGTACCCCCACCCTCCGGGGACGAAGGATCAGCATCATCACCAAGTCCAACGAGTCAGACACAGCGACTCCGACCACCATCATCAAGATCGGACTCCGCTCCGACCAGCATAGAAGATCTCGTCCGAGATCGACCTCTAGTTTCAGGTAACCCTCGGAACATTGGCGCCGTTGCCGGGGAACTGTAAGTCATCCCATTACCATGGCGGACGACCATGACAACGATCACACCTCAGATCTAGAAGAAGGAACGCCGCATAAAAACGCGGACACAACACCAAAAGATACTCCCCAAATCAACAATAAGGACTCCCCAAACGAGGGAGCCCTGTAGGCATTTCAAGATCGGTTAAAACAACTTGAGGAAGACGCTCTACGTCAACGAGAGGCCGAGAAGGATCTACAAAGAGAAATAAGGCGACGCCAGGAATTGGAGAACAAACTCCTAAAACTTGAAGCCGATGTCAAGACTAAAGCCAGCCGATCCACTCCCGAAGATAGCACCCGCAAGGACCAAGATCCATTCACCAAAGAGATCATGAAGACAAGAATCCCAAAAAACTTTAAACTCCCAAACATGACCTTGTACGACGGCACTACGGATCTCAGCCATCATCTCAGTAACTTCAGAAGCAGAATGTACGCCACCGATGCCTCAGATGCAATTCGTTGCAAAGCCTTTCGAACTACTTTAACAAAAATAGCAATTAGATGGTTCGACAATCTCCCTCCTAGGTCCATCTCAAGTTTCGACGACATGGCTAAAAAATTCCTGGCCAGATTCTCCATCCAAAAGGACAAAGCTAAACACGCTCTGAGCTTACTAGGAATCAGACAAGGAGAGCGGGAAACCCTACGTAACTACATGGAGAGATTCAACAAAACATGCATGGATATACAAAACCTTCCAACAGAAGCTGTCATCATGGGTCTCATTAATGGCCTACGAGAAGGGCCTTTTAGTCAATCCATATCAAAGAAGTACCCCACATCTCTGAACGAGGTGCAGGAGCAAGCGGAAAAGTACATCAACATGGAGGAAAACTCCCGATTAGGAGAGACCTCAAAAGCAGGGTTCACCCCTCGGGATAAAGACAAAGATTCCAGAAAAAAGAAAGATCGACATGGAGAGAAAATAAAAAATACCACAATTACACCCCTCTTCGGGTGTCTCTTGTGGATGTCTACAGAGAGGTTTGCAACACAGAAAAAATACCACCAGCTCAACCACTCAAAGGCAAAAAAGGAAGTGGAAACCGGGCTGAATATTGTGAATATCATCGGATCTGCGGACACTCCACCAATGAGTGTTTTGACTTAAAAAACTTCATAAAAAAGCTCGTACAAGAAGGAAAGCTAGATCGATACCTGGCCACCCATGAGGATGAACAAAGGAAAAAAAGAAGAGCAGAAGATGTCGGACCAACTGCGCGATCATCCCAGACGCCAGAAAGACACGTCCACATGATACACGGCGGATTTGTCGGGGGAGGAATCTCCAAATCATCCCGCAAAAGATATCTCAAAGACGTATATCATGTCGCAGAAAGGAAGGAAGCACCCGACATCCCGGCAATCACTTTTACCAAGGAAGACGCATCCAGCATCGCGACAGGGCATGACGATCCCATGGTCATCACTATTATACTGGCAAACACAAATCTTCATCGCACACTGATAGACCAGGGGAGCTCTGCCGATATCTTATTCAAAACCGCCTTTGACAAACACGGCTTGGAAGAAAAAAAACTCAGAGCATATCCGGACAGCCTGTTCGGGTTAGGAGATACCCCGATTCAACCAATGGGATACATCCTACTCCATACAACTTTTGGAAAGGGAAGTCAGTCAAGAACACTCAAAATAGATTATATCGTCGTTGACGTAAGCTCAGCCTACAATGCCCTAATAGGTCGGGCAACGTTAAATCAACTCGGCGCAATAGTCTCGACTCCGCATCTATGCATGAAATTCCCAACCGTAGAAGGAATAGCCACAATAAAGGAAGATCAGAAAATGGCGTGCCATTGTTACAACGAAAGTCTAAACCTCAGAGGCAGAGGAGAAGAATTCCACACAATCGAGCTCGGTGGAGTTCGGAGGCGGGAGGAGCTTCGCCCACAACCTGAAGGAGAAATAGAGAAAATCCAGATCGGGAATACCCCGGACCAAACAACCAACATCGGCACACTCCTAAAAGGGGACATAAAAGAATCACTCATACAGTTCCTACGCGACAACGCCGACCTCTTTGCGTGGAAGGCCGCAGACATGCCAGGCATAGATCCCAAACTAATGTGCCACAAGCTAGCAGTCTACCCAGGATCTCAGCCAATACAACAAAGGCGCAGAAAGCTAGGACCAGAATGCTCTCAAGCAGTGGAAGAATAGGAACGAGCTCTACTAGAGGCAGGCTTCATAAGAGAAGTCAAATACCCGCTATGGCTTGCTAATGTCGTTTTGGTAAAAAAGTCAAATGGGAAGTGGAGAATGTGCACCGACTATACCGATCTCAACAAAGCTTGCCCGAAAGATCCTTATCCACTCCCAAAAATCGACGCACTGGTAGATACCTCCTCCGGATACAAATACCTCTCATTTATGGATGCATACTCGGGATATAACCAAATCCCAATGTACCCGCCCGACCAAGAAAAAACCTCTTTCTTAACCCCAAAGGCAAACTACTGCTACATTGTTATGCCCTTCGGTCTCAAAAATGCGGGAGCCACTTACCAAAGATTAATGAACAAAACTTTTTCGGATCACATCGGAAAGATCATGGAGGTTTACGTAGACGACATGCTAGTGAAGACGCAAAACGAAGAGATGTTATTATCCGACCTGACACAAGTATTCAACACCATAAGACGACACGACATGCGACTCAATCCCACAAAATGTACCTTCACAGTAGAAGCTGGTAAATTCTTGGGTTTTATGATCACACAGAGAGGAATCAAGGCAAACCCGGACAAGTGCAGGGCCGTACTCGACATGAAAAGCCCGACTTGTATCAAAGAGGTACAACAACTCAACGGGCGGTTGGCAGCCTTGTCCAGATTCCTGGCAGGATCCGCAATAAGATCTCTCCCCTTCTACGCCACTCTAAGGAAGGGAAAGGAGTTTGAATGGACAGTTGAATGCGAGCAAGCCTTCTGATGAGCGGATAATTTATACGCTTTTGGCATTGTTTTTAGTATGTTTTTAGTATGTTTTAGTTAGTTTTTATTATATTTTTATTATTTTTTAGTTAAAATTCACTTTTCAGGACTCTACTATGAGTTTGTGTGTTTTTCTGTGATTTCAGGTATTTTCTGGCTGAAATTGAGGGACCTGAGCAAAAATCTGATTCAGAGGCTGAAAAGGACTGCAGATGCTGTTGGATTCTGACCTCCTTGCACTCGAAGTGGATTTTCTGGAGCTACAAAAGTCCAATTGGTGCGCTCTTAACTGCATTGGAAAGTAGACATTTTGGAATTTCCAGAAATGTATAATAGTTCATACTTTGCCCGAGATTTGATGGCCCAAACAGGCGTTCCAAGTCAGCTCAAGAATTCTGGCGTAAAACGCCGGAACTGGCACAAGAATGGGAGTTAAACGCCTAAACTGGCACAAAAGCTGGCGTTTAACTCCAAGAAGAGTCTCTACACAAAAATGCTTCAATGCTCAGCCCAAGCACACACCAAGTAGGCCCGGAAGTGGATTTTTATGTCATTT
Source organism: Arachis hypogaea (assembly GCF_003086295.3). Taxonomy (NCBI): domain Eukaryota; kingdom Viridiplantae; phylum Streptophyta; class Magnoliopsida; order Fabales; family Fabaceae; genus Arachis; species Arachis hypogaea. Next base: position 502,871 of record NC_092043.1, on the reverse strand, counting down.
ACTCATATTTGTAAACCCTAAGCTACTAGTTCTCTATAAGTAGGACCTTTTGCTATTGTATTTTCGTCTTTTGATCACTTGAATCTTTTGATCATGTTTTTATGATTGAACCCTCTTTGGGAGGCTGGCCTCTCGGCCATGTCTAGACCTTGTTCTTATGTATTTTCAACGGTGGAGTTTCTACACACCATAGATTAAGGTGTGGAGCTCTGCTGTACCTCGAGTATTAATGCAATTACTATTGTTCTTCTATTCAATTCAGCTTATTCTTGTTCTAAGATATCACTTGTTCCTCAACTTGATGAATGTGATGATTCGTGACACTCATCATCATTCTCACCTATGAATGTGTGCCTGACAACCACCTCCGTTCTACCTTAGATTGAGTGGATATCTCTTGGATCCTTTAATCGGAATCTTTGTGGTATAAGCTAGAATTGATGGCGGCATTCAAGAGAATCCGGAAGGTCTAAACCTTGTCTGTGGTATTCTGAGTAGGATTCAAGGATTGAATGACTGTGACGAGCTTCAAACTCGCGATTGTGGGGCGTTAGTGACAGACGCAAAAGAATCACTGGATTCTATTCCGACATGATCGAGAACCGACAGCTGAATAGCCGTGCTGTGACAGAGCGCGTTGAACATTTTCACTGAGAGGATGGGAGGTAGCCATTGACAACGGTGAAACCCTACATACAGCTTGCCATGGAAAGGAGTAAGAAGGATTGGATGAAGACAGTAGGAAAGCAGAGAGACGTAAGGGAAAAAGCATCTCCATACGCTTATCTGAAATTCTCACCAATGAATTACATAAGTATCTCTATCTTTATTTTATGCTTTATTCATAAATCATTCATAACCATTTGAATCTGCCTGACTGAGATTTACAAGATGACCATAGCTTGCTTCATACCAACAATCTCCATGGGATCGACCCTTACTCGCGTAAGGTTTATTACTTGGACGACCTAGTGCACTTGCTGGTCAGTTGTGCGAAGTTGTGATAAAGAGTTGAGATTGCAATTGAGCGTACCATGTTGATGGCGCCATTGATGATCACAATTTTGTGCACCACCTTCCAAGACTTCAAAAAATTTCTGGGACAGCCACCTATATTAAGTCGGCCACGGGAAGGAGACCCACTCATCTTGTACCTCGCAGTGGGAAATCGGGCAATAGCCTCAGCACTGGTCCGAGAAGACAACAGTAGGCAACAACCCATATACTTCATCAGCAAAGCATTACAAGGGCCCGAGCAGAACTACCAGAAAATAGAAAAGTTCGCTTATGCTCTCATAATAACATCTCGACGACTTTGCCCATATTTCCAGTCTCACACCATTAAAATTCGGACCAACCAGCCCATAAAAGGAATCTTACAGAAAACAGACTTGGCAGGCAGAATCTTGCAATGGGCAGTCGAGTTGTCTGAATTTGACCTTCAATACGAAGCTCGGACGGCCATAAAATCTCAATATCTGGCCGACTTCATTGCGGAATTTACGGACACACCGGAAATCCCCACAGAATGGAATCTATACGTGGACGGCTCCTCAAATAAAACGGAAAGTGGCGCAGGCGTAATAATTGAAAGCGACCAGGGGACCCAGATTGAACTCTCCCTCAAATTTGGGTTCCCTGCCTCAAACAATCAAGCGGAATATAAGGCACTACTAGCTGGTTTGAAGCTGGCTAGGGAGGTTGGAGCTCAAAAACTTATCATCTTCAGCGACTCACAGGTAGTCACTTCACAAATAACAGGCAGCTACCAAGCTAAAAATCCCACTATGAAAAAATATCTGGACAAAACCAGGGAACAGCTCGGACAACTCGGAGTGTTTGAGATTCGACACATATCCCGAGAACAGAATGCCCGGGCCGATGCACTCTCAAAACTAGCCAGCACCAAATCATGAGGCAATAATAGAAGCCTTATCCAAGAAATTCTACAAAAGCCATCAATCTCAGAAGAAGAAAAGGTCCTAGCCATAATAGATCACGATTAGGGATGGATGACCACCATAATTAATTACCTCACAACAGAGGCCCTCCCTACAGATGAGAAAGAGGCAAAGAGGTTAAAACGGGAAGCACAATACTATACCGTCATAAATAATACTTTATACAAAAGAGGATTTTCAACACCATTGCTAAAATGTGTGCCGACTTCCAACACTAAGGATATCTTAGAAGAAGTACACAGTGGCATTTGTGGCAATCACCTCGGAGTGCAAGCACTCGCCAAAAAAGTACTACGGGTAGGATTCTATTGGCCAACCCTACAAAAAGAAGCCACAGTATTTGTAAAGACATGTTCGCCATGTCAAAAGCATGCTAACTTCCACACCGCTCTGCCAGAGGAACTCATCAGCATAACCTCACATTGGCCATTCGCAAAATGGGGACTCGATCTCCTCGGACCTTTTCCTCAAGGATCAGGACAAGTCAAATTTCTCATAGTAGGAATATACTACTTCACAAAATGGATCGAGGCAGAACCCCTAGCCAATGCCACAGCTCAAAGAAGTCGGAAATTCCTGTATAGAAACATCGTCACAAGGTTCGGAGTTCCATACTCCATCACTACAGACAATGGTACCCAGTTCACAGACGCAGGATTCAGAAAACTAGCGGCCGACCTGAATATAAAACAACAATTCACCTCTGTTGAGCACCCCCAAGCCAATGGGCAAGCCGAAGCTGCTAACAAAGTTATATTAGCAGGGATAAAATGGAGATTATAGGATGCAAAGGGAGCCTGGGCTGAGGAGCTCCCACAAGTCCTATGGGCATACCGAACGACTCCACATTCCACGACGAAGGAGTCACCCTTCCGATTAGCTTACGGAATGGAGGCCATGATTCCAGTAGAGGTCGAAGAAGGATCACCCAGAGTAATCCATTTTAGCGAAAAAGTCAATTCCCAACTTCAAAGGGAAGAGCTCGACTTACTTCCAGAAATCCGAGAGAAAGCTCGGATAAGGGAAGAGGCGCTGAAAAGACGAATGGCCTCCAGATACAACCGAAAAGTAATACAGTGGGCCTTTGTTGAAACGACCTTATCCTAATCTGAAACGATATAGGAACAACTCGACCTAGAGAAGGAAAGCTGGCAGCAAACTGGAAAGCACCCTTCGGAGTCATAGAAGTATTGGGAAAGGGCTACTACAAACTTTCCGAACTCGACGGGCGAGAGCTTCCTAGATCATGGCACGCTTGCAACCTAAGAAGGTACTATAGCTAGGGATGATAAAAGATCTTGGACAAGGCGCACTCTTTTTCCTGAAAAAGGTTTTTTAACGAGGCGCCCCGCCAAGACCTACAAATCACCCGACTTAGGAAAATAACTCCTCATGTATATTTGCATTTTCCTTTAATAAAATTTGTTCAGATTCTCTACAAAACACTCAAGTCGTATTATTTTGAAAACATTCATCGCCCGATTATAAAGCTACAGATCGACAAAAAGTGAAAATCAAATTCACTACGCGATCACGATAAAAACGAGGGCTAAAAACCCAAATTCTACAAAATCGGCAAAGATGAAAACAAAATAATGTAAGAAGTTATAGAAAGTGATCCATAGAAAGGACCTGACGAGGACCTAATAAAATGGATTGCTATAAAATAACTTAAAGACTGGCCAGCACAAAAAGTCGGACCAGCCACAACAACCCAAGTTATAAGTAAAGCCCTGGAAAAAGGTCTGGCTAACCCTATAAAAGAGGATTACTATAACTTCGAAGAGCCCAACATGAGGAAGTCGGACTCCTACAAAAAGTTACAAAAAAATAATCCCTAAAAGAGACCTGAACAAGGTCCAAGAAAGAGGATTATCAAGTAACTCGACAGGGCCCGACGTGACAAAGTCGGCCCAGAAAGATAAAGTTACAAAAAGATACTCCCTGAAAGAGACCTAAAACAAGGTCCAAAAAAGAGGATTATCAAGTAACTCGACAAGGGCTCGACGTGACAAAGTCGGTCCGGAAAGAAAAAGTTACAAAAGATAATCCCTGAAAGAGGCCTAAAACAAGGTCCAAAAAAGAGGATTATCAAGTAACTCGACAAGGGCTCAACGTGACAAAGTCGGTCCGGAAAGAAAAAGTTACAAAAGATAATCCTTGAAAGAGACCTAACACGAGGTCCAAAAAAGAGGATCATCAAGTAACTCGACAGGGCCCGACGTGACAAAGTCGGCCCGGAAAGATAAAGCTACGAAAGGTAATCCCTAAAAGATACCTGAACAAAGTCCAAGAAGGAGGATTACCAAGAAAACTCGACAGGATCTGACATGATGAAGTCAGGCCCAGGACACAGAAATTACAAACGAAATCCCCAAAAGAGATCTAAACGAGGTCCAAAAAGGAGGATTACAAACAAAACCAAACCAAATAATCAAGATGATCATGTTGGACAAAATCCCAGCCTACTAAGGTACCAAGATAAGTGCAAGCAGACATGATATAAAAGCTACTAAGTTATGATAATAAACTCTAGATGCCATCAAAGACCAGCCCCGGAAGCTCGAGAACTACTTTGTTTTTCAAAATAAAGTTGCTAAACGAGCAACCAAAGGAAGTATCAAACAGTCACCAAAACACCAGTTACAAAGATAAAGAGTTCAAAAGCCCACAAAACGGGCTATACACAAACATGACAAAGAAGTCATAGAGGATCCAAAGGTTTTCCAGTAGCAGTATCAACATGAGGTGAAGGAGGACGAGTCTGGAGAGGCACCGCATCTACCGTCCCGTCGCCTCGATTCAAGATCTGGCTCAACTACGGTCGAGGGGGCTGTAGAAACCGGCATAGCAGAAGCTTTAAGAGAAGGCGCAGGAGGAGGTTCAATGTCATCATCGGGATCATCCGGGACAATCTTGCCATCCTTTACTACATTATCAAGACTAACGAGAGTCAAATCGGCATCAGGGGCAACAATCTGGAACTGCTCCATCAGGTTCTGATAAGCGGCAGTCACGCTGCCCACAAGGTGACCCTGGAGTTCGGCATAATTAACCCGAGAAGTTTCCAAGTCATCTCGGAGATGCACCAACTCCCTATAAGCTGAGATATAGCTATCCTTGTACTTCAATGCCATGTCCTCAGCCAACTTCAAGGAAGCCGCCAAGGCAATAGAGCTAGCTTTCTCACCCTCCAGTTCCTTTTCTACCTTTGCCAACTTCACCTCCAATTCCTCCTTCAGACCCTTGATCCGAGCAAACTCCGATTTAGCCTCTTCCATGAAAGACTTCGTAGCATGAATCGGGATACCCTGAACAGTTCAAAAAATAGCCGCACCCATATGTGCCATCTTCACACTGTTTCTGGTGATGAAATCCAGGTGCTGAAGAGGGACACATCATCCATGGAAAGCCCACCATAAGGGGCAATTTGCTGGTCGACAAACTCGACAGCATCAAAATCCGGGGCATCCAGGTTAAAGGGCTCAGATGTTTTCTGCTTTTTCGAGGGAGGAGCACCAGAGGCAGCAGCAGAAGTTTGTTGAGGATCTGCTAGGCGAACCCGAGGAGTAGGGATCACCCTTTTCGGCCCAGGGGAACTCGGCACGGGCGGCTTCATGATGGTTTGAGAAGACCCCTCCCCAGCCGCCTTGACCGAGATATTTTGTGCAGCGACTGCCTTCCTGGCCTTTTTGAAAGCCTTCATGGAGTCGTTGTTTTTTGACATCTCTAAAAAATAGAAAAAACAGAATCAGCAAATAGAAGTCATGGATCACAGGGATAAAATAGAATAAAATAGCATGTCAGTCAATACCCAACACTTTTCGGACCAAAGAGGGGTCCCCCAGAAATTTCTTAGTATCCAGATGCGGAGGCTCCCCCCAAATATCCTCCAATACACTTACAAAGGCCTGTTCGACCCGGTCCAACATCTCCCAAGTATACCAAGACACTATGACATTATTTTGCCACTCAAGAGGAAAAGCAGGTTCATCATTTTCATCAAGAAAAAAGGGGCGAACCCCCTCGACAGCTCGTACTTTAAAGAAATAGTTTTAAAATCCTTAAAGGACTCATCATACATGGCAAAGACCTTGTGCCCTTGGGCAGATCTAAAGGAAACCCAAGAAGCTTTCTTTTTTGAAGAGGCCCTAGGCTTGGCCGAAACAAACAAATAGAGGAAAAGAGTTAGAGAAGGCTTGATGCATAACTCTTGACACAGCAGCTGGAAAATTTTTATAAAACCCCATGAATTGGGATGAAGCTGGGATGGAGCAATGTTACAAGACCACAACAGGTTGGTCTCAAAAGCCAAAAAAGGAAAAGTAATGTCCAACAGACTAAAGAAGTATTCATAAGCATAAAAGTAGGGACGCTCCCCCTCAACAGAAGTAGAAAAACAAACTCTCTCATTGGAATCAGGCGCTACCAGCTCATAATTCCCTTCCTGGGCACCACTACCATAGACCCTATGATGTTTTCGTAGCTCTCTACAGAAGTCGGAATCCACCACTAAAAGACATAGAAGAACCATGGAATCTACCCAATCGGCCATACCCTCAGGGACTCGGGAAGACGTCTCAACAATATTCTTGCGAGAAGCCATAAGACCAACTAGTCCTACAATAAAGAAAAGAAGATTGGATTACTCAAAAAATACCTCAGACACTAATTGAACAACTCGGACAAAAACGGAGGCAACAAACGGAGGCAACTCACAAAACTAAAACATATAGGTGTCAGAGAAACCAGGAAAAACAAGAAAAGGAAACCCCAAGACCCAATCCAAAAGGTTCCAGGGGCATCCTTTAGAGGCAGAAAGAAGATTCAGGGAAGCCTACAAACCTACATCTTTTCACATCCCAACAAAAGCAAATAAAGTCATCAAAATAAGTGCTGACAGAAACTACAATCTCAGTCAACCCAACAGCAAGAACACGCCAAACGGCCAAACGGAAAAACAAATAAAGGCGCAATCTTTTTCAAAAATTAAATGAATTAGACAACAACATGCAAAAGCCTCAGGAAGCTTCAAACTGCTAAGGGAACATCAGAGAAGAAAAAGCCAGAAAATGCAGCAACAAAATACAGAAACACGAAAAGGTTCAAACTTTCTCAAATATACACAAACAAAAACCCTACTGCACCAGGAAGTAGAACAATGCGAGCAAAAGAGAAGACGAACCAACCTGAAAAAGGAGAAGCGCGCAGAGATCCAAGACGAAGAGACCAAAAGTAGTTGTCGAAAGCAAGAAGAGCACCCACGATCGCCAAGCAAACGTCACAGAAGGAAATGAGAAAATCACAGAGAAAAACGGAAACAGCGAAAAGGAAGGGAAGTTACACATAAAGGAAAATCGTCTTTGGAATACAAAATTTGAATAAAAGAAATAAAGAGAAATGGGGCATTAAAACCAATTAATGAGGGCATTAAAACCCTCGCACATTCCAAGACTAGGACGCTAATACAAAAGCGCTCGCTCTCAGAGGAAGCGAAAATGTTCCGTATTCAAAAGGAACTCTACAAAGATAAAGTCGACAAAATGCTCGAGTTCGGTTTCATCCGAGAAGGTTCGAAGTCCTAAAAACTAAGACTCTACCTCCAAATAAAGAACGAGCTCGAGCAGGGGCACTGTTCATACCCTGGGTCGAGCTCTTCGACCCAGGATGTTCTACAGACAAAGCGACCGACCTCTTTAGGTCAGGACGACCCGACCTCTTCTCAAAGAGCTCGGCCAAGTCACAGGAAAGGCCCAATAAAGGGCCCAAACAGAGGAACACGTCCCGAATCCAAGGGCAGCCCAAGCCCGTAGAGATAAAGGCGGTTCCCTTGAAGATAAGATGACCTCACTCAAAAGATAAAAGATAAAGATAAGATAACTAACTTATCTTATCTAAGGAGGTCACCCTACGCCATTATAAATACACTGAAGCACCCACGTATAACTCATACTCTGATTCTACTCAATACCTGCTTAATACCCTTGCTAACTTAAGCATCGGAGTCCCTTGTAGGTACCCTCCACCCTCCAGGGACAAAGGATCAGCATCATCACCAAGTCCAACGAGTCGGACACAGCGACTCCGACCACCATCATCAAGATCGGACTCCGCAGCTCCGACCAGCATAGAAGATCTCGTCCGAGATCGACCTCTAGTTTTAGGTAACCCTCGGAACACACCCATTTAGAAACATAATCTACAGCTAACAGTATAAAAAGGTGGCCATTAGAATTTGGAAATGGACCCATGAAGTCAATACCCCAAACATCAAAAATTTCACAGAAAAGCATAATTTGTTGAGGCATTACATCCCTCTGGGATATATTACCAAACCTTTGGCATGGAGGGCAAGATTTACAAAGGTTAGCAGCATCTTTAAAAAGAGTAAGCCACCAGAATCCGTATTCTAAAACTTTTCTAGCAGTTCGTTGAGGGCCAAAATGTCCTCCACTCTCAGATGAGTGGCAGGCCTCTAAAATGGACTGGAATTCTGATTGAGATACACACCGTCTAATTACCTGGTCAGCACCACACCTCCATAGATATAGGTCATCCCATACATAGTATTTGGACTCACTTTTTAACTTGTCTCTCTGATGCTTAGTGAAATCAGGAGGAAAAGTATAGCTAACTAGATAATTAGCTACAGGTGCATACCAAAGGGCTACATCAGATACTGCCTGTAAGCTATCAAATGGGAAATTATCATTGATAGGAATGGAGTCATCTTTAATGTGCTCAAGGTGACTCAAGTCGTCAGCCACTAAATTTTGGTTACCACTCCTATCTTTAATTTCCAGATCAAATTCTTGCAGCAATAGCATCCAACGTATTAGCCTTGGTTTAAACTCCTTTTTAGCTAATAAATACTTTAGAGCTGCTACCTTAGTACCAAGTAAATAGGCTCGGAATTTATCCAGAGCAAAAACAATAGCTAGAAGCTCCTTTTCAGTAGTAGTGTAATTAGATTGAGCAGCATCTAAAGTCTTAGATGCATAAGTAATTACAAAAGGGTCGTTACCTTCATGTTGAGCCAGTGCTGCTCCTACTGCATGATTGGAAGTGTCACACATGATTTCAAATGGTTGACTCCAATCTGGTCCCCTCACAATCGGAGCTTGAGTCAAGGCGGTCTTTAGCTTATCAAACGCTTGTTTGCAATCCTCACTGAACTCGAACTCAATGTCTTTCTACAGTAGTCTGGATAAGGGTAGTGCTACCTTACTGAAGTCCTTAATGAATCTCCTGTTAAAACCTGCATGGCCAAGGAACGAACGGACTTCCCTCACAGAGGAGGGGTAAGGTAAACTAGAAATAACATCCACCTTTACTGGGTCTACAGAGATACCAGTATCAGAAACAACATGTCCTAGAATAATACATTGTTTTACCATAAAATGACACTTTTCAAAATTTAAAACAAGGTTTGAACTAACACACATGTCCAATACTTTAGACAAACTATCCAAGCAAAGGTTAAATGAATCACCATAAACGCTAAAGTCATCCATAAAAACTTCCATACAAGTCTCAATGAGATCAGAGAAAAGACTCATCATACACCTTTGGAAAGTAGCTGGTGCATTACACAAGCCAAAGGGCATTCTCTTATAAGCATAAGTCCCAAAAGCACATGTAAAAGTAGTCTTTTCCTGATCTTCAGGAGCTATATGGATTTGAAAATAACATGTATAGCCATCTAAAAAGTAGTAGTGAGATTTATCCGACAGGCGATCAAGCATCTGATCAATGAATGGCAAGGGATAATGATCCTTGCGAGTGGCTTGGTTGAGACGCCTGTAATCAATGCAAACTCTCCAGGCGTTCTGCACTCTGGTTATCAGAAGTTCTCCTTGCTCATTCCGTATTGTTGTGACTCCCGACTTCTTGGGCACCACTTGTACTGGGTTGACCCATTCGCTATCTGAAATGGGGTAAATGATATCTGCTTCAAGTAGTCTGGTTACTTCCTTCTTGACAACTTCTAAGATGGTGGGGTTCAATCTTCTCTGAGGTTGATGGACAGGCTTTGCTCCTTCTTCTAAGAATATTCTATGCTCACAAACTTGAGGGCTGATGCCTACTATATCTGCCAAGCTCCATCCAATTACTTTCTTATGCGTCCTCAATACACTAAGCAGTTGTTCTTCTTGTTGGGAAGTGAGCTCCCTTGCAATGATAACTGGAAACTTCTACTTGTCCTCAAGGTATGCATATTTAAGGTGTGGAGGAAGGGGCTTTAATTCCATTTTCCGCTCATGGTTTGGTTCTGGATTCTCTGGGGCTGGTGAAAATGGTAATGAATCTTCAGTATGTTCAGAGGGTGTCCCCACACTTGGATCTTGCTCCATGTGACTCTCTTCCATTTCTTCCTGGTGAGTTGCAGCTATAATCTCATCAATGATGTCATATTGGAATATGGAGTGATCTTCTGGGGGATGCTTCATAGCTTCATCTAGATTGAAACTCACTGTTCTACCATCTACCTCAAAGGAATAGGTACCCGAAAATGCATCCAGCTTGAATTTTGAAGTCTTCAAAAACGGTATACCAAGCAGGATTGACGAAGGTCTCCCTGAGTCATTTTGGGGCATCTCCAGGATATAGAAGTCAATGGGAAACGTGAGCCCCTTAATACTCACTAATACATCTTCAGCAATTCTAACCACTGTGATAATGCTTTTATCTGCTAACACAAAATGAGCTGCCGACCTTTTTAAGGGAAGGAGCCTTAAAGCATTATATATAGACAAGGGTATAATACTCACGCATGCTCCTAAATCACACATACAGTCAGAAAATATCACACCTCCAATGGTACAGTTAACGATGCATGGGCTTGGGTCACTACATTTTTCAGGTATATTTCCCATTAAAGCAGATATAGAACTACCTAAAGGAATAGTTTCTAATTCATTAATTTTATCTTTATGTATGCACAATTCTTTTAGAAACTTTGCGTATTTAGGAACTTGCTGAATAACATCAAAAAGGGGAACAGTTACCTCAACCTTTTTGAAGATCTCTACCATTTTGGGGATCAAGTTTCATCTGCTTTCTGGGCTTCTTAGCAAGGTGTGGAAATGGAATAGGAGTGGTGTCTTTTATAGCTTCAGCTTGCTGGGGTTCTGCCTTCCTTGGCTGGGCTGCTTCTGCTTCAGCCATGCCTTGTACTTCATCTTCTTCTTCAACATCCTCTACCTCAGCCGTATTCGCAGCTAGGGCGTGTTCTGGCGGGATTGGTTCCTCTGGATTCCTCTCTTGCAGTATGGTTCCAGATCTTAGGGTAATGGCGTTGATGCCACCCTTGAGGTTGGGTAATGGTTGAGAGGGGAGTCCACCAGAGCTTGAAGACTGGTTGGTAGAGTTATTCAGTGATCCAATTTGTAAGACAAGGGCTTGCAAGGTAGAGTTCAGACCATTTAGAGTAGAAGTAAGGTTGTTTTCCATGGCCTGCTGTCTCCGATCAATAGATTGTAGTAACTCATCATTAGGAGATAAAGATGGGTAAGTGATCTGAGGGGTCTGCTGAGATGCTTGAGGCTGTCTTAGATGAGGTGCTCTGTAGGCCTGATTCTGATTCTGCTGTCTGAAGTTGTTATTGTTATTCCACCTCTGATTTCCATTGTTATCTCTGCCTCTTCTGTTATGATTGTCCCTCCAACCTTGATTGGGGTTATCCTGCCATCCATGGTTGTAGCTACCACCTTGATTGTACCCTTGATTGGGGCGGTCATAAAAGTTATGAGTGGCTGCCACAGTGTGGTCTTCCTATTGGAGTTGCGGACACTCATCAGTATAATGACTGTAATCGGCACAGATCCTGCATACTTTTTGTGGAACCAACTGTTAGCTGTGCTGTGGTGGAGAAGGCTGAACTTGCTGAGCTTATTGTTGACTTAGTTGCATCTGCTTCAGTAAGTTGGTCATTTCACATAAGCTCTGAGTTATAGCAGCAGTCTCTTTGCTAGAGGATACCTCTGCAACAGCTCTTGACCGACTTTGTTTTTGCCTGTGATTCCTAGTAGATTTAACTAATTCACTAATCAATTACCATGCCTCATCCGTAGTCTTGTACTTTTTCATAGACCCATTGCTAGCACCTTCCAATGTGGTCTTATCTTGAGATTTCATGCCCTGTGTAAAGTAGCCGAGCAACACTATCTTGTCAATCATATGGTGGGGACATACTTTCAGAAGATTATTGAAGCGCTCCCAATATTCGTAGAGAGTCTCAGATTCATCCTGAACGATCATGGAAATGTCTTTTCTTAGTTTATCAGTAACCTCAGCTGGAAAGAATTTCTCCAAAAATTCTCTTCTAAGCGTATCCCAGTTAGAAACAGTTGCTCCGGGTTGAGTGTAGTACCACTCTCTTGCCTTCCCCTCAAGAGAGAACGGGAAAGCTTTTAACAGAATAGAAGTTTCGTCAGTACCATCACGCTTAACAGTAGAACAAGCTGTCTGAAAATCCCTAAGGTGCTTGATAGGCTCTTGAGCAGGTAAGCCGTGAAACTTGGGCATCAAGTTGAGTAGTGCAGTCTTTATTTCAAAGTCCATAGCCACTGCTGGGTGGTGTACTTAGTATGGCTGTAGTGTAAAATCAGGGGCTCCAGTCTCCTGGATAGTGACTCTCCTAGGTGCTGTCATGTCACCTGCACGTGAATCAACTGGATCAGTAAAGAGGGAGCTTGTTTCTTCCTTAGATGACGTTTCAGATTCGTCCTCGGAGAGGACTAGCCGACGCCGAGCTTGCCTTATACGTGAAATAGTTCTTTCAATCTCAGGGTCAAATACTGGCAAGCTTGGATCAGGAAGTGAACGCGTCATTTAATGAAAGAAACGTGCAGCTTATAGTAACAAAATAAAAATGAAAAAAATGCAATTAAATAAATTCCAATCAATAAATTAGCACACTATTGCAACTCTCTGGCAACGGCGCCAAAAATTGACGTGAGCGGAAATTGGCAGATTAAGAATTAATTAGAGAAATGGCGTTGCGAGTACAGTTCTTAACCGGCGAAAATCCACTTGTCAATTTAGAAAAGGGTTGTCACAAAATTTAGAAATAAAATACTGGGAGTATGAGTCCCAGGTCGTCTCCCAACGAGTTGCAGGAAGATGTGCTATTTTCTCAATCAGAGGTTTTCAAAATGGGTTTTGAATTTGATGAACAGAAAATTAAATCAGAGAAGTTATATAATTTAAATAAAATCTTGACCGGGAGAAGATTAATTGAAAGTTCTATCCTTGTTGGAATTTTATCAAGATCAATTAATAATTAGTCATTGTTTTCATTTAGTTAACCCTCAACGAATAAGGGAAAGTCAAATTAAAAGTCAATTTCTATTCACAAGTCCTAATCCTCTCCTTTGGGAAGGATTAGAGTTAGTGACTAACAAGCCAACCAACAATGAACCAATTACAATTGAACTCTTGAGTATTCCAACTCAAGGTTCTCCTTTTAATCAACTCCCAATCAAGTTGGGGAACTACTCCATCATTATAAATGTAAACTTCACAAAATCAATAGGGGAAATAAAAAGAGACATAATAAATAATGATGAAAGAGATTAATTAAAAGTAAAAATAGTTTTGCATTAATAAACTATGAAAATAATCCAATATCAACTCTGGACAGATTGAGAATATGGAAGAGTAAATGAAAAGTAAATAACAAACTATATTGACCAGTTCCGGAGGTAGACTCTTCTCAAAAGCTAAAGCCAAAAATCTTCAAATCCTATTTTATGAATGTCAAAAAGAGAAACCTAGGGGAGGAGTAAAATCAGATCTGAAAACTTGAAATTGTGCGGAATAAATTATTGCTTTTGTCTCTGCTCTTGCTCTAATCTGTGTTTCTGGGCCGAAAACTGGGTTGAAATGCGGCCCAAAATCTATGCCAGCGACTTCTGTAATTCTGTAAATTGCGCATGTCACGCGGCCGCGTCGTTTGCGCATTCGCGTCACTCAGCGTTTCTTGTACCACGCGTGCGCGTCGTCCATGCACTCGCGTCGTTCATGCAGCTTCCAATCCGCGCGATCGCGTCAGGCATGCGAGTGCATCACTGTGATTTCTTCTATTTTGCGCGGTCGCGTGAGCCATGCGCCCGTGTGACTTCTCACTGGTCATCTCCTCAATTCCTTGTGTTCCTTCCGCTTTTGCACACTTCCTCTTTATTCCTTATGCTATTCCTGCCCTATGAAGCCTGAAACATTTAACACACAGATCACGGCATCGAATGGTACGAAGGAAAATAAAAATATACAACTAAAAGGTCTTTAGGAAGCAAGTTTTCAATCATAGAATATTTTTAGTAAGGAATTGTAAATACATGCAAATCATCTGAAGAAGTGGGCGAAGACTTGATAAAACCACACAATTAAACACAATACGAATCATAAAATAGCGGTTTATCAGGTTGCTTCTTGATTGAATTTCATCAATGCACTTATACTTTGCTTTAAATAATAGTACCTAGTGGGTTTGGTAATTCTTGTTTTGATTGTATCACTAGTACAAATTATATAAGTGCATTGAATTAAGTTATTTGAGTTGAAAAATTACTTGTTCATCATGATTTTTCATATAAAATTCATCACATGACCGGTACTTGTTTCTTGTTAATGCTTTGCATTTGTTTGAGTTGACTTGACTTGATTCTTATCAAGACTTGTCACTTTTTGTAGCAAGCACCTTCCCATGTAATTATTGCCTTATTCTTAAGGATGAATAGGTAGTTTCTCTTCATCATTGCATTGGTTATTGTTTGATGTGCTATTTTATATCAATTTTACTCTTTCACTTGCACAATTCCAGTATCCAATATGGCAAATACTCAATTCGCTTTTGTGGTTACTTAGGTTTGTTTGTGACTTATCTCTTGCTTATTCTTTAATTGCAACCTAGGCCATCTAATTGAGGAACACATGCTTACTTTTTGATTGTGTGAATGTCATTTTAACTGGCCGTTGTGTGTGTACGTGATGAGCGGATAATTTATACGCTTTTTGGCATTGTTTTTAGGTAGTTTTTAGTAAGATCTAGCTACTTTTAGGGATGTTTTTATTAGGTTTTATGCAAAATTCACATTTCTGGACTTTACTATGAGTTTGTATGTTTTTCTATGGTTTCAGGTATTTTCTGGCTGAAATTAAAGGATCTGAGCAAAAATCTGATTCAGGCTGAAAAAGGACTGCTGATGTTGTTGGATTCTGACCTCCCTACACTTGAAACGGATTTTCTGGAGCTACAGAACTCCAAATGGTGCGCTTTTAACTGCGTTGGAAAGTAGACATCCAGGGCTTTTCAGAAATATATAATAGTCCACACTTTATTCGAGTTAAGATGACGCAAACTGGCGTTCAACGCCATCTCCATGCTGCATTCTAGAGTAAAACGCCAGAAACACGTCACAAACCAGAGTTAAACGCCAAAAACACGTTACAACTTGGTGTTTAACTCCAAGAGAAGCCTCTGCACGTGTAAAGCTCAAGCTCAGCCCAAGCACACACTAAAGTGAGCCCGAAAGTGGATTTCTGCACTAAGACTTATTTCTGTAAACCCTAGTAACTAGTTTAGTATAAATAGGACTTTTTACTATTGTATTTTCATCTTTGGACGTCTATTCTTTTGACCATTTGGTCTTTTGATCATTCAGGGGGGCTGGCCATTTGGCCATGCCTGGAACATCACTTATGTATTTTCAACGGTGGAGTTTCTATACACCATAGATTAAGGTGTGGAGCTCTGCTGTACCTCGAGAATTAATGCAATTACTATTATTTTTCTATCCAATTCAAGCTTATTCTTGTTCTAAGATATCATTCGTACTTCAACCTGATGGATGTGATGATCCGTGACACTCATCATCATCCGTCCTTATGAACGTGTGCCTGACAACCACCTCTGTTCTACCTTAGATTGAATGAATATCTCTTGGATTCCTTAATCAGAATCTTTGTGGTATAAGCTAGAATTATTGGCGGCCATTCTTGAGAATCCAAAAAGTCTAAACCTTGTCTGTGGTATTCCGAGCAGGATTCAGGGATTGAATGACTGTGACGAGCTTCAAACTCGCGATTGTTGGGCGTAGTGACAGACGCAAAAGAATCAATGGATTCTATTCCGACATGATTGAGAACTGACAGATGATTAGCCGTGCTGTGACAGAGCATTTGGACCATTTTCACTGAGAGGATGGGAAGTAGCCATTGACAACTGTGACGCCCTACATACAGCTTGCCATGGAAAGGAGTGAGAATGATTGAAGGAAGGTAGTAGGAAAGCAGAGATTCATAAGGGACAAAAGCGTCTCCATACACTTATCTGAAATTCCCACCAATGATTTACATAATTATCTCTATCTTTATTTTATGCTTTATTTATCTTTATTTTCGAAAACCATTATAACCATTTGAATTTGCCTGACTGAGATTTACAAGATGACCATAGCTTGCTTCATACCAACAATCTCCGTGGGATCGACCCTTACTCACGTAAGGTATTACTTGGATGACCCAGTGCACTTGCTGGTTAGTTGTGCGAAGTTGTGACAAAGTGTGATTCACGTTTGAGAGCTCCAAGTCTATTGGTGCCATTGTTGTGTATCACAATTTCGTGCACCAGTACGCACAAGAAGGAAATCAGCATGTGTGCGTGTGCACAACCCTCTGTGTGTACGCACAAGTTAAAATTCAGCAAAGTGTGCGTATGCACAGGTACCAGCGCGTGCCTCCATTAAAAAGTCACGTAAACTCGCGTTTTGGGACTTTCTTGGCCCATTTCTGAAGGCTTGAAGGCTGAAATCAAGTGCTATATGAAGGGAACTTCATGCCATATGAAGAGAGCCAACTTGTAGGGTAGAAAAACACATTAGGAGTAGGAGTAATGTAGATTAGGAAATTCTCTCTTAGGGTTCTTAATTGGGATTTTTAGCATTTTATACTTCAAGTTTTGATTTTGGATCCTAGCAATTTTCATTGTAAGTATTTCTTTAATTGTCTCTTCCATTATACTACTTGTTCTACACTTTCATATATTTTACTTTCTTTTATCAATATATACATAGTTTTGCAATTTTGATTTTCTAGTTGAAGAATTTGATGTTTGATGCTTATTATATGTTTGTTTGAGTTGCTTTTATTGATTTTGATCATTTGCAGTTCTTAACTTTTATCATTTTTCCAATTTTACCATGTTTTATGATTATGTCCTCTATGTGTTTGATGAAATGTCAATCTTAGTTATGGGGTAGATTTCCACCCCTTGGCTTGGAAAAATGAGTTTATGGATTACTAGAGCCATAATGTCTAATATTTAGTGATAATTCTTGGGTTGTTAGTTGTTATTGTTTCCACTAACGCTAGTCTTTTACCAATTAATTTGGTAAGTTAGCTAGGATTTGTGGATTAATGACAATTATGCTCACTTGACTTATCCTTCGATGTTAAGGGTTGACTTAGTGAGATTAATCCATCATAATTATCATAGTTGTGGTTATGGCAAGGAAGGGATTCCATAATTCATCCCAAGTCAAGGTTTCATTTATGTTTTAAACCACTTTTACACCAATTTTGAGTCTTGTTTATATTACATACATAGTTCTTTTATTCCTTTATTACTTCATTAATTGCAATTTTGTCTCGTTCTTTTATCTCTTTATTTGTTTACTTCAATAATTGAAATCCCTTGATTTCTTACAACCAATTTTATGCACTTGTTGGCATTAATTCCTAGGGAAGATGACCTGGGAGTTTAAATACTCTGGTTATTGTGCTTTGATTGTGACATCCTTTGAATTAACATTTGATTATGAAGATTCATTGTTGGTTTTGACTATGCTACTAACGAATTGATTCTTGTTTTGATTGATTCTAAACTGGCAATAATTCTCTTATCAATAAGATAATGGTCCTGACTAAGGAATGTAGAGCTATAATTCAGAATAACTTGCCAAGGAAGATGACAGATCCAGGGAGCTTTCAAATTCCATATACTATTGGGAGCACTACCTTTGAGAAAGCCCTATGTGATATGGGTGCAAGCATAAATTTAATGCTCTTATCTGTGATGAAAAAGCTACAAATCAAAGAGGAACAACCAACAAGGATAGCATTACAAATGGCAGATAAATCTTTGAAGCATGCACATGGAATAGTGGAGAACATCATGGTCATGTAGGTAAGTTCTTCCTCCTAGCAGATTTTGTGATTCATGACATGGGAGAGGATGAAAATGCCTCCATAATCTTAGAAAGATCATTCCTAGCCATTGGGAAAGCTTTAATTGATGAGAAGTGGGTGAATTAGTACTTAGAGTGCATGATGAGCAACTGGTCTTTCATGTCTTCAAAAATATGCACTCATCAAGTGAAGAGGAAAAGTACATGCAAACTGAGCTTATTATTCCAACCCTTTAAGAATCTTTTGATAATGCACAATAAGGTTTACAGCTCAAGCCTACTTTGGTGACAATCAACAAAATTTTTCCTGACATCAAACCTAAGTTTGGTGTTGGGAATACATTATCCATCAAGGAGGAGGTTCCCAAAAAGAAAGTATCCAGAGGTTGGAGAAACAAAAATATTTCCACTGAAGGTTTCTCCCAGGGATGAAGGTGGTGTTGAGTAGTAATCCAGTGTTACCTTATATAGTGAATAGAATCCTCTCTTTTGAGCATATTGAGCTACTTTATGGGTGTGTGTGGTTGGAGGAAATATAAGTGTATTCCCAAGAATTTTGAGATGGGAATATCTTATTCCCATGTTTGGTTCAAGATTTAAAAATTTATTCCTGGGTATGTTTTATTCACTGGAATCAAAATCCCATCCATTTCATTCCCATCTCCCCATTGGTTATCTTTAATTCCAATGGGAATGGAATGTGTATAATAAAGTGAAAAGACCAAAATACCCTTGTTAATTTCACTCCAACCCTTCTTTTCAGATTTTTTCCAATTTATTTCAAACAAAACAAAACCCTAGCAGAAACCCTCCTCCATGAAAACCACTCTCTAACAAGGCTTTTCTTCAAATTCACGGGGACTCCACCGGCGTCGGCACCGCCTCGCCACCGATTTCGATTTGCACAACCACCGCGCTCCTTATTCTAGAGAAAAATCGTTCGCGTTCGTGTCATCATCACAGCTCACCTCGGTTCACCGCTATTGCATTTTCGTCGCCATCGTCACGACTCTATTTGGATCCTTTGCATTGTGTGGTCACGTCTGCCCTCTCTCCTCTGTCTGAGATCCGTTGCTCGCGCGTCTCTGCCTCCGCGTTTGTTCGAGTTGTGCTTACTGTTCGTGTCAACTCCCTCCTCGTGCCTGTTCGAGTTGTGCAACCTTGTTCATCTTTTTCAAGCACAGAATCTTCTTCTTCAGGTAAGGATTTTAAACTGTTAGCACTGTATGAATTTCTAGTTGTCCTATGATTAGTTACTGATAAGTAAAAATTGGACTGATTTGCATGAGAGAGTAACTAAATCAGAAATTGATATCATGCAATAATAGTCTTTGAGATGAAATGGTGATTATTGACTTTTTTTTCCTGAGTTTGTATGAACTTAACTAAATTGCCAATCATATAGTTGAAGTGAAGTCCCCTGAATAACAAACACAAAATAAGAGATCTGACCTCATTGATTATATTCTTTCTTCTTTTGTGATTGACTAGTGCAAAAGACATGTTGATTAGGGCTAATATTTCTTTTGGTTTTTTTATATGCTTTCTACATCATATTACACTATTTTTCTAAAATAGACTGCTAATTTGATTAGTTATTTTTTATTTTGCTTGATTTCTTATATACTCTCTGTGACTATGTTGCATGCAAACAACGTGTTTGATGATTTGCCTTAATAAGGAGTTTAGCTTGTGACATATTTTTACATGCTTAATGTGGTTTAAATCTGACAAAAACATATTTTTACATGATTAATTTGGCTTGAAAAGACTGCTCAATCTTCCTCATCTCCACTGGATTTGCTGCTCTGCTGCCTCCTCTGTTTAAGGCTTCATCTTTCCTGGTTCGTTTTTCTTTAAAACTATAACAAATATTAATATGTTTTCTTGTGTATAATATAACTTGATCTATTACATTTTATGTTATATAAGTATTGAAGTTTTGAATTTTGTATTTATTACTTTTGATGTCAATGGAGGATTGAGTTCACCTCTTTTTTCATTTAGAAGCTTCTTATATAACTTGCAAAGCATTTAATTTCATTTCTTGTCTTGTTGCATATTAATGATCTTATTCGATTTTATGTTGATTGAAATGAAGTAGGTGTAGCTTAGGAATTTATGATATTAGCACCGACATAATGTTCTTATTGCACTGCACTGCTATTTTTATGGCCAAGGCCAAATAACTTAGAATTTAATTTATAGGGCACCTAAATTAGTATAATTTTAATCAATTTTTAATTGGATTGAATTATATGAGAACCAATTTGAATTTGAAGGGAAGGATTGAGTAGGAAAGACAAGATTTTGTTGTGATTTTAGGTTTCATTGGGGTATCTAGTTATATTGTTAAGCAATTTTGATACACTTCAGTACTTCACAATTCCAAAACTGAGGCCCTCTTATGGCCATACACCAACAATGAAAGAACACCCTATAAACAAATTGGAATCAAAATTTGAGACTGGATGCCTCTCTTTCAACTGCGTATGTTATGTCACATATATTACTATCTGCAACAAGCATCACTAATCAATGCAGCTGCAATTATTGGCAACCCCACTCTTTTCACTCTAGCCCCCAAATGAATAAAAGTAAAAGCACTTTTACAGCCCCAAATTGATTTGATCCATGGCGCAGCTAGGACATCATGTGGGATACATATATACTCTGTCTCAGGTCCAAACTCTTTGAACCAAAATACCTTTGGCCTAAGTTTGTGCGTGCCAAAAGCCTAAAACCTTATGCTGGATTGCTGGATGGGTAATGTGGGCTAAGGGCAACAGGTTCAATCATTCTATGGAGCAAGAGAGAAAGAGCCAAATACAAATGATATGTGCTTCTGGCATATTATCTATCTGTCCACTACTTCAGGAATGACGGCTTTGCCCAGATAAACCTATTGTATCTCATCTCTCCAAATCTGCAAGGACAGCAATTATACACATAGCTTTAACGTAATTTTCTATCCTAATTTGTTTATATAGCACAAAAAGAATCTACTTTAAAAATTGAATTTACCCATTCATTGAAATCATACCATGTTATTATTAAGGTGAATCTCAAGTTTTAGGTGTGTTAGATACTCTGTTTCTTTTGATAAGTATCGTTAAATACTATGTTATTTTATATTGTTGATTGTTTATATCTACTAGCTTGGTTTTGATTAGTAATATGTATTGCATACTTGAATTGATTTTCAAAATTTGAGTGTCTTCTAGCTAAATATTTTAATGTTTTGTTCTTTTTTTTGACAAAAATAGATCCCAAACAGAAGATGAGAGTTATTGCCTGCTTGATTTTTCTATGTATGAGGTTGTCTATTGTAACATTGATTTCATTTTATTGATGTGTTTGTGTTCTTGTACAAGAGTTGTGCATGTAAATTTTAATTTTTGAGACTTCTTTGTAACTTTAATTTAGATAAGAGTAAAGCTTTTTAATACATATGTGGTTAGAACCGTTGAGATTTGTTTTATACAAGTTCAATTATTGATTATGAGACAAATTATGAATTATGGAATTTTTGAAAATTTAAATACATATTTTGTGTCAATTTTAATTAAACATATTTAATACTAGGGTTATTTTAATAAATTTAAAAAATTTAGAGTCAATAATAATTTTAATTAAATATTTTGTTATTAGGGATATTTTAGTAAATTTAAATAATTTAGAGTCAATAATAATTTAACTAAAGATATTTGTTATTAAGAATATTTTTGTAAATTTAAAAAATTTAGAATCAATAATAATTTTAACTAAAGATATTTGTTATTAGGGATATTTTAGTAAATTAAAAAAAATTAAAATCAATAATAATCTAATTAAAGATATTTGTTATTAGGAGTATTTTAGTAAATTTAAAAAAAAATTAGAGTCAATAATAATTTAACTAAACATATTTGTTATTAGGGGTATTTTAGTAAATTTAAAAAATTAAAATCAATAATAATTTAATTAAAGATATTTGTTATTAGGAGTATTTTAGTAAATTTAACAAAATTAGAGTCAATAATAATTTAACTAAACATATTTGTTGTTAGGGGTATTTTAGTAAATTTAAAAAAATTCAGAGTCAATAATAATTTTAACTAAAGATATTTGTTATTAGGGATATTTTAGTAAATTTAAAAAATTTAGAATCAATAATAATTTTAACTAAAAATATTTATTATTAGAGGTATTTTAGTAAATTTAAAAAATATTTAACTTTTAGTCATTAATATTTTAATTTAAATGATTAAGAATAATTTTGACATATTACATAATATGACCAACATATTTAAACTCAACCAAACAAAAATTTAGTCATTCCTAGGATTATTACATAATATTCCAATGTATTAAATTTTACAACCAAATATGAGAATCATATATTCCAAGTAATCTCATTCCTAGACATTATATTCCTAGGAATGATATTCTTGGTAATAAAATTTAATCTTTGAACCACACACACCCTATAGGAACATAGAGAGACAATTCACAGTGAGAGAAGAGGAGTTGAAGCACTATGATCAACCTCCACCTTAGCAGAACTGACCGTCAAGCTAATGACGATAAAGAAACGCTTGTTGGGAGGCAACCCAACTATAGTATCCTTTAATTTTAAGTTCAGTTTAATTTTTTATTTATTCATTTATATTTATCTCTTAATGATAACTCTTTAGTTTTTTTTTGTTTTACATGTGTTTTGGTCATGCAGAATGTTAAAAATAGGAACATGAGCAATCAGAAAGAATTTCGGACACCCCAGAAGAGTGAGATACACCCAGGGTGGCGCAAAACTTGACAAGTCCAAGTTTGGCGCCACATAATGCGTGTAAATTGATGGAAGCACCCTGGACAGTCGACGTAACTTGTGAAGAAATTGTGGAAGGGGTGGCGCCAAACTTGGCCCCCTGGAGTTTGGCACCTCTCTCTAGCCAAAAAAAAAAATCAAGAGTGGCGCCAAACTTGATCTCACCCAAGTTTGTTACCGAGAGGTTGTATTCATTCGGGATCAACGGAGCCAAACTTCAGCTTTACAAGTTTGGCTATATATATATATATATATATATATATATATATATATATATATATATTTGCCCTTATATCATTTTCTTCTTGTTTCACAATATTTTTTTTTTACTCATTCATGTATTTTTTATGTCCCTCTCCGTTTTCAATTTTTTTTCTTGGGGACAAGCAAACTTTTAATTTTGGTGTTGTAGAGCATGCTCTCTGTTTATCTTATCATCAATGGCATCAAAGGAGGTGAATCATCTTCACAGAGGAGTATAGCCTGAGGAATGAGATGGCCACCAGGATAACTGAGGTAGTTGAGTTTCTTTTATTCTATTTCCCCTACCGCTCTTAATTAGTTATCTCCTGTTTTCTGTTGCTTTGCTTTGAGTGTCTGCATGTCTTTAGTATTTTCAGTTCTTAGATTTTAGTTTCATTCTGTTGTTTATTTTTAGTTTGAAAAATTTGTCTCATGTACCGCTCACTAAGTTGGAATCTAAAAAAAAAAAAAGAAAAGCAGTGATGTATTGCATGAAAAATTGAGTCTATATTTAAGAGTAGTCTTATTTACTTAAATGTGGTGGTATTTCCTGTGACTTTGAATGCATGATATGAACAGTTCATATTTGAATTTGAATCAAAGGATGTTGGTGCATGAGGAATAGAAATTTAGAGAACTATTATGAATTCTCTGAATTAAACAAAATCTTAATCCTTGAAGCAAAAGAAACAGCAAAAAGAAAATAAGAAAAAGGTTTAAGGCTCTGAGCATCAATGGCTGCAAGGTCAAGTATGATTAAAAGTTCAAAGTGTTATTTTCCTAGCCATATGCTTGTGGTCTGAATGTGTCAAGTAATCATTGAGACAGAGCACTAAGAGTCGAGATCAACTACAACTAACAGAGTATGCCAAAGGCTTTGAGCACCACTGTTTGGGAGTAATTAAAAAAAATCATAACTCAAAAGAGAGTTTCCAGTTAAGTGCTTGTGGTATTTTTGTGTCAAGTAAAGTTTGAGACAAAATATTTAAAGTCACGGCTAGACTCAATGTGCAAAGCAACAAAGAAAAGAGAATGAAAGAAAAGTTGCTGTATTCAAGGATTAATCCAAAATAAAAGGCAAGAGAATTCATAATATTATCCGGATTCTAATTTCGAATGACAGTGACATTTCTCAGATTCAAAGGATAGTGAGATGCCAAAACTATTCAGAGTTTCGTGTTATAAACCCCACTTTGAGATAGACAGGAGCTTAATTGAGTACTCAATTCTCATGCAAATTCACATCTTAAGTAGATATTAGTTTTGGTTGCTTGAGGACAAGCAATAATTCAAGTTTGGTGTTGTGATGCGTGAGCATCTTTCCTATCTTTTCATAGTGAATTTGCATTCGAATTTGTTAAGTTTCATTCAGATTTAAGTATTTTTGAGACACTATGAATGCTACTTTGAATTGTGTCTAATTTGATTTATTTCAAGTAGCATTCGGATGGATTTGACAGGATTTGACGGGATTTGACAGGGTCGTGTTGTCAACCCTGACCTCCTTCCTCTCCAACGGGCATAACTTGAGCTACATAGATTTTATTGATGCAAATTTAGTGGCATTGAAAAGCTAACTTTCATAGCTTTCTAATGATATATAATAGTATACACTTTTCTTCCAAACCACATGGCGTTGGTGGCACCAAACTTGGGATTCTCGCCAAACTTTGGATTCTCCAAGTTTGGAGCCAGGATGGAGAATTATTGATTATTGGACACAGGTGGAGTGGCGCCAAACTTGATCCAGCCCAAGTTTGGTGCCAGCTTTGGAAAAGTCAGTGGTCCCTACGTCTCTGCAGCCAACAACGAAGATCTTCAATGTATTTTGATTAATCTTTATTTTATTTATAAATAGGAAAAGATATTATTTAGTTTTAAAAAATATATTTTACATTAGTTATTGTTAGATATAAAAGGGAAAAGGTTCAGTCCTTCGAGGAGACTTCTCTCTTCCGCACTTTCGCACTTTCTCTCTGCTAGGGTTTATTTTCTCTATGAGCAACTAAACCTCCATTGTTAAGGTTAGGAGCTTTGTTTATTTCTATGGATTGAAATTATTACTTTTCTACTTTAATTAATGTATTGATTCAGTTTCAAGGATTACTTTCGTACTTAATTTTATGAATCTGGGTAGAACGGAAGTATGAGCCTTATTCTAGATGCGTTCTTGTGACCCTTGGAAGAGGTCTCTCACCTAAACACAACTCGAAAGTAAATTTCTCCTAAGTTGCTAATTACATGAACGAATTGGGATAAGTGACATATAATCTTGTTAGCTTTGGTTAATTAGGATTTTTGTGGCTAATAAATTAGAATTGTACTTAAACCTCTAATTGACATTAAGTGACCAAGGAATTGACGGTTAACTAAGTTAGAGGAGACTAAATTACTAAAAAATTAGGATTTAGTCAAATATAGTTTGCCATGAATTAAATCTTGCATAATTAAAATATTTTGTAAGAAATAGAAATCCAAAAGCTAAACAACTTTGAAACCTTAACTGTTTTCTCTCATATTCTTCACTCCAATTTACTGTTGCTTTTCTAATTATCTGAATTTACTGCTTAATGCAATTGAACCACAAAACACTCTTTTCTACTTGCCTGACTAAGCAAATTACTCAATCATTGTTGCTTGATCCATCAATCCTCGTGGGATCGACCCTCACTCACTTGAGGTATTACTTGATACGACCCGATGCACTTGCCGGTTTGTTTGTGGATTTAAAATTTCACACCAGAAATCTATTGATGCCTTCCATATTACTAAGACAGTTGACAACATTTTTAAAATGATAGACGATGTGGTTGAAGAGGTTGGTGAAAAAAATGTCATCTAAATTGTCACCGACAATGCAGCTAATTACAAAGCTGAAGAAGAAATGCAAATGAAAAAGAGGAAGAAGTTGTTTTGGATGTCTTGCGCAGCACATTGCATTGACTTAATGTTAGAAGACTTGGAGAAAAAAGCAACACTTCACAAGAACACGATTTATAGAGGTAGAAAAATTAGTACTTACATATATGCTAAGACTGCTCTCATTTCACTACTACATATCCACATTAAAGGAAAAGATTTGGTGAGGTCGGGTATGACCAATTTTGTAACTTCCTACCTTACTTTGGGATGTCTCAATGACAACAAAGGTTCCTTAATAAGAATGTTTCTTTCTAATTAATGGACTTTTAATAAGTTTACAAAGACAAAAGATGAAAAAATAATTGCAAGTGTGGTGTTAGATAAGATATTTTGAAAAGAGGTGGTGATTTGCTTGAGGGCCACCTACCCTCTTCTTCATGTGCTTCGTATGGTAAATTCAGAAGAAAAGTCGGCAATAGAGTTTATTTATGAAAAAATAAAAAAAAGTAAAGAAGAAAATACGAGATGCATTTCAAGGAGTTGAGACAAGGTATCTAATTATTTTTTTAAATTTTATTAATGCTTGAATAATATTCTTTATTTTGTAACTAATTTATTAATTTTTTAATATTTTAGTTACATACCTATTTAGGATATTATTGATGTAAGATGGGACAACCAACTTCATAGGCCATTGCATGTAGCAGGCTATTATTTGAATCCTCAAACTCATTATAGTTTTAGTTTTAAAGTTGCTTATGAGTTGAAGAAGCAATTTTATTTTTGGTGACTGAAGAAGCAGTTTTATGCTTGTATGAAAAGGATGACAAAAAATTCATATCTAATTACTAAGATGGATGTTCAACTTGAAGATTTTAAGGTCTGAAAAGAATTTTTTGATAGTAAAGTAGCTCAGAATTTAATTTCTACTAAAACTCCGGCTCAATGGTGAAATTCTTATGGGGATCAGCATCCAAAACTTCAACAATTTACAATTCGTGTCTTGAATTTGACATGTAGCTCATTTGGATGTTAATGCAATTGGAGCGCCTTTGATATAGATGGTTAGTATTTAAATATAATTTGTATTTTTTTCTATAAATTTGGTTGTTAGTTCTATAATTTCTATCTTATTGTTTGATTAATATCTTTTATATACTTTTGAAAGGTTCACACAAAAAGAAAAAACTGTTTGAAGGCTAAAATCATGAATAATGTGTTTGTGTTGACGAACTCAAGATTGGCAAAGAAAAAACAAATTAGAAAAAGTCTTGATTATGACTATAGTCTTAATGATTTAGACTCTGATGAAGAGTGGATTTTTGCCGATGAGGATGGAGAAGATGAAAATTTGGATGCTCTAATTTTAGATCCTAATTTGAATGATGGAGCAAATAGTAATAAAGTTGTTGGTGCTTCTAAGGATCCTTTAGCAATTCTTTATCTTGGTGATGATGAGTTTGAAGAACTTCTATAAAGACTTCCTCCTCCTACTTCCGATAATGAAGATGATAATGCGAAAATTTGTAAAACTCGTGAAGATTTTATGATTGATGAAGAATAGAATGATTATTAAATTACTTATTTAGACTTTAATTAATTATTAGTTGTTCATTGCTACTAATTTAGTTGGTTTATTTGTTATTTAAATCTATTTTGGTGTCATATAAATTGTGAGTTGTGAATTTATATTTTAATTTGTGAGTTAAGTTGTGAATTTGTGTTATGAATTGTGACTTTTAACTTATTATGGTATATATTAATTATAGCTTTTTAAATAATTTGGTTTATTTAAAATTTATTTTATTATTTATAAAATTAATTTTTGCTATCAAATTTTTTATATTTTATGAATTACATTTATATTTCGTCTTATAATTTAACAAATTATGATTCTGAACTAAATTAACAAATCGAAATAAAAACTACAAATTCATTACCTTATTCTCACCTAATGCGAAAAACTATTCTTGCTAATTGTGAGAAAGTGAATCCCATCCTCCGTGACAAACACTTCTCATTTCTATTTTTATGAATAACGCCAAAAAAAATTCCATATCTAAATTTCAGCCAAAAAGTTGTGTAGAGATTTTTATCAACTATATATCCACTAACAGATTCATTTATACGCACACCTTTTCAATTCTTAGGAAAGAGAGAATAAATAGAAAGACTCGGATAAATAGAAAATGTATATGAAGATACAATGAATTTGTACATTCCACATTGATTATATATTCTGTTACGATTTATTTGAGTGTCATGCTACATCATTATTTTTAATAATATACTATTTAAATATATAATAAATGAGTTAATGAGTTAATGAGTTAATATCTGATTTATGTTTATAAATTAAAGCAATTTTTTATTCTCGAAACCATCAATGTTACCAATAAATTAATTAGTTCTTCAGATTTGACATCTGAGAATATGGTGTTTCAACCTCACATCTTGTGCGTGGTCTTGCAAGGATATTACCATTGTATATAAAAAAGATATTTTGGGAGAGAATTTCTTACTTTAATAATGCAACTCATAATTTGACATGTGTGAAGGTTTTTTTAAATGACAATACGTTTTTGTACTTCACATGTATACCCGATCCCTAGAAGAAGATAAAGTTTATTTTTAAGGAGGGAAAATGAAAAGAAAAGAATAAAGTATAAACTATCCTGGCCAATAGTCCAATACAGTTAGATTTAGAGAAATAGAGAACTTTCAGAAAACGATCATGAATTATTGAACGGAATTATATACCCATCCTCGCCATAAGTTGGCACGGTGAATATTCCATTCCTTCTTTGGCAATAGGAAAAAAGGATAAATATTAGATATGGGTGCAGTTACTCCAAGCTTATTACAGATATGGAAAATCTATTGCCTATTGCCTATTGGTAGTTTGGTACTATATTACACATGTAGAAATTATAATTTGAAAGCATATCAATTATAAAATACAATATATGACAACAGAATTTTTTCCACTTTTTTAAATTTTACTATTTACCTCGCAATGATATTTTTCGGTCTTATTATATTA
Source organism: Arachis hypogaea (assembly GCF_003086295.3). Classification (NCBI taxonomy): domain Eukaryota; kingdom Viridiplantae; phylum Streptophyta; class Magnoliopsida; order Fabales; family Fabaceae; genus Arachis; species Arachis hypogaea. The sequence goes on along the minus strand of NC_092043.1, from coordinate 473,768 downwards.
GAGTTTGGTGTATTTTACTATGGTATAACTTCACCTTTTACAAATTTATTAATTCTCAGATATATTAAAGACATTTATTTATATATATATTTTTTATCTATGATACATGAATACGGATACAACACATTGCATGTTAATATACGAATTTTAAAATTTTATAAAACATGAAAATACGTATATATATAAAATATGATATATTTTTAAAAAAATTGTAATGATACTTTAATATTTTGTTGATATTAAAATATAAATTAATTTTTTAATTATTGTTGATATCTTATTTTAATGAAATATTTTTTAATAAATAATAATATATATTATTTTTAAATTTATTTCAAAAATACATGTTAAGAATAATATTGGACATGCTGACACGTAATAGTATTTAGGTGTGTATGTCGTTTAAGCGTGTCCGAAAAAAATTTTATTTTTTATTAAGACACGGTTAGAAACAAAATATATCCAACACGCAAATACAACAACTCAACAATGTGTCTGTAATTCATAAGTTTTTACAAATTTTATCTTCAAATCTGTTATCTTAACACAAATCATACTTTCTTATTAAAAATTAGATTATTATAGATTTTACAAATTTTATTATTATTTAAATCTAAGAGTCTAATTTATTAATTAAAATTATAAAAATATATATTAAAAAAATATACCAACTTTTATTATAATAAATAAAACATAATTTTTTTCTTATAAAAAAATAGCCATTTTTCTTCCGGATCTTGCATCACATAAGCAGAATATAACTACTACAAATAAACTTTAAAACAACACACACACACATAAATGCATATTAAGAAGGAGAGGAACAAATCACAATAATATATATATATATATATATATATATATATATATATATTCATTGTAGTACTTCACTTAAAATGATATATAATGAAGAATATCCTATTTATAGAACTCAATAACAAGATGATAATACCAAATATATAAATCGCGGTGGTTTAGTAAAAATAAGTAAATAACATTTAGTCACTTGATCAATCTGTACCTATTTTTCCCATGAATTTTCCAGCAACATGTGCCTTAGTAATAATAAAAGAATACTTAATGTGGATATATATTAATCATGATTATCAACTTGAATATCAAGTAACGACTTAGTCAATTCAGAATCATTAACCAAAATGGTACGAGTTGTGTTTTATGTACTAAAGATATTGAATAAATTCATCACTTATTTTTTTATTGTAAATTCGTTTGGCAGGTGTAAAGTGCATGTCTATCTATCTTTGACTGATTCTGATCTTTTTTGAAATTGATGAATGATCATTTTTTAAATTAGACAGATGAATCGAATAAAAAAGAGGGATCAAAAGCAATGTTTGAGGTGTTTTTGTGCGATCATTTGACACATTTAGATGAAGAGAAATAAAAGAATATTTCAAAATCAAACGAAAGGCATAGAAGATATTATCCACATGATCATGCTCAACTACAAAGAGTGGAGAGGTGTCTATTCTTAGTATTGTTGATGACTCTGTCGAAGATGACATACGAATTTTTTTTTGTTTTTGGTACTTTTTGAATCGGAGTTGCCTTTCTATTTTTGTTATTTGACGCTGAATGCTCCACTTAGTGTGTTCAGCTCTTTTATTTTCAAAAAAAACTTAAATAATAAATACTTTCTAAAACTTTAAAACTAATAACAAATACTAATAAAGAGATGATATAGTAAATAAATATTTTCTTCCATCGTTAATTATTTATTTAAAACACGTCTATCCATTTTAAAAATCTCTAAATAGCTTAAATCATCTGAAATGACATGTCAAATATGAATAACATGAAAATAATTTTTTAAAATAAAAATAAATATTTTTTTAAAAAATAATTATATTATATATATTAGAATTAATTATTAATATAAAATATATATTAAAATATAAAATATATATTAAAAATAAATTAAATAATAAATATATATATATATATAAATATATAATAATTAATTTTGATAACCACTTTACTATTCAAATAGTATTTTGACTATTTTCTTTAAAGAAAACACTCTCTCTCTTCTCCAATTCCCACCACCATTGGTTCCTCTCTCACTCTTATCTCTTTTCTCATCCACCAATAATCCAATCCCAACAAAGAAAACATCTCAAATAACAAGAACATGAAGAAGATAATAACACCCATAAACCACCGCCATTGGTATATCATTTTTACCATGATGCCCCGCCAACATGCGTCGTTGTTGGATGAAAATTATTGAAACACAAGACAAGACAACTTCTGTTCTTGTTCTTGTTCTTGTTCTTTATTTTTCTTTAACTTATCTTAACCCTTCATGTCTTAATCACTTTTTCTTCCAACAAATACGGCCACTACTCCTTATCCTTCGTCCTAATCTTTCTCTAATTTTAAGCCAAAGTTGCTTCCTTTTCTGTTTCCTGTGTCTGAATTTGTTATACCTTCCCCTAAAATCCACTACAGCAGCTTCTTCTTGTTTCAAACCCCTTTAACCTATCAATTTTAAGTTTTTAACTATTAAATAACTGTCATAAATTGATCAAATCCTTGTGTATCTCTCAAAGAAACAAAAATAAAAATAACAATTAAATTGACACAACCCACACTATACGAAGGGTCAACCAATGCAACACAACCTGCAAAAATAAAATTTGTAATTTACGCCTTGTTTGTGATGCACCATTGGTGGAGAAGGGTGCGAGGAATGAAGGTGGCGGTGCTGGGGTGGGGGAAAGAATGGGGGAAGAGATAGAGAGACAGGAGTGTTTTTAGATTGGGTCCGATTTGTATATTCACAGTATTTATTCGAATTCAATTTGAGAATAAATCTAATTCTTAAGGTTATTGGATCGGATGAGATTCTATCCGCATACTAATAATATCGAATTATGAATTTTATATAGGTATCTGCATGTTAGATTCACATTTTTGTATATCTGAAAAAATAAATAAATAAATATTTTTTATGTTTTATTTTAACTAATAATTATATATTGTATTATTTTACTTTTATTATTTAAAAAAATATATTTAATATTATTTTGAAAGTAAATATGTTTAAAAAAATAGAAAAGAGATTTTATTGATTTTTTTAGATAAAAATAAATTTTTAAAAAATATTTTTATGTTTTGTGGATATATCTAATATCTGATCCGATCCTATCTACAAATGTGCAGATCAGATTCAAGCTAAAAAAATTGCAAATATTAAATCCGATCCGATTCGATAATTTTAGTACAGATCTTATCGAAATTTTAACAATATTCAATCCGATCTGATTCATTAATCTATTTATAAAAGAGTAATATTACACATTTAATTTTTTAATTTAATCTAACTAAATTAAATAATAAAATTTAAAATAATATTAATTATATCTTATTTTTGTTATGTTAGATTAATTTATTTAAATTTGATTAATTAAAAAATTTAAATATATAATATTATTCTTCTTAAAAATTGTGTTAGAAAATCATAATTTGAAAAGACGTTTTGTCTTTTTAAATATAATTAATATGTAATAAAATTTTGTATTTAAAAAATTTAATTTTTTTTAAGTTAACAGTAACTAAATTTTAAATTTTTGTGTTAAAAATTTTAATAAAAATAAACTAGGAAAATAGTATTTAATAATTCATACCATTAACAAAAATTTCTTTAAAAAATATGAAAGACAAATAAATATTTGAATAATTTAAAAATATAATAAAAATAACTTATAAAATCATAATTTTTTTATGATTGACAAACAAAATTTTTAGTTAGTAATATTCTAATTTTGTAAAAAAATGTTAGATCATTATTTAGAATGTATATAAAAATTGAAATAAAATTTTATCTCTCGAGGTTTTTTAAAATTCTTTTAGAAAAAAGGTAAAATATTAAATTGGTTCTTTATGTTTATGTTTAGATGTAATTTTTGTTTTGGTCTTTAAAGTTTAAAGTGTTCTATTTGAATCCAACAAAATTTTATTTAGCTTTAATTTAGTCTTACTGTGAGGTCAAAATTAAATAATTAACGAAATGTCTTACATGACAACAGTATAAAAACAAGATCGATAATCTGGAGAATAAATACAAGCTCCCGAGACACAAAATCAATCGTGGATGCATCAATACATTTATTTATCATTTTTTTTACAATTTAAATGAAATATTTTCTATAAAACTAATAAGAAAAATGATAAATAAATGTATTAATGCATTCACAGTTGATTTTGTACTTTGCAGCTTGTATTTGTTCACCAAATTATCGATCTTGTTTTTATACTGCTGTAATTTAGGACATTTCGTTAATTATTTAACTTTGACTACTAAATTGAAGCTAAATGAAATTTTTTTTGGATTCAAATAGGACACTTTAAACCTTAAGAACCAAAATAGGATTGCGTCCAAATATAGAACCAATTTAGTACTTTACCCTTAGAAAAATTGACCATTCACAAAAAATATTTCATTGGATGTGAAATCACTAAATTCTATAGATAAAAATATTTTATTTTTTAAATAATAGTTATAAAATATTACATTAAAATCTTATTTTTAAAAGTCTTTGTTTGAGAACATATATTATTTAATATTTAGTTATTTTTTTTAGAGACTTATTTACCATTCGTATTGATATAAATATTTGGATATCATTTTTATAATTTATCTTTTTAATAATATATCATAATAAAATATTATTTATTTCAAAAGTTTAAATTTATAAAAAAGACAATCTTAATAAATATTAATTTGTCTATAGATAAAAATTTATTGGAATTCACACGAAAACAAAGTAAAAGTTTTCTTCTTGTTTGGATTTCACTATTTTTTATATTGTATTAAAAATTAGAAATTTTAATTTAATATTAAAGAAACTAAATACCTTTATACTTAATTTTTGAATTATTAAGATAATTTTTTATGATTAATCATAAAAAATAAAATACTCTTTTAGAATAAAAATTATTTAATCATACTAAAAATTGTAAATTTTAACTTTTAAAATAGAGTAAAATACTTCTATAATTAATTTTTTAAAGAGCAAAATAACATTTGAAGGGTAATTTGTGAAAGTCTAAAATATTATTATAAGACTAAGTGTTGGTTTGGATTAATTTATTTGAGTGAAAAAAATTATAAAAAATAAAGTATTTTTATTAAGTTCTAATAATATTTAGATACATCTTTTAAGAAAAGTATTTTTATTAAAAAAAAGTAAATAAAACAAATTATTATTTTTTAAACGCCAACAATACATTGCTTTAAAAAAAGCAAAAATAAAAGATATTTTAAATATTTAAAAATTCTTTTTAAAAAATCTATCAAAATGTAAAATAATTTTTGTTTATTAAAAAATATTTAAAAATATAAAATAATAAATTTATTTTGTTCAAAAGTCCATTCAAAGTGACCATAATTCATAGTGTTTGATTGTATTAGAAATTATTCAAAATCTGAATTAGATTTTAAAATACTAAAATATTCTTTCACTTTATTTTAAAATAATAAAGTATCCTTTTTAAAATTCAATAAAAGTAAAATTTTATAATTAATTTTAAAATATCTAAAAAACGTTTTGGATTTAACATTGGTTAATTGTGATAGAAATTAAAATTTGAACTTAATCCTGAAAAGACTAAAGTTCTGAAAAAGTTTATTTCAAGAGGCTAAAATATATTCTTTTCATAAATTTTAAAATACTAAATACCCTTTAGTTCATTTTTAAAGGACTAAAATATGCTTTAGGTATTATTTTTAAAAATACTAAATAATTATTCTTATATTAGAAACTAAGACTTCAAATTTAATATTAAAAAGACTAAAATATACTTTTAGTTTATTTTTAAAGGATTCAAATAAGTTGTAGGATTATTAATCTTGCAAAAATTTAGATAGACTTTTAGAACTAAGGTTATCCTATTGCATTAAAATTTATAAATTTCCATTTTTAGGAAGACTAAAATATATTTGTAAAGGTCATTTTAAAGAGACTAAAATGTCATCTATATTAATTTAAAAAGACAAAAATACCATTATATAGGATTAAATAGGATTGTATGATTATATTATAAATTAAAAAATTTGATTTTGATGTTGATTTTGAAATGACTAAGATACTCTATTGATTAGTTTTAAAACAGTAAAATAACATTTTAAGATTAATTCTAATAAAACGAACCAAATACCAATTCAGGATTAATTAAGGTTGTTTCAACATATTAGAAAATAGAAATTATATACTTTAATTTCGTCTTTAAAACGCTGAAATACCGTTTTAATTTTTTTAAATTGCGTAAACATTGATTTTTTCCCTTGAAATTTTTAAAAAGTTTCAAAAACTCTCTTTAATATTTATTCCATTTTCTTTTTCTTAACATTTGAAATAAAATTCTATTTTATTCTTATTATCAAGTTTTCGATAATCAATAATTACTAAAAATATTATCCATTTTACTCCTATAATTATCTCTAAAATGCATAATTTATGTCAAATATTAATACGTTCTTCATAAATAATTGATGTATTTTCTTTACGTAAATAATTAATTAACTCAATAATAATAATTAAGTATTTTGGAAGTTAAATATATATTATGAACCAAACACAGTTTTTTTCCTAGAAATATTATAATAAATTGTGTGGAATTATTTTACTATTGAGCAAACTAAAATCTTACAATTCTTGATTATAAAATTCCCAAGAACAATATTTTCAAAATGTAACTCTTGAGAATATATTTTACAATTTAAAACAAACTCCACCAAAAATATGTAATAATGAACAAACAAAAGTGCACATTTATTTTTAGTATGTAATAATTATTATTATAAAAAAGTGGTCAACTCTCAGCTACTCTTAAAGAGAAGTAGTGCAATTAGTATTATAAGAAAACACAAGCATATTAAAAAAAAGAACATTTTCATTTTGAGCAATGTTATTTGAATAATTAAACATTATTGTTGTCTCATTTAAACAACAACTATTTTATTATTATTATTGAATGTCACAATAGCTTCCATCTTATTACTATCTACTCTTATTATATATTATATAAGTTAAACTAAGACACATGTTAAAGTTATTAATTAAAAAAAATTAAAAATATAAAATTTAAGTTTTTAATATATTTATTATATATTTATAAAAGAAAAATAAATAAATAAAAAACTACTTTTGTTTGTTCCACGCGTAAATTAAATGAGAGAGAATAATAGAATATACATAATGGTCAAACCTTGAAAAGATCTTGGCATTTTAACTTCCACTATATAGTATGTGTTTGTTTTATCCTCCGACAACTACTGTCCAACAAATTGCGCAGGAATTTAGTTTCCGATTCAAGCAAAGTTCATGCATGCATTCTTATAAATCTCAAATCGATGTCTCGTCCATGTCTCGCAACTTTTTAAGAGATATATGCCGGCCTTTCTTTTTATTTTCCCCTTAAATTTTCGCGTCTATATATATTCATGTACATACAGATATTTCCTTCCATAATTAAGTAGTAACACATTTACGATATATAGCATTAATATTCATAGATAATAATGGACCCTCTTACTCTTGGAAGGTTGTTAGGGGATGTTGTTGATCCCTTTACAAGTTCTGTATCTTTGAGGATTGCGTATAACAATAACTCAGAAGTAGTCAATTGTTCTGACTTCAAGCCCTCCCAAATTACCAAACAACCAAGAGTTGATGTTGGTGGTGATGATTTTAGGACTTTTTACACTCTGGTAAGTATCTCTATATATGCACTTCTTATCTTTGAAAAGATCATCTTTATTACTAATTTTAAGCTTACGTGGCATGATGATGATATATATGTGTATATATATGTATATGCAGATTATGGTAGACCCTGATGCACCTAGTCCTACTAATCCCAATATGAGGGAGTATTTGCATTGGTATGTTATGGGTCACCATCTTATAACGTGGATGAATATGTAACATATGTGTTCCTCTATACACTTCTTTACTGCTCTAAAAGTCGAATATACATAAAGGTTGGCTTAATTATCTAAATATCAAATAGTTTATTATTATGAGAAATATTAGAGGATTATTAGAATTTATTATTTTTTATTATTAGCTAGTTATTAATATTTAAAAGTATAGGATAAAGTATGTTATTGGATTATTATATAAAAAAAATTAGACTAAAAAAATTAAATTAATAGTTAAATTATGATAAAAATAATAAATTCTAATGATTCTCTAGCATTTGTTTATTATTATTAAAAAATTTTAAGATATTTGTCTATTAGTTAAATTAAAATTAATTAATTTTTTTAACTAATAGACAAATATCCTATTATTGTTATTATTATTATTTATTATTATTATAGCTAGAGAGAGTAACTCAATTATAAGAGAATAATAAATACTATCTAAAGATGAGATTAACTGTGACTAATTAACATATAAGGTTAAGTGTCATACATAAAAAATTAAATAAGATATAAAAAATATATTTTACTAGTAAGTATCGTAAAAATAATTATTAAAATTAGTATTAGTAGAATTTTTAAGTTATTTCTTCTTTATTAAATATATTACAAATATATTAAAAAAATCTAAGAAATCAATTACATAACAAGTCAACTAAGTTAACTTTTTTTTATTTTAAAATTTGAAAAACTAAGGTAACAGGAAGTTGTTTTTATTATTATTATTATTATTATTATTATTATTATTATTATTATTATTATTATTATTATTATTATTATTATTATTATTATTTTGTAATAAACCTATTTTTCAACTGATTAGAATTGGTTTCATTTCTAATTAATTGTATTCTTTACTAAACAGCCTGCATTACTTAGCATCACACCAAACTAATTATTTGAACTTTGAAGTGATGCCAATTAACATATCTATATATAGATCAGATACCATACCCTAACGTGTCCGTGTTCCGGTTCGTTTTCCTTTATGTTTTCGGATTTTGTTATTGTGGTGAACATTTAAGAAAAACTGAAAAAGTTTAACAAATAGAGACTACAACAGAGATAAAATATTACAAAAGGTAAATATATATTTCAATTTTTGCACTTTTAAATTTATACGGTTATGTACTCTTTTTCTTTAATAGATTTTGTCCCACAAAATTTTACTAATAGAAGATTTTCAACGAGCCACGAGCTACGTAAGACTTATTTTATTTTTGTTGGAGTCTGCTTGTCGGTTGTTTTGGTATCATTTTTTTTTATTTCTCGGTTAATTAGAGCATCTCCAATGAGACTGATTTTGAAGTTTAAGTTTTAAATATGACATATACATGAAGTAAAATAATTTTAAATTTTATTTTATATTAAAATAATAAATCTCATATTCAATCTCAATTACTATTTATGATATATAATTTTACAAATATCAATATAACATTTTGTAGAATTTAAAATAAAATACATATAAAACTAAATTGGAAATGCTCTTATAATCCTTCTGTACGTTGAAACTTGTATTTCAACAGCTATATATCCAAAAAAAGATATCATACCCTAACCAAAAAATTATTCTCTGTCCAAAAGCGTATATGATTCATGAGATATATTAAAACATAAAACTATATATTATATAACATTATTTACTACTTTATAAAAATAAAGATGGAAGTAAAAAATAACAGATGAATATATAATTAACATCCAGAAGCAAAATAGTAGAAACAATTTAGAGAGGTATTGATTGTGTTATAAATGATGAGGAACAAATGTATAAATTTGATATCTGTGAAAGATTTATATATTGATATATCTCTTAAATGACTGCTCAGGTTGGTAATTAACATTCCAGGAACTACAGGGGCGAGCTTCGGTAAGCACATATATATATACATATATGGCTCAGATCGGTAAACAGTTTAATTAATTTTAAAAAAAATAGTTTAAATAATAAATATTTATATTAAAAATAATTTATAAATAAATTATTTTATATTTAATTTTTTAATTTAAAAAATATTTATTTTAAAAGAAATATAATAAAAAAATTTATTATAAAAAATATTTTTTTTCAATTTTTTATAAATATTTAAATAATTTTTTAAAAAATTATAATTTATTTTAAAAATTATACCAAACATTAATATTATTACTTTTTATAAATTAAAAATTCAAAAAATAATTTTTAAAATTTTTGAAACGGTCTATAAGATTTATGTAAAATGTTAAAGTACAGTATAACATATTATATTTATCCATGTTATATATATATATTAAAATTAGTTATTATAATATAAAATATATATAAAAATATAAAATATATATTAAAATAAGTTAAATTATAATTATATTTATATATAAATATATATTAATTAATTTAAATAGTTAATTTTGATGTTCAAATAATATTTTTGTGTGATATTATATATGTTAAGTAAGAAAATATAATGCAGGGCAAGAGATAATGAAGTATGAGAGTCCAGAACCAACGGCAGGAATACATAGAATAGTGTTTGTGCTGTACAAGCAAATGGTGGGGAGGCAACTGATACACGCTCCGACCTGGCGTAACAACTTTAACACTCGCGACTTTGCTCAAGTTTACAATCTCGGATCTCCTGTTGCTGCTGTGTACTTCAATTGCCAGCGGGAGAGTGGTTGTGGTGGAAGGAGAATGATCTAGCGTGAAAGTGATAGTATAATACTGATCTAATAGATATAGGCAAATAAATTGATAAGTACTTCAATTTAATACATATGTATGTGTGTGTTTTTTTGTTAAGAATTAGCTAAATCTTGATATAAAAGAATAATTAAATAAGTGGGAAGTTGTCTGCTGGGCTTTGTTAATTCCTCCTATGTATGCAATGTATGCTTCTTAAGGATCGATATATAAATATGTGTGACACATTATTCATATATTGATGCACGGTTATCAATTGTTAGCTACTTGTTGCTATATATTATTGCTCTATCATCTAAATGTAAGGAGAGATAGCACATAAATAATAATAAAGATGTATGTTAGATGTGTTGTGATTAGGAGTACAAAATTTTATTATTTATGTATTTATTTAATTAGCTTCTCACACTTACTATTTAAATAATATTTTGTATCAATAGTAACTTTTAACTAATTTAATTTCGTTATAATTAATCTGGTTTGATTAATTAAATTATTAATTTATTTGTCTGTTTAAATAAATATGGTCAGTTTTAATCCTATTTTGTGTATATAATTAAATTAATTGATTAACTACAAATTTTTAAATAAAATTTAAATTCGTCATAAATTAGTTCTTAATCTATCAGACTTGAAAATACCATAAATAACAAATAAAATTTAATTTCTTCATCAATTTTTTAATTGTGTACAAAGAAATTTTAGTATCAAATATGTAGTTAATCCAGAATGTTGTACGAGCAAATAAAGATTAAAATAAAAAGTCAATTGAATTAAAAAAACATAAATTGCAATAATGTAAAAATTAAAATAATTGGATAATGCTAAAAATATCAACATAAAGTTATTCTATTATTCTATTTAAAGAAAGTTTCTTCTACGATCAGGCGGCGCCAGTATTCACATACCGTCCATATAAAGTAAAAAGAGAAGAGAGAGAAAAAAAAGTAAGAGAATTGAAACAGAACATAAAAATTAAATTATTCTTATATAAGAGTAATTATATCTGTATCATCCAAATGTAAGGAGATAGCACAAAGTATATTAGATGTGTTATAATTAGTAGTACAAAATTTTATTATTTATGTACTTACTTAATTAGCTTCCCACATTTATTAATTAAATAGTAATTAAGTTTTAGCTAATTTAATCTTGTTTATAATTAATCTGGTTCGGTTAATCAAATTATTAATTTATTTATCTGTTTAAATAAGTGTTGAGAATTTTAATTTTGTCTTGTACATATAATAATTAATTGATTAACAATAAACTCTAGAATAAAATTTAAATTCGTGATAAATTAATTCTTAATTTGTCGGATTTAAAAATACCGTACACAACAAATAAAATTTAATTTCTTCATCAATTTTTTAATTGTGCACACAAAAATTTTGACATCAAGTATGCAGTTAATGAAGAGTGCAGTACTAACAAATAGATGTTAAAATAAAAAGTCAATTGAATTAAAAAATATAAATGGCAATAATATAAAATTAAAATAATTGAATAATGCTAAACACAAGATTATTCTATTATTCTATCTGAGGGAGGTTTTCTCTACCGTTAGGCGTTAGTATTTACACACCATTCATACAAAGCAAAAAAAAAAAAAAGAGAGAGAGGAAAAAGTAGCAGGATTGAAACAGAATATAGAAATTAAATTATTCCTATAAAAATAGTTATTCCTCTATCATCCAAACGAAAGAAGATAGCACAAAAATAGTAATAAAAATAGTTATTCCCAATCACTCTTTATAACCATGAAAACGAGTGAGATTAAAGGGTCCGAGCAAAACTTAGCATTATTACATTGAGTCCTTTTTTCACTATGAGAAATTTCCATGGATCCTTTCCATGCCATTTTCTGATGAGCAGGATCCTCTTTTTGAGGCAAGCTCAGAGCATACTTTTATGGCACTGGATTGAGGAAGAAGGAAATAACACTAGCTAAGCTTTCAGAGAGAGAACGAGAATTTTTAGAACATTTTGTAAGATAGAAAAAGTGGATATATTACAATGTTCATTCAAGTCTGATTACAAATGGGGATGAGTTCCTCATTTTATAGAGGTCTCTAGATAGAACTGATATCTTACAAAATCTAAACAAACCTATCTTACAATGCCAACTGGAGGATAAGGATAAGCCTTATCTTACGAAATCTAAACAAACCTATCTTACAATGCCAACTGGAGGATAAGGATAAGCCTTATCTTCTAACTTTTCTGAGACATGTGACGAAAGTCACTTTATTCTAGCACACTTAATAATTATACATAGTGGGGCCATTGCTTTAATAAAGGGACGGTTTGAAATAGTCTTCTGGAAGGGTCCCATCTCCATCTGAAAAGGATGAATCAGAAGCTGGATTGGTAGTCCCTAGGTAGAGAAACGGGTCTTCAGTGTTTCCTTCATTTGGATCTTGGGCATCTTGCAGGTATGGGTCATATGGGTCTGATTTTGGGCCTTCATCATCATCAGCTATTCCTGCATCAACTCTGGTTGGGCTTGGTGGTAAAGCATACACCCTTCCACCTAGATCTTCAGAATTCAGATCTTCTTCAGAATTTCTGTTTGGGACATGTGTAGACGTGCTGGGTTGGTCTCTTGGTGCATAAAAAGAGTACTGTCCAAATTGATTGATTATTCCTGAAGTTATGAATCTAGACTGAAACTCCTGGAGGGTTATTGGTGGGACCTCTGATTGAAACGGGAGTCCCTCAATTACATCTCTTTCTCCAAATAGTCCAGGCTGCCAAAGTTTACAAAGGTATTTAGCCAAGGCATTTAGGACTGTCTTTTCATCTGTAGGCCATATGGTGGAATACCCAACAATATCAACTTTGTTCATGGTATGTGCATTCACAGTATGTGCTTTACATTCTGTGAAATAATCTCTCTGAAGGGTGACAAAGCAACAGAATTTCCGCTTTGTCCTGGAGGGTTTATCCCATAATTGGTGTTGCTCAATCATGTTATATAACATTCCTCTCCATGCCCCAAGTGGCGCATACATAGCAAATAACCGGACTAGATGAGACTGGGCTTCAGTGCGGTTACACAGGATGTGATATACAGGGAAGAGTGGTATGATGATAGCACATGGATAAAGAGAAGACAGAGCCCAGATATACCACATCATTTCTTCTGGTATAGGTCCTTGGATAATTGGTATGGTGCAAAAAGGGGTATCCATGTCGAAGTACTTTGGATTTGGACAGATTTGGGTTATAATAAGGAGCTGGTGTAGCCAGTAAAACAAAGTTTGCCTGGCTAGACAGGCTATCTGAAATCCTGTCTGGGGTTTTGCTTTGAAGGGAAAAGGACCAATTTTTCTTCTGTATGGGTTATTGTGTAGTGGACAATCAGGGAATGGAATGTTGTATGAAGGATTGTGGGTACTCATGGTGCAAATGTAATGGATTGGCTTGGGAGGTGATTCTATTGGCTTGGGAGGTGGTTTTATTGGCTTGGGAGGTGGTTCTTTGGTTGGCCTGGAAAGGAAATCAGCAAGTGTGTTTTGGTGGCCTTTTATGTGTCTCACCTCAAATTTATAGCGGGAGAACCAATCTTTCCATCGCAAGAGTTGAGAGTCTGGCAAGATCTTTTTCTTGATCTCTAGCATTGATGGGAAAGAGGTGTTATCCATTTCCACAGTAAAATGATAAGAACTGAGGTGGAAATTGAATTTTTCTATCCCTCTTTTGACAGCAAGAATCTCTTTGTAAGTGGCATGGTAATGTTTTTCGGATTCTTTGAACTTCCCGCTAGCATGTGCACAATAGTGTCTAGTCCCATCAATTTCTTCAAGCAGCACAGCTCCCCAGAATTCATCACTAGCATCTGTCTGCAATATTCTTTTTCCTGTGCTGGGAATCTTTAAAGGAGGGGGGTCTTGTGCTATCTTCTTCAGGGTTTTGACAGCTGTGGTTTGTTCTGGTCCCCAAGGTGGGGGCTTCTTTTGCAAGAGTTTTGACAGCTGGCTGGTATGTTTAGTCACATCTGGGATAAAGTCTCTGATGTAGTTGATGATTCCCAAGAATTGTTGGACTTGTTTGACTGTCATGTTCTCATCAGGGAAGTTGATTAGCCCTTTGGCAATGTGTTCCCCTGGTTGAAAAAACCCATCTTCAAAAACCATTCCAAGAAATTCAATTCTTTTCTTGGCAATAGAGCTCTTTTTTGCTGATAGCATGATTCCCCGATCTTTGATGATTTGAGTGAATTGGGCCAGAAGTGCCTTGTGGGCTTCATTGTCTTTTGAGAACAGTAATATATCATCAATATAAATAAGTGTGGAGTGTAATATGGGCTCAAAGATTTTTGTCATGGCCTTTTGGAAAAGAGACGGGGCTACTTTGAGTCCAAATGGCATTACTGTCCATTGATATTGGGCTTCAGGGATACAGAATGCTGTCTTGTATCTATCTTCAGGGTGGAGCCCAATTTGCCAAAAACCCGCTTTTAGATCGAACTTGCTGAATATTTTTGCTCCGCTTAACCTTTGTGTAGTAACTGAGATCTTTGGTAAGGAAACTTGTCATCTTGTAAGAAGACATTAAGTGGCTTATAATCAATAACAAGCCTCTTCTTCCCCCTGTTCTGCTCAGCCCTTTTTTCAACATAGAATGCTTGACATGCCCAATTGGATTTGGTTGGTTCAATGAGTCCTTGGACAAGGAGAGCTGCACATTCAGCTCTTGCCAGTTTTAGATCTTCAGGGTTCATTCCTGAATGCGTGGCTTTTGTTGGATTGATGTCTTCATTCTTCTTGAAAGGGAGACGGACATAGAATTCTGGATTTTTCCACAAAGGTGCAGGGTGGTTGAATTGGTCATGACTGTCGCAACAAGCACTGATGAGTAGTTGTTGGATCTCCCTGTATTCCTCTGGAGCTTCTTGGATTTCAAGAATGCTTTGCATCCCTAAAAAAGGCAAAAACTGCCCTTTATAAGTTAAGCCGGTGGGTTTGATATGCATTCCATGGGTTCTGAAGAATGCATCAAATCCAAACAAAACATCTTTGTCTGGGAGGTAGCTTCCCAATACTCT
Organism: Arachis hypogaea; assembly: GCF_003086295.3. NCBI lineage: Eukaryota > Viridiplantae > Streptophyta > Magnoliopsida > Fabales > Fabaceae > Arachis > Arachis hypogaea. The sequence continues at coordinate 458,084 of NC_092043.1, read as the reverse complement.
GAGCCAAGTGATCTGGCCTGCAAATATCTCCAATCCAATGGGCTGTTTAGAGATAAGATTGATGGTGAAGATTTCACTGTTGGCTGCTGTGAATGTCTTCGAAATAGGTGCCCACATTTCCTTTGGCAAAACATGTGGCCTTAAGACAGTGGCGCAAGAACCAGTATCTAGCAATGCAACAGCCTTTGTGGGTTTGTCATAGATGGATGTCTTGACTTTTAGATCAAAATGGGGACGAGGAGTGGCATCAATTTGCTTCATTCCTAAGGATCCAAGATATCCAAGTTCTTCTTCTGGGAAATTTGATCCTTTAGGAATCTTTGTAGTAATGGAGGCCATGGGTGGTGCTAAGGAGGATATAGAAAAGATTGACCTTTTTGGTGGAAAGTCTTCTTCTGAATCAGAGTCTTGGAAAACATATTCAGTTTCCCCGTCTTTAACTTCTTGTTCTTCAAGTACTGATTCAAGGTCTTCTCCATCTTCAATGGAAGCTGCATCCATTAAGGATTGAAGCATCTTTATCTCCTTTTTTGTCTTGTGGGGACATGATTTAGCAAAATGTCCTTGCTTTCCACAGATGAAACATCTGTTTGATTTGGTCTGAGGTTTTCTTCTCTTGAAATAACGGTACTTTTGCTTCCTCCTTCCCCTTCTAAAAGTCCTTTGGTGGAATGCCTTGGTAGGCGATCGCCAATGGGTCTTTTTCTTGGTCTTACATTCACATGTGCTTGGCTCCTTGCATTTGATCTTCAAATAGGATTTGCTGCATGCTCCTTTGAGTTTGCTCGAGTTCTTGCTGAGCTGTTTGAACATTTGCTGCTGTTCGCACAATTTGTCAAGAGCGGCTAGAGCCAATTGGTATATTTCTCCAATGGTAGTGGTAGCCACTTCTTTGCGAAGATCCATCATCATTCGGTGTAGCTCTGGCTGGAGTTCATCTGGCAAGGATGCGATAAAGACTTGTTTAAGTGGCGGATTATTATTTCCTCCAAGAGGATAATATTTAGCAGCCATTTTCTTGTAGTGCTTCTCCAAGTCCTTTCTGTTAAGTGAGCAACATTTCATTTCAAAGTATTCTTGAGAATTCCTCTTCTGAATGATTGTGATGTCTCCCAAGAATTCTTGGTGTATTATTCCTAGGAACTGTGAAGAGGTACCATTGATGAGTTGGAGTCTTTCATACTCAGACAGGTTATTCACCCATTCTCGGAGGTTGCCAGTCATCCGATTTATGAAGTCTGCAAGGACTTGGCTGCTTGTAAGGTTTGGATTGGCCATGGTGGTTTCAATCCAAGCACTGAATTCATTTAACCTTTCTCTGTACCTTGCTGGTTGAATATCATCAAAGGTGAACCACTTGTTAGAAGTTTTAACCTCAAAGGATCCTGTCTGTGTACGGCTAGATGAAGCTGTTGGTTCATCTCTTTCAGAAGTTATTCCCTCCTCTTCTTCTTCTTCTACAGGATTAACCATGGCTATTGCTGAAAGATCTGCTTTGTAGTCTTCTTCAGACCAATCATCTGTCTCTTCACTGGTTTCAGTGGTCTCCTCTTCAGATTCTGTGCTATGTGCTTGGTTGTCTAAAGAGATCATATTAATTGATCGTCCTGGAGCAGGCGATCCTTCTTTGATGCCCTTATCTTTTGTAGGAACATTTTCTTCTCGGAAAAAATTTCCTGGCTTCCAAGGAGGATGAGGCTTGGGTTGATGAGAGGATTGAGACTGTGATGAATAACTTCGTCCTTGGGGAGAGATGGATTTTTTAGTGTTTGCTTGTCTGGCTAAATGATAAGTGGATTTGAAAATAGAGTCATAATCTGGAGTTTCTGGTGGTGAATATGTTGGGGGAAACAAAACAGGTGAATATGAAGGATATGGTTTAGGATACATGGATAAAGGGTCTATAGCCAGTGCTTGAGGTACAATTGCTTTACTTTTGTCCATCTCAATTTGGCGAAGTTGAGCTTTGACTTGCTCTAGCTCTCTATTTTTCTTGTGGAATTCTGGACCAAAGTACCTACTATCAATATAGGTCTTGAGTTCTTGGTCAAGTTGAAAAGCTTGCGTAGATAGCCGATCTTTGAGATCAGCAACCTGTTCTGCCATGGACCTTATTTGTGATGAAAGATCTTCAGTTTTTTCTACAAGAGTGCCAATGGTGTGATCAATTCGGAGCAAGACCTTATTTTGGCTGACTGCATTGTCTGTATGCCAGTTAAGTACTTCCTCTTGAGGGGTTGTTGCCTGATGCCTATGTGGAGTAATTCCTTGAGGAATCACATAAGGTCTTCTGGTGATTTTCTTTTCATCAGTCTGGGTCACTAAAGGTGGGAATTCCTCTTCATAGGGCCTGAGAGTGGCAATGCATGGGACATTATTGACTGATTGATAGAGATGATCCATAGAACCTTTTCTGGATAATCTTGTCTTTTTCAGCATTGGCTTCCTTTTGGTCATTGGGGCTGTGTCAGCGTCATCAGGAGGCTCAGGTCTTTTGAAGGAGCAAGGTGCTGGAAATGACTTCTTCTTCTTTTTCTTGTTCCTCCGTCTTCTCTCATATTCTTCCTCATCAGTGTCACTCCATTGGTCAACACAATCACAATCAGAATCGCACATAGAGGGATCAACATCCCATATAAAGTGACCATATATATGAGAAACATAAACAGGTTTTCCGTTCTCATAAAAATGTACTGGTGGATCATGTTGGTTGTGAGTTGTTTGCACCTGAACAGGAGAGATCATGTTAATTCTTCTGAAAGATGGTCCTCGCAGAGAGGTTTGCTTGGTTATTCCGGGTCTCTGAAAGACAGTGGTCACCGTCCCATCACTATTGTGAGTAATAGTTGGTGGTGTTGTGGTGTGAACATCAATCTGTTCTTTCGGAAAAGCTTTCTCATAATCAGTAATCCATTCCAGTGGAATAATAGAAGAGAGTTCATCAGTGGTGATCATTCTTGGAATGTTTACGATTGCTGGTCCTCTTGCATTATCTGTGAACATGAATAATGCTTCTCCTGTAGTGTTTGGGAGATTGAGATCAAGAGCATGATCTTGAACTCTATAGAGAACTTGATGATGCAGGGTGGCTTGTTCAGCATTTGAGTCTTGAATTACTCCAACCAGCTGTATCTGGATTTTTAGTCTTTGACATATCGTGGGATCTGAGAGTCTCATGGTAAAATTAGGGGCTATAGTAAGAATGACACTTCCATTTGAGAGTGTGGTTACTAACGCTCCTATTAATGCATGCTGGTATTCTTTGAAGGTGGTGTCTAAAAGAGCGACTTTGGCTGTTACAGGAAGGGATCTTCTCCCATGAAGAGTGAGAATTAGCCTAACTACTCCTAGATGTAAATGAGTGTAGCCCTGGTTCAGGTAACTTTGTATAAGTTCTGGAGGAATCTCCAAAGTTATGTACTGTTCAGCAGTAGTGGCTTTTAGACCACACTGTTGCAGGTGGGAAGACTGGATGACTTCTTTGGGAGGAGGAGAAGGGTTTCTGTGGATTAGATGGCGGATGGAGGTGAGAGTTGATTTCTTTTGCCTTTGGTAGAAAGAATATGGACTTATGAGAGGATATTCAGTGGCCGGGGTTCGGGAGTCTTCTGGAACATGAGTAAATTCTACTAGTTGGTCAATTTTGTTGCCAAGGGTTTTCTTTAAACTAGTGGGTAATCGGTCTATGCTTAAGGAGGTAGAGTGATGTATGGGTTGTGAAGAGCTTGATGAGTCTGTAGGATTCATATTTAGTGATTCTCTCCAGTACTTCAGGTGAACAATGAAACAATGCATTGTTTGCCTATCCCAATCACTCTTTATAACCATGAAAACGAGTGAGATTAAAGGGTCCGAGCAAAACTTAGCATTATTACATTGAGTCCTTTTTCCACTATGAGAAATTCCCATGGATCCTTTCCATGCCATTTTCTAATGAGCAGGATCCTCTTTTTGAGGCAAGCTCAGAGCATACTTTTATGGCACTGGATTGAGGAAGAAGGAAATAACACTAGCTAAGCTTTCAGAGAGAGAACGAGAATTTTTAGAACATTTTGTAAGATAGAAAAAGTGGATATATTACAATGTTCATTCAAGTCTGATTACAAATGGGGATGAGTTCTTCATTTTATAGAGGTCTCTAGATAGAACTGATATCTTACAAAATCTAAACAAACCTATCTTACAATGCCAACTGGAGGATAAGGATAAGCCTTATCTTACGAAATCTAAACAAACCTATCTTACAATGCCAACTGGAGGATAAGGATAAGCCTTATCTTCTAACTTTTCTGAGACATGTGACGAAAGTCACTTTATTCTAGCACACTTAATAATTATACATAGTGGGGCCATTGCTTTAATAAAGGGACGGTTTGAAATAGTCTTCTGGAAGGGTCCCATCTCCATCTGAAAAGGATGAATCAGAAGCTGGATTGGTAGTCCCTAGGTAGAGAAACAGGTCTTCAGTGTTTCCTTCATTTGGATCTTGGGCATCTTGCAGGTATGGGTCATATGGGTCTGATTTTGGGCCTTCATCATCATCAGCTATTCCTGCATCAACTCTGGTTGGGCTTGGTGGTAAAGCATACACCCTTCCACCTAGATCTTCAGAATTCAGATCTTCTTCAGAATTTCTGTTTGGGACATGTGTAGACGTGCTGGGTTGGTCTCTTGGTGCATAAAAAGAGTACTGTCCAAATTGATTGATTATTCCTGAAGTTATGAATCTAGACTGAAACTCCTGGAGGGTTATTGGTGGGACCTCTGATTGAAACGGGAGTCCCTCAATTACATCTCTTTCTCCAAATAGTCCAGGCTGCCAAAGTTTGCAAAGGTATTTAGCCAAGGCATTTAGGACTGTCTTTTCATCTGTAGGCCATATGGTGGAATACCCAACAATATCAACTTTGTTCATGGTATGTGCATTCACAGTATGTGCTTTACATTCTGTGAAATAATCTCTCTGAAGGGTGACAAAGCAACAGAATTTCCGCTTTGTCCTGGAGGGTTTATCCCATAATTGGTGTTGCTCAATCATGTTATATAACATTCCTCTCCATGCCCCAAGTGGCGCATACATAGCAAATAACCGGACTAGATGAGACTGGGCTTCAGTGCGGTTACACAGGATGTGATATACAGGGAAGAGTGGTATGATGATAGCACATGGATAAAGAGAAGACAGAGCCCAGATATACCACATCATTTCTTCTGGTATAGGTCCTTGGATAATTGGTATGGTGCAAAAAGGGGTATCCATGTCGAAGTACTTTGGATTTGGACAGATTTGGGTTATAATAAGGAGCTGGTGTAGCCAGTAAAACAAAGTTTGCCTGGCTAGACAGGCTATCTGAAATCCTGTCTGGGGTTTTGCTTTGAAGGGAAAAGGACCAATTTTTCTTCTGTATGGGTTATTGTGTAGTGGACAATCAGGGAATGGAATGTTGTATGAAGGATTGTGGGTACTCATGGTGCAAATGTAATGGATTGGCTTGGGAGGTGATTCTATTGGCTTGGGAGGTGGTTCTATTGGCTTGGGAGGTGGTTCTTTGGTTGGCCTGGAAAGGAAATCAGCAAGTGTGTTTTGGTGGCCTTTTATGTGTCTCACCTCAAATTTATAGCGGGAGAACCAATCTTTCCATCGCAAGAGTTGAGAGTCTGGCAAGATCTTTTTCTTGATCTCTAGCATTGATGGGAAAGAGGTGTTATCCATTTCCACAGTAAAATGATAAGAACTGAGGTGGAAATTGAATTTTTCTATCCCTCTTTTGACAGCAAGAATCTCTTTGTAAGTGGCATGGTAATGTTTTTCGGATTCTTTGAACTTCCCGCTAGCATGTGCACAATAGTGTCTAGTCCCATCAATTTCTTCAAGCAGCACAGCTCCCCAGAATTCATCACTAGCATCTGTCTGCAATATTCTTTTTCCTGTGCTGGGAATCTTTAAAGGAGGGGGGTCTTGTGCTATCTTCTTCAGGGTTTTGACAGCTGTGGTTTGTTCTGGTCCCCAAGGTGGGGGCTTCTTTTGCAAGAGTTTTGACAGCTGGCTGGTATGTTTAGTCACATCTGGGATAAAGTCTCTGATGTAGTTGATGATTCCCAAGAATTGTTGGACTTGTTTGACTGTCATGTTCTCATCAGGGAAGTTGATTAGCCCTTTGGCAATGTGTTCCCCTAGTTGAAAAAACCCATCTTCAAAAACCATTCCAAGAAATTCAATTCTTTTCTTGGCAATAGAGCTCTTTTTTGCTGATAGCATGATTCCCCGATCTTTGATGATTTGAGTGAATTGGGCCAGAAGTGCCTTGTGGGCTTCATTGTCTTTTGAGAACAGTAATATATCATCAATATAAATAAGTGTGGAGTGTAATATGGGCTCAAAGATTTTTGTCATGGCCTTTTGGAAAAGAGACGGGGCTACTTTGAGTCCAAATGGCATTACTGTCCATTGATATTGGGCTTCAGGGATACAGAATGCTGTCTTGTATCTATCTTCAGGGTGGAGCCCAATTTGCCAAAAACCCGCTTTTAGATCGAACTTGCTGAATATTTTTGCTCCGCTTAACCTTTGTGTAGTAACTGAGATCTTTGGTAAGGAAACTTGTCATCTTGTAAGAAGACATTAAGTGGCTTATAATCAATAACAAGCCTCTTCTTCCCCCTGTTCTGCTCAGCCCTTTTTTCAACATAGAATGCTTGACATGCCCAATTGGATTTGGTTGGTTCAATGAGTCCTTGGACAAGGAGAGCTGCACATTCAGCTCTTGCCAGTTTTAGATCTTCAGGGTTCATTCCTGAATGCGTGGCTTTTGTTGGATTGATGTCTTCATTCTTCTTGAAAGGGAGACGGACATAGAATTCTGGATTTTTCCACAAAGGTGCAGGGTGGTTGAATTGGTCATGACTGTCGCAACAAGCACTGATGAGTAGTTGTTGGATCTCCCTGTATTCCTCTGGAGCTTCTTGGATTTCAAGAATGCTTTGCATCCCTAAAAAAGGCAAAAACTGCCCTTTATAAGTTAAGCCGGTGGGTTTGATATGCATTCCATGGGTTCTGAAGAATGCATCAAATCCAAACAAAACATCTTTGTCTGGGAGGTAGCTTCCCAATACTCTGAGCCAAGTGATCTGGCCTGCAAATATCTCCAATCCAATGGGCTGTTTAGAGATAAGATTGATGGTGAAGATTTCACTGTTGGCTGCTGTGAATGTCTTCGAAATAGGTGCCCACATTTCCTTTGGCAAAACATGTGGCCTTAAGACAGTGGCGCAAGAACCAGTATCTAGCAATGCAACAGCCTTTGTGGGTTTGTCATAGATGGATGTCTTGACTTTTAGATCAAAATGGGGACGAGGAGTGGCATCAATTTGCTTCATTCCTAAGGATCCAAGATATCCAAGTTCTTCTTCTGGGAAATTTGATCCTTTAGGAATCTTTGTAGTAATGGAGGCCATGGGTGGTGCTAAGGAGGATATAGAAAAGATTGACCTTTTTGGTGGAAAGTCTTCTTCTGAATCAGAGTCTTGGAAAACATATTCAGTTTCCCCGTCTTTAACTTCTTGTTCTTCAAGTACTGATTCAAGGTCTTCTCCATCTTCAATGGAAGCTGCATCCATTAAGGATTGAAGCATCTTTATCTCCTTTTTTGTCTTGTGGGGACATGATTTAGCAAAATGTCCTTGCTTTCCACAGATGAAACATCTGTTTGATTTGGTCTGAGGTTTTCTTCTCTTGAAATAACGGTACTTTTGCTTCCTTCTTCCCCTTCTAAAAGTCCTTTGGTGGAATGCCTTGGTAGGCGATCGCCAATGGGTCTTTTTCTTGGTCTTACATTCACATGTGCTTGGCTCCTTGCATTTGATCTTCAAATAGGATTTGCTGCATGCTCCTTTGAGTTTGCTCGAGTTCTTGCTGAGCTGTTTGAACATTTGCTGCTGTTCGCACAATTTGTCAAGAGCGGCTAGAGCCAATTGGTATATTTCTCCAATGGTAGTGGTAGCCACTTCTTTGCGAAGAGCCATCATCATTCGGTGTAGCTCTGGCTGGAGTTCATCTGGCAAGGATGCGATAAAGACTTGTTTAAGTGGCGGATTATTATTTCCTCCAAGAGGATAATATTTAGCAGCCATTTTCTTGTAGTGCTTCTCCAAGTCCTTTCTGTTAAGTGAGCAACATTTCATTTCAAAGTATTCTTGAGAATTCCTCTTCTGAATGATTGTGATGTCTCCCAAGAATTCTTGGTGTATTATTCCTAGGAACTGTGAAGAGGTACCATTGATGAGTTGGAGTCTTTCATACTCAGACAGGTTATTCACCCATTCTCGGAGGTTGCCAGTCATCCGATTTATGAAGTCTGCAAGGACTTGGCTGCTTGTAAGGTTTGGATTGGCCATGGTGGTTTCAATCCAAGCACTGAAACCCTTCTCCTCCTCCCAAAGAAGTCATCCAGTCTTCCCACCTGCAACAGTGTGGTCTAAAAGCCACTACTGCTGAACAGTACATAACTTTGGAGATTCCTCCAGAACTTATACAAAGTTACCTGAACCAGGGCTACACTCATTTACATCTAGGAGTAGTTAGGCTAATTCTCACTCTTCATGGGAGAAGATCCCTTCCTGTAACAGCCAAAGTCGCTCTTTTAGACACCACCTTCAAAGAATACCAGCATGCATTAATAGGAGCGTTAGTAACCACACTCTCAAATGGAAGTGTCATTCTTACTATAGCCCCTAATTTTACCATGAGACTCTCAGATCCCACGATATGTCAAAGACTAAAAATCCAGATACAGCTGGTTGGAGTAATTCAAGACTCAAATGCTGAACAAGCCACCCTGCATCATCAAGTTCTCTATAGAGTTCAAGATCATGCTCTTGATCTCAATCTCCCAAACACTACAGGAGAAGCATTATTCATGTTCACAGATAATGCAAGAGGACCAGCAATCGTAAACATTCCAAGAATGATCACCACTGATGAACTCTCTTCTATTATTCCACTGGAATGGATTACTGATTATGAGAAAGCTTTTCCGAAAGAACAGATTGATGTTCACACCACAACACCACCAACTATTACTCACAATAGTGATGGGACGGTGACCACTGTCTTTCAGAGACCCGGAATAACCAAGCAAACCTCTCTGCGAGGACCATCTTTCAGAAGAATTAACATGATCTCTCCTGTTCAGGTGCAAACAACTCACAACCAACATGATCCACCAGTACATTTTTATGAGAACGGAAAACCTGTTTATGTTTCTCATATATATGGTCACTTTATATGGGATGTTGATCCCTCTATGTGCGATTCTGATTGTGATTGTGTTGACCAATGGAGTGACACTGATGAGGAAGAATATGAGAGAAGACGGAGGAACAAGAAAAAGAAGAAGAAGTCATTTCCAGCACCTTGCTCCTTCAAAAGACCTGAGCCTCCTGATGACGCTGACACAGCCCCAATGACCAAAAGGAAGCCAATGCTGAAAAAGACAAGATTATCCAGAAAAGGTTCTATGGATCATCTCTATCAATCAGTCAATAATGTCCCATGCATTGCCACTCTCAGGCCCTATGAAGAGGAATTCCCACCTTTAGTGACCCAGACTGATGAAAAGAAAATCACCAGAAGACCTTATGTGATTCCTCAAGGAATTACTCCACATAGGCATCAGGCAACAACCCCTCAAGAGGAAGTACTTAACTGGCATACAGACAATGCAGTCAGCCAAAATAAGGTCTTGCTCCGAATTGATCACACCATTGGCACTCTTGTAGAAAAAACTGAAGATCTTTCATCACAAATAAGGTCCATGGCAGAACAGGTTGCTGATCTCAAAGATCGGCTATCTACGCAAGCTTTTCAACTTGACCAAGAACTCAAGACCTATATTGATAGTAGGTACTTTGGTCCAGAATTCCACAAGAAAAATAGAGAGCTAGAGCAAGTCAAAGCTCAACTTCGCCAAATTGAGATGGACAAAAGTAAAGCAATTGTACCTCAAGCACTGGCTATAGACCCTTTATCCATGTATCCTAAACCATATCCTTCATATTCACCTGTTTTGTTTCCCCCAACATATTCACCACCAGAAACTCCAGATTATGACTCTATTTTCAAATCCACTTATCATTTAGCCAGACAAGCAAACACTAAAAAATCCATCTCTCCCCAAGGACGAAGTTATTCATCACAGTCTCAATCCTCTCATCAACCCAAGCCTCATCCTCCTTGGAAGCCAGGAAATTTTTTCCGAGAAGAAAATGTTCCTACAAAAGATAAGGGCATCAAAGAAGGATCGCCTGCTCCAGGACGATCAATTAATATGATCTCTTTAGACAACCAAGCACATAGCACAGAATCTGAAGAGGAGACCACTGAAACCAGTGAAGAGACAGATGATTGGTCTGAAGAAGACTACAAAGCAGATCTTTCAGCAATAGCCATGGTTAATCCTGTAGAAGAAGAAGAAGAGGAGGGAATAACTTCTGAAAGAGATGAACCAACAGCTTCATCTAGCCGTACACAGACAGGATCCTTTGAGGTTAAAACTTCTAACAAGTGGTTCACCTTTGATGATATTCAACCAGCAAGGTACAGAGAAAGGTTAAATGAATTCAGTGCTTGGATTGAAACCACCATGGCCAATCCAAACCTTACAAGCAGCCAAGTCCTTGCAGACTTCATAAATCGGATGACTGGCAACCTCCGAGAATGGGTGAATAACCTGTCTGAGTATGAAAGACTCCAACTCATCAATGGTACCTCTTCACAGTTCCTAGGAATAATACACCAAGAATTCTTGGGAGACATCACAATCATTCAGAAGAGGAATTCTCAAGAATACTTTGAAATGAAATGTTGCTCACTTAACAGAAAGGACTTGGAGAAGCACTACAAGAAAATGGCTGCTAAATATTATCCTCTTGGAGGAAATAATAATCCGCCACTTAAACAAGTCTTTATCGCATCCTTGCCAGATGAACTCCAGCCAGAGCTACACCGAATGATGATGGCTCTTCGCAAAGAAGTGGCTACCACTACCATTGGAGAAATATACCAATTGGCTCTAGCCGCTCTTGACAAATTGTGCGAACAGCAGCAAATGTTCAAACAGCTCAGCAAGAACTCGAGCAAACTCAAAGGAGCATGCAGCAAATCCTATTTGAAGATCAAATGCAAGGAGCCAAGCACATGTGAATGTAAGACCAAGAAAAAGACCCATTGGCGATCGCCTACCAAGGCATTCCACCAAAGGACTTTTAGAAGGGGAAGGAGGAAGCAAAAGTACCGTTATTTCAAGAGAAGAAAACCTCAGACCAAATCAAACAGATGTTTCATCTGTGGAAAGCAAGGACATTTTGCTAAATCATGTCCCCACAAGACAAAAAAGGAGATAAAGATGCTTCAATCCTTAATGGATGCAGCTTCCATTGAAGATGGAGAAGACCTTGAATCAGTACTTGAAGAACAAGAAGTTAAAGACGGGGAAACTGAATATGTTTTCCAAGACTCTGATTCAGAAGAAGACTTTCCACCAAAAAGGTCAATCTTTTCTATATCCTCCTTAGCACCACCCATGGCCTCCATTACTACAAAGATTCCTAAAGGATCAAATTTCCCAGAAGAAGAACTTGGATATCTTGGATCCTTAGGAATGAAGCAAATTGATGCCACTCCTCGTCCCCATTTTGATCTAAAAGTCAAGACATCCATCTATGACAAACCCACAAAGGCTGTTGCATTGCTAGATACTGGTTCTTGCGCCACTGTCTTAAGGCCACATGTTTTGCCAAAGGAAATGTGGGCACCTATTTCGAAGACATTCACAGCAGCCAACAGTGAAATCTTCACCATCAATCTTATCTCTAAACAGCCCATTGGATTGGAGATATTTGCAGGCCAGATCACTTGGCTCAGAGTATTGGGAAGCTACCTCCCAGACAAAGATGTTTTGTTTGGATTTGATGCATTCTTCAGAACCCATGGAATGCATATCAAACCCACCGGCTTAACTTATAAAGGGCAGTTTTTGCCTTTTTTAGGGATGCAAAGCATTCTTGAAATCCAAGAAGCTCCAGAGGAATACAGGGAGATCCAACAACTACTCATCAGTGCTTGTTGCGACAGTCATGACCAATTCAACCACCCTGCACCTTTGTGGAAAAATCCAGAATTCTATGTCCGTCTCCCTTTCAAGAAGAATGAAGACATCAATCCAACAAAAGCCACGCATTCAGGAATGAACCCTGAAGATCTAAAACTGGCAAGAGCTGAATGTGCAGCTCTCCTTGTCCAAGGACTCATTGAACCAACCAAATCCAATTGGGCATGTCAAGCATTCGATGTTGAAAAAAGGGCTGAGCAGAACAGGGGGAAGAAGAGGCTTGTTATTGATTATAAGCCACTTAATGTCTTCTTACAAGATGACAAGTTTCCCTTACCAAAGATCTCAGTTACTACACAAAGGTTAAGCGGAGCAAAAATATTCAGCAAGTTCGATCTAAAAGCGGGTTTTTGGCAAAATTGGGCTCCACCCTGAAGATAGATACAAGACAGCATTCTGTATCCCTGAAGCCCAATATCAATGGACAGTAATGCCATTTGGACTCAAAGTAGCCCCGTCTCTTTTCCAAAAGGCCATGACAAAAATCTTTGAGCCCATATTACACTCCACACTTATTTATATTGATGATATATTACTGTTCTCAAAAGACAATGAAGCCCACAAGGCACTTCTGGCCCAATTCACTCAAATCATCAAAGATCGGAGAATCATGCTATCAGCAAAAAAGAGCTCTATTGCCAAGAAAAGAATTGAATTTCTTGGAATGGTTTTTGAAGATGGGTTTTTTCAACCAGGGGAACACATTGCCAAAGGGCTAATCAACTTCCCTGATGAGAACATGACAGTCAAACAAGTCCAACAATTCTTGGGAATCATCAACTACATCAGAGACTTTATCCCAGATGTGACTAAACATACCAGCCAGCTGTCAAAACTCTTGCAAAAGAAGCCCCCACCTTGGGGACCAGAACAAACCACAGCTGTCAAAACCCTGAAGAAGATAGCACAAGACCCCCCTCCTTTAAAGATTCCCAGCACAGGAAAAAGAATATTGCAGACAGATGCTAGTGATGAATTCTGGGGAGCTGTGCTGCTTGAAGAAATTGATGGGACTAGACACTATTGTGCACATGCTAGCGGGAAGTTCAAAGAATCCGAAAAACATTACCATGCCACTTACAAAGAGATTCTTGCTGTCAAAAGAGGGATAGAAAAATTCAATTTCCACCTCAGTTCTTATCATTTTACTGTGGAAATGGATAACACCTCTTTCCCATCAATACTAGAGATCAAGAAAAAGATCTTTCCAGACTCTCAACTCTTGCGATGGAAAGATTGGTTCTCCCGCTATAAATTTGAGGTGAGACACATAAAAGGCCACCAAAACACACTTGCTGATTTCCTTTCCAGGCCAACCAAAGAACCACCTCCCAAGCCAATAGAACCACCTCCCAAGCCAATAGAATCACCTCCCAAGCCAATCCATTACATTTGCACCATGAGTACCCACAATCCTTCATACAACATTCCATTCCCTGATTGTCCACTACACAATAACCCATACAGAAGAAAAATTGGTCCTTTTCCCTTCAAAGCAAAACCCCAGACAGGATTTCAGATAGCCTGTCTAGCCAGGCAAACTTTGTTTTACTGGCTACACCAGCTCCTTATTATAACCCAAATCTGTCCAAATCCAAAGTACTTCGACATGGATACCCCTTTTTGCACCATACCAATTATCCAAGGACCTATACCAGAAGAAATGATGTGGTATATCTGGGCTCTGTCTTCTCTTTATCCATGTGCTATCATCATACCACTCTTCCCTGTATATCACATCCTGTGTAACCGCACTGAAGCCCAGTCTCATCTAGTCCGGTTATTTGCTATGTATGCGCCACTTGGGGCATGGAGAGGAATTTTATATAACATGATTGAGCAACACCAATTATGGGATAAACCCTCCAGGACAAAGCGGAAATTCTGTTGCTTTGTCACCCTTCAGAGAGATTATTTCACAGAATGTAAAGCACATACTGTGAATGCACATACCATGAACAAAGTTGATATTGTTGGGTATTTCACCATATGGCCTACAGATGAAAAGACAGTCCTAAATGCCTTGGCTAAATACCTTTGCAAACTTTGGCAGCCTGGACTATTTGGAGAAAGAGATGTAATTGAGGGACTCCCGTTTCAATCAGAGGTCCCACCAATAACCCTCCAGGAGTTTCAGTCCAGATTCATAACTTCAGGAATAATCAATCAATTTGGACAGTACTCTTTTTATGCACCAAGAGACCAACCCAGCACGTCTACACATGTCCCAAACAGAAATTCTGAAGAAGATCTGAATTCTGAAGATCTAGGTGGAAGGGTGTATGCTTTACCACCAAGCCCAACCAGAGTTGATGCAGGAATAGCTGATGATGATGAAGGCCCAAAATCAGACCCATATGACCCATACCTGCAAGATGCCCAAGATCCAAATGAAGGAAACACTGAAGACCCGTTTCTCTACCTAGGGACTACCAATCCAGCTTCTGATTCATCCTTTTCAGATGGAGATGGGACCCTTCCAGAAGACTATTTCAAACCGTCCCTTTATTAAAGCAATGGCCCCACTATGTATAATTATTAAGTGTGCTAGAATAAAGTGACTTTCGTCACATGTCTCAGAAAAGTTAGAAGATAAGGCTTATCCTTATCCTCCAGTTGGCATTGTAAGATAGGTTTGTTTAGATTTCGTAAGATAAGGCTTATCCTTATCCTCCAGTTGGCATTGTAAGATAGGTTTGTTTAGATTTTGTAAGATATCAGTTCTATCTAGAGACCTCTATAAAATGAGGAACTCATCCCCATTTGTAATCAGACTTGAATGAACATTGTAATATATCCACTTTTTCTATCTTACAAAATGTTCTAAAAATTCTCGTTTTCTCTCTGAAAGCTTAGCTAGTATTATTTCCTTCTTCCTCAATCCAGTGCCATAAAAGTATGCTCTGAGCTTGCCTCAAAAAGAGGATCCTGCTCATCAGAAAATGGCATGGAAAGGATCCATGGGAATTTCTCATAGTGGAAAAAGGACTCAATGTAATAATGCTAAGTTTTGCTCGGACCCTTTAATCTCACTCGTTTTCATGGTTATAAAGAGTGATTGGGATAGGCAAATAATGCATTGTTTCATTGTTCACCTGAAGTACTGGAGATTCACCCCTGTAGCTTCTCACACTTACTATTTACATAGTATTTTGTATTTAAATAGTAAATTCTACCTAGCTAATTTAATCTCGTTATAATTAATTTGGTTTGTTTTATCTATTTGAATAAGTGTCGAGAGTTTTAATTTTGTCTTGTATATATAATAATTAATTTATTAACAACAAATTCTAAAATAAAATTCAAATTCGTGATAAATTAGTTTTTAATTTGTCAAATTTAAAAATACGGTAAATAACAAATAAAATTTAATCTCTTCATTAATTTTTTAACTGTACACACAAAAGTTTTGGCATCAAATATGCAGTTAATTAAGAGTGCAGTACGTACAAATAAAGGTTAAAATAAAAAGTCAATTATTAAATTAAAAAACATAAATTGTAATAATATAAAATTAAAATAATTGGATAATGCTGAAAAAATATCAACACAAGATTATTTTATCATTCTAGTTAAAAGAGGCTTTTTTTACCGTCAGGCGCCAGTATTCATACACCATCCATATAAAGTAAAAAGAAAAAAATAGAGAGAAAAAAAAGTAAGAAGATTGAAACAGAACATAAGAAATTAAATTATTCCTATAAGGTAGTTATTTCTCTATCATCCAAATATAAGAAGATAGCACAAAAATAATAATAAAGATGTATATTAGATGTGTTGTAATTAGGAGTACAGAATTTTATTATTTATGTATTTACTTAATTAACTTTCCACACTTACTATTTAAATAGTGTTTTGTATTTAAATAGTAAGTTCTAGCTAATTTAATCTTGTTATAATTAGTTGGATTGATCGAATTATTAGTTTATTTGTCATAATCAAATAATGCTAAAAATATCAACACAAGGTTATTTTATCATTCTATCTAGTATTTACACACCATCTGTATAAAGTGAAAAGAAAAAAAAAATAGAAAGAGAGAAGCGAAAGTAGAAATTAAAAGAGAACATAGAAATTAAATTATAGAAATTAAATTATTTCTATAAAAGTAATTATTCCTCTATCATCTAAATATAAGGAGATAACACATAAATAATAATAAAGATGTATGTTAGATGTGTTATAACTAGGAGTACAGAATTTTATTATTTATGTACTTAATTAGCTTCCCACACTTACTATTTAAAGAGTGTTTTGTATATAAATAGTAAGTTCTAGCTAATTTAATCTCTTTATAATTAATCTGATTGGGTTGATCGAATTATTAGTTTATATATCTGTTTAAATAAGTGTTGAAAATTTCAATCTCATGCATGTAACAATTAATTGATTAACGACAAACTCTTAAATAAAACTCAAATCCGTCATAAATTAGTTTTTAATTTATCGAACTTGAAAATACCGTAAGCAACAAATAAAATTTAATCTCTTCATCAATTTTTAATTGTGCACACAGAAGTTTTGGCATCAAATATGTGGTTAATCGAGAGTGCAGTACGAGAAAATAAAGGTTAAAATAAAAAGACAATTGAATTAAAAAACATAAATTGCAATATAAAAATTAAAATAATCGAATAATGCTAAAGAATATCATTACAAGGTTATTCTATCATTCTACTTAACGGATGCTTTCTACTGTCAGGCGCCATTGTTTACACACCATCCATACAAAGCGAAAAGAAAAAAACAGGGAGAGAAATATGAGAAAATAGGAGGGGTTAAAAGAGAACATAAAAATTAAATTAATTCTATGGTGCACGAAACTTATTCCGCACGTTTCGCACAGATAGACCGACAAGTATACCGAATCGTCTAAGTAATATACCTCAGGTGAATAAGGGTCGATCCCACGAGGATTGTTGGTTTAAGCAAGTTATGGTTACCTTAAAGATCTTAGTTAGATGGATAGAAATTATAGTTGTCATGAGAAACGCATAAAACAGATAAATAAATAAAACGTTATTAGATAGGTGTGAAATCAATGGTATGAGAACGGTTGAGGTTTCGGAGATGCTTTGTCTTTCCAGATTATAAGATAGGTTGAAGCATGCATGTATGTTAAAAAGTTTGTAATCCTAATAAAAAGATTGATGATTGATGAGTTTGATTATGAATTTGAATTGTTGAAATGTTTGGTGAATTATGGAGGGTGATTGTGTTGAGTAATGAGGTTGATGGGAATGTGTGGTGTGTTTGATGAATTATGATTATGTTGAATGATGATTGTGTTGGTGTTTGATGATAATAATGTATTATGATGAATATATATTGTTGATGTGTGTTATGGTGAGAGTGTGGTTATAATGATGAATTGTTGAAGGTTGGTTGAGAATTGATGTAGAATTGATTAGAAAAATGGATGGATTATATGTTGAATTGATTGAATGGGTAGAGTAGTTATGATATAAAGTGGACATGTGTATGGTGGAGAATTGATATAGTTTTGGTAAGATTTTGGAAGCTTTGGAATGGAAAGTTTTTAAAGCTTTGAGGTTTGGCACTTTTATGAAAACTTGATTTTTAATGAACTTTGACGATCCATAACTTAAGTCTCAAATTTTGAATTTAAATGAAACCTATTTCAAATTAACGATAAATTCAAGAGCTTTAAAACGGTATAAAGTTTGTGAAAATCTGAATTTTTTTTAGAGGAAGTTATGGACGTCGAAAATTAGGTGCAAAAATATGTTTTCTACAAACTTACATTTTTCTGGAAACTAGCTTGGATGCATACGTGACGAACGCACGCGACGCGGGTGTTGCCGTTTGTCCAGCACTCTCGCATACACGGCGCATAGTTGCATACGCGGCATGGTCCGATTTTATCGGCATGCGTATGCACGAGGATGTGTGCGTACGCACACACTGAGAAGTTTGCAAGCGTGCGTACGCACACTCCCCTGTTTTGTACCAAAACTCTGTTTTTCACGATTTGACCTTTCTGGTAAGCTTGTAAACCTCTAAAACTATCGGTTTTGATGAAAATTTACTATTTTTGAACTATTGAGCAATCCTCTAATTTTCCAAACCTCTGAAAACTATTATTAAAATCTATTAGTAATGTTTTGAGTCACGAAGTAAGTGGTAGCGAGTGGAAGAAGATAGAAATGAGCATATTTATATAGTGTAACAAAAAACATCTTTATAATTAACGAGTCAAAATTTATTTAACGAATAAAAAATATCTTTATAAAGAATAAAATAACATATTTTATAATTAAGGTTTTTAAAAACATCTGAATAACAAAATTTGAAAAAAAAAATAAAGTCAAACAACATCACAATATTATACAGTGTAACAAAGTTAAAAAAATTATTGAAACATCACTTAAATATTTGATAGTTACTTATCTCTTTTTTATGATCACTATAATGGAAGTAATTCTTTGTATTTATAATCAACAAAGTACTATTTTTTTTAGTTGTTACAAAATTAATTATTTTCTTATTTTTATTATGAATGTAACCAAATATATGTAAATTTAATACAAGTACATAAATTAAACAAAATGTTCGAGCATCCCACAATTGTGCTCGAAATTTTCAAAAGGATGCAACAATAATTCAAACTCTGCTACCAATCCCAAGGACATGTCATTACTGTAGCGCACGTCTATTTCACCATGAGACGTTCGAGATGTGCTGTAATAGGGGAAAAGTCTCTCTTCTCTGAGTAAATGCTCCTAAAAAATTGCTTGAAATCTTCCTGGACCCCTCTGCAGAAGGAAACCATTTTAGACATATTCGTGGATACAATCATGTATTTTCCTTCACTTCGTGTGGTGTGCACATAGACAAACAACTGGCTATAACAGGTCATGGTATATATACATTTCGTGCTCAAGGATCAATATATCACAGTATAGGGGGGTTTTATCCGGATCAGGGCATGCGACCATGTTTTTTGCAACTGTACATATATGATACTGATCACGAGTTGCAGAATAGGATGCTGGAGAACACACAACTACATGAAACATTGATTTTCAAGTTACAAAAATTGCTACACCGGTATAATCCTTTTCTCCATATGTTTCGCCAGCTTGCACAGCGGTCAGATGTACATGAGTGTAGTTTGGTCATTAGAGAGTGACCTGCTAATCAGCCACAATATAGTCTTTCAACTGCGTCGCAGGTAGCAGCTATAATTGTTGGTGATGACGTTGAAACAATAATTCATGGGCGAGATATTAAGGTGAAAACTCATGCTGGTAGCCTACGAATGATTCAGGAATTCGTTGGCTATTACGATCCACTACAACATCCTCTTCTTTTTTCATTTGGAACTCATGGATGGGATATCAATAGCTGAAGTCAAAGAGGTGGCAAAGTATCATGCTGAACATATAATAGCTATATGCTCCAGGTACAAATCCCCATTTCCTACGCAGTATAGATTTTAATAAAATTCTGCCAAAAAATTGTTCAATGTATCTAATCTTTTTTGCAAATTCTTAAAAATTTGTAGATCCGTCCCAATGATCATTCCACCGTATTGCAAGCAGGGTCACTACTACAACAATATGTTGTTGATAACTATGTGAAAATTGAAGGGGCTGAGTTATACCAAGGCTTACAATATGCCTTGCACACAGGAGAAACGAATGCAGGTAATATTGTTGTATCTAATTGCTACTTCGTAAATCATTAAGAATTACTCAAAATAATTATTAAAACTAATAATATTTCTCTCTATATTTTTCTCCAGAAAACGTTGGAAGAAAAAGAACAAAATTACCATCGTCGTTCATTGGTAGCCGTCGCGACATGACCCAACGATATGAAGATGGAATGGAAATTGTTCTTAAAAAGGGCAAACCAGATATTTTTCTCACAATGACATGCAATCCATCTTGGACTGAAATAACTTCAAAACTCAACCATGTTCAAACTCCACAATATCGTCCAGATCTAACAACAAGAATTTTTCGAGCCAAATTTAAACAGCTGAAAGAGGATGTAATTACTAAGGGTGTCTTGGGAAAGGTGAAGAGCTATATTTATGTCACTAAGTTTCAAAAAAGAGGGTTGCCACATGTACATATGTTGCTAATCTTAGAAAATAATGACAAGTTAATTGATCCGGAGCATTATGATAGTTTGGTACGTGCAGAGATACCATCTAAAGAAGTAGAACCACACCTACATGATGCAGTGCTAAAACATATGATTCATGGTCCTTGCAGAACACTTGATCAATCTTCACCTTGCATGAAAAAAGGCCAATGTAAATGCAACTACCCAAAAGAGTTCGCAGCAGAAACACGAAGAGGTGACGACTCATATCCGCAATATAAGCGACGATTCGACACACCAGTACCAATTAACCAAAATGTCACAGTTGACAATAGATGGGTAGTTTCGTACAACCCTTGGCTACTACTAAAGTATGACTGCCATATTAATGTTGAGATATGTAGTAGCATCAAGAGTATAAAGTAACTCTATAAGTATTGCTACAAGGGTTCAGACCGGGTTGCAATGGAAGTTCACAACGGGTCTAATGTTGACGAGGTCCAACAGTTTGTTGATGCAAGATGGATTGCTGCTCCAGAGGCATGTTGGAGAATATTTAAATTTAACCTTTACCGAATGTATCCATCAGTGAAAAGGTTACAAATTCATTTGCCAAATCAACATCAAGTGAGCTTCTATGATCACCAAACCATTCCTGAAATACTTAATGATGATTATTTCTCTAGAACAATGCTCACTGAGTTCTTTGCCCTAAATTGTGAGGAGGACCAACAATCTAGGCATCTTCTGTACAGAAAAATTCCAGAGTATTACACTTGGCACAATAAGGAAAAGGAATGGCGTCGACGCAAGACACAGAGGAGATCCATCGGTCGAATTTATACTGTATCACCTTCAGAAGGAGAAAAATTCTATTTGCATATTCTGTTATCTAATGTCAGAGGACCAATCAGTTGGGACGACTTGCTAACAGTTAATGGGGTCCAATATTCGTCCTTCAAGCAATATGCTCAACACCGAGGATTGTTAGAGAGTGACAGTAGCGTCCGTGCGTGTTTGGTTGAGGCTTTTGTTTTACGATTGTCATGTGCTTTACGAAGATTGTTTGCAACCATCGTAATATTTTGTGAGTCTACAGATGTAAGAACCTTATGGGATGAATTTTTTTCATATATGGTGGATGATTATCCGTCAACCAGCACTACAACAGCCTTAGTGTTCACAAATCGGCTACTCAGGGATATAAATGATATACTCCTTCAGCATGAAAAACAGATTACACAATACGATTTTCCAGCTCTAACTCATGAAAATGACAATGAAAACTCGATACCCAGAGTTATCCAAGAAGAACTGTCGATTGAAGTACCTCGGGAAGACCTGTGTTCCATAGAAAGATTGAACAATGACCAATCTAAAGCTTTCAAGTGCATTATGAATACAATTGATCGAAGAGAAAGTGGAGTCTTCTTTGTTGATGGGCCAGGAGGAGCAGGAAAAACATTTATTTACAGAGTTATAATTGCAAAATTGAGAAATAAGGGTCATATTGTCTTGGTAACTACATCATCAAGAATAGCTGCAACATTATTGCCTAGGGGTCGAACAGCTTATTTTAGGTTTAAGATCCCAGTTAATACAGAATCATCATCCATTTGCAACATAAGCAAACAATCAGATCTTGCAAAGCTGATTAGACAAACAATGGTAATCATCTGGGATGAAGCACCAATGACAAATAAAAAATCAGTGCAATCATTAGATCACACTCTGAGAGAGATATTAGCAAACGATATGCCATTTGGAGGAAAAGTGATGGTAATGGGAGGAGATTTTTGCCAAGTACTGCCTGTCGTACCGAAAGGTAGTAAGTCACAAATGATTTCAGCTTCTATAGTTAAGTCTCATTTATGGGCTTCTACTAAAATTCTCCATTTGCGACAAAATATGCGATCTTCTAATGATCATGTTTTTGCTGAGTATCTTATACGCATTGGTGATGGAATTGAGCCCATCATCATATATGAAGACTTTGTATGGATACAAGCAAATATAGCAATTTCGTGGGAGGGTGAAACATTGTTACACAAGTTAATAGAAGAAATATTTCCAAACTTACAATCTCATGGGTGGGACGCTTCTTACATGGTAGAAAGGGCAATATTGACGCCAAAAAATCATGATGTACAATAGCTTAATGATATAATTATTAACCAGTTTCCAGGAGAAGAACAAAATTTAGTCTCCTTTGATGAGGTAGAAGGAGATGCTAATAATTTATATCAACAAGAATACCTTAACTCGGTTTCTATAGGCGGGTTGCCACCTCATATGTTGAAGGTGAAAAAAGGGGCACCTTTGATGTTATTGAGAAACATAGATCCTAAGGCCGGCTTATGCAATGGTACAATGTTACTATGTCGTGGAACTTTTCAAAACATGTTGGATGTAAAAAGTTTAACCAACCATCACTGTGGAAGAAGAGCTTTCTTGCCTCGGATAAAACACAAAATCACAGAGAATTCAGGACTGCCTTTTATACTTATTCGAAAGCAATTTCCTGTAAGGTTGAGTTTTGTAATAACAATAAATAAATCAGAAGGACAGACCATTTCTAAAGTAGGGATCTATCTCCCTAAACATGTGTTTAGCCATGGCCAATTATATGTTGCTTTGTCTCGAAGTATTTCTCAGTTAACAACAAAAATTTTGCTCAAAGAAGAAAAAATAGATGGAACAAGTGGAGAATTTACAAGAAGTGTAGTTTTCAAAGAAATATTGTTACCTTCACCACACGTCATTTATGTTCTTAGTAAGTGTGTAGTTACTTCTTGGTATAATTCAGTCTACATATAATTTTAATCTTTAAATCTTTTTCATTGATATAAATATTTTTGTATACAAACTTCAATTTATTGATGACTAACGACTTATATTTTTTTAATAGAAAATTTGATTTCAAAGGAGATCATCAATATGTGTCAGGAGATAAAGACAAAGAACTTGAACATCTGTTTTACGCAACAGGTACGTACTAATTATCATTAACTGAGACATACTAAATATACTAGAAATATATTAACAAATATCAATTACAGGAAGAAGGATTCCAAAGTCTCTGGAGTGCGTGGAAAGATGAGCAAGCAATTGCATCAATCAAACCAATAGATAATAAAGTAATTTTTTTAAATTAATTACTGTCAGAATTGCATTAAATATACATACTTCTATTTCTATGGTAGTAATCATAATCATATGTTATCTAATAGGTTCATTCCCTTCAAATTTATTCTAATAGTTGGGGAGGAACGGTTAAAACAGACAATACCCAATTCTGGAAGATGATAAGAAAAGGAAATACTGCTCCAACAACATACAAGGTAATGCAATCATCGTAATCAGAATGTTATTGATATGCCTATTATCTATCCCTTCTATGTTTTTCTTTTTCTATTAAATAAAAGGAAAAAGTATATGCCTAAAGTATTAAAAGGTTACTCTGAGATTGTAACGAAGATTATGTTTTCCATGATGAATAAAGTTACAAAAAATAATTTTAAATCAATGATAACAAATTAAATATTTTTCTTTTTTCCAGCAACAAACTCACAGGAGCGAAACCAACTGATGTTAGTAAAGAACAACATTGCAGGTACCTATCATTAGATTAAGAAACCATACAAAATAGAGGTAATATCAGATAATTACAGATTTGAATTCTCTACAGAGGATTTAATGGCTTCTTTTGTTGTGCATGTGTAGGAAATCCAATCTCAAACAAAAAATTTCAATTTTACAGGTTTTATTTTTTTATTGTTAAGTTATCGTTCAAATATAATGAAATTTATATTGGCATATGGTATATTTGATTTCTAAATTTTGTAGTTCTTCAAGGCTCAAGAATTTATTGATAAGGAGATGTATGAGGAATTGCTAAAGATTTTTACTCGGTACAAATTCAGAAATTACTATAAGTTTATCTTAACGTTTTTACTTATAGTTTGATCTATAATTCCCAAAAAAAAGACTAATTATTTTTCTTCTTTACACTTTTTGCAGGAACATGAAAGATTCTTCAAATACAGATCTATACTTTGGCTTACTACTTAAAAAAAGGTCCCTAAACAAAAAAAATATGACTTTTGAATATAGCTCATCATTTGTAAATAATCGTATTTTTATATTTAATTTATTTTTATGACTTTGAGTTAGATAGAAGAAGATAATATATTATAATAATTACTATTTTATGGATTATGTTATTTGTAGATAAGTGAGGTATGTGTTCATTATAATTAAATCATTTTCATATAGTTATTGTTTATAGATAGGTAATATATGATTATTTTAATTTAAACATTTCTATATTATCATAAGTTATTCTATATTATTATTTTTAAGTTATCCAAATTTAAAATTTCAAAAATTATTAAAATAATCAACTCTAAATCCCATAGAAAAAGCGGCTGAACAGGCACTGCAGTGCCTGTTAAGCCGCTAGTATCCTATAAAATCAAATAACTCTCCGCAAATCTCTCTAAACAAGGTCACTAAAACACCGTTACTGAAAATACTTATAACCGTCCCAAACACAACTTTATAAATACAAGTGGCTTCACAGGTACGTTATTCATTCTGAATAACTTTATATTCATCTTCTACTCTTACTAACTTGAGCGTTGGAAAGCCTTTGCAGGTGCCCACCAGCGCCGTTTTTGGAAGAGCCGATGTATATCTCACTTAATTCAAGGAGAGACGAGTTCAGACATTGAGCAGGACGAACTATACCGTGGAGTCGGCCACTCACGCGAGAATATTTGGCGCCCATCATGGGGCCAAAATTAAATAACCCCATGACAACCTTTTGTTATTATTTTGCAGGTCCATGGCTGATGATGTTGTTCCCACCTACTCATGATGAACTAATGGCAATGAACATCACCTTCTAGGTGGAGGTAAAGAAAATGGCCGATCTTCTGATAGGACAACGAAAACAAAAACGAGGGAAACAAGAAAGGGGCTGAGTAAACTAATTTCTGCTCCATTGAAGGTTCATAAAGCTAGAATTATATTTGAATTTTTTAACTAAATTTAACAATCTTTTACCATATTTATTGGACAAATTTTCAAAAACTTATCATTTATTCTATTCTTTTAGTGATAAAGATTTTTTTTATGCTTATTTTAAATTCAAGTATAAATGAGTATTTGCTTTATTCTTTATTTTACATTGCTCTACTCTATTCACAATATTTATTCTTACGCTGATTTTTTTTCTTCTTCTTATGTTGACGATAATAAAAATTTTAAGAAATTTATGATAATAACGATAATTTTTCATTGATTTTTAGCAAAACAGTATAATATATAACTACTTTTTATTCCTATTGACACGTTAATAAGCTACGTTTTTTTCTTATTCTTTCTCAATTGTTTTCATGTATTATTGAAAACTTTTCTATTTGTTGTTTATATTGTTATTATTAGTAATTACTGCATGTTCATGTTTTTTCATTTTCTTCCATTATTCGTAACGACGGAGCTTAGTTTTAACTTTAACCAATAAATTCAAAATATGCATTTATAATGTCAGCATTTGTGAATTATGCAAAAAGTTTTATAAGCGAAAGGACTTACTCTTTCACCTTTTTACGAGTTTCTTAGTTTATTTCTTTGAACTATTTAATGAAACTTCTTCTTAATATATTGATGATTGGAACATGACATGTTCTATGTGTCTTCAATTTTTCAGCTTCAACTTGTGAGAATGGACCTCAATCATAGTTTGTGAGCAAATTTTACCTCCTCCTCCACCAACTCAAACCGATTTATAACTTACGAACCTTAACCTATAAGTCTAGGTTGACATTTCTACTTCGGTAATCATGTGTATGCATAATCTAATTTGCTCATATAAATCTTTTATGTCAAATTTTAATACATCATAATTTTTTATGAAGTATCTAGTATATTCGAATTGCTTCACATTATGTATGTATCTTATCATTTCATATATCAAAATCAATAAATCCATCCGAAAACAAAATTGACTATGAATCAATTCGAAAAAATGACTTTTTACCAATCAAACAACAAACTCAATTGGCAATTATCTCAATTAGCAAGATATATGGTGATTGGCTCTTTCTTTTTATTTTTCTATTTTACAATAGTTTATGCATGTTTACTTTCAACCCATTTTATTTGTTACAAATCTTTATTATTCACTCAATATTCAATAATTAATTGCTTTGGACAAAAAATTCGTGAATAAGTTGTGGGTTGAAAAAAATTCTCAAGACAATTAATCATTACATTTTCGGATCACACAATTGATTTGGTCAACGAATACATATATTCAAACTTCTCAGTTCGTGTCAATCAAATACTATATGTCATCCATAAAAAATTATTCTCAAACAGAAAAGTATCCCTACACACAGTTATATTGATCGAACATCTCTTATCATTCAATTGTTTTTGAATAAATGTCGACTAACTGACTAAGTTTGGGGGCTACCACTCATTGCATAGCCAATTTATAGATAGACATAACTATCTCACTTTCTAATATTTTTTATTCATCTTTATTTATTTGTTAATCTATTTCATTTGTTCGATCATTCACAATTTTTTTATATAACTTTTTCACTACCAATTTTTTCCATTTTTTCAATCTAACAAGTTGAGCTTGGGGGCTGCTATAATCACAATTTCGATTTATAGGTCGGAAGCTCAACCTGTTTAATTGAAAACTTTCACAGGTCAAAGCTTGGGGGCTATGATCCGTTCGTTGGCTAGAACTCGGCTCAAGTAAGCCAATAAATAAGAATCTGGTTAAAACTAAATACACACGCACTATATCAGGAGTACGTGAAGAATACGTATTTTGCTCACTTATCCTATAAAATCAAATAATTACGTGACATTGGAAATAAAACACAGTTATTGGAAGTACTTATAACCGTTCTAAACACAATTTATACAAGTGACTCACTGGGTCACAGGTACGTTATTCATTTTGAATAACTTTATATTCATCTTCTACTCTTACTCACTTGAACATTTGAGTGCCTTTGCAGGTATCCACCGCCGCCGTTCTTAGAAGAGCCGACATATATCTCACCCAATCCAAAGAGAGACGAGTTAACATTGAGCACGTTGAACTATGCCTTGAAGTTGGCCACTCACACAAGAACAAAAGTCATGTCATGACTGGTCTATGAAATGAAAAAAAGCTACGATATGGAGCTATTTCATTGAAGGCGCATGCGAATTAGGCACCTCGAGTCTGACACCTATGAAATGGAGAATTCTAACCCACACATACTACATGCAAAATGGTACATTTTGCGTATACACATGCAACATTGGGTCACCCTTGCTATCTGTATAAACATTGGGGAATGCTCGACTGATGTGTATCACATTTGCTCCCATTATTTCTTCTTTAGTCTCTGCTTTTTCATACCAACATCCTACTCTATATTCTTCCTCATTTCATACCCACATAACATATTCATAACAGATCTGAGTAAGTGTGTTATTGTAACACCCTAAGTTAAATCCTATCCATGAAGGTCTTTAAATAAGGTGCCACACTTGATAGAGATAGAAAATGAACTTAATCGTTATGCAAGGGAGGAGGAAGTGCGCATGAAGGGGAAAACGAGTAGCACTAAAACAATGGAAGTGAATATAATAAATATAAAATAATAACTTATCCATGAGTATGGTTCAAAACAAAATGCTTAGAGGTAATTATAACAAGAAACTAATACGTCCTAACTAATTTCGTCGAAGAGGCTCCCATACTTGTGTCCCATCCTATCCTTGATCGAGACCCTTCAGTTATTCACGAATCGGGGTACCAGTGATCTTCCTCCAACACCTTTATGCGCAGTGAAGATCTGGTTCCGTTATGTGGGATGAACTAAGACTCGACGGGGTGCCGAGGTGGGTGAATAGGGTATGTATTCCACCTTTAGACTTTCGCAAGGATTCGACTCCTCCTCTGGATCCTCCTCCATGGTGTCTTCCTCCTGGTCAGGGTTGTCGGATTCTTCTTCCTCTGTCTCGGAATCTGATCGAGATGCACCATTTCAGATTACTGTTTCTTGAATGCTGAAGCGTTTTTATCTAGGAAGGTTACGACGGGCAGCTGAGATTCTTTCTCCACGAACTCTCGACCTATGTAGACAGTTTGGAGCATGGTAGTAGTGGTCGTAACTACCCACGTGTGCTTCGAGGGGTCATACTCAGAAGTTACCTTCGGGGGCACTGCGTCGTCTCTATTCGCCGTGCCATGTTCCTCTAGAGACAGTATGGAAAAAGAAAAGGGATGAGAACCTAAGGTTTCAGTAGGAGTGCTATGCAACACCTCCATGCCTATCTCCACCCCACGTGCGGGATTTTAAAAAAGTCGTACGATATGGCATGTAATATGATTCTTTCTTGTAAAGCACATAGGTAAAAAGGAAAGCACATAGGAAAATAGAAGAATAGTAACATATGAAACGTCGACATGTTCATAAATAAATCTTTAGAAAAAACATCATCATGATCAAACTTTGCCTTATACTTTCTCTTTTTCTTAACTTATAACTTTTATGAAAGGTATTGAGCTCAAACCGGTATAAATGAGAGTCCTCTCCCCTTACCGAAGGTTTTTATCTCGAATGTCTTGGCGATCACCTTCCCTTATCGAAGGATCATCTCGATCGATCACCCTCCCTTACCGAGGGATCATTTCGATATCTTGTCTTTGGGGATCACCTTTTCTTACCGAAGGATCATTCCCTCAGTTCAATTTACAATCAAGGTTATTTAGACATACACAAGAAAAGAGTTATATCAACAAAGATATCTTATTATATAAAATTGATGGGAGTCCCCTTCCCTTATCGAAAGTTCCCAAAAGTTTGCCGATCACCTTCCCTTATCGAAGGATTATCTCGATTATCTTGTCTTTGGGGTCATCTTCCCTTACCAAAGGATCATTCCCTCGGTTTAATTTACAATTAGGGTTGTTTAGGCATACACAAGAAGAGATTCATGCGAGAATAGATCATGCAAGAGGTGGGACATATACCATAATAAAATGAGCATGTTGAATAATGATATTATAAGAAAGTAGGAACTCTCGGCCCTAGAGGGATATTAATAATATAGTATATAAAATATCACATAAGTGTTCATTTATTAAAAAATAGGATACTTTAAATAGTTGAATAGTTATAAGGGGGCATGTACTCTTAACTCAAAGAAATATTATTAATCCAATGGTTTAAAAGTTAATATAATTCCATGTAATAAATTAATGAATATTAATTAGTTGAATAAAATAATTATAAAATACAATCTTAAGTGCACATAGTAAGAATGAGGTATGTTAAATATTTGAATAAAATATTATAAGAAAGCATATAACTTTTACTTTAAATTTTAAGGAGTAATAATAACATAATGATATAAGAGGTCATTTAGTTGCACATAATAGAATAGGATACACTAAACAAGACATAGAAAAACATATACTCTTAACATTAAAGGGATAATAATAATATAATGGAATAAAATGTCATGTAAATGCACATAGAAAAAATTAGGGTGATTAAATAAAACATTATAAAGGGGGTATGTACTCTTAACGTTAAAGGAATAATAGTATGATGGTATAAAAGATCATGTCAATGCACATAAAAAATATGGGATATAAATCAAGAGTTCGTGAGTGATATAATAGATAATCATGATTAATGTGGATGAAAGATAAGTAAGGGATCATTAATGCCATAAGACACATGAAAGATGGTAGCCATGCATGCATGGAAAGGAAATAAATTAGAGCATACTACATGCCAACATAAAAGTAAGAAGAGCATAATTCCCTACTCTTTTTTCTAACGCCTCTTTTATTGCCTATGAGCTTGCCTCTTGCGTTTGCACACGGAATATTTACGTAGAGTGAGAAGGGGAAGGATTAGTGTTTGAGAGGAGTGATCTTCTACCTATGAGTGTACCCCTATTTATATACTTTCAGTGGTAAGGTGGTTAGGATAATTTTAAATTCAAAAGAAGGACGGTTATTAGATTCCTATCCATAATTCAAAATTATAAACCCATCTCCTAACTGACTTTCAAAATTTGAATTTGATTTTGTTTCTAGAAGGGGTGAAGGGAGGTTGTTACAGTTATAGCATCTGAGAATATTTCATAATTACATATCCAAATAGAGAAATCTCACATACATATGAGGGTATCAGTTTTGTATGTGATAATCTAATGTGGATTATAATTTTGCTGCAAATATCACTGCAGCAACTGAAGAACTTGATATAAATGAATATCAACATACTCGAGGAAAAGGAAATTATCATATTGGCCTACAGGATGCGGATTGCGTCAGTCAATTCTTTTATTTATCAAAAGATGCGGATTAAAACTTATCAACATGTTTTAATGATATTTTCTTATCATTGTGGCATTGCAAGCATTTATCCGATGGAATAATGTGTAAGAAATTCGAAATTTTGGAATGAACAAAGCTATGCCCTTGTAGCAAAATCATAGGGCTCATAGTCCCAGTTTTCATGCCTTTGTCAGGCCACAATAAAATATAGGGAATCATCAAGTACATCCCTCTACCTTCCACGTTGCCTGCATCCCAAGAAGGAATCGGTGATTGTTTGGTGGAGGTGATTGACAAAGAACAAATTTTAGAGGATGATAGAAATGACAATAGCAGCGAAGACATAGTAGTTGTTCCCGAAATCCAATTGCTTTATAATAAAAAGGTTCTCTCAATTTCTGTACCATCAGTAGGTATCATGCCATCAGGTGGTGTTTCTAGCAGCACTCAAGGTCAGTTTTTGATTTTACATCTTGCAGCAATAAAATCCGATCAAAGTTGATGACAGACCAAGCAACTATGCTCTATTTGGTGAGACGAAGCTTGAGACTAGGTTGAGGTTTTTTAATAGAAAAACTGCCATACTTGTCACTAGAACTATAATATTTGTGGAAGTGTATAATACAAGATGGTAGAGTCAGATTATCTTAATTACGTGTGTAGATGTAATTTAGGATCAATGTCAGTGAATGATAAGAGTTGTAAAGATTAGAACTTCAAAATTTTAGAAAGTCTAAAACTATCAAAAATCTTTCATTTGTTTGGCAACTTCAATCTCGGAAAATCATACCCAACTTGATAGTAAATGTCATATGCCAAGATATATTTTTCATGGTTCAAGCTAATGGAACAATTGAAATTAAGGTGTTGCAATGTTCAATCGAGTCAATCTATTGGTACAAGACTTTATCCAAAAAAAATTGGCATGCAAAGTAAAAGACAAATACAAAATTTTACAAAAAATTGAAAGACTCGTATTTTTTTTGTTGCCCATAGTATTCTTTAGTCCGACAGACCAAGGACTAATTCGTCGCGGATCGAAACTCCATTTAAAAACTCATATAATCAACTGCAAAAGTATTTTAACGCTTTGTAAACTTTCATTTCTAGAAATTGATCACGTTGTAATCTTTTTTGTTTCGTTATTCTAGGCTACTAAAATTTTAAATTCATTTTGTTTTTGAATTTATTAATTATATTTCTAGAAACTATATTTCATACTAAAATTAAAAAAAAATCAATTTAGAATTTTAAAAACAACAAGTGCAGTCTTTTTGCTTTTAAATAAAAGACATATAGATGCATACAAAATAATTTTTATTTTGTAAGATTAATTATTATACAATAAAATTTTTAAAATATTAAAATATTTATACTAGAATATTAATTTTAACTAAAATAGATAAAATATTTAAATTATAAAAATAATTTTAAAATATTATTATGCACTCCCCAATCATTTTAATGGAACAATAAAATAATAATGAAGGTTTTTAAACACAAATCAAATTCTTATTATACCAAAAGTTTAACTAACTAAGATTACTTTTTACCTTTTAGTATATTTATTTTAATAAAAAAATATCTAAAATGATATATAGATATTAAATAAAAAATAGTGCAAGATATTAGAGAGAGAAAAACAACGAAAATATATAAATCGTTACACCCTCTAACAGTTTAATATAGCAGTTAATTTGTACATAAATTTTTACACATAATAGGAGTTTATGATGGTAATCAGTTTTTACATAAATCTCTACACTTTTCAGCGATTTATGATGATAATCAATTTTTACATAAATCTTTACATTTTATAGCAATTTATGTATAAATTTTAAAATTTTTATACCTTATAGTGATTTATATAGAGTAAATACAGGATTAAAATATAACTATTTTAAAAAATTATAATTGAATAAATTTGATTTATTCTTTATTTATTTATTTAATTATTTATCCTAATTTTTAACATAATTAAACACTTTTTTTTCTAAAAGAGTATTTTAATCATTTTAGGATAGTTCTACGAAGTTATCTTATCTTTTAATAACTAAGTATAAGGGTATTTAACTATGAAATATGAATACTTTGCTGAGTTGTCGTATTCGCGTATCTGTTATATCTAATTGTGTCTTAGTAAAAAATAAAAAAAAAATTTCAGACACGTTGGACACACCTAAATATCATCACGTGCAGCGTGTTCAGTCTTATTCTTAACATATATTTTTAAAATAAATTTAAATATAGTATATATTATTATATATTAAAACAAAAAATTATTTTAAATATTTAATATAATTAAAATAAGATATTAAAAATAATTGAAAATTTTAATTTATATTTTAATATCAATAAAATATCAAAATATCATTACGATTTATCTAAAAAATACTTTATATTATATATATATATATATGTGTGTGTGTGTGTTTTCGTGTCATATAAGATTTTAAAATTCGCGTGTCGACGTATTCTATGTCGTACTCGTGTCGTGTCGTGTCCTGTATTCATATCACCGTGCATCAAATTAAATTTTATAATTTCAAATACAAGCGAAGATTTTTAATTAATTTTTAAGAATAATTTAGTCTTTTCAAAAGTAGTGCCCAAAGATATTTTAATACTTTAAATACGAACCTAGAAGAGTAACTTTTTGTAAAGTTAATGTTAAAAAAATCTTTTAATCTCTCAAATGAACTCTGTAAAAATTCTTGTCTTTTTCTAATCAAACTTAAATTTAAATTTTTTAATTCAATTAAACAGCGTTAAACTTTAATGGCATTTTAGTTTTTTTAATATTAATTCTAAAATATTTTAAATTGTTTGAATTTTAAAGAGGGCACTTTAATAATTTAAAATGAACTAAAAGAATATTTTATAATTTTAACCTTTTTAAAATTAAATTTAAAGTTTTAATTTTTAATATAATCAAATAATATGAATTAATTTTACGATGATATTTTAATATTTTTAAAATTAACTTAAAAATATTGTTTCATTCTTTAAAAATTAAATAGAGTTTTGCTACACATCCAAACAATTTTATATTTAAGTTCATCTAAGTCATTTAATTTTACGGGGCTTTGTCTTTTTCTTTTTCTTTTTTTTCCTCCTGCTTTTTCTTCATCTTTTTTTTATTATCGTCATCGTCACCACCACCGTATCACCACATCCATCTCCTTCTCCTCTTTCTCCTCCTTCTCCTCCTGTTTCTTTTTTATTTGAATTTCTTTAATTTCCTCCTTCTTTTTCTTCTTCCTCCTCCATCATCATTATCGTCATCACTAACAACACTAATATTTTGCTAACATCTTTATTGATTCTGATTCTCTCTGGTGATTGAATGAACCGAAAATATTATCAAAACGAAACTATTGTATAATACTAAATGAACCGAAAATGATCCATTATATAAATTTGAATTCAGAAATACCTACATCTTGAATGAACCAAAAATTAGTTCAAAACGAAACCATTGTATAATATCAAATGAATCGAAAATTGTCCATTATATAAATTCGAATTCGATGATAACGATAATGACGATATGTATAAGAAGAAGACAATAACGATAACGATGATGATGATGATGGATGAAAAGGAAAGAGGAGACGAAATTCCTATAAGAAGTAGAGGAGGAAGAGAAAGAAGTATTGTTGGTGACGACAGTAACAAAATTAAAAAATAATAAAAAAAAGTAGAAAAAGAAGACGTAGCATTTGGAGTGAAGAAAAAAGAAACAACGCAAGGGGAGAGAAAACAGAAAAAAAATGTGTATTTCAAATCACTTAGATGAACTTAGATAAAAAATTGTTTGGACGTGGAGAGTTACTCAATTAAATATGAGAGTAATTTTAGCTGTTATAAAAGTTCAAAATCACAATTTCCATTACAGTTAAACAACTTTCGTTCTAAAAGGCTATTTCATTCTTTTTAAGACAAATCCTAAAAAGTTATTTGGCATTTTAAATTTTAATTAGAGATATTTTAGTCTTTTTAATATTAAATTAAAATTCTTAATTGCTAATAAATAAAATGATTTTAATTAATCCTATAAAAGTATTTTAATAATTTAAAATTATTGTTCAAAGAATATTTTAGTCCTTTTAAAATTAATTATAAAAAATTATTTTAATTTTTTAAAATAAATTTTGAGTATTTTAGTCTTTTAAAATTAATTCAATTTTTAATTTGTAATACAATTAATTAATTTTAAACATAAAAGTGCATTTTATCTTCTTAATATTCATAAAAAAAATATTTTTTAGAATATTTAAAAAATTCTTTAAAGAATCTAAGAGTCTTTTACAATTAATTTAAAGGATATATTAATATTAAAGAATATTTAATATATTTAAAAATAAAAATAATTTTTTTATAATGATGATTATATAATCTAATTGTGTCAATTTTCCCTTCATCAAGGTATTTATTATTTATACCAATACATATTTATTTTTCAAAAATACTATTTACACATCAAAATTAGTAATTAAAATCAGTTATTATATATTTATATATAAATACATATATAATTTAATTTATTTTTAATATATATTTTATATTTTAATGTGTATTCTATATAGATCAGTAGTTGTTATTTTTCAGCGTTCAGCATCAAATACCTATTTGGCAGCGTTCAGCAGCAAATACCTATTTGGCTACTTTGAATTATATAGGTTGGGGGCAGATTTAATTTGCTAATCAATCAAATTGGTGTGAATTAGGCCTTTTTAATTGGATCAATAAAGCATAACTTGATTAGTTAGCTTAAATCATAGGTAGAGCTACCTATGTACACCAAAAAACCAAAGGAAAAAAAAAATATCGTGAATCCAACTGAAACATTTTCAAGCAGGATACACTTGTTTTTTCCTCTCATACAAAGTTCCCGTGAAGAAATGAATCACGGAACTTCCCAAGCATAGAAAAAAGCATGAAACACACTTCATATATTTCCTCTATACTTGTCTATGTACTATATACAGTTTCCTATATTCATCAAAATCCTAATTCATGTTATCTGCACCATCATGTTCTCTGTCAATATCAGAGGGTGGCAAAAAGCAATCATTGGACAAACCAATTACGTTAAAATCAACCTCTTCAATGGTCCATACCTCCTCAATCATCCTCTTGTGATGGTGTGCTGCACCATACCTATGAAGTGTTGCAATTGTCTTCCCTCCATGTGCAATGTTAATGCCATCAACGTATCTATAATCTTCAATGGTAGACTCTATGGTTGTTTCCCAAAACACAGACTCTTTTCCTTTGACTGGTTTCATTTTCACCAACTTGGTGTCCTCAAATTTCACAAGCAGCCCCGTGCGTTGGCTGAAGTATCCCAACACTGAGTGCATTACGATTTCTGTGTGGGATGTGCATTGAGCTTGGAGGATTTGTTGGTCTGTTTGCAACTTGAGAATGAAACAAACTTCGTCGTTAATGGTGTTCTCTCCTACACATTCAGCGTCTAGGAACAAGTTAGCTATACACCTTGGGTCCAGCCCCTGATCACAGTAACAACCACAAATCAACAATAAATAAAGAAAATCAACCAATCAATTTGAATGACAAGGCAATCAGTTATGCAGTTATAGAGTGAACATAATTAGAGAGAGCTCTCTACTAGTCCTATGGCACTTGTATCACAAAATGTTTTTGTGTCTCTTTCTTTGTAGGATGTTCACTCTTGATATTCAAATTTTGAGATAGAAATCTCATCGGTGTGAATGTGTGTATTGATTTACCTGAAAGAAGCGGCGAAGGGGTCTTGGAGGGCCTTTGTTGGCCTGAAAAGGTTGAGAGGAAGACTGGTTCCATGCTAGCTTGCCATCACTGCCTGCACTAACCTTGAAACCAGAAACAACCAATTCTATGCACCACAAATCTGGGTTCTTTTGCCAGAGCACAAAGCCTCCGGCTTCGCGCCTGCCCGTTGGGTGAAAGATTTCTTCATCGGGACGCATCTCCGACCCACATATTCTCACTTGCCCCATTGCATACATACTTTTCACTGAGTTCAATGCGGAATGTCCTCCAGTGGCAGCAACATACTGCTGAACTATGTATTTTGCCGTGGAATCTCTCTGCCAATTCAATGAAACTAGTGCTTGTTATTCTAAGCAAGGATATGACAGAACTATTGCAAGCTCAAAATCATGCCACATAACTGATGACTTGTAATTCTAATCAAGATGGTGACTAACTGAGAAAACAAATTGATCTGTGTCGCTACAATAAAATGAGTAAATATCAACATAACCCTAAACACAGTTGGTTTAGTTCTGCATATTAAAGAATAAGCAAACAATGAGCATGCTACACCCTAATTTCTCATAATTAATCATCATCCAGAGTATAAGAAGGAGAATGCTTACGATGGAACAATCTTTGAGGGGGCGAGTGAGAGTGTTATCGGATTGAACGGGGAGAGGAATAAGAGGGGCACCAACGAGCTTAAGCAAAACCATGAATTCATTGTAAGAAGGAGCAGAGAGATGGGAAGACATATCAGAAGAGGGAGAATTCATGAGAGCTCGGAGTGTATGCCAGCGATTGAAGCCATTGCTGCCCAAAGCGGTGAGCATCTCCTCTGGAATGGGGACCTCCAGCACCGTCTCCAACCCTTCCGCATCGTCAAGATTTGGACACAGTTTCCTCATGGATTGGAATACGATACTGATGAGGTTGATTAGAACAAGAAAGAGCGAAGAAAAAGAACTAACAAAGAAGGAAAGAAATCCTCCTCCTCCTTCTTCCTCTTTCTGTTTACCCAATGCCTCGCTTCTGTTGATGATTTTTGCTCACTTAGATATCAATCAAATTGGGGGAAATGTATGTCCTCTTTTTCTTAGGCGCTCCTCGCGCGTAGCTCTAGGCTGCTGCCACCTGCCTCATGTTCTGCCCTCCTCTTTCGCGCCATATATATAGTTTTTCCCTTTTTTTTTTTCTTTTTCGGATATTTAGCATGCTCACAAACCAAAACGGTTTTTTTTTTCTTTCTTTTTTTTTGTTTCTCGCTATTAATAACTTTCTGCATATATTAAACTCCTAGTAAGTTAGGTACATTAAAACTAGTTAATTAATAATAATTATCTCACATAACATTTTCTGTAGTTCTGTACTATTACTAGTTCGACTTGATTAGACTCATCTTTTTAGATCATCTTCTTGGATATTCTCTAAAACTGTAAAAATATGAATCTAGAAGAACAAAAATTGTTTAATAGCAGAGACACTAAATACAGAGGGATACAAGATTTTTGTTCTTTCTGTCCTCCATCATGTGAAAAATTATAAATTTATAATTGAAATGGAAAGACTGCATTTTCAACGTATCATTTTTTTATATTAAATTTATTTTTATTCTCTCTTTGCAATTTTAACTTTAAATTCTAAAAATAAAAATTAACATAGAAGAGTACAAAATAGTGCATGTAGCATTTTTATTATGGTGTTTTCTCATATATCTATTTTTTCAATTACTCGACACAAATATAAATGGTCACCCTTTCACCTCTCACATGTCCCACACAAATTTTATTAGCACCATAAAATTTTTCATTTATTATATTCCTCAATTCCTTTTTTTTTTATGACTGTCATTAACTGATTACTGTGAAATGAAAATAGTAATGTACTACGCACCATTGTGTCAATCACAAGTTTCTTAGATTGTGTTTGTTTGTTGAAATATGTATATTAATTGTTAAATATGGTGGTATTGGTATATGTTTATTATTTGTTTGTTAAGATACGGATTTAGATAGATATAATAGTGTATAAATACATACAAAACACATATATTTAGTGTATTTTTTTAAAGTTGAGACACAGAGACACAATATATAAAACATAAAATTTGATTTTTCGATCTCTAATTATTTTTAAAATTATTAATACATAAAACACAAAAAATAAAATTGACATTTAAATTATATATGTGTATCTTGTACATTATTACTAAACACGTTACAAAATTTGTGTATCTTTATGTTTATA
This sequence comes from Arachis hypogaea, assembly GCF_003086295.3. Taxonomy (NCBI): domain Eukaryota; kingdom Viridiplantae; phylum Streptophyta; class Magnoliopsida; order Fabales; family Fabaceae; genus Arachis; species Arachis hypogaea. The sequence continues at coordinate 419,459 of NC_092043.1, read as the reverse complement.
TATTTTTGTGGATTTTGTGTATGTATTTATGTGTCACAAAGACACTAACCAAATGCAGCATTATATATATCTCTCAAAGACACGGTACAACTTCTGCTTTCTTTGTTCATATATTTGTTATTATCGCCAAAAATAATTATCATCAGTTAATTAAAAGCCCGTTTAGGATTCTCAATGGACTCATTAATTAATACAGTCAACGGATTGCACCCGTAGTAATTGGTGTTGTTAGCTCCAACTAACCACATTAGAGGGCCTGTTTACTGTTTCATTATGATATAAGAAGCATGTATACGCCCAAGTTTAGTACTCGTTGAATTAAATTAAGGCCCAAAATAAAGAAAAAGAAATATAAAGCATTGATAATGATAACGCAGATCACGTGGAAAGAACATGGATGATTTTTCCTCTCTTGTTTGGAAATGCTTGTCTGTTGTTCATGTATGTGATAGATGTGGTTGCTGGGACTTGTTATGAAGTATTACGAACTTTGTCCCGTTATGCATATCTGGGAGCTCCGCTGCCAAAATATAAAGCAATAAAAAATACATCTAAATGTGTTTGATTCATTAGAAAAATTATGAAATGTGATAGGGGGGACAGCGACAGATTCATTCTTTTGCGGTTGGGTGATATGCTTGGTAGACCTTGTCAACGTGCTGCTGGACACAAGTTGTTTTACTTCTCACTCTCTATCAGTTGCATGTTTTATATTTATGATATTTTCTTTAATTTGACGGAGTGTTCTGATTTGGGTTAAGCTGTTAGTTTACTACTTCTTCCCCGTAATGTTGGAGACAAAAGATTATTGCAATATACAAATTTTGACCTTTAAATTTAGTTACCCGTTATATGTTTTATTTCTTATTGTCTTCAACTCAGTGATTCCCGTCTGATATATAGCCGATTACTATTGTAGTGCGTACATATATAATTAGCAATGCAGGGTAATTAATTAAGGAATTTTTTTTTTCTTTCTTAGCCCTATTATTCACATATTATTTCGAACATTAATACGAGAGTCATGAGTCCATGATTATCAAGATACATGTGAATGAAAACAGAAAAAAATATAGTAGAGTTGTATAAAACATATTGACTGGTTAATTGACTTTCACTAAAAACGGGTACCAAAAATTAGTCGATATATATTTTTGTATAATTAATGTGTATTTAATTTATTTTTAATGTACGTATATTTTATATTTTAATATATATTTTATATAAATAATTAATTTAATTGTTATTAGAATTGACAATGAAAAAAAATAATAAAAAATTAGTCAAACTTATTTTATTTAATATTTATTTATTTTAATAATAATTAATAAATATTAAATAAAATATACTTAGATTGTTTTTAACTAATTGTATTTTACAATAATACTCCACGTTCATGTAAAAATCCTAACCAAGTTATTCAACCATTTTTTTAACGTGCCTCCCTCTCCTTCCCCCCAAGTCGTATACACACGTTACTATATTAACGTAAACTTTTTCTATTCAACGTAAACCTTTTTTTCTCAACGTAAAGTTTTCGTGGTTTTTCTCTGCTCTTGTTTTCTTTACTGATCTGCATTGCATTTATCTTCAACGTAATAAGTTTCGTCGTTCTTCTCTGCTCGCGTCCTTCTTCTTCGTTTTCTTCTTCGATCTACAGTTGCATTTATCTTCTTCCTATTCTTCTTCATTTTCTTCTTCAATCTGAATCGAAATAATGAATGATTCAACTTTGAATGAGAGCGATTTGGATGATTCTTCTGAATCGAATGCAATTGCTAAATTCTAGACGCAGTTGTTCTGATTTGGATTGAACTGAATTGAATTGAATGGAATGCAATCTCTAAATTCTAGATGCAGGTCTTTAGAATTTGATTATATATATACAATGTTTAGTTCATTTTGTATTCTACATTGGTTTCGTTAAGAGAGTATTACTCGGTTCATTATACAGGCAGTTGTTCGAATTGAATTTATATAATGGATAATGTTCCATTCATTAAGATCATACTAATGTTTCGTTCATTTAGTACTATACAATAGTTTCACTTTAATAACATGTCGGTTCATTATGCAGACAGTTGTTCGAATTTGAATTTATATAATGCACAATGTTCCGTTCATTTAGTACTATAGAATCGTTTTGCTTTAACAATGTCTTCGGTTCATTATGCAGACAGTTGTTCGAATTTGAATTTATATAATGGATAATGTTTCATTCATTTAGTACTATATAATGGTTTTGTTTTAATAATGTGTTCGATTCATTCTGCAGACCAGGTGTGTTGTGGATGAACAATTTATCGCAAAGGTCGGGATGACTTTCAAGACGCTAGAAGAAGCTAGAAAGTTCTACAAAAATTCTTCCAAACTTGCCAGTTTTTCTACCAAAATAAGGAACACGACTCGGAAGGAAGATGACGAACGGATTTTCTATCGGTAAAGAATTCACAAATAAGTTCGCGTTGTAAGTATAGTTTCTAAACCAACGGAGAATCCTTTCGTACAAAAGTTTGGTTGTCACAAGTAACAAAACCCAATAAAATTTATAACCGAAGTATTCAAACCTCGGGTCGTCTTCTCAAGGAATTGCAGGGAGGTGTGTTTTATTATTGGTTATGGAAAATAGTATTTTTTTGGGTTTTTAAATAGGTTGAACAAGAAAAGTAAATTGCAAGAAATTAAATTAATAACTAATAAAGCTCTCGGCAAGGTATGAGAACTGGAAGTCCTATCTTAGTTATCCTTATCAATTGTGATGAGAATTGGCTTTTGCTCCCACTTGGTCAACCTCTAACTATGAAAGTATGTTAAGTGGATAAATCAATTTGATTCCTCAAGCCCTAGTCAATTCCTAAGAAAAGACTAGAGTTAGGGGAATTCAAATCAATTAGCAAAGAATTCCAATTTTCAATCATCAGTTGAGTTTGATAACTCAAGTGTCACCTTACTCAACCAAAGCTAAGAGAAGCTAAATTAAAATCATAAATATGAAATACCTCAAATTGCAATAAATAGAAAATCAAATTAAACATGAGAATTCATAAACCAAATAGCAACATAAAGTAATCAACAAGGGAAAGTAAATAAACTAAAGTACTAGAAGAATTAAAAGTAGAAGAGAAAACTAAATAAGAAAAGCTAATCCTAAAATCCTAAAACCTAAGAGAGATGAGAGAGCCTCTCTCTCTCTAGAAACTACATCTAATCCTAAAATTGTGAATAATGAATGTTGTGTATATTGTTGCATGAATTGTTCTCTCACTTTATAGTCTTTAATCTGTGTTTTTTGTTCTTGATTTTGTTTATTTTTTCTTCTTCTTTTTGAAAGCTTGACGTGATTTTGGAGTAAAAGCAGTTTTCGTAGAAAACACGAACGAACTTTGAAAAATTTTGAGAGAGATTTAAAGTCCAGTAGCGATTTTGAAGTTGAAAAAGGAACATTATTTCATAATAAAGACGTGAATGAATGTTAAACGTTTTGAGAGTATGGACGCGTGTAATATACGCTTCTTTAATGAGATTGGATTTTTTTAGTATTAAACTAGCTTGAATAGACTTGAATGAAAAATTATATGAATGTGTAGCCCAACTGTTTATTTTATTACCAAACATTTCCATATCAGAACATGCGAGCATTGACGCAAGGCAATAAATAAGCACAACACAACACAAAAAAATAAGTTAAAACTTCATTAAGGCCAAATAATCCATTATATATATTTGCAATTGACTCAGGGCGTTCGATCGGCGTTTAATTTATTCCATGTATGAACATCTTGCACACAACATTTTGCAACAGTTTAATTTTCCTTCTGATGACGAAATTGTATGTTGAAAATAATAGGCTAATCTTTTATCATCTGCGACGTGTTTTTCTTGCAGTTATGTGCGTGTCTTCATCTTCTAACTGGATCCCTTAATACACAGCCATTTTCGAACCATACATTATATAGGAATTCAACCATTACCCTTTCAAGACATAATTAAACCACTATATTTTGATTCAATAAAATCCTATCCGTACCCCACAACCTGATTATGACCAAGTCCTAATCAAGTACATAAGTTCTTTAATTTTCTCTTCAATATCCTTACATGCCGGCCATTCTTTTAGTTTATTATTTTCCATACGAATATTCTTTACCCTTAGGAAAATTTAATACTGCGATATAAAGATAGATATTCTTTTCAGGTTTTTCCCAAACTCACACCATTATTATTCATACTCTTAATAATAATATAATTTGCAGCATGGCTAAAGGGTTCAAGCTGAAATTCAATATCCCTTTATTCCAAATGTGTCGTTCAAAAGACCCTTCCGCTTTCCCTGGAAACCCTGTAGTTCCTGCAATATACCGTCTTTCTCCGGTGAACCCTAAAGAGCATGACATTGGATACCCTTCAAGCCTGTTAGTACCTCCTCCGCCACCCTCCTCGCCGGAACACAGGGGTAGTAAGGTCTCTTCAAGAATCATGTCCTTACGCCAAATGTGCCGTGACGACCACCGCGACAAGCAAGTAAACACCAGAGGCAGGAGAAGCAACGTGGCGGTTGACAACGAAGAAGAAAGCGAGTCTCTAATTTCTTGCACCACAAGTTTCTCGGACGATTCTTATTCTCTCAAACCGGAGAGAGAGTTAGTTAGCAGCAGCAGTGGCAGCAGGAGGCACATGAGGAGGATAAGCAGCGTGAAGAAGGTTCAGAGAATGAGGTTCAACACTGCGAGATTAGAACTACCGGAAACAGAACAAGTGAAGAAGACAAAGACAAAGACGAAGACGAAGGTTGTGTCGACGGCATCAACCACAAGGATGAGGCGGAGCAGCGCGGAGGGGAAGGTGAGGGAGAGCTTTGCGGTGGTGAAGAAATCGAAGGATCCGTATGAAGACTTCAAGAGATCAATGGTGGAGATGATAAGGGAGATGGAGATGCGTGATGCAGAGGATTTGCAGCAACTGCTTCAGTGTTTTTTGGCTCTGAACTCGAGGTGCTATCACGATGTGATTGTGCGTGCTTTCATGGAGATATGGCAAGAGATGTTCGTTATGAAGCCTGCGTCCTCCAACACCAAAGAGATCAATTGCAACTAGGAGAGTAACGTAGCAGGGGATCTGTGTTTTTTTGTTCTTGCATTGTATTTATTTTCTATTGCCTTGATTGTTGATTTTACATGTCTGTAACTGTTTGGCTTGATTTGTTTTCTTTGTTTTCTATATTGTAGACGTTTGTGATACGCATACGTGTATCATAAACTACATGTAATCAGGATGATGATTATTTGATTTCTGTATGAAAAAACAATAATAGACTAATGGAATTCCTATTTGGATTGTAAAAGGGAAAAATGGATATATTTGGATCCTAGTTTAAAATAGGATGAAATAGAAAAAATGGAAGTAGATTAAATCAATTTAAAGTATTATTACTCTCTATGATTATCAAAAATGTTTTGTGAACAAATAATTTGCTAAGCAAACTTTAACCAAATGATATTTTTCATTTTGTATTAGAAAAATTTTGGGAGTCAATATAACACAATAAATATTTTTCTTAACGTTCAAAACAAGAAAAAAAAATCCTAAAACTTTAAAAAACAAGAACATGTAAAGTTTAACTGAAAGAAATATTTAAAACTCAAACTCAATAAAAAGTTCATCTTTAATAAACTTCATATTGGACTTATTTAGCTATTTATTATAATATTAAGTGAAACTGATTGCTGTAGTATTGATTTTCTAGTATTACTCTTTTGTATTTATTTTTTTTTCTATTAAAAAACACAAAAAATTCTAATAGAAAACACCAACGAATTCTAGAAAAAACAAACGAATGAGAGCAAAGAGATGAAGATTATAATCTCCCAAGTCCCAACAATCTTATTGTTTTGTTTACTAAAAATAAGAATCGATTATCTTTTTATTTTGTTAGATATTAATTCATCTAGTATTTTGAAAAAAACTAATTTAAGTATTCATGTTTATATTATACTATTATATCATCAAGAAGTATGCTTTGATTAGTTCATTGATAAAAATTTGGTTTTAAAATTCTTTAAATTAAAAAATTGGCACTATTTAATGGATAAAGAAGAAAATTTAAAAATACAATAAAAGAAAAATGAGAGAAATAAAAAATCATCAGTTTTTTTGTGAAACAGTTTTCTATATCAAACCTTGGACGGAATAGTTATTAAGAAAAATTAAAACTAACATGAATGAATAAATAAATAAATGAGTTATAATTTGAAAGGAAGGATTTTTTTCGAAAATAAAATAAAAAATTAATTATTTCTCCATAAAAAAGATCCCAGCTTTATTTACAAGGATACGATTTTTTTTTTTAGAATAACAGCAAGTTTGTCGCACCCCCGACGAACTCTATGATGAGTTCGGCACACTATTTAAATCTAGTGAGACCATTTTTGTTTGTCCCTTTCTTCTTCCACTCTCTTCCGAATTTTCTCTGTTACTCTTTTCTGTCTTTTCGATATCCGTAAAGTTTGGTGTGGACGATATTCTTAGTTCCAGGTTAGTAAATAATAGTCTATTTTGTTTATCTTAATTAGAATTATTTCTTTTGCTTAATTAAAGTTACTGTTTACATGTTAGATAAAATTTTTAGGTATAGCTTTTTTGTTGGTTAGAATAATAGATTTACTATTTACATGTTAGTTAGTTAGACGTACTTTTAGGTGTTGTTATGTTAGGTAGATTGTTTTATGTTACCGTTTTTTAGTATAGTTACTGTTTATTGTCTATAAACATGTTAATGAATATAAGAAAGTATATTATTAGTTAATTTAGTCAGAGTTATTAGCTTGCATTGTGAATTAATTAGAAGGTAATTAGTGGAATAATTAATTAGGTTGAGTTAGATAAGAAATAAACGTGAGCAATAAAATTTAGAGTTGATTATTTCCCATTTAATTAGTTACATGAGGACGTCAGTTAAATAGGATAAACTTAAAATTAGTACGTTTATAAACTATTTTTCATTTAATTTATTTTTTTAATAATTTAGTGTATGATTTTATTTTACTAGATTGTGTTTTGATGGAGCAGTAGTTATTGGGTTATGAGGATGAGATGTATAGATTGGATCACGCTGAGCATATTGCTGGGAGGCTTGATTGAATGGTATAATTTTTTTACCTTTTTTATTTTATTATATTTAATAAGCATTGAACTTGCTATTATATTTCTTCACCGTCCCTTTTGTTCTTAATTTTTTTTCCGTTTGGTAGGCGCCTCGGATCTTGCGCACTAGACAGAATCTGATGACATGGCCACTGGAGCAGATTAGGTCATATTTGAGACGAGGCGGGTTTGAGTACATGGCCTATATGGTCGAGTTTGAGTACGATTGATCGCTTGCCTCGGCGTTGATAGAGAGGTGGAGGCCTGAGTCCCATACCTTTCATCTACCATGGCGGGGAGATGACTATCACCTTATAGGACGTGGCCTATCAATTGGGACTCAAGATTGACGGTGATCCTGTGAGTGGATGCAAAGGTGGGTGGGAGCAGCACCATCAGGTACGGACCATTGAGGAGTTATGTGAGTAGATTCTGGGTATTGTTCTCGGTCCAGAGGATAGACAGTCACAGACAAAGTGGACTGTGAAGCTCACTTGGTTCCACAACACGGTTTGTGGAGAGTTGGAGCAGGATGCCACAGAGGAGCGCCTGATGAGGTACACGAGAGGATACATCATGCATTTGATAGGGGTATCCTCTTCCTGGATGCCTCTGACTCTCGGGTGCATATCAGGTTGCTTCCCCTGCTGGAGGACCTTGATATGTGTAGCCGGTTGTCGTGGGATTCAGCTGTGCTGACATGGCTGTACCGCCAGATGTGCCAGACTACGGAACATGGTTAGCGCAACTTGGGAGGATGCGTCAGCTTGATCCTTTTCTGGGCTTACCACCGTATTCTGTTAGTACGGCCCGATAGCTTTGATATTCGTCGCTCCAGCTGCGGATTATGCGACGTTGAGGGATCAGATGAGTACTCCATCGCTTGGCCTAGTCCCTCCACTTGGTCGTGGTCAGCGAGATGTCAGACCACCTACGTGTGGCACAAGTGGGTGTCTCGATCCTAGGCCCCATGGACGACATGCTGGCCCATGGGGTGGGGGGCGAGGACGGGGTTAGTAGCTTCTAGTTCTTTATGATTATTGTATGGAATTAATGTACAAAAGGTCATGTTGTTATAAAACTTTTATACATAGCTTATTTATGATAAAAACAGTAGTTATTTATAATATTATATATTACTGTGTTATATATCACTACGTTATATATCACTGTGGTACACAACTTTTTGAAGGACATATATATTCTTGTGTTATATATCACTATGGTACACAAAAATAATTTATTTAATAACATATAATATTGCAATTCAAGCATACAGGAAATTATTTAAAACAACTACAACTATCTTCAACTAGAAGATGCCCCTCCATCACCAAGAGCAGTGCAAGTCCTCCACGTGTGCCAACTTTGGCGACACAATCCGCATCGCTTCTCCCCATTATGCTCAACGTCATCCATGTTGTTACGAATCCCTATCGATTGAAACTCTGATCTGTAGACATTGAAGACCGACTCCATGCGGTACACAGGGTGTACAAACCGCTTCCAATCAAGTCTTGCATGAGAGAAAGCTGCAAGCACGTCGCGACAAGGAATATGAAGAGCCTGAAAATACCCATAATCACACTTGCACTCATCAAGCAGCACCTGATAATTCTGTTGCCTGGATCCAGGAACTGCCGCTAACTCTTCAACCGTGAAGTTTATCCTCGATCGATCAAACTGGTAAACATTCATATTGTTCACGTGCTTCGAGTTGAATTCTATGGCCTTCATCAATATCTGTGAGAATTCAGCACCGACCTGAAGTTGGGCTAGTACCTCGGAACTCTTCCTTGCAAAAAGTTTACCCAAACGGAAATAACTTAACTTAACAGGAGCCGTGATTGGCAAATTGTGGGAATCCTTCATAACAGCATTAATACACTCGGAGATATTGGTTGTTATGTGACCAAATTGACGCCCTCATAAGCATACTGTGCCCACTGTGACCGTGGCATTTTTTCAAGCCAGTTTGTAATAGCTATGTTTTCGCCCCTCAGACGGCCATAATAATGAGTGAACTCACGATTCGACTTCGAGTACGCTGCATTAATAAGAACCTTCTTTAAGTCTTTGTTCTTAAAGTGAGTCATGAAGTTAGCTACAGTGTGTCTTGTACAAAATGCTTGGAAGATATGAGGTGGTTTCTATAAACTCCCTTCGGCGTTCAGTGCCCCATTAATGGACTTGTGTCTGTCTGAAATCACTAACACCCCTGGTTGTGGTGTCACATGCTCTTGTAGGTACGAAAGAAAGAACGACCACGCCTCCTTTGTCTCACCCTCAATAACTGCAAATGGAATGGGCAAAATGTTTGCATTGCCGTCTTGCGCTATGGCCATCAACAAAGTCCCACCGTATTTATCATATAAGTGGGTGCCATCAATGGAGATAAGTGGCTTGCAATGCTTGAAGGCCTCAACATACGGTGAAAACGTCCAAAAAACCCGATGAAACATCACAGTGTCAGTGGAGGTAGGCCAAGGCTGTGTCACTAGTTGCACCCAGGTACCTAAATAGACATACATTAGCGGGCTTCTTGTACACGACTGAATTATTTAATAGCGAATAACTAAACCTGAAATAAATCTTACCTGGAAAGTACATCTGCATGGCTAATAACCAACGAGGAAGCTCGTTGTATGACTCCTCCCAATCGCCATATATTCTAGCGATGACTCTCTATTTTGCAAGCTAAACCTTTCTGTAGGATGCTTTGTAACTGATGAGTTTGGAAAACTCTAATTTAAATTTGATGATGAACAAACATTATTGAAATAATTGATTGCAAAATTATTAATTATGATTTTCATGAAACATATGTTAATTAATAATTTTGTGATGCAGGTTTACTATTGGGCCGAAAAATAAAAGAAATGTTGCAAGCCCAAATCAAAATTCACACTCAGCCTTGTTGAATGTTTCCTATACTATATGGCTGAATTGATTGTTATCTTGGGTCAGATTGGATTATTGTTGCTACAAGCCCAATTATAATCTTTGCTAAATAGACCAAAGCTTGGTCTAAATTCATTAAACAAAGAAAGCAAAGTTCCATTGCTTCCAACGGATCCCACATTTCAGGTAGTGATGGATTTCAAAATTCAATTAATTTGAATTGAGCTTACATTGGGAACTGGTGCACGAAATTGTGATCATCAATGGCGCCATCAACATGGTACGCTCAATTGCAATCTCAACTCTTTATCACAACTTCGCACAACTAACCAGCAAGTGCACTGGGTCGTCCAAGTAATAAACCTTACGCGAGTAAGGGTCGATCCCACGGAGATTGTTGGTATGAAGCAAGCTATGGTCACCTTGTAAATCTCAGTCAGGCAGATTCAAATGGTTATGAATGATATATGAATAAAGCATAAAGATAGAGATACTTATGTAATTCATTGGTGAGAATTTCAGATAAGCGTATGGAGATGCTCAGTCCCTTCCGTCTCTCTGCTTTCCTACTGTCTTCATCCAATCCTTCTTACTCCTTTCCATGGCAAGCTGTATGTTGGGCATCACTGTTGTCAGTGGCTACAGTCCCGTCCTCTCAGTAAAAATGTTCAACGCGCTCTGTCACAGAACGGCTAATCATCTGTCGGTTCTCAATCAGGTTGGAATAGAATCCATTGATTCTTTTGCGTCTGTCACTAACGCCCAGCCTTCAGGAGTTTGAAGCTCGTCACAGTCATTCAATCATTGAATCCTACTCAGAATACCACAGACAAGGTTTAGATCTTCCGGAATCTCTTGAATGCCGCCATCAATTCTAGCTTATACCACGAAGATTCCGATTAAGGAATCCAAGAGATAAACATTCAAACCTTGTTCGCTTGTAGAACAGAAGCGGTTGTCAGGCACTCGTTCATAAGTGAGAATGATGATGAGCGTTACATAATCATCACATTCATCATGCTCTTGGGTGCAAATGAATATCTTAGAAAAAGAATAGGCTGAATTGAATAGAAGAACAATAGTAATTGCATTAATACTCGAGGTACAGCAGAGCTCCACACCTTAATCTATGGTGTGTAGAAACTCCACCGTTGAAAATACATAAGAATAAGGTCTAGGCATGGCCGTGAGGCCAGAACCCTATGATCTAAGAACTAGACGTCCAAAGATGAAAATACAATAGCAAAAGGTCCTATTTGTAGAGAACTAGTAGCCTAGGGTTTATAGAAATGAGTAAATGACATAAAAATCCACTTCCGAGCCCACTTGGTGTGTGCTTGAGCTGAGCATTGAAGCTTTCATGTGTAGAGACTTTTCTTGGAGTTAAACGCCAGCTTTTGTGCCAGTTTGGGCGTTTAACTCCCATTCTTGTGCCAGTTCCGGCGTTTAACGCCGGGCAGTTTTGAGCTGATTTGGAAAGCCGGTTTGGGCCATCAAATCTTGGGCAAAGTATGGACTATTATACATTGCTGAAAAGCCCAGGATGTCTACTTTCCAACGTAGTTGAGAGCGCGCCAATTGGGCTTCTGTAGCTCTAGAAAATCCACTTCGAGTGTAGGGAGGTCAGAATCCAACAGCATCTGCAGTCCTTTTCAGCCTCTGAATCAGATTTTTGCTCAGGTCCCTCAATTTCAGCCAGAAAATACCTGAAATCACAGAAAAACACACAAACTCATAGTAAAGTTCATAAAAGTAAATTTTAACTAAAACTAATAAAAATATAATAAAAACTAACTAAAACATACTAAAAACATACTAAAAATAATGCCAAAAAGCGTATAAATTATCCGCTCATCAGGAACCATGAGAGAGAAAGTGTAATTGATTTGATTGATTGAATTAATGCTACATGCTACTCAGTATAGAGGGAAGTAAAAGCAACTCTCCTTTAATTAATTCAACTTCATTTAATTATTTTTCTTTTACTTTATCTACTCTCTCATCTCTCTTCTTCTTCGGTCATATCAGAGAAAGCATGGAGGCTATGGCTAGACACCAACAAGAAGAAGAAGGAGCTAGTAAAAAGACCATTACCATGATGGCAAGAAAACATAAAAAATGTAGTGGCTGAGATTCTTATCACTTATGGTAAGATATGGTGATGAGATCTTGGCTTCTTCATACCAAAAATGGTTGAAGGAGATTCGGCCAGCAAGGAGAAGATCTTTGGGATGGCTTGTCTCTACTTTTGGGTTCACTCATCACAGAAGGTAGCTAGTGTGGCTACGTGAGGGAGGAAGCAAAAGTGGAGCAGATGAAGCTATCATCATCATGAAGCATCAAGGGCCAGAAATTCATCTTGGAGAGCAAGCCAAGGATGGAGCGCTCGGATTGATGATGACCAAGGAAGGACTAGAGGTAATTGCATGTTGGGTTTTGCATGGGTTATCTCTTCTCTCTCTCTGGCTGAATCGGTTTGCATGGAGAAGAAGAAGTTGGCTTGGTTTTTGGTTTCAACTGTGGAGGCTTTCCTCTTCTATAAAAAGGGAGAACATCCACGGCTTGAAGCAAGGAGAAAGTGTGAGAGTGCAAGGCACAGAATTCTCAAAGCTACCTGAGCTAACAGATTTCTCTTCTCCTTCAATGTATTCTGTTTTGTATTTTTCTGTTTAATTTTGTCATGTCTTGAGTCTCATGAAAAATGGCAAACAGTGAGGTTTGTATGAAAAAGCCATAGAGCGCAAAATTAAAAGAAAAAGACATAGATGTCCTTAGAGTTTCTTTGTACATCTGTGTTGTGTATCATGATTCTATGAGAATCCCATTGTAAGTTGGGTTAGCACTTTACAGTCTGTAATCAAGAAGATTATAGTGAAATTCTATCATTGTTGTGATGGAGACTGGATGTAGGCTGCACTGCACTTAGCAGCTGAACCAGGATATATCTGGGTGTAATTTTCTCTCTTCTCTACTCCATTTCTGTTTCAACTGCATAGGAGCTAAAACTGAAAAATATCTCGTACCAAGCAACGAGACAAAAATAAAAGTCTCGTGGCTAGGGACGAGACAAAAATAAAAAAGTCTCCTGAAGTCATTTAAAAGACCAGCAAGTGTTACTGAGCAAAAAGAGGGCTAAGATTCAATCCCCCTTTCTCTTAGCCACTGAAAACCATTAATTGGTATCAAAGCTTGGTCTCAAAGAGATCAAGCTTTGCAGCTTGTAGAAAAGATCCAGATGGAAGAAAGCAATGGATCAAATCTGGTGTCCTACAACCTTACAGAAGGACAGTCAAGCAACAGACCACCTCTTTTCAATGGGAAAAACTACACCTATTAGAAGGAGAGAATGAAGATATTTGTGCAAACAGTAGACTACAGACTATGGAATATTATCCTAGAGGGTCCTCAATTTCTAATCACCACAAGTGCAGAAGGAGTAATTTCTCTCAAACCTGAAGCAACCTGGACCGAAGAAGATAGAAAGAAAGTAGAGTTAAATGCCAAGGCTGTAAATCTACTCAACTATCCTATCAGCTTCGAGAAATACCGACGGGTATCACGATGCACAACGGTAAAGAAAATCTGGGACAAACTGCAAATCACTCATGAAGGAACCACCATTATGAAGAAGACTCGGATAGACATGTTGAACAGAGAGTATGAAATGTTTGCAATGAAGGAAGGAGAATCTATTGATGAACTGTTCGAACGGTTCAACACCATCATTGTTGGCTTGGATGCTATGGGAATAACACATTCTGATTCTGTGCTTGTGAGAAGAGTGTTGAGATGTCTCACTAAAGAGTGGGAAACAAAAGCTTTAATTATTTCTGAGAGCAGTAGCCTAGATTCCATGACATGTGATAATTTGAGAGGAAACTTTCTTGCTTTTGAAAACACTTATTTGAAAAAAGATTAAAAAAAGAAAGGAATTGCTTTTTCTTCTGTAACTAACTCCCTGGATGATGAATCCAGTGATAATTCCTCTGAAAATGAGTTTGTGTTATTTGCCAAAAAATTCAGGAAAATGGTGAAGTTCAAAGGGAAAGGCAAAGGCAGCAGCTCAAGGAAAATGAAGAAAGACCTAAGCAAAGTAACTTGTTATAACTACAAGGAAATTGGGCATTTCAAATCTGATTGTCCCAAGTTGAAGAAGGGGGAGAAGCCAAAAAGAGGAAAGAAGAAGGGACTGATGGCTTCATGGGAGGACTTGGAAAATGACTCAGATGATGATAAAGAATCAGAAACCAAGCCACAACCTTGTCTCATGGCAGATCACATAGAGAAGGTAGTCTTTCACAACCCTAACACTGAAGATCTTCATCTTATGATAGACCACCTTTCTGGAAAAATAAGATGTTTTCTACTTGATAACCAAGATCTTGAACAACAAATTATCATTCTTAAAACTGAAAATGGTTTTGTCAAGGAAAAGCTAAGGGAGGCCGAAACTGCTTGTGATCTTGTTGAAGAAAATAAGCAGTTAAAAGCCCAACTTAGAAGTTGTGAAAGTGACCATTCTGTTGTTGCATATGTAAATTGTTTTAAGGAGAATGAAGATTTGCTGAAAAGGATTAAAAATCTTGAAAATAACTTAGCCAAGTTTACTCAAAGTTCTGAAAATTTAAATAAAATATTGGCTAGTCAAAAACCACTCTTTGATAAAGCTGGTTTGGGGTTTTACAAATCTGATAAGAAACCTTCTTTTGAAAATAGAGCTTCATCTTCTAATGACACAAGGTTTTAAGATCCCACCTACTTTAACAAATCAGCAACTCCAAGGTTTTGTAGACTATGCAACCGAAATGGACACTTTCCCATTCAATGCTTTTTTGGTGAAAGAATGATTGGTGACAAAGTTTACAAAGTTGTTTTTTATTACAATGGCTTGGGTCATAGGAGATGGTTTAATGTGAAAGGATCCAAGAAAATTTGGATACCTAAGGTCACTTGAGCTTGTTTTGTAGGTGTGCCTAGCATCCATACAGAAGGAAAATATGTGGTACATGGACAGCGGATGTTCTAGGCACATGACTAGAAAGACAACCTTCTTCATAATGCTTGATGAATATGATGGAGGACTTGTCACTTTTGGTGATGATGGTTGGTGCACGAAATTGTGATCTCTACTTTTCACAACTCAAACAATCCCCGGTAATGGCTCCAAGAACTTGGTGCACAATACCATGGTCTAAACATAATTTCACAACTTTGCACAACTAACCAGCAAGTGCACTGGGTCGTTTAAGTAATAAACCTTACGCGAGTAAGGGTCGATCCCACGGAGATTGTTGGTATGAAGCAAGCTATGGTCACCTTGTAAATCTCAGTCAGGCAGATTCAAATGGTCATGAATGATATATGAATAAAGCATAAAATAAGGATAGAGATACTTATGTAATTCATTGGTGAGAATTTCAGATAAGCGTATGGAGATGCTTTGTCCCTTCCGTCTCTCTGCTTTCCTACTGTCTTCATCCAATCCTTCTTACTCCTTTCTATGGCAAGCTGTATGTTGGGCATCACCGTTGTCAGTGGCTACAGTCCCGTCCTCTCAGTGAAAATGTTCAACACGCTCTGTCACAGTACGGCTAATCATCTGTCGGTTCTCAATCAGGTTGGAATAGAATCCATTGATTCTTTTGTGTCTGTCACTAACGCCCAGCCTTCAGGAGTTTAAAGCTCGTCACAATCATTCAATACTTGAATCCTACTCAGAATACCACAGACAAGGTTTAGACCTTCCGGATTCTCTTGAATGCCGCCATCAATTCTAGCTTATACCACGAAGATTCTGATTAAGGAATCCAAGAGATATCCACTCAATCTAAGGTAGAACGGAGGTGGTTGTCAGGCACACGTTCATAGGTGAGAATGATGATGAGTGTCACGGATCATCACATTCATCAAGTTGAGGAACAAGTGATATCTTAGAACAAGAATAAGCTGAATTGAATAGAAGAACAATAGTAATTGCATTAATACTCGAGGTACAGCAGAGCTTCACACCTTAATCTATGGTGTGTAGAAACTCCACCATTGAAAATACATAAGAACAAGGTTCAGGCATGGCCGTGAGGCCAGCCCCATGATCTAAGATAGCATAAGACTAAAGATAGCTACCCCGATGATCTAAGGACTAGACGTCCAGAGATGGGAATACAATAGCAAAAGGTCCTATTTGTAGAGAACTAGTAACCTAGGGTTTACAGAAATGAGTAAATGACATAAAAATCCACTTCCGGGCCCACTTGGTGTGTGCTTGGGCTGAGCATTGAAGCTTCTATGTGTAGAGACTTTTCTTGGAGTTAAACGCCAGCTTTTGTGCCAGTTTGGGCGTTTAACTCCCATTCTTGTGCCAGTTCCGGCGTTTAACGCCGGGCAGTTTTGAGCTGATTTAGAATGCCGGTTTGGGCCATCAAATCTCGGGCAAAGTATAGACTATTATACATTGCTGGAAAGCCCAGGATGTCTACTTTCCAACGCAGTTGAGGGCGCGCCAATTGGGCTTCTTTAGCTCTAGAAAATACACTTCGAGTGCAGGGAGGTCAGAATCCAACAGCATCTGCAGTCCTTTTCAGCCTCTGAATCAGATTTTTGCTCAGGTCCCTCAATTTCAGCCAGAAAATACCTGAAATCACAGAAAAACACACAAACTCATAGTAAAGTCCAGAAAAGTGAATTTTAACTAAAAACTAATAAAAATATAATAAAAACTAACTAAAACATACTAAAAACATACTAAAAACAATGCCAAAAAGCGTATAAATTATCCGCTCATCACAACACCAAACTTAAATTGTTGCTTGTCCCCAAGCAACTGAAAATCAAATAAGATAAAAAGAAGAGAATATGCAATGAATTCCAAAAACATCTATGAAGATCAGTATTAATTAGATGAGCGGGGCTTTTAGCTTTTTGCCTCTGAATAGTTTTGGCATCTCACTCTATCCTTTGAAATTCAGAATGATTGGCTTCTATAGGAACTCCGAATCCAGATAGTGTTATTCATTCTCCTAGTTAAGTATGATGATTCTTGAACACAACTACTTTTATGAGTCTTGGCCGTGGCCCAAAGCACTCTGTCTTCCAGTATTACCACCGGATACATACATGCCACAGACACATAATTGGGTGAACCTTTTCAGATTGTGACTCAGCTTTGCTAGAGTCCCCAATTAGAGGTATCCAGGGTTCTTAAGCACACTCTTTTTGCCTTGGATCACAACTTCATTAATTTTTTTCTTTTTTTTTCTTCTTTTTGTTCGTTTTTTTTTGTTTTTCTCTCTTTTTTTTTGTATGCACTGCTTTTTCTTACTTCAAGAATCATTTTTATGATTTTTCAGATCCTCAGTAACATGTCTCCTTTTTCATCATTCTTTCAAGAGCCAATATTCATGAATAACAAATTCAAAAGACATATTCACTGTTCAAGCATACATTCAGAAAACAAAAGTATTGCCACCACATCAAAATAATTAATCTGTTACAAAATTCAGCCTTCATGCAATTCTTCTCTTTTTCAATTAAGAACATTTTTCTTTTCAAGAAAGGTGATGGATTCATAGGACATTCATAACTTTAAGGCATAGACACTAAGACACTAATGATCATAAGACACAGACATAGATAAACATAAGCATTAAAATTCGAAAAACAGGAAAATAAAGAACAAGGAAATTAAAGAACGGGTCCACCTTAGTGATGGCGGCTTGTTCTTCCTCTTGAAGATCTTATGGAGTGCTTGAGCTCCTCAATGTCTCTTCCTTGCCTTTGTTGTTCCTCTCTCATGATTCTTTGATCTTCTCTAATTTCATAGAGGAGGATGGAATGTTCTTGGTGCTCCACCCTTAGTTGTCCCATGTTGGAACTCAATTCTCCTAGGGAGGTGTTGATTTGCTCCCAATAGGTTTGTGGAGGAAAGTGCATCCCTTGAGGTATCTCAGGGATTTCATGATGAGTGGGATCTCTTGTTTGCTCCATCCTTTTCTTAGTGATGCTCATCAATGAGGGTGTCTCCCTCTATGTCAATTCCAACTGAATAACAGAGGTGACAAATGAGATGAGAAAAGGCTAACCTTGCCAAGTTAGAGGACTTGTCCGCCACCTTATAAAGTTCTTGGGCTATAACCTCATGAACTTCTACTTCCTCTCTAATCATGATGCTATGAATCATGATGGCCCGGTCTATAGTAACTTCGGACCGGTTGCTAGTGGGAATGATTGAGCGTTGGATAAACTCCAACCATTCCCTAGCCATGGGCTTGAGGTCATGCCTTCTTAGTTGAACCGGCTTCCCTCTTGAATCTCTCTTCCATTGAGCGCCCTCTTCACAAATGTCTATGAGGACTTGGTCCAACCTTTGATCAAAGTTGACCCTTCTAGTGTAAGGGTGTTCATCTCCTTGCATCATGGGCAAGTTGAATGCCAACCTTACATTTTCCGGACTAAAATCTAAGCATTTCCCCCGAACCATTGTAAGCCAATTCTTTGGGTTCGGGTTCACACTTTGATCATGGCTTTTGGTGATCCATGCATTGGCATAGAACTCTTGAACCATTAAGATTCCGACTTGTTGAATGGGGTTGGTAAGAACTTCCCAACCTCTTTTTTGGATCTCATGTTGGATCTCCAGATATTCACTCTTTTTGAGTTTGAAAGGGACCTCGGGGATCACCTTCTTCATGGCCACAACTTCATAGAAGTGGTCTTGATGCACCCTTGAGATGAATCTCTCCATCTCCCATGACTCGGAGATGGAAGTTTTTGCCTTCACTTTCCTCTTTCTAGAGGTTTCTCCGGCCTTAGGTGCCATAAATGGTTATGGAAAAACAAAAAGCAATGCTTTTACCACACCAAACTTAGAAGATTTGCTCGTCCTCGAGCAAAAGAAGGAAGAAGAGAGTAGAAGAAGAAGAAATAGAGGAGATGGAGATGGCTTTGTGGTTCGGCCAAAAGGGGAGAAGTAGTGTTTAAGTTGTGTGAAAATGAAGGAGTGAAGATGGGTTTATATAGGGGTGGAGAGAGGGGTAGGGTTCGGTTATGAATGGGTGGGTTTGGGAGGGAAAGTGGTTTGAATTTGAATGGTGAGGTAGGTGAGGTTTTATGAAGGATGGATGTGAGTGGTGAAGAGAAAGATGGGATTTGATAGGTGAGGGGTTTTTGGGGAAGAGTGGTTGAGGTGGTTGGGGAATGGGTGAAGAAGAAGAGAGAGGGTGGTGGGGTAGGTGGGGATCCTGTGGGGTCCACAGATCCTGAGGTGTCAAGGAAAATTCATCCCTGCACCAAGTGGCGAGCAAAAATGCTCTTTATGCCAATTCTGGCGTTAAACGCCGGGATGGTGCCCATTTCTGGCATTTAACGCCAGCTTCTTGCCCTTTCCTGGCGTTTAACGCCAGTCTGGTGCCCCTTTCTGGCGTTAAACGCCTAAAATGGTGCCAGACTGGGCGTTAAACGCCCATTTGCTGCCCTTGCTGGCGTTTTAAACGCCAGCAAGGTTTTCCTCCAGGGTGTGCTATTTTTTTTTCTATTTTTCATTCTGTTTTTGCTTTTTCAATTGATTTTGTGACTTCCCATGATCATCAACCTATAGAAATCATAAAATAACAAAGGAAATTAGATAAATATAACATTGGGTTGCCTCCCAATAAGCGCTTCTTTAATGTCAGTAGCTTGACAGTGGGCTCTCATGGAGCCTTACAGATACTCAGAGCAATGTTGGAACCTCCCAACACCAAACTTAGAGTTCGAATGTGGGGGTTCAACACCAAACTTAGAAGTTGGTTGTGGCCTCCCAACACCAAACTTAGAGTTTGACTGTGGGGGCTCTGTTTGACTCTGTTTTGAGAGAAACTCTTCATGCTTCCTCTCCATGGTAACAGAGGGATATCCTTGAGCCTTAAACACAAAGGATTCTTCATTCACTTGAATGATCAATTCTCCTCTGTCAACATCAATCACAGCCTTTGCTGTGGCTAGGAAGGGTCTGCCAAGGATGATGGATTCATCCATGCACTTCCCAATCTCTAGGACTATGAAATCAGTAGGGATGTAATGGTCTTCAATCTTTACCAGAACATCCTCTACAAGTTCATAAGCTTGTTTTCTTGAATTGTCTGCCATCTCTAGTGAGATTCTTGCAGCTTGCACAAGTTCATAACGGAGGTGGTTGTCAGGCACTCATTCATAAGTGAGAATGATGATGAGTGTCACGGATCATCACATTCATCAAGTTGAGGAACAAGTGATATCTTAGAACAAGAATAAGCTTAATTGAATAGAAGAACAATAGTAATTGCATTAATACTCGAGGTACAGCAGAGCTTCACACCTTAATCTATGGTGTGTAGAAACTCCACCGTTGAAAATACATAAGAACAAGGTTCAGGCATGGCCGTGAGGCCAGCCCCATGATCTAAGATAGCATAAGACTAAAGATAGCTACCCCGATGATCTAAGGAATAGACGTCCAGAGATGAGAATACAATAGCAAAAGGTCCTATTTGTAGAGAACTAGTAGCCTAGGGTTTACAGAAATGAGTAAATGACATAAAAATCCACTTCCGGGCCCACTTGGTGTGTGCTTGGGCTGAGCATTGAAGCTTCTATGTGTAGAGACTTTTCTTGGAGTTAAACGCCAGCTTTTGTGCCAGTTTGAGCGTTTAACTCCCATTCTTGTGCCAGTTCCGGCGTTTAACGCCGGGCAGTTTTGAGCTGATTTAAAACGCCGGTTTGGGCCATCAAATCTCGGGCAAAGTATGGACTATTATACATTTCTGGAAAGCCCAGGATGTCTACTTTCCAACGCAGTTCAGAGCGCGCCAATTGGGCTTCTGTAGCTCTAGAAAATCCACTTCGAGTGCAGGGAGGTCAGAATCCAACAGCATTTGCAGTCCTTTTCAGCCTCTGAATCAGATTTTTGCTCAGGTCCCTCAATTTCAGCCAGAAAATACCTGAAATCACAGAAAAATACACAAACTCCTAGTAAAGTCCATAAAAGTGAATTTTAACTAAAAACTAATAAAAATATAATAAAAACTAACTAAAATATACTAAAAACAATGCCAAAAAGCGTATAAATTATCCGCTCATCAATGGTAAAGGAAAGATAGTGGCCGTTGGTAAAGTTGGTAAAAGCTTTTCATCTTGTATAAATGATTTTCTTCTTGTAAATGGTTTGAAACATAACTTACTTAGTGTAAGCCAATTGTGTGATTTAGGTTTTGAAGTTGTTTTTAGAAAATTTGTGTGTTTGGTTGGTTGTGAAAAAACTGGAGATATCTTATTTGAAGCTAAAAGATGCAACAATGTGTATGTATTAACTCTTGAGGACTTGAAAGAATAAAATGTAACATGCTTTACCTCTATTGAATCTAAAAAATGGCTATGGCATAGAAAGTTGGGTCATGCTAGCATGTACCAAATTTCTAAGCTAGTGAAGAAAAATTTGGTTAGAGGAATTCCCAATATCAAATTTGACAAGGATCTTACTTGTTATGCTTGTCAATTAGGCAAACAAGTAAAATCGTCTTTTAAACCAAAAAATGGAATTTCAACCAAAATGCCATTAGAGATGTTACACATTGATCTTTTTGGTCCAACAAGAACTCAAAGTCTTGGAGGTAAACACTATGGTTTGGTAGTGGTAGATGATTACTCTAGATTTGGTTGGGTACTTTTTCTTGCTCATAAAAATGATGCTTTTCATGCTTTCTCTACCCTTTGCAAGAAAATTCAAAATGAAAAAGATTTAAAAGTGGCCTATTTGAGAAGTGATCACGAAAAAGAATTTGAAAACCAAGACTTTGAAAAATTTTGTGATGACTTTGGAATTACTCATAATTTTTCATGCCCTAGAACACCTCAACAAAATGGGGTTGTTGAAAGAAGGAATAGAAGCCTTCAAGAGATGACTAGGGCTATGTTATACGAGAATGAGGTTCCAAAGTTTCTATGGGCTGAAGCTGTAAATACAGCATGTTATATTTTGAATAGGACCATTATTAGAAAAAGGTTAAAGAAAACTCCTTATGAGCTATGGAAAGGAACCCCTCCAAATCTTAAGTATTTCCATGTTTTTGGATGCAAGTGTTTTGTGCTTAATAACAAAGAAAATCTTGGCAAATTTGATCCAAAATCATATGAGGGCATGTTTGTTGGATACTCCACTACTAGCAAAGCCTATAGAATTTACCTCAAAGATCATAGAACTATAGAGGAATCCATACATGTTACTTTTTGTGATTCTAATTTAATTCCCAGTACTGTGATAGATAATGATTCAGATTGTGAAGAAGCTGGAACAAGTAAAGAAAACCCCAAGTCTGCCCAAATTGAAGAATCTTCCAGTCCAGTTTTGTCTCGTCAGATTGGAGGAGATATTTCCATTTTGTCTCTTGAGCCAGCAAGAGAAACTGAAACAGTGAGACCCACAGAAGCTCATCAAAGCTCAACACCAATCTGGAAGCCTAGAGAATGGAAGTCCACGAGGGGTTATCCTCATGACTTTATAATTGGATATCTCTCTCAAGGTGTGACAGCAAGATCCTCAACCAAAAGGCAATCCAAACCAAGCAATTTTGCACTCTTATCATAAATGGAGCCCAACAATGTCAAACAAACTCTTGAAGATCCATCATGGGTGAAAGCCATGCAAGAAGAGCTTGCTCAATTTGACAAGAATGAGGTTTGGACACTAGTACCTCATCCGGATGGTAAGAAAGTTACGGGTACTAAGTGGGTTTTTAAAAATAAACTTGGTGAGGATGGACAAGTTGTTCGTAACAAGGCTAGATCAGTGGCCCAAGGTTAAGATCAAGAAGATGGTATAGATTTAAATAAATTTTTTGCTCTGATAACTAGAATGGAAGCAATTAGATTGCTTCTTGCCTATGCTACTCATAAGGGTTTCAAAATGTTTCAAATGGATGTTAAATGTGGTTTTCTTAATGGCTTTATTGATAGAGAAGTGTATATGGCACAACCCCCTGGTTTTGAACATAAGGATTTTCCAAATCATGTTTTCAAACTTTCAAAGGCTCTTTATGGCCTTAGGCAAGCTCCAATGGCTTAGTATGAAAGGCTTAGTGCCTTCCTATTAGAAAATCAATTTCAAAGGGGTACCACGGACACAACTTTATTCATTAAAGCATCTAATGATGATATTCTTCTAGTTCAAGTTTATGTGGATAACATTGTGTTTGGATCGGCCAATGAGTCCTTGTGTGAAGAGTTTGGAAAACTCATGACTAGTAAGTTTGAGATGAGTTTAATGGGAGAGCTAACTTTCTTTCTTGGCCTCCAAATTAAACAAACTCCTAGTGGTACTTTTATTCACCAAGGAAAGTATGCTAAAGAATTAATCAAGAAATTTGGCCTAGAAAATTCCAAACCTATGGGAACTCCAATGCATCCTAACACTAAACTTGAAAAGGATGAAAATGGTAAAGATGTGGATGAGACAAGGTATAGAGGAATGATAGGTTCACTCATGTACCTTACCTCCTCTAGACCGGATATTGTTCAAAGTGTGGGTGTATGTTCAAGATTTCAATCTCACCCAAAAGAATCCCATCTTTCAGCCATTAAGCACATCATTAGATACATTAAGGGAACTAGCGATTATGGCTTGTGGTATCCAAAATCTGATGATCTTTGTGCAGTAGGGTTTTGTGATACAGATTATGCGGGAGATAAGGTGGATAGAAGGAGCACCTCTGGCATGTGTTGCTTCCTTGGAAGCTCACTTAACATGTGGTCAAGCAAAAAACAAGTCACAGTGGCTCTATCCACAGCTGAAGCTGAATATATTTCTGCATCTGCATGTTGTTCACAATTAATTTGGCTGAAAACGCAGTTAGAAGATTACAAATTAAAGATCAATAGTATACCATTGTTTTGTGACAATATGAGTGCCATAAATATTTCAAAAAATCCTGTTTTGCACTCAAGAACAAAGCACATTGAAATTAAATATCATTTCATTAGAGAACATGTGCAAAAGGGAACTATTGATATTCAATTTGTAAAATCCGAAGATCAACTTGCGAATATTTTCACTAAGCCCTTATGTGAAGACAGATTCTGCACCTTAAGAAACAGTTTGGGAATGATAGAATTAAGTTCTATTGAAAATTTGTGAACTTTTTTATTCTATTTGGTTTTATCTCGTAGGAAAGCAGGAGACAAATTTTAGGATGTGTTGAACGGGTCATGATAAAGGGGGAGACTGAACTGAAGTTAATTATTTTGGGCACCACCAAATCTCTTCGACCTCACTCTGACCCGTTCCTCTTTTTTTTGGAAAGTCGTCAAATCAAATCTTTATCCTTTCCTCATCCCTTGATTCTAGGAACTATTTTCACTTGTCTTGAATTATTATGGACTGCATTGCTTTTTCCTCATTTTTTGCAGGGTCCCTTCTTGATGACAAAAGGGGGAGGAGAAGAGAAAAAAAGGCTGAATTGAAAATTGAAACTGTTATGTTTCATTGATTTGTTGCACTATTTTGCAGACCTATTTTGCTCTGTTTTATACTCTGATCTGGCTCTGTTTTGAGCACTTTGTGTTAGTGGATTAATTTCGAGTTGAACTTTGATTGTCATTTGCTCAAATGCATGTGTGCTAACTAGACCATTGTGTTTTGGTTAAAAACAAATATTCTGCCTTTTGTATGTTGTTTTCATTTATTTTGCAAGACCCCATTGATGACAAAAGGGGGAGAATTGGCTGAAAATTTGAAATTAAGACAAATAGGGAAAACAGGGGATGAAATCCTTTGTGGATTTATGATCACCCTTGTTTCAATTACTTGTTGTGGTGATCTGCTTGATGCGTGTGATGCATTTGTTTTATCTTGGTAAATATGATTGCTGTGTTTTGGATTAAGGAATATTTTTGGCAGTTCCTTTAAGTTGTGATATATGAAGTTTGATAGTTGCTATGGTTTGAGATAATCATGCTTGATTAGAAATATTTTTCTTGCTATGATTAATTTGCTCTGATTTATTAATTGGAAAATATTTTCAAAATAGCTTGAAAAGCAACTTCAGGAAACATCAATTTTTGTTTGCATCAAATTGTTTTTTGTGTGTTTGAGCAGAAAATCAAATTATTGATAATAAATGAGTTTTGATTATCATTCAATTCTGCTCATAAATCAAGCCATTCAACATCTTACATTGGATATGTTGAATAACATTGTTGCTTTAGGCTTGATAAAATTGTTACAGGTTGGAACTTCCCTTAGTAAAGAAAGTATATATTAAGGGGGAGTCATGTGACAATTAGAAAGGGATAGAAATATAAATCTTCAAAGGGAGTATTCTTTACTCAAAATCTTAAATTTCTTTCCATTTCAATTTTAATAATGTTTGTCATCAAGGGGGAGATTGATGAGTTTGGAAAACTCTAATTTAAATTTGATGATGAACAAACATTATTGAAATAATTGATAGCAAAATTATTAATTCTGATTTTCATGAAACATATGTTAATTAATAATTTTGTGATGCAGGTTTACTATTGGGCCAAAAAATAAAAGAAATGTTGCAAGCCTAAATCAAAATTTACACTCAGCCTTGTTGAATATTTTCTATACTATATGGCTGAATTGATTGTTATATTACTTGGGCCAGATTAGATTATTGTTGCTACAACCCCAATTATAATCTTTGTTAAATAGACCAAAGCTTGGTCCGAATTCATTAAGCAAAGAAAGCAAAGTTCCATTGCTTCCAACGGATCCCACATTTCAAGTAGTGATGGATTTCAAAATTCAATTAATTTGAATTGAGCTTACATTGGGAACTATGAGAGAGAAACTGTAATTGATTTGATTGATTGAATTAATGCTACACGCTACTCAGTATAGAGGGAAGTAAAAGTAACTCTCCTTTAATTAATTCAACTTCATTTAATTATTTTTCTTTTACTTTATCTACTCTCTCATCTCTCTTCTTCTTCGGTCATATCAGAGAAAGCATGGAGGCTATGGCTAAACATCAACAAGAAGAATAAGGAGCTAGTAAAAAGACCATCACCATGATGGCAAGAAAACATAAAAAATGTAGTGGCTGAGATTCTTATCACTTATGGTAAGATATGGTGATGAGATCTTGGCTTCTTCATACCAAAAATGGTTGAAGGAGATTCAGCCAGCAAGGAGAAGATCTTTGAGATGGCTTGTCTCTACTTTTGGGTTCACTCATCACAGAAGGTAGCTAGGGTGGCTACGTGAGGGAGGAAGCAAAAGTGGAGCAGATAAAGCTATCATCATGATGAAGCATCAAGGGCCAGAAATTCATCTTGGAGAGCAAGCCAAGGATGGAGCACTCGGATTGATGAAGATTGATGACCAAGGAAGGAGTAGAGGTAATTGCATGTTGGGTTTTGCATGGGTTATCTCTTCTCTCTCTCTGGCCGAACCGGTTTGCATGGAGAAGAAGAAGTTGGCTTGGTTTTTGGTTTCAACTGTGGAGGCTTCCTTCTTCTATAAAAAGGGAGAATAGCCATGACTTGAAGCAAGGAGAAAGTGTGAGAGTGCAAGGCACAGAGTTCTCAAAGCTACCTGAGCTAACAGATTTCTCTTCTCCTTCAATGTATTCTGTTTTGTTTTTTTCTATTTAATTTTGTCATGTCTTGAGTCTCATGGAAAAAGGCAAACAGTGAGGTTTGTATGAAAAAGCCATAGAGTGGAAAAAGACAGAGAGTGCAAAATTAAAAGAAAAAAGCCATAAATGTCCTTAGAGTTCCTTTGTACATCTATGTTGTGTATCATGATTCTGTAGGAATCCCCTTGTAAGTTGGTTTAGCACTTTACAGTCTGTAATCAAGAAGATTATACTGAAATTCCATCATTGTTGTGATGGAGACTGGATGTAGGCTGCACTGCACTTAGCAGCTGAACCAGGATATATCTGGGTGTAATTTTCTCTCTTCTCTACTCCATTTCTGTTTCAATTGCACAGGAGCTAAAACTAAAAAATATCTCGTGCCAAGTGACGAGGCAAAAATAAAAGTCTCGTGGTTAGGGACGAGACAAAAATTAAAAAGTCTCCTGAAGTCATTTCAAAGACCAGCAAGTGTTACTAAGCAAAAAGGGGGCTAAGATTCAACCCCCCCTTCTCTTAGCCACTGAAAACCATCAGTAACCAAAGTGATTCTCCACACCTCCTTGTAGAACCCTAATGCTGATTGTTGGATCAGCCTTGACCATCGTGAAAATGTGTTGTGCAATAACCTTCTAATCCAACCTACGATGATCTTGCCCTATCAAAGTTTGCATGCAAGTATGAGGACCAGTGTATCTCCTAACCCCTACTTTTCTTGCTTTTGGCTATATGATATGAGTATGCTCCAATTACAACCAAGTCCAAACTGAATACATCGTGCATTGTACCTCAAATGGTCACTCTCTACTATTTTGTACTCCGCAGCCTTCCTGATGCTGTACTGCTTAACTGCCAACATGACTTCTTCCTTATTCCCAAATTGTTGTCCAACCTCAAACTCGTTGCTTGGATCTTCTTTTAAGACCTTCCTGGGTAAACGACCAATCTGAAGTCATTGCATCGAGATTCAACCTTGTGAAATGATCTGGCCGGTCATATGGTCAAGAAATGGCAGGCTATGTCAGAACAATCTGTGTGTCACCGTAGTAGTTCATCTCCTCTTCCTCGTCACCATCATCAGGGATTTCGGGTGGTTCTTCGTCAGCATCGTCTCCGTCATCGGGGTTGACTTCATACTGCTCCATTATTGGATCTCTGATAGCAGAACCATCATGACTTTCAAGACCGTCATCCATTAAGTCAACGTTACGAACTTCAACATTAGACCCCTCCTGACTACCCTCAGGTGGCATATTTAAATTCACCATTGTCCTTCTGATAGTTCGTCTAACAACTCCGCTCGTCGGACTATCATTGACAGTATCTGCAGATGATCCTCAGCCACCGAAGTCAACAAGAAACACATATAATTCTAACAGATGAATATTTGTCCATCAGTTGTACCAGGACCTTATAAGCCGTACGTCCTCGTCATCGCGCAACCGGTACCTAATTCAAAACAATAGAAATATCTCTCACAGCCATGGTCTGATAAATTTACTAGTAACAGAGACAAAGACAATACAACTGTAATATACCTTTTATAAAACAAATTGCCATCTATTTCGGTCGGATATCTGTAGTAAATTTTTTTCACCCTTTTAGATTCTTGCTATCCGATGGAATGCAATATCACATTCTTCAAAGCTGTTAAACTGTTGACTTTCGGTGTCATGTAGGTAATTATCGGTTGGTCCGATCTTTACTTTCTCTAGAATGCATTTACATTCTTTAAAGTCTAAATTTTAAATTTTAGACTCTAAATTTTTAATTTTTAATTTAAACTCTAAATAATAAATTCTAAATTCTAAATCCTAAAATTTTAAATCATAAACCCTAAATTCTAAATTCTAAACTTTTAACTCTAAATTATAAATCTGAAATATTAATATAAAATATAATAAACAAAAAAGTTATAATTTATTTATAGAAAAGAGTGCGGCACTCTTTATTTAGTAACTAGGACACGGATTTGGTACGCCCCGTATCATAGCGCACCGAAACGCCAAAAACCTGTTTGGTGCACCGGTCAGCCAGAGAAGGCCAGAATAAAAATGCATGCTTTTGTTGGGTCCTTTCCATAATTTCGCACAAAATAGAGGGGTCACTTTTTATTTTTTTAAAATGAATACACTTAACTTAATTGTTAGAATTAGTCAACTATTACTACCGCCCTCTTCCTCCCCTTCCCCTCCGTCACCTCTTCCTCCCCTTTCGCTCCGTCGCCTCTTCCCCCCTTTCCCCTCCGTCGCAATCGCACCGTCCCTTCCTATCTCCACCACCGAGAATGACTTAAAACCTCCCAACTCAGCTAACTTCTTCTCTCCCCCCCCCACACAAACAGCCTCACCTCTGGCAACGATGGAGTCTGATCTGCATTGTCGATTGTCTTCGGCAGTTGATGGCTTCGCTGTCTCCATCAATGGAAAGAAGGTACCCGTTGTATTATCACCCTTCACTTGATTTACAAATATCTCCCTTTGTTCGTCATAGGTCTGAAATTTTCTTTGAAGGACATCCCCCAATTTTGCATGTTTCGCTAAATTACCGTATTGTTGCTGTTTGGCACAGGGTTGTCGGGGATGAAGATACCACTGGGGGCGTGCGTGTCACCGAGGAAGCAAAAATGTGCGACAGAGCAGACCATGGAGTTGGATCGTTTGAGGGCGAAGGCTTTGTAGGGATGGAGTCGGACGAGTACAATTTACAGGAAGATGAAACAGAACACGACCATCATGCATAGGCCGATGACAACAATGGGGATGCGGTTGAAATGGAAGACAGTTTGGACGGCGTCGGAGGAATGTCTGACAATTATGCGAATGATGACTTGTACGCTGTTGATTCTGGTGAATCGATAGGTTGGATTGATTTTTTGAACTTGAGCGAGGAGGATGTTCTTCGCTTTAATTTCGCAGATGTTGACATTGTATTTGAGTTCTACCAGCAATATGCAAAGCACCATGGCTTCGGTGTGAGACGTTCCAGAAGCGAAAAACGTGGCGAAGTAAGGATACGGCAGGAGTTCGTGTGCCACCGACAAGGGTACCGATCCCTGAAGTTCTACTCGATGCCTAACCGGCAAAAGAGGCCCAGGGCCGAGACCCGGTGTGGATGTCCTGCAAGGATGTTACACCGCATGGACGATGAATCAGGATGTTGGCACGTTGCGTACTTTTCAGACGCGCATAACCACCACGTTCTTGAGTTGCGATTTTCTTCCATACTGCCAGGCCATCAGAGGATGAGCGAAGCGGACATCGAGCAGATGAACAACATGGGCAAAGGGGGTATTGGCATCTTGCGAATCCACGATTTTATGGCGAGCCTAGCCGGCGAGCATCATAATGTCACGTACACAACAAGGGACATGCACAATGTAAATACGAAGCAACGAAAGGAGGGTGGCCTAGATGTGGAATCGTGCCTAAGGTATCTCCGAGAGTGCAAGGCAAATGATCCAGCAATGTACTACAAGGAAGTTGTTGACGGTGAGGGCGTGTTGCAACATTTGTTTTGGTGTGACAGCAGTTGCCAAATTGATTACCAGGTGTTTGGAGATGTGGTTGCATTTGATGCAACGTATAAGAAAAACGTTTACCTTTCACCTCTTGTTGTATTCTCCGGTGTGAATCACCACAACCAAACGGTTGTCTTTGCTGCTGCACTGGTGGCAGACGAGAAAGAAGAAACCTATGTCTAGCTGCTTCAACAGTTGCAAACTTCAATGAAAGGGAAGGCTCCCGTGTCCATAATAACCGACGGTGACAGGCAAATGAAGTCTACAATCGAGCAAGTTTTTCTAGAGGCTCACCATCGACTCTAGCTTGGCATCTACTCCGAAACGCCATGAGCAACATCGGAGGGCCTAAATTCACCAGGATGTTTAGGGATTGCATGCTTGGCGACTACAATGTCCGAACATTCCAGAGAAAATGGTTTGAGATGGTTGAGAAATTTGGCGTCGCCGATAAAAAATGGGTACAAGACATGTACGAGAAAAGGCACAGTTGGGCTATAACACACATACGGAGAAAGTTCTTTGCCGGATCTAGAACAACATCAAGGTGCAAGGGCTTGCATGCTGTGATATCACGGTATGTTAAGTCTCGATACAGTTACACTGAGATTTTACATCATTTTCATCGATGCTTGATGTTCGTGCGTGCAAAGGAAGTGGAGGCTGATTTCGAGTGTGCAAAGTGTGACCCTGTTATGACCACCAACCTGAAATAGTTAGAGCGGAGTGTAGCCGAGTACTACACTCAAACAATACTCTATTTGTTTGTTCCCATTCTTGACAAGGCCTGTGCAATGAGGGTGGTTGATTCTGAAGACAACGGTTCCTATTTTATCCACACCGTCTCTTGATACGGCACTCCGGGGAAGGATTGGCGTGTTGTTACAACGTCTAATATGAGGGAGGTCTGATGCACGTGCATGAGAATGAAATGTTTCGGGGTCCCCTGCAAACATATAATTGTGGTGCTTTTTCTTAACGATGTTCATGAGATCCCAAGGTCTCTGATATTGCCGAGATGGACCAAGGATGCAAAGCTTATGGCGGTGCAGTTGATGGCCGTGATTTGGGATTCTGTACAACTAATGCAACACTAGTGCCTGATGGATTGATACCGGAAAGTGTGCAAGATTGCATGTCACAGCACTGAAAAGTTCCAGTTTGCAAGAGACATTGTGATGCTAATGCTGAAGCATTTCAAGAACGAAGATGCAGGGGACACCATTTTTCCACCCGAGGGGCCACCTACCGATGGTGGCAGAGCCCCGGCGTGAAATCCACCCAGGCGCAATACAAAGGGTAACGGTGCTCACAGTGGAAAGAAAACTCAGCGATGTCGTTTGTGCCGGCAGGTGGGACACAACAGGACGATGTGTCCAGACCGCCACACAATGGAGTCATCCAGCGCAGTTGCAGATGACATGGATTCAATGGACACTGACATAGTGGATTAGTCGTTTTATAGATGATCTAGTTGAGATTTCTGCTCTGTTAAATGGTTCTATTCATTTGGTTTTTACATTGGCGTCAGCTCTATGATAACCTATCCGGCGATCTGTATGCGACCGCAGAGATTCCTTCCTCCCAATGCTCTGATAGTGACACGCAGGTTGGATTTGTTAACAGCGACTTCGCTGGGACCAACACGTCCGGGCTAGTCATGTCTCTCGCCGATTGAGCAAGTGGGCCTACAGTCGTCACCACCGTGTGTTGAAACGGTAGGTTGGTCGAACCCTTTCACATTCTCTGGTAGGCTGTAGCCACACATCGAATATTGCCTGCATTTCATGTTGGTAGAGAACCGTCTGAATTACAAAGTTGATTTTATTAAACTACATATACTTGGGGATGTCTATATGTCGTCGACGTTAAAACAAGTTTTTGCTATGTTGGCTTTCATTGGTATATGGTTGTGCTGTAGAATTAACTGATTTTAATCGTGTATTTTCAGTAAAACCATAGAGAGGAACCAACGACTGATTCCAAAAGTGGAGGTGTGAAGTGGGGTCGTGCGAAGAGCTGCAAATCCACTGTCAAACCTAATGTATTATGTATCGTTCGTTGTCGACCATTTTGTTGAACCGGACATGGTAGTTAGGGGCATCTTTATAGCAATTCTATGTTCAGTGGATATTTTGTATGTATGTTAAGTGGATATTTTGTATGTAACGTTTACTGGATATTCAGATGCACGTCTCCTAAAAAAACTCCATTCGTCTGCCTCTTTGCAGTAGACATTCGGAACTGGTTACGTCTTGTACTAGCTTGTGTACTCGTTGAAAAATGCATGTGGTTCAATCGCGGTTTTGAAATGCTTTGTAAGGGATCATGGCTTCTGGATGTAATTTAAAACACCAGCATAAAACACCGGATGTGATGAATTGAATGCACTAAATGAAGCATGGTAACAACTCTGAATCAATAAACAACTACTACTAATTAACATTTTTAGGATATTAACAAATCATTCTGAAGTTTCAAAATTCAAAATTACAAAAATTAGGTAAAGTGAAGCGAATTACATTCAAACTTCACAGCTTAAAATTACATTCAAATTTCACAGCTTAAAATTACATTCAAACTTCACAACCATTGGCACTAATTGACATACATTCCTAATATTGGGAGATCACTCTATTTGCAATGCTACATGCACATTAACAAAAGAAAAGATTATCGTGTTTATAATCTAAAGCATAAGTTAATGAGGGTAAGGTAGAATTGTATGCCTGGAAATAAAATATAGATTAAAGATACAGATATATTGACATGTAGCTTGGAGCATTGTACTTCACAAACGGAGGCAAGAAAACAACATGGACCGAGTTACTCGGATGGGGGTGGGGGGTTGTGGTTGAGGGATTTAGGATATAGGAGTTCTCAATATATATGCATCCGATAGTCTTGCGGCGCCAGCCGGTCGAAGACACACCCATGGCCGTGTCTTAGTTGGCATGCAGTTGCTAAGGCAGACCAGCCTACTCCAAAACATCCGTTCGTCCTCTCGATATAGTGCGTATACTGAACAGTCCACGCGTCTCTCTCGTTGGTAATCGAAATTGGGCTATCATCGTAGACTCCCGGCAGAGGTGGGATATTTGGCTGGAAGCGAGGACATATTTTTTAGGGTGAGTGCAATGAAATAATTGACTAGAAAAATAGCACCAGAAATAGTTTCCTTTAAAAATAATTGTCGGCACACTTACGAGAAAATGAGATGTCAAGGGGTGTATGATTGGCTTGCCAAAGAATGGATTGGTCGATCTGAACCTATCGGCTATGTGCATTGACCTGGGGGCCGTCAGATAGCTTATACAAGTGTAGTCCGTCCCCAGCCCGGCATGGGCCAAGTAGTTTATTACCAATGTATGACCGTTGAAGAACATGACATACATGGTGTTTTGAATGTCATGATAACGGAACAACACCAGCCACTCATCCCTTAGGCCATAGTGTTCCCTGATAGTGTCCCATCCTCCATGAAGTACGATCCTTCCATTAGGTTCCATATTCCTGTCCACGCGATGATGTTGTCCTGTAGGCGTGGTTAGGGTTAGGGGTCGCGGTAGGGATCGACCATAATCCTCGAAAACCGTGGCGGGAGCATTTGTAGCGGATGGTGAAAAAAATGATGTGTCATACATGGATGGATTGATGATTGCAGGAAGTAAAGGAATTGAAATTGGCGTCTATACCAATGTATCAGGGTCGTTCACCGGGATTATCGTGAAGAACTGGACTGTGTAGTTGCCATGTGCGGGTATTACTGGAAGACTTTCGTTTCGCAAGTTTCTGGTACAATGTAAAACAGCATAAAACAAACGCCTTACCCGAGTGCATGCAGAAAACCCGCTAGATAATATTGTTACCTTCCATAGTTGATCTCGCAGAAACTTGTGCCATGGATGGCGACATAGAAAAACTTTGGTTGGTGATACGATAATAGTAGCATGGCACCGATTCGAAGATGGTAGTGTTCATAAAAGGCTCGCCACCCTCCGGTGAAGACGATTCGATGTGGATGTTCCTCCTCGACACCCCACGAGATGTTCCACGACTGACCATTTGTGGTGCTTATCTCGACGGGGTTGCTCATGGTCTCCCGGACAAGGTTGGAGAAGGCCGGCGGCATTCTCTGCACGATTAAGAAATTGATATTGATGTGGGCTTGCATGCGGGTCTTGGGGTTATGGGATTAGAACAAAAAAATGAAAACTTAAAATTTGATTCTCCATGTTGGGGATTATGAATTTGAAGAAGCGGAAATCAGCGAGCGCCGGCATTGTGATATTTTGCCTGTGACTTCTTGAATGGTTGCAGGTTCTTATTGCCGGAAGCTTTGGAGTCTTCAACAATGGCTTCCCTTCTTCGAAAAGTATGCGCGTTTTTTTTGTGGCTTAAAAACGTACGCGCGTTAATCTGGCGAAAAACCTCCCACTTTTTTAAGTTTTTTTCTTTTTAATAAATAACCCTTAAAACTTGATTAGACTGGGCATTAATTGGGTATTAATGTTGGTGTAATTACCAAGGGCAATAACTGGATTTCTAAAAAGGTGATAACAGAAGGAATTCAAAATTTAAATTATAGCCTTAACTTAATCTTATCATTTATTCCATTGCGTGGGTCAGTGAAAAATCACTTTGTATTGTCAGCCTTGCCTTGGTGATGGATGGACGGATTGATGTAGCCGATGGAAGCAGTTAAGTTATTCATAATTACATTTTTTTGTATATTTATGGGTTTTTATATTTTTTTCCTGGAAAATGACATTTTTTTGTCATGCTGAAAAATAACATTAAATAACATAAAGATACAATAACAGTAATAAGATATATGACCCATGATATAATCAGCCCACGAAGACTGTCCGTCCACTAAAGAGGCCCAACAATGTCACATAACATAACTGGTATCAATGCATCCAACAACAACAAAAAATGCGAGGTCCAAAAGCGTCATGTACCATCCTTTTTCTTAACAAATAAAATGGGAGAAGAAAAAGGACTTTTGCTAGGTTCAATTATACCTTCATTTAATATCTGTTGCACCATCAATTCAATTTTTGTCGTTTAGCTGTGGAGGTATCTGTATGGTCTCATTTTAATTGGTTCAACACTTTGAATGAGGGGGATAATATGATCATCGGCCTGTAGAGGTAGCAACCCCACTGGTTGAGCAAAACACTGTCATATGTGTGCAACAGCAGGACTAGTTTTGGTGCCAGATGCTCAGGTAGTTGCAAGGGAGGGGTTGTCTGGTCATCAAACTTCTAAACATGAAGAGTAAATGCTATTGCGATCGAATCTGTGTTCACCAATAGTCAAATATGGTGGAAGTGGGCTAGAGTTGGTACCGAAGAGGTGTCACCATAAATTGTAATAAATTTGACATTATGCAAAAACCTAAAAAAGGAGGAATCTTAATCACGAAGCAATTGTGAAGAGCTTCTGGTGGGTCAATGTGTGTACGATTTGCCAGAGCTACAAATTCTGAGTAATACTTGCTGACAGAGCCCCGCTGTTGGAGCTTAAACAATAACTCCTGAGGTGAGTCAAACAATGAAGGGCCAAATTCAAGCTCAATGGCATGCTTTAATTGTGCCCATGACTGAAATTGAGTCGTGCGTTGGGACATTTGAAACCATTGGACTGTCATGCCAATCATGTGAATTGCAGCAATTCCAATTTGCTTTTCCTCTAGAACTTGGAAAAAACTTAAAGTATTGATCCGAGGCAAAGATCCAACCTAATGCGTTGCTATCGTCAAACTTGGAAAGGTCAAAATTCACCCTTCAGAGCCAGCGAGAAGTGCGCGGTGGGTCAATATTAAGAGTTTAATCCATGACGCAAGTCACGCGAAGGAGATATGTGATGATGCTGCTTGTTGATGAGCTCAGAAATTAAATTATGTACCATGTTGAATTTCAAATTCGTCGCTTCTAAAATCTGTGCTCTCTCTGCCCAGTGTTCCTCCGCCACTATTTCAAGTAGCTGAAATAGTTTCTTTATATCAACCTACATGCCTTTCATCCAAGTATTTTCAGTGACTACCATGGTCAATGAAATCACCAAATGGAAGGGTGATAACTGATGTTGAAATTTTATTGAATCAAAACAGAGCAATTACAAAGGGATAGAGAGTGTGATTTCAATGCAACAGTAAGTGGAGTAACTATAATGGTATATGTATGGGAATTAAAGAGAAGTAGAATTAAACATAGAGTATATATGAAGCTTGCAGGAATTCCCAATAGGCAAAGAACCTGATAGAACAAAAGAAAAGGAGAAGAAAATTAGAGAATAATAGAGAAGAAAATGAAGAAAAGACAAAGAGGTCTAGAAGAAAGAGAGAAATTACCACAACAATGCTACCATGAGAATCCCTCCAATCTCTTATTTATAGTCTTCTCTCTCATGCTTCTTCTAAGGCCTTGATTCATTGCATATGTTGCCACCTGTCTATTTGTTATAACCAATTCTTCATCTCCACTATTTGATAGCAATTCCTCTTTATTTCTAACTAACTCTGCAAGACCACTATTCACGTCACTCTCCTTGCCTTTGTTCATGACAGTAATAGAGGAGGAAAAGGAACTACGTACAACACCAGAGGAAGAGGAAGGTTAGAGCTTCATAGAAAATCTTATATTATTTTGGGCTTTATGTTGAGAAAGTCATGGAGGACATGCTGCTATTGTTGTTGGGTGCTTCTACCACCGACATTGTCGTTGATGGTATGGTGATGGCCTGGTGATATTGTTGTGAGTATGCCATTTTTCTCTCATGAACTCCATCTTCTCATAAAGAGTGTGATGATAGTAGTTATAATGCCCCCAAAGAGAAGGAGCCGATAATGGTAGTGGTAGTGGTGGTGGTGGCAATAATTGGGATGAAAGTTGGATAATTAAGGATTTGGGAGGTGCTGGTGAAGGTCTGAGGATTGGGACTTTATAAGTGAGATAGGTTAAGGGATAATTTTAGGAATTTTGGATAATATTTTAGAATTTAGGTAATTTTGTCAAATATAATCTATTTTTATGGGTAAAAAATTAATTTTATTAGAAATATTTGTGAGACAATAAAAATTAGTCTAAATTAACTAAAATTTATCTTATTTTACATTCAATAGTTATTTTTGAAATAAATACATAATATTAAATATAATAAATATGTATTTTTGGATGTTAAATGTATAAAATTATAAACGTCAAGTTAAATAAGATAACTTTATATTATTATCTTTCTAGTATTACTCTAATTTTATTTTTCTATAAATAGATTTATCAATATTTTAAATATTTGTGAATAAAAATGGTAAGTTATTCTTTTTAGTTTTCATATTGCAGCTGCACAAATGAATAATAGATAGAAATAATATAGAAAGGGCATATTCGTAAAGAGTTCTGCTAGGAAGACAATAGGGTGCAAATAACGTGAACAATGGACTATACTCCAGGCCCACTAAAACAAAAAATATTCTACCACATTTATCCACCACAACCCTAGCCTCTCACCTTCCATTTTTATCTCCTTTTACTACAGCCGCTTTACTCCCACTTCATTGTCGCGCCGTCACCAATGCACCTCGCCGCCGCTGCCACCGTCTGAAGAAGCAATGCACTGCACCGCCGTCGCACCTCCTTCTCTCATGCGTCACGCCGCTTGTGCTCCCTGTAACCAACGCAGCCGCTGCACTTTCTTCTTCCCTGCTCGCGCCCCCTGCTATCGATGTACCTTCTTCTCCCATGCATCACGCCGCCCCTCTTCTCCTTACAAGCAACACTGCTGCTGCACGCCTTCTTCTCCCCTTCGTGACGTTGCACCATCGCCGAGCCAGAGGCCTTGTTCTGCCATTGCTCCAATGATGCACCTCTGCCCTTGCTTCCACACTGCTGCATCGTGTCTTCGCTACTTCCATCATGTGCCACTTTACTTCGTTCACCCAAATGGTATGACCCAAATAAACATCAATATCTTAGTGAAAAAAATCATCCGCAAACATGTAAAATGAACTTTCATGCGGAGCATGTGCAATTGTGCATGCAGAATCAAGCAAATCAAGTAAAATACCAATGATATACCCAAATGAACATCCACTTTAGAATGAAAAGAACCATCTGCATACATAGTAAAATGAACATCCGACTTAGTTGATAAAAAACAAGTAATGAGACAGAAGCTGTGAGGACACCAGGGTTGCGATATAGCCGCGATGATAGTGGCACAGGATTACGAGAGAGCGGTTGTGACAAAAAAAAATTCAAAATTATCATTAAACCTAATTAATTCAAAATTTAATTTTTAAAATTAAAATTAACTTTCTTTTTTTAATATATCATTTATGTTATTAAAAAAATATTATTCTCTTATACTTTCTCCTTCGTAAAACAAACAAAATAAAATATCATAAGAGGAAAAAAAAGGAGAGGAATCTGCTTTAAATAATGAGACCGTTACTGCTGGGGCAAAGAATCAAGCAAAAAATTTGTTTGGTCCATGGATGTTAGTTAAGAGAAATCAAAGAAGATATCAGTCGAAAATAGGGCATACTCCAAAAGAAAAAAAAGAAAGGTAGAAATGCATCTAGATTTTAGGTTTTGGCAGAGGAGTATCAAGAAAAAAGGGTCAGCAAGCCCATAGTGGAGGAAAAACTAGCCAACCAAATATGGAAAAGGAAAGGAATTACACGCAGGCCCATGTCAAACAGAATGATCACCCCAATAATGCAAGATTTGCACAGAAATAGAAATAAGCCATCACCATTATCAAGGAGAAGGGTGCTAATATAAGCAAAAAAAAATACAAAATAAACCAAATCAAAATTAGCAAATAAAGGAGAAACAGAAGGCTGAACTGGGGTTGAAACCAAACAAGTCAGAATCTCAAAATGAGCAGAAAAATATTTCAAAAGAGAAGGAAGTCAAACATCAAGATTACTAGAGACAGTTTTCCAAATTAAACAAAGAAATTGCTAAAAGCAAACAAGAGTCTTACATGAACATCACTGACTTCTCTGACCCCCACACCACTGCCCTTATATCAAAATTCATGGGCGGATAAGTCTACGTGCAGCAGAGTGCAGGTGAACCACATGAGCCATTAGACCTGGGAGAACTAAACCTGGATGAAAGTATGATAGAAGTCCAAACCCAAGAAGGAGTTGCTTCAACTCTCGAGAGAAAGAAAGTGTAACACCCTAATTACCCTAAGCCTTACTTCGCGTCGTAAAGTAAAGGTTAATCAAAGGTTACAACAATTCTAAAGCTTGTACATATTTATATAGAAAGAAATAATATATTCTAAAAGCCCGATGAAGGATTTAAGCCCAAAAACAGAATTTGAAAAGCGCAAAACGTACTCACGAAGCTACACTAAACGAGGCACAAGATATACGTACAGATATCAAGGTATATGTATATAGATATATCAAAAGATAATAATATAGAGTTATAGTCACTACTCGTAGAGTTTAAGCCGGTTACTTACATACAGACATACAGAGTTTAGACAGATAAAACAGCTTATACAAACTTCCTCTCAAAGTAAGCCTCTAGGCCAAAGATAAATACAAAAGTGAGAGATCTTAAACAAAATACTCAAAAGACTTCAAAACAAGATAGATATCCTCTGCTCTGTCACCACCAAATCAACTCACCGAGTTGGGTTACGACCTATATATGAAAAATAACAACAGAATATGGTATGAGAACCGGAGGTTCTCAGTATGGTAACAGTGTCCAGTGATGTAAGATATAAGACTCCGGGACGCTAGAGGCAATCCTAAAACTTCATATCCATCACAAGATTCATCTTAAAGCAAAACTAAAACATTAAAACATAACTTGAAACCATAAAATTAAATAGGTATTCTAACTTAGTGGATTTCTAATCTAACAACTCTCCGCTGTCCCATAGCCTTCGCCAGCCTATCCTCCATGTGATCCCATCACCACCGCCTTTCGAACCTCCTCAATCCCAGTAGAATACACAATTAATACAATGCAAGCAAAACACAAGTATAAGCATATATGTCAAGTAATTCAAATAGGCACTTAGGCATGTTATACAATTAGATAAACAATACAAGTCGGCAAAGCAAACAAACAGATAGAATATGCAAATGATGAATGCCTGTCCTACTGGCTGTGATATCACATTGTCGGTCCAACTGCTAAGCCGACACACCTCCATGGAGATGTCGCCCTTCGGTATCATACTGGGAACCCTCGAGATATCGTGCCCGGAACACAGTCCAGGATATAGTGCCTGCACACTCTAGTGATCCGAAAGGATATGAGTAGGATACTCTTGCCACGGACCTCACATCTCAACGTAAGCGGGATTAACCACCGTCCTTACGCCATCGCCGCGACCTCGATAGGCGGGATTAACCGCCGTCCCTGCCAGGCGCATATCGTCTCATAATTCTCAGTATAAAATAGTGATTCAGTGGTTTTCAGAAAATCATTTTTATTTAATACTCAATAATTTACCACTTTCACAATTTATTCAGAACTCATTAGTTCACCATTTTTATAATTCATTGTCAACAATCACCAATACCATACGTCGCCTTCTCACTCAACCAAAACCGTCCTCAGTACTCTAGAAACTTAAGCCTTCGTCCTCTAACTTTTTACCAGAAATACCTAAATAGATTCACCTAGGACTTACTCTATGTTTTGACATCCAGAAACAAGTTAAAGAGTCTTAGATAAGTGTCACAGAAGTTTACAAGCTTGCCGGGAAGGAGAAACAATTAAAAACAAGGTTTTTATTGGAAAACAAGGCAGTGTGCGTACGCATAGGGGTGTAGGTACGCACGCCCAGGAGAATTTTCAAGAAGTGTACGCACGCATAGATTGCACAATGCGTTCGAACGCCCTCAACAGAGTGCACCTTCCAACGTGTGCATGCACACAGCTTGCAAAATTTCATTGGTTGTGTGTGTGCACTGTGCACAGAGCGTGCTAGCACTCTCAACAACAGCCATATCCCCGTGTGTACGTGCACACAAGGCTGTGCGTACACACGTTTTTAAAATTACACGGGGTGTGTGTGCGCACACAAACCACAAATCACAAATTCTGCAACATTCATAGAAATTAGATTTTAGACACCAACTTTCAACGATCATATCTTTCTCTACAAAATTTAGATTTCCACAAAATTTATACCATTTCAAAGCTTTTTAAATTATCTTTCATTTGATAGAAAATGTATTCAATTTCAAAAACTGTAACTCAAGATATGATCTGTCAAAGTTCACTAAAAATCTATTTTTACCAAAGTTCCCTAAATTCTCAACTTACCAACATTTCCAACCAAAACCACTCCAAACTCCAATATACCTCATAACTTACTTTTTGTGCCACAAGTCACCATTTACACCAATTTTCATTCACATTATACATTCCTCAACCTCAATTTATCAATTATTTCACACCAAAACATTTTTCACCCAACACAATCACCTATCATCATTATATCACCACAATCATCATGATCAATCTCAATCTAAATCTTCAACACCATATTATCAACATCAACATCACAATCCATCAAAATAACCCAAATCATCAAATCATCATACATCATCATACAACAATTCCAACAACCAATTTAATTCAATTCTATCCTATGGGTCTCTAGTCTAAATGTCCAGAAATATTATATATTACATAGAGAAAAATAAAACCATACTTTAGCCGATTTCCAATATGTACTAAAACCTAATTTGAGTGCAATCAGGCTTCTAAACACAACCAAGCTACCAATTCAACTTCAAAGCTCCAAGTAAATGCCAATAATCACAACTTCAAGCTATATATACAAGTAATTCATAGCTAATTAACCTAGGGTTCATCATAATCACAATTTCACAAGGGTTAAGAATAACTTGTGCTAGATTCCTCAACAATTTTGGAAGCAAAACCTAATAGATTCCTCAAGCTAGATTGATCCTAAACACGTCAAAACAACAAAATCTCAAAAATCCCAAACACTATATTTTCAAATTTTTGAAGGAAAGGCTGAGAAAGGATTCGTGATTTCCTTACCAGGTTCTTGGGTGGGTTTTGTAGAGCTCTTTGTGGTGATCGTGTGGCCATAAACGGTGCGGTGATTGGAGCTCCGTAGCTCAAGTTATGAGCTTGGGAAGTTTGAGGTGAATAGTGTTAATGGAACTCTCTTCTCTCTTCTCTTCTCAGCTGTGTTGTGTTGTGTTGTGTTTATGGCTGATGGGTTCATTAATGGAGGGTTATATATGTTGGACTTGGGCCCAACTTGGGCTCGGTCCAACTCGTTAGCGTTTTTGGTCCGTTTGACCCAATTTCGGGCCAAATCTTTAAAATTAACGTCCGGTTTTCGACTTTAAATATTTTTCTAAGGTTTTCTACTATTTTTAATTATTCTTGCACAGTACCGGACAGACTTAAACCGGTTCGGCCGGTTCATCTACCAGTTCGAGTTTTTATGAGGTTTTTCGCAGAAAATTATATTTTCTGACTTAGAAAAATCTACTGAGTCCAAAAATCATATTTAATTTCCTTAATTCTCACTCTAAATTTTTGAAACCCAATTTGGAAAATTTAATTATTTAATTGAAAGGTTAATTAATCTCGGTTCTTATAGAAGGAGCTTGTATCCCCTAACCACAGGCCTATGGAGGCTTAAATTCCTGGTTTTTTTCAGGAGAATTTCTCTTATCCTTATCTCTTTGTTATCATAAATATTATTTCTTGGAATTGCAGAGGAACTGCCTCTAAGGGGTTCCTTTTTATCATTAAAGACCTTGTTTATAAATATCATGCTAATTTAATTTTTCTACTTGAAGCTCATATTTCAGGACACAAAGTGGAAGCTACTATCAAGAAGCTAGGGTTCAATTCTTGGTGTATTAGTGATGCTGGTGGTTTTGCGGAAGGCATTTGATGCCTTTGGAACAAGTCTCTTTGAAATATCAAACCTGTGCTTATTGAGAAACAGTTTGTGCACACGAAAGTTAGATATGAACAAGGGGAACCATGGTGGCTTACTACTATTTATGGTAGTCCTCATGTAAGGAATAGAAGCAGCCTTTGGAATAAGTTAAAAGATTTAGCTATGGGAATTAATGGCCTTTGGTGTCTTGGAGGGAATTTTAACTCGGTCATCACTTTAGAAAATATTGGGGGAAATTCTAATCTTTCACAAGATACCAACAAATTCATTAGTTGCATGAGAAATTGCAATTTAAATTCCTTAGACTTCTCTGGTCCACCATACACTTGGCAGAGAGGAAAGGTCAAGAGAAGACTAGATAGATTCATCTGTAACATGGATTTCTATAGTTTGTTTTCGACAGCAAGGGTTAGACACCTTCCGAAGCTCAAATCTGACCACTTTTCACTTCTCCTAGATTTCAACATTGCCACTATACAAGGTGGGGAGAGACTTTTTTATTTGCTGGAACCTTGGTTAATTCATGAAGATTACAACAATCTGGTAGAGTAGAGTTGGAACAATCAAAGAAACCTTTTGGATAATATTTCAGTTTTTATGGATAATGCCAAATATTGAAATATCCACACTTTTGGCTGTATTTTTCAAAAGAAGCGTAGACTCTTCATAAGGCTGGATGGTATTAATCACAACATCTCTTTCAGCACAAATCCCTTCTTAAAAAAGCTATAGAAGGATCTTTGGAAGGAGTATGAGATTATTACTATTCAGGAGGAAAGCTATTGGCAACAGATGTTTAGGTATAATATGATAAATTTTGGTGATAAGAATTCTAAGTACTTCCACCAGAAAGCTAATGGAAGAAGACGGATAAACAAAATCCTTACCTTAAAGAATGACGAGGGAAGTTGGATTGAAGATGTGGATATTCTTAAGGC
Source organism: Arachis hypogaea (assembly GCF_003086295.3). Taxonomy (NCBI): domain Eukaryota; kingdom Viridiplantae; phylum Streptophyta; class Magnoliopsida; order Fabales; family Fabaceae; genus Arachis; species Arachis hypogaea. Next base: position 375,408 of record NC_092043.1, on the reverse strand, counting down.
TCTGGGAGCCTCTTTTTTCAAATATTTATATTCACCTGATCAATACAATCCTGATTTGCCTATGTTTTCTATTGTAGGTCGATTTCCTATTATCTCAGAGGAAGGAAAGTAACAATTCGTAAGAGAAGTTACAATGGAGAAAATAAAGCTGACAGTCTTTAGTATGGGAAGTTGGAAAGCTCCAGGAAGCGATAGGCTACCTGCCAAGTTTTTCCCACATTCTTGGAGCATTATGGCTGAGTCCCTTACCGAGCGGATAAAGTTGATTTTAGAGAGCTTTAGAATATAGCTCACGTCAACCGGACTCTTATCTCTATTATACCTAAGATCCATTTCCTTGAAAATTTTACACATTTTAAGCCTATTAGTCTCTATAATGTGTATTATAAAATTGTTACTAAAATTATTGCTAACAGAATGAAACCTTGCTAATACCCAAGCTAGCTTTGTCCCAGGCAGAGTTAGTGTAGATAACATTTTAGTTGCACAGGAAGATGTTCATACTATGAGGACCAGGAATGAAGGCATGGGACTTATGGTCATAAAGATAGATTTGGAGAAAGCGTATGACAGATTAAACTAGCTATTTATTATTGACATGCTTAGGGATATTGGAATACCGGAGGAAATTGATACGTTCATTAATCTTTGTATTTCGTCTCCTAGCATGAGCTTTTTTGGAATGGATCTCCTTCTGAGGCTTTCACACCATCCAGAGGAATAAAACAGGGAGATCTCCTCTTACCCTATCTTTTTGTACTTTGTGTTGAAATACTATAACATTTTATCATTTCTTTTATTGAAAATAAAAAGCAGAAACCTATAAAGTTGTCTAGGAATAGTCCTAATCTTTCGCATCTTTGTTTGCAGACGACATAGTCTTTTTTACGCAAGCTAACTGGGACCAAGTTGGTGTTGTCAAGGAGGCACTAAAAATCTTCTGCGAATCTTTAAGACAAAAAGACAGCCTCAATAGGTCGTGCATTTTCTTTTCCAAAAATGTGAACCACAATATCAGAGAAGAGTTTAGCCGAGAGCTAGGGATACCCCTCACTAGCAATCTGAGAAAATACTTAGGTGTTCTGCTGATCCACAAGAAGTGTGGTAAACAACATTTTCAATATATCATTGACAAGATGCAAGCTAAGCTCTCTAGTTGCAACATGAAGACCTTATCCATAACAGAAAGAGCAATGCTTGCTCAATCCGTTTTGTTTTCTATTCCAAGCTATGTTATGCAAACTATGAAAGTTCTAAACAAAACCTGCAACAAGATTGACAAGATTTTTGTCGGAATTTTTTTTGGGGTTTGAGTGATCAAGATAGGAAAATTCACCCTCTTAACTGGGACACCGTGTGGAAACCGAAAGATCAAGGCGGGTTAGGCATTTGCAAAGCTCAAGAAACAAATAATATTTTTTTCATGAAAGTCACTTGGGGGCTTATGACGAAATCTGATAGTTTGTGGGTTAAAGTTTTCAAAACCAAGTACTGATGTGGTGAGTACTTGATTCCTAAAGTCCATCAAAAAGCCAATTGCTCAAATGCTTGGAAAGGAATCATGAAAGTCTAGAACCATTTTCAAAAGAATTTAATCTGGAGAATTGGCGATGGACAATCTATTGCAATTTGAACTGATCATTGGGTTCTTGGAATTACCAGCCTAAAAGATGTATCTTTATGTCCTGTCGCTGCAGATAGACTCGCTGAGAAGCTCTCAAGTTTTACTAATGGGGATGGGGAGTGGAATTGGGAGGTGATAAACAGCTATTTCCCTAAAGATATTACTAATATAATTCACACTCTAAAAGCCGCTCACAACTCGCTTGGTGCGGATTGTATTAGCTGGCTACCCTCTACTAATGGAAAATTTTCTATTAAATCAACATATTCTACTTATTACAGTGGAAATGGAGAATCCGACACTAATTTCAAATTGTGTTAGAAAATCAAAGTTCCTCAAAGATTAAGAGCTTTCACTTAGATAATCTACCATAATGCACTTCTTACAAATGTTAAGAGAAGGACAAGAAGTCTTACCATGGTTGAAACTTGCCCCAGATGTCCAGATCATGAAGAGCCTCTGCTCCATGTGCTGCGCGACTGTCCTTATGTAGTGTCTGCACTCGCATGTCAACCAGTGTTCTTCTCCGAGATTTCTTTAATCAACCTTTGCAAGATTGGTTAAGAATAAATCTCTTCAGGATCACTCGAAAAATTAGTGGGACCTCTTGGCCTACCTTCTTTGTTACTGTCTGCAACAATATTTGGAAAGCCCGGAATGAATTAATTTTCAATTCAAAAAATTCTACCAGCTTTCATCTGCATAATCTATCTAGTTATTTGGCAGAGTAGTAGAACAATTTGATAAACCTCATAGAGAGCAGTAAAAAAATTCTCAACCTCACTAAAGTTTACCTAGTCAGTTGGAAACTTCCAGTGAATAGGTGCATAAAGCTAAATGTTGACGGCTTAGTCATCCAACCCGCTAGTTCTGGAACTTGCGATGGCCTCCTTTGTACGGAGATAGAAACCTCGTGGCGGGTTTCATGATGAGGATTGGAAGAATCACCTTAACATCTGTAGAAATTTGGGCCATCTACATCGGGATGAAGCTAGTAGTGAAGCTGGGAATCAACAGATTATAGATAGAGACAAATTCTTCCTGTGCGTTGAAACTAATTGACGGGTCATCCAATAGTCACCACCACACGCTTTCTCTGATCAGGGCTATTGAGGATCTTCGGAGCAAAATGACTTTTGTATTGTTCAAGCACATGTTTTGCGAAGCTAATTTCTATGCACTGACAAAGCAAGCTCAATTGATCTTGTCCGAATTTTTTTGTTTTGCAGCTCTTCTTCCTCTTCTTATGCCTCTCCTGGCTGATGAAAAAAATAGAAGAAAGAGTGAGAATGTTTGTGTAATTAATTTTTTTTTGGTCTTTGGGCCTTTGGCCCTCCTGCAAATAAAAAAATAAGAAAAAAAGGAAAACAATCTCCGTGAGCGCGTTTAGACAAATTTCGAAAGCATTTACCGCCATTTCTTTGGGTGAGAAAGCCGCGAATAGTGATACTGTTACATCCTTATTTTGCTAAACTCAATGTGAGTGAGAGGGGGCACTCATTCTGATCCCTAATCCATTGTTTTTTGTTTTCATCTAACCCACAAAGAAACTCAGATCTGATCCGGAAATGGAGAGCGACGAAGATTTTGAGCTCGTGCCTCCCCCTCCCCTGCTCGAACCTAAGCCAAAGCTCAAGCGTCTCAAGAAAGCTCTTAGGGTTCCTCCCCTCTCTCCCTCCAATCACGATGGTTCCTCTCCTATCGATTCGGGAACCCTTCCCTCCGATGGTCCCAGCCCTAGCGCCGGACACGTGGAGGACTCTAATTGGGGATCTAACCCCCAAATCGACCGCAGAGTAACCGCTCATCTTGACGCATCAGATAGCGATACTGCCAAGAAGAATAATGGTTTTGGTGCAATGCGAGCTTTGGACTTTGATTCTATCGGTGGTGGACTTGACGGAAATGACGAGGTTCACTCTAAGGAGATGGAGACTGAGAATGAGAAGGGGGAGGAAGTTGCGGATCTCGAGATCGATGATCGCGACAGAAAACGACGCAGTTTAGACGAGGATTCAGAGGATCAGGAGAAGAAGAGGAAGAGGAAGAGAAAGAAGAAGGGATTGGACGGTGAGAAGCAGCTTAAAGAATCTGCTTCCAATAAGAGAAGGGCTGAGAAGGTCCATAGCCGATTTCGTGCTGTTACCAGATTTTGGCAACTCGTTCTTATACACTATTTGCTGATGTGCTAATTCGTGATTTCCGTGGTTTAACAGGAGAGGCGGGAAAATCTCAAACAGCTTCGAGCTGAGTCTCAGAGACTTCTTCGAGGTACAAATTTGATCAGAAACTGCATCTCTTAATCTATCTTTTGTTTTGGTTTGTTCTGAAGTTTATGCTGACGTAGATAGTTTGCTCTACCTTCGGTAGAAACTAGAGATGCAGCTTTTAAACCCATTCCACTGGTTCAGAAGCCAATTTCTTCAATACTGGACAAAATTCGGCAGAGAAAATTAGAGATTCAGAAGAAGTAGGTGGATTTGCATTAGATTTTTGTGTTTATGTGCAATTTAGTTGTATAATTTAATTAAACTCTATTTAAGCTGATTGCATACTTGGGTGCAGATCTAGTGGTTATCGTGATGATAATGGTTATGACTCACCGGTGGATGATGATTCTGAACGTGGTCCTCTAGATGAGGAGATATCTGACAAGGTTGCAAAGGCCAAAGTGGAGGAAACACATACTTCGTGTGCAGCCATCGACAATTTGAATACATTGCATGTTGATGGATCTAAAGAAGCTGCAGATTATCCAAGTGGTGAAAGCATTTCTTCCCCCATGGTAATTGGAAATCAAATATATATAGAAACACGCATCATTGGAATTAATATTCAAGTTTGATTACATAATCAGATTAGGTACTTCTCCAATAAAAAATATTTGAAGACATGATGCGTGATCCACATATCAAACTATCGTTGCATTTTTCGAATAATTTTTTTATTTTATTGTTTGTCTTTTTGCCCTTCAAAGTTCAAATTAGTAGTTTATTTTGACATTTGTCTCCACATTGGGATGCAACTGCAAACAAAATAACCGTTTTGATGTCTCTGTTTTGATTTTCAGGCTGTGCGTATAGAACCTGAGCATGAATTTCGAGCTCCTATTGATGATACTCAGGTTTCTAACAGCCATTTTAAGCAGATGCTTGACTTTAACCATGGATTTTGACATTTTTTATGCTAACTGCTTGTTTGTCTGTATCTTGTAGGAGCTCGCTTATCATTCCCAAAGTACCGACACTAATGTTGTTTGTGAGGAGCCAATTAACACTTCAGAAGAAGTACCAGCTTCATCAATGCTTGCAATGAACTTGAAACTTGATTCTGCTCCTCCCGATGACGATGCGTACGTCTTTAGAAATTTCTTTTTCCTTTTGTTGTGCCCAGATTTTGTGCCGCTGGCCTTTTGTTACTTTATTAAGTATCTTTGTTATCAATTCTGACAGTTATTCATTCTACTATGGAACTAGTGTACTTTAATTACTTCAAAATGAAGTTTGACTATATTGTTTGTTTGGCCATGTGTTGATGTCACAGCAACTGATTGATAATGCTTCTTCTTTTGCCCTTGACTTATCATGACCTCTTAATTTGCCATAGCAGCGGACTGACTACTTTTACCTCCCCATTCTGAAACTTAGAAGTGATAAGTTACTCTTTGTTGCAGGTCTTCTGATGATGATGATGATGAAGATGATGACAAGGAAAACATAGATCCTCGTTTACATGGATCAGTTCACTTGCCTTCACCTCCAAGTGGCGACCCGGTTAAGGCTTTTGTTGATGAAGAAGCTGAAGAGGAAGACAATAGTGACAATGACATGCAGCGCTTCCAAGATAATGAAGAAGGTGAAGATGATGATGATATTGGGGAACTTAATGAAATGATAACACCTGAATATGAAGAAAAGTCAATTGATAGAGAAAAGCGTGACCAACTCCACCAGAAGTGGCTTGAGCAACAAGATACAGCTGGAATGGACAATCTACTTCATAAACTTAATTGTGGTTCAAAATTGAAAGAACCAACATTAATTGAAGAGGAAGAAGATGAGGAAAGTGAAGAAGCTGAAAATGAATCTGATGAAGAAGCTGAAGAATACATTGCACCATCAGATGCTGTGAAGATTAATCTGAAGAAGGCGAAGCAGATGATTCCACAGATGTTTACAGATAAAGATAATGATTATGTCTCATCTGATGACGAGGAAACTGAAAAGATGCTAGATAAGCAGTGCCTCATTGATAAATCTGTGAGTTCCAACTACTCAAGCATAGTTAATATATAGTGCCACTTTTCTTTTATTGAAGCATTTGAGCTTGTTATTATGATCATTGTATCTCTAACTTTTCATTGAGGTATTCGTGCAATAATAAGATTTGACTTCGTTTTGGATCAGGAAGAGAGAGCCGCATTCTTGTCACCAGCAGAGGATGAAAGTAGCAGGGAAGTTTTCAGTCTCATAAAGAAGCTAAATATTGTCCCTGATACCAAGAGGAAAGCAAAAGTTCCATGTAAGATCTATTGATTTCATCAAATTTTACTGTTAGCATATGCAATGTATACCAAACAGTCATCTTCACTGTGAGAATACTAATTGTGTTTCTGCTGTTACTCCACGCTGCAGCTTTCTTTGAAACGTCGCTCCTTGGACAAAAAGTAAACACATCATCCAAGGTGAGGAAGTTTGAACTTGTATACATGTGAAGCACATGAAGCTTTCGTTGAATTGATGAAAGTCATGGAATTCCTTTAATAATTGTCATGTGCGAGTCTATATTTTTAGATTCTTATTTGACTTGAATTTCAAGGATATATAATACCGAGTGATTAGGTATATATGAGGTGCCGACGCCATATCTGAGTTATCTTATATCTAATATTTGCAGTCTTTTGTCGGTCGGGCTACAAATCATTTTATGGCCACATCTCAAAAGCACGGATCAGCAAAGGTTCGGTCATTTATATTTGGGCGAGATGACAGCAGTAGCAGGCTCTCTGTCTCTATGTCCGAGGATTCTTCAGAAATGGTAACAACTTGCAGACTACAAATTAGTTGAAACTTGAAAGCTAGCATGGTATCCTATAATTTAGACTTGTTTTTCTTTACATGGTCATTTTAATTCTGATCCGCCAACAATTTTAGATATATTTTCAAAAGAAAAATCTTAATGACAATTTTTGAAGATTTTACACTTTATAATGATATTATTTAAATTTTGATATATTATCAATATTAGTATAAAAAATAAATTGTATAAATTTGTAGACTCATGAAATAGTGGAATCAGGCTAGGCTAAGCCAGGCTTTACTCTTAACAGGCTTGATTTGTCATCTAGTTAATTAATCTGAGTCTAGTCTGCAGTCTATTATAGGTTTTTTTTTAAGTACTAAGTCTGGCCTGTTATTCAGCTTGGCCTGAAGTTTGTTAAAAGGTCTGATAATTTTTTTTTTACAAAAATAAAAATATTATTTAAAAAAATTATTTTTTAATAAAATATTTATATGTAATATGTCATATTTAATATTTATAAAAACTTTTAAATTTTAAAAGTATTTAAAATATACAAAAGTATTTATAATTAAATATAATAAATTGAAAATATTTCATAATTTTGTTAATAATAAAAATTTATTTATATATTCAATTATGTGTTAAACAGGCCCAAATAGATCTATAGGTCAATAAGGTTAATTAGTGAGCCTGAGTCTGGTCTATTAACATATTAAGGTTTTTATAAGAGTCTGAGTCTGTACTTATTTTATAACAGACTAGATCAGATAAGATTAAATAGCTCCTAGCAATTCGTCTAACCTTTTTTCACTCCTACTCATTATATACATAATAAAATATATTTGATATTTTCAAATATTCTAACTGATGTTTGTATTAAGATTTTTTAATTAATTATACACATAATAATGCTGTATAAGTGGATGACACTGCAAAATTTAATTTCAATAATCGGCTAATACATGTTAAAATTATTCTTACATGATAAAATTATTAAAAAGACTTCAAGTTTTGTTTGAAAATGTTCGAATTTAACGTCTCAGTTATATCTGTTAAATGATTCTTAAATTTTTTAAATTATAGATAATGTTATTATATTTGAAATTTATAAGAGAAAAGTTTAAATTAATTACGTATTGAGAAAATGAGGTAGAGTTTAAAACTATTATTAGAAGCGATGTTGATCCCAATGTTTGCATCGTCAACCCATTTTACTACATTCAATAATCCAATGTTGGCTGCCATTTACCATCTGGACATTAAAGTGCTTGATTGTTTATGTTTAGTTTTATTTTATTTATTTTATATATTTTTTAATACAATGGTGGTAACTGTAATGCGGTTTTGACCCGATACAACTTACAGATTCAGAGGGAGAGCCAACCAGCAAAAGCTGTTTCTGCCAAGTTCCAAAGAAGTACACAGAAAATATCTGCCACCTTGAATTCCACAACTCAAGAGTCAAGCGTGTCGCTTTTAGATATATTAAGGAGGTCTTCACTACGTGCAGAGCACTGTGTCCAGAATGTCAAAGTTCAACCAAAGGAATCCGTATTTGATGCATTCAAGTTAGCAAAGAAGCCAATTAAGACAGACGCAGGGATATAATGTACTACAGGAAACTTTAGTCATATTCATATGGTTATACCGTTATCACTTGTCATGTGCTTTATTTAGGTTACCTATAAATTAATTGAAAAAGACTGGATTTTGCTTGCGTATTTCGTTTTTTATTTTTGTTGCTCCTTACCTATGTGTTGTAATCTTATGACTTACCAAACCAATATAACCTTTTAAAAGTGATGCAATATGAAACTAATTTAGAGTAGAACACTAAAAAAGGAAAAAAAGGGGGGTTTACAAGTATTGTTTTTCATCTTTTTTTGTGATAGTTAAATAATATTTTTTTTGCTTATTTATAGAGTAAAGTATTATTTTTTAGTTTCTAATATTTAGATAAATTTTAATTTGGTCATTAATATTTTAAATGTTATATGTAGATGTTAAAATTTCAAATGACCTATTTTAATTTTAAAAAGTTTTAAACGGAGTTCAATATTCTTCCATCCTTAAATTTGACACGAATAATTCGTATATTAAAGAATCAATAACGTTTGATTTTAATTTGTAAGTAAAATTTATCAAATAACGGTTATGAATGTAAATTTTTTTTATTTTGGAGTATTGATAATTAATTGTTAGGATTTAGAGTTTAATATAAAAAACAGACTGATTTTAGTTATATTTTTTAATATACAAAGAAGATATAATATAATTAATAACATTGTAATGTTCACAACACTTCGTTAATTATTTGTATAAAATTTAATGATAAAATAATATTAAATTCTTTGAAACTTTTAAAATAGAAATAAAATATTTAAAATATTAGAGATCAAATTAAAATTTGATTCAAACATTGAGAATTAAAATAGTACTTTATCCTATTTAAATGTCACTTATTTCGCCATATATTCTTATAAAATGCCTTTTTGTAACATTATAAATTAGGGTTTGCTAATAAGGCAAAATTCTATAAAATATGTTCCGAGACGAGTACTCGCTACTACCTGTACCAAATCTATCGGCTTAACTCATCATGATTTAACCATATTGAACACGTAACTAATAATGGAAATAATTTAAGCTATGATAATTGATAAAGTTTCCCTTTAAAGGCCCAATTGTCCAAAATTATGTTTTTTTCACTCCAAAATATCAACAACGACGTGGCGTGTTAGGAATTTTTGTTTCTTTTTTTTTTCTAATGCTATGCCTCAGCTTCTGTTTAACAAAACAAAAAATACGTGGACAGAGCTCTGGAAAATCGCAAGCGTTTTGCAAACGAATATAGAGCGTGAGTGCGCAAAGCAAAGTTGCAGTACTTACCATTAACATTAACATTTTTGTTTTCCTTTGGATTATTTGGATTGAAAAGCACAACACAGTCACGCAGTTCACACAGATTCTGTGATTATCAACTCTCAAATTCATCAAAGCGCGATCGTTTCATTTCTATTCTCACCACCTCCGACATCACATGGCTAACTCTGGTTTGCGCTCTTCTCTCTGACCTTCCCAATTTCCCTGCAAAAAAATCCAAGCTCACTCTATTTCCTCTTTCTTCTGCTTATTATAATTGTTATGAGTTCTCGATATATAATTTCAATTGAGTTTTCCGTTAGGTTTCTTATAATTATTATTATATTACTATTATTATGGCCTTAGACTTTAGTGAGCGAACCGATCTATGGCGGTTATTTAGTGTGGCAGCTGCTCTGCACAATGAGGTTGATAGGGCTTATCCTGTGGAGGATATGCATCATCCTCCAACTAACTTTAAATTTTCATGTGTGAATTAACACTTATATCTTGAATTTTATATTGTTTTCATGATATAACTTGAACTTAATTGGCTAAGCTCTGTATATGAAACTTCTGTTCTATCTATGAGCTTACTTCTCTTTTGTTATTTTGATCTGGATCGAACATCAGTATCAGTGTGCAGAATCTAAATAGATTATACAATTTCTTTAAAAGTATATTTTTATGTTCCAATTGTCTAACTGTTATGCTCCATCTAGAATCTTCGTTGATGTGAAAAGTAAGAGATCTTTTAAAATGCTTTCTCGAAATTATAGGATTTTTTTTCCTTAAAAAAAAATTGAATAGTACTTTGATCTTGAAGTGACACTGTACCAAGATATTTAAATTTAATTGCACCATCATTTGTTGATGCATCTGGCAGGAAATTCTCAAGAGGCAGTGCCACCAGTTGAAGGTGTTGCTGGAGGCGGTACGGCTTATGGGTGGAATGATGGGGGCACAGCTGGTTTGAGTAATCTCAAGGGAGCAATTGATCCGACCGAAATTCCAACTAAGGATTTGGTGAATGTCTGGTGCATGCCAAGCACAGCAAATGTTGGACCTCAAGATATGCCCAGACATTTAGAGCCTGTTAGTATTCTTATCTTACAGCAGTGGCTTATATATCATAATCATCCTTACTCAATTTCATGGTGTTTTATTTTTAAATTTGGTCCACATAATTATACAAAATTGCATATGTTCTGTATTCATGAGCCTACCATTGTTTGCTTTTTATGCATAGGAATTGCATGAGTGATTTATCATATGCTGTAGTTACCTAGAAACTGAGCGTTGCCTTTATACTTGTACTTGCACAGTACATACTTAAATACAGTTGATGAATGCTTCAGCAGTTATATTGAATATGATTAATCAAATCATGATAGTGCTTCAATTTGTTGTAGTTGCTAAACTCACAATTTGCTTGTAGTGTATGATTAGTCAAGTCACGATAACACTCCAATTTTTTTAATTTTAAGATATTATGAATATGGGAGGAATATAACTCCATATTTGCACTGATGGCCTTAACTATTTGAAACTTAAAGTTCTGTAGTCTGTACCTTAGACTAGATGCTGGTGTTTAGGTATATAGAAGTTGCGGATAAAAATTAGCCTAAAGAAAGTATGAAAGTATTGAAAGATGATATTGTGCTTCTGACACTAGTAGTTTTTTTTATTATTTTTATTTTTTTTATACAATCTTGAAGACAAACCTGCTGGCAGCTAGAAATGAAAGGGAGAGTGTTCAGATAGCTATCCGACCAAAGGTTTCGTGGGCTGGTTCTGGTGTTGCAGGGGCTGTGCAGGTTCAATGTAGTGACCTATGCTCCACTTCTGGAGACAGGTTGGAAATCTCTTCCTAACTCATCGAATAAATAATATGACATAGTTTGATATTGTGCTGGTTTTGGTGTGTTGGCAGATTGATTGTTGGGCAGTCAATACAGTTGAGGCGGGTGGTACCCATATTAGGTGTACCAGATGCTCTTGTGCCCCTTGATCTTCCAGTTAGTCAAATAAACCTATTTCCAGGGTATTTGTTTGTGATATTTTCTGTCGAGTTCTCACAGTGGTGGTACTAGATGCTTAATATTTATTACCCTTTTACAATCTGATTTTTGGCATTATTTTGCTTCTGCAGAGAGACTGCTGCACTTTGGATATCTATTGATGTTCCTAGTGCCCAACCTCCTGGACAATATGAAGGAGAGGTTATCATTACTGCTCTAAAGGCAGATGCTGAGTGAGCCTTGTTTCAGTTTCTTCTGATTTTTTTTCCTTTTAGAATCGAAGTTTAATACTGTTTATCAACTTTGTCAACATTAACCATTCTACAGATCTTCTGGTCAAAGTTTAAGCAAGGCTGAGAAACATCAGTTGTATAAGGAGCTTAAGGACTGCCTTGAAATGGTAGATCCCATTGACGGAAAACCATTAGATGAAGTGGTGGGTATTTCCCCCCTACTGCTGTTTTTCATTCTGATACCTTTTTCAAAAAAAACAAAAAATTTAAAAATTCTCGGTTTGAGGATATGTGCTTTTCATGACATTTATTATATATGAGCTTTTCATTAGAACATCTGATTTTTTAGGTTGGAAGGATGAAATCTGCAACTACAACTCTAAGAAGGATTCTGTTGTCGCCATCATTTTCTGAATTCACTTCAGATAACGGAGCAGTAGATAAAATGGAGGAGGATGCCATTTCAAGCCTTTCTGTACGGGTGAAGTTGAATCTGACTGTTTGGGAATTTGTACTTCCAGAAACTCCTTCGCTCCCTGCTGTCTTTGGTGTATCCTTTACACATTAAATTTCCAAAATGCAAACCCATTTTGTCATTTTCTAAAACACTTACAGAAGATGGAACTTGTCTCTGTTTTATGAGTAGTGCTTATTTAGCATCCCTTCCATTTACTGATGCGATTCAGGTCTACATCTTTGTGAAATTAAGAAACATTGTTTGTTGCAAAATTTGTCATGTCCTTTATTCTATACTAGATATCGGATACCGTAATTGAGGATCGGTTTGGTGTTCAACATGGGACAGCTGAGTGGTATGAGGAACTGGATCAGCATTTCAAATGGCTTCTTCAATATAGAATTAGCCCTTATTTTTGCAAATGGGCTGATGGTATGCGTGTTTTGACATATACATGTCCATGGCCAGGTATATTTATAAGGCAGTAAGCTTTAAAGAACTGTTCCCAATAGAAGAAATAATAGCATTGCTGAGTCTTACTCTCTTCTTAAATTGTAGCGGATCATCCAAAATCAGATGAATATTTTTCAGACCCACGGTTGGCAGCATACGCTGTGCCTTACAGTAAAGTAATCTCCAGGTACACAGTTTTGAGTTTTCCGTGTTCGTTTCTATCAGATATATTTGCAATTGGAGTTGATTACTAAACCCACATGTTCTTCTGCCTCAGTAACGTTGTAGAGAAGGATTACTTGCAGAAACAGGTTGAGATATTGAGAACGAAGTCTCACTGGAGAAAAGCTTACTTTTACTTGTGGGATGAGGTATAAACAGTGTTTTGATAGTGCTACTAAAAAAAAAAAAAAAAAAAAAAAACGAAGAGGCGAAAGACAAATCAATTTTTTCTGAATTCATGCGATATTTGCCTTCTTGTTTTCATGCTGACCTAAAATTTCTAATACCTTCAGTATATCTTCTAGGATCCTAAGTGGTGTAACTACAAACTTGAAGTAGTTTAATTTGATATCTTTCATATTTTTTTACAGCCTCTAAATTTCGAACAATATGATTCTCTTCGCAACATGGCCAGTGCGATTCATGCTTACGCTCCAGATGCTCGTATTTTAACTACTTATTATACTGGTATGTGTTGTTTAGCTTAATAATTAGGGCCTAAATCCCGCAGCCTTGTGCTCAGACTCGCTTCAGTTTCTTCTCTCTGTTGTCTTTTGGGTTGCATTTCAACTCAGCAATGGATTTAATTTATAACTTTATTTGATAATTGTACTTTTTGTAGTGGCTGCAAATATTTCGGTCAATTGCTTGTGAACAGCTTAAATTAGTTAAATTGTTAGCTGTAACCGGTATCATCCTGGTGTTCTTTCATTAATAATTGAGGTCAATAAGAATAGTTTTGCTGTATAGTTAAGTCTGCAGTCTGGTTCTAGCTGCATAGATCCCATCTTTGGTCTTGTATATTATTATATGAGAAACTGCCTTTTATCTTTCTTAACAAACTAAGCATTCAAATAACAGTTTAGCAGAACAGTATATATTGCTTTCTGGCACATCTTTGGCATCTATTGATGATTGCCTTTGCTGTCTATTTGAGAATTATGGGAAGTGCTTCTACAGAGTACAATTAATTAATATACTTTCTGGTGGATGTGTCAATTATAAATTATCTCCATTCTCCATGTAACACTTCACTTCCTTTTTCTTCTTCCCCCCCTGAATTTCTTAGGGCCAAATGATGCTCCTCTTGCACCTACCCCATTTGAGGCTTTTGTCAAAGTTCCTAGTTTCCTGCGTCCTCATACTCAAATTTATTGTACAAGGTAACCCCTGTTTAGACATCTTGATCTGATACGTACTTTTTAGAACTTTAATGTATTTTTTTTCTTAAAAAAAAGGGCAGCTTGGTGCACAAGCATCCCGCATTAACTCAGGGTTCGGGGAAGGACCGACCCAAAGGGTGTAATAAAAATTTTAATACTTTAATCTGATTATTATTTAGGTTACTGAACTTTGTAATTTTGGATACTTAATATTCTTAATTTTGTGCATGTGGAGTAAATTACTTTTCCAATGGTTGAAACAAAAAGGTAGGAGGGAAATCAGAAAAATCAAAAGTCCCTTATTACTAGGCTAAAAATTTGAATGTGTCTTTGCAGTGAATGGGTCCTGGGCAATCGTGAGGACCTAGTGAAGGATATTATTGCTGAACTACAGCCAGAGAATGGTGAGGTAATATTATATTTTTGTTGTTCTTGTTGTTCCCCCCGTCTTCCCTTTAGTCATAGATATTTAATTTCTTCACGATGTTATCCATTTTTCTGAAACTAAATTTGTCCAATTCTCAAGCTAAGCATCTTAACCTGAATCCTGCTAGAGTTGAATTGGAGAATTCCATGTTTGATGCATAGTAGATTACATGTTGCTGTTGTGCTTGTTCTTTATATATGTACTCTCATTTTCTTATTAGAAGGTGGCGGTTTCTTTACAGGAATGGTGGACATATGTCTGCATGGGGCCATCAGATCCTCATCCAAATTGGCACCTTGGGATGCGTGGTACTCAACACCGTGCTGTCATGTGGCGTGTGTGGAAGGAGGGTGGCACCGGGTTTTTATACTGGGGTGCCAACTGCTATGAGAAGGCAACTGCAGCCAGTGCAGAGGTATCTTAATAGTCTCTTTGTGCTGAATTTGGAAAATAATGGAGCTATTAGTACTAGTTATACTGTATTGTTATTTCCTACCAACCGGTCTTATGGAAACAGATAAGATTCAGGCATGGCCTTCCTCCTGGGGATGGAGTTTTATACTACCCTGGTGAGGTTTTCTCAAAATCTCATCAACCAGTGGCTTCTCTTAGGCTAGAGCGCCTACTTAGTGGCTTGCAGGTAAAGTGCTAACATTTTTTTCGTACTGTAAATTTATTCTCAACTCATGCATTTATCTGAAATACTTCTGCCCTTTCGGTTTTTAACTGATTTCCATGAATGAATGAGTATTTTCATGGTTTGTCCATCCATGAAAGGAATTGATTTTCATTTTCATTCTAATCTTTATGCCTCCTTTTAGGACTTTGAATACCTGAAACTATATGCTTCGAAGTATGGTCGAGAAGAAAGTATTTCGCTCTTGGAGAGGACAGGAGTGTACTTTGGTCCTGAGCGTTACACGGTTGAGCACATGCCGGTAGATGTAATGAGAGGACAAATTTTTAATGCTTGCCGTTCATAAATTATGTTATGATGGTCGGATGGTGTATGGTTCCAGTCCAACGCTGAAAATTTCAAGGCGTATCTAGCTTTTGAAGATTCTCACTTGGCATGGTGCTGCAATGTCATCTCAATATACTGTGGATATATTTTCTACATTGTAATTCCTTTTCCTTAATAGACCGCATAATTGGAACTTTGTTCAGTCGGATTGTGATTCTGATATAAATTTGAGAATGGAACGTAGTTATGATAGAGAGATCTTTTGTTCCTTGCTGAAATGTGCTCCATTGGTTCGACAGTACATGTTACAAATGCTAGCAGTTTAGACAGATTTACTAACAGTTAGGCCCATTTATATTCTCACAAGTTACCGTCATGTTACAAACTTATAATGGGAGGATGAGTACCATGCCATATTGTACCCTTTTGTTGTTGACGGTGCGGAAATTTGACATAAGATGTTAGATAATTTCAGAGCGGAGAATAAGAATACCAGGGACTAGTATTTTCAAACGAAAAAATTGGAAAAAATGACTAAATTTTCAAAGTGGTCATTGAGAATCACGTCATATATCGATTTGGTTCTTGATGTTTCTATTCCACTATTATTGTTTACGAGATTGATCTCTTGGCACTATAGTGGTTTTTCGATTTTCTTTTTGACAATGACTCTGCAAACGAAGTGATGAATTGGTACTCCCGATGCCACGATACTAGAGAAACATTGTTTGCTTTTGACGTCTAATGAAAGCAGATACCAAGTCGTTTTGATATATGTTGGTATCTAAAATAATATTCATATGTATTCAAATGACGCTGCATCTGTTTTTATTAGGCATCAAAGGTAAATGCCATCGTTTCACTAGTGTCTAGCGCGATATTAGAGTGTTTTGCAAGAGGGGCCAAGGGACTACTATGCTGTCTGGAAATTAAACCAAATTGGGATATGGTATTGGTGTGGATCTCATGGACCACTCTGAGGATGTCGAAGATTAGTGTTAGTTTAAATTTAAAACATATATAAAAGGAAAATATTGGTAACTTAGCATTTGCATTTTGAAATTATGGAATAATAAGGAATTGAAATTCCATAGCAAAAAAAAAAAGAAAAAAAAGAGAGATGATAATAGATAACCAAAAACGAAAGGAAGAAAAAAAAAAAAAAACGCTTAAAGTCACATGGATCTAAAAATTTGTTAAAGAAGAGACTGTAAATTAAAATTTTGTACAATCAAATAATATATTGATAATATATAATCATGATAATATATTTGATAATATTAATCAACACTTGTCAAATAGATAAGTTATCTTAGTCGTCCTTATAATTTTTTTTTTCATTTTAGATCCGATAAGCAAATATAAAAATAATCTATTTTTTATTTTTTTTGTTCAATTAATTTGTTTTGCTAAGTATTAATGTGACAGTAAATTATATTTTTATGCTTTATATCATAAAATATATGGCACACAATAATATAAATAAGATGTTCAAATTATATGTATTAAAAATATATTTGTGAATAAAAAATATAAAATATACTCATTTTAATAAATTTATTTAATATGTTATAATTTTAATATCATGAGAGACATAAATAAATTTTAAAATTATTTATTTTCATCATTTCGTGTACTATTATATATATAGCTTTATTAACATCCAATTAAATATTGATATTATTATAAATATTTAACTATTTTAATATAATAATAGATGTAAAAATTAAGTGAAAAGAAAGTAAAAAAAGAGAAGAAACAACCAAATAAAATAAAAGCAATGTTATTATAAATATTAAAGTACATTTTATATGATAATAAGTGCAAAAAATTGGACAAATAAAGAAAATGTAAGAGGAAAAGAAAGGAACAACTAAACCAAATATAAAACAAATAATGCATATGCATGAGTGGTGATTTAAAATCTAAGTACATAGATATAATAATCCTCTTTATTATTATTGCATTAAAAGCATTATTTTCACTTGTTAATATTATAATATAATAGAAGGCCTAAATTTTGGATTTGGATCTTCTAAATTTTGAATTTCACTTTAGAATGTAAAATGTAATCTCTCACCATTTATTTCATAAGTAAGACCAAGAGAAAATATGAGAAAAAAAACTATTCAAGGGTAAGAGATCATATTTTACCCTCTAAAATAAAATATCAAAATTCTTAAATTTTTATGGGTTGCAAGGCCACTACACGCCCCCACTTAGATCAGTCCCTCCTTAGAGTATCTATTAATATATAATAGGAGAGTAGTAGAGGGTTGGTTGCTCAACAAGTGTACACTCTATTTACTTGACAAGTGTCTAATCTATTTGTACAACAAGTAGCAAAAAATTAGACAAAATAAATATACAAGCAGAAGTGGTTTTGGGCGGGTCTTTTCCCAAAAAGAATCAGAATTTGAACACAAGCTCTAAGCGTTTGAACTCAATAATCAATAATTGAGTGAACAAATTTTGAATTCTCTCTCTCTCTCTCTCTCTCTCTCTCTCTCTCTCTCTCTCTCTCTCTCTCTCTCTCTCTCTCTCTCTCTCTCTCTCTCTCTCTCTAATTGTTCAAAATATAGAGATATTATCGCCGACAAAAAAGAAAGAGCTCGCAGTGATGGAATTAGTAGCTGGAAGAGAAGATAGAGAATGGTGGTGGTGATCGGTGCTGCGGTTGGGAGAGCATTTGCCAAAGAAAAGATGAGATGACGGCAGAGGCTCCGGATCTGTTTCCAGCGAGTAGTAGAGATGAAGAACAATTAGTCAGAGGTTACGGTGGTTGTTGATGCAGCATTGAGTAGAAAGAACAGTGGCTGCGGTGAGTGGTGTTGCAGTCGTCAGTGAAGAAGGAGCAGCTGGCAGCAAGTTGACGATACCGATACAGAGAATGAAGAGCTTTGAGATCCTGCCGTCGGTGGTGTTACAGAGGTAATTTCTTAATAAAAAGCAGAAATTTATTTTATGAGTTTTTTTAAATGACAAAAGATTATTTATTTATATTTAATCTGCGTCTGTTTTGGCTGAAGGTTGAGGTTTGACTAGGTTTAGTTGGCAAAGGAGCTAATGGTGGTGTTTCGAGGGTTACCTGAAACTGGAGGTCGATCTCGGATGAGATCTTCTGTACTAGTCGGTGTTAACGTGTTCGGCTGGTGGGAGACGGCCGGGGTTGTTGTGTCCGACTTGTTGGACTTGGTGGTGGTGCTGATCCTTCGTCTCCGGAGAGTGGGGGGTACCTGCAAGGGACTCCGATGCTTAAGTTAGCAAGGGTATTAAGCAGGTATTGAGTAGAATCAGAGTATGAGTTATACCTGGGTGCTCCAGTGTATTTATAATGGTGAGATGTGGGCTCCTGTGGATAAGATAAGTTAGTTTATCTTATCTTATCTTTATCTTATCTTTAAGTGAGGTCATCTTTAAGGGAACCGCCTTTATCTCTATGGGCTTGGGCTGCCCTTGGATTTGGCACGTGTTCCTCTATTTGGGCCCTTTGTTTGGGCTTTCCTATGACTTGGCCGAGCTCTTTGAGAAGAGGTCGGGTTGTCCTGACCTGAAGAGGTCGGTCGCTTTGTCTGTAGAACATCCCGGGTCGGACAGCTCGACCCAGGGTATGAACAGTGCCCCTGCTTGAGCTCGGTCTTCTTTTTTTGAGGCCGAGTCTTTTACTTCGGTCCTTCTTTGGTGAAGCCGAACTCAAGCATTTTGTCGATTCCTTTGTATCAGCTTTTGAATGTAGATCGTTTCCTCTAAAAGACGCGCGCTTTTATACCGGCGCTTTTTTTGGAACGTGCGAGGGTTTAATGCTTTTAATTTTGAGCATTGATTGCCCCGTTTCCTTTAGGCTTTTTGCTTTGGATTTTGAAAACCTAGAAACGGTTTCTCTCCTTATCCCTTTTCGTAACTTCTTCGCATTTCTTCCTTCATTCTCTCGCTTTCAACTTTTCTTTGTTTGTTTGATTTTTCTGAAGCCTCTGCCTGGAGTTAAACAAGTTCCGCGTTTCAGTTCCAACGACGCTGCTTTTGCTCGTGTCTTCTCTTTTGCTTTTGAGAGAGCGATTCCAAATTTCTCCTTCCTTCTTCAACTTCCTTGAAGCCCGCTGCTTTTTTCAGGTTGGTACTAACTTTTTTCACGGCCTTACTTTTAATTTTTTGTTGAAACTTTGATCTCGCATGTTTGAAAGTTTGAACCTTTTCGTGATCTTGCGTTTTGTTTGTCGCTGTAAATGTGTTTTCCTTGGCTTTCTTCTTTGCGATTTTTCTTGGAATTTTCTGTTGAGGTTTTCTGGGGTTTTACTGTTGCTTTTCTAGTTGCTTTTGATACTGGTTAGGAAATCTACATCCGTTTCTTACCTTTTTTGGAGATTGCTGATCTTTTGAAAAAAGGTTGCATCTTTAATGGTCCCGTACTTTGTTGCTTTGGGAATGTTTTTGTTTGGTAGGCTTTGAAATGATTTGCTGTGTTTTTCTTTGATGAAAAGCGCTTTGTTTTTTTGATTCCTTTTTTGAGAAATGCTTGGGATGTGATCTGTAGAGTATTTCTGGAAACCTTGCTTTATTGCTGCCTCCAAAGGATGCCCCAGGACTTTGGTTTGAGTCTTGGGATTTTCCTTTTCGTGGTTTCATCGTCTGAGAAGTATTGATCGAGTTGTTTTTCTCCCTATCCGAGATGTTTGTAGTAACCCCTATCTTTTTTCTTACTTGTAGGATTTAGTTGGCCTCATGTCTTCTCGCAATAACATTGTAGAGATGTCTTCCAGAGTTTCCGAGGGGATGTCCGATTGGCTGGACTCCCTTGTTTTGTTGTGTGTTTCCGTTGTGGATGCTGAATTTTGCATAGAGCTGAGGAAGCGTCATAGGATTTGTGGGGACAATGCTCGCGAGGGGGATTACGAGCTTGTTGCTCCTGATTATGATGAGAGGGTTTGCTTTTCGACTTCCATCGAGAGGGAGCGTCCTTTCTTCTATGCCTATGAATACTTTTTCTGTCAATTGAATGTTACTTTTCCTTTTACTGCTTTTGAAACCGACCTGTTGTGGTCGTGTAATATTGCTCCATCCCAGCTTCACCCCAATTTCTGGGGTTTTATTAAAATTTTTCAACTTCTCTGCCATGAACTAGATGTAACACCTTCCCAGACTCTGTTTCTTTACTTGTTTGTTTCTGCCAAGCCTGGAGGTTCTTCAAAAAAGAAAGCTTCTTAGGTTTCTTTCCGGTCCGCCCAGGGCCATAAAGTGTTTGCGATGTATGATGAGTCCTTTAAGGACTTCAAGAATTATTTATTTAAAGTTCGAGCTGTTGAGGGGGCCCGCCCCTTTTTTCTTGATGAAAATGACAAGCCCTCTTTCCCTCTAGAGTGGCAGAAGGATGTAAGAGTATCTCGCTATACTTGGGAGATGCTTGATGATGTCGAACGTGCTTTTGTAGTTGTTCTTGAGGATCTCTGGGCGAAACCACCTTATCTTGATACAAAAAGATTTCTGACTAATCCGTCCTTGGTTCGGACTGCTTTGGGTATTCGTTTATCTATTTGTCTGACTTGTTTCTATACTTATTTCCTCTTTCTTTCTCTTTTGTAACTCTTTGTCGTGGCTGTTTTTGTGTTTGTAGAGATGTAGAGGAATAATGACTCTATGAAGGCCTTTAAGAAGGCGAAGAAGGCGACTGCTACTTTAAACATTTCGACCAAAGCGGTCGGAGAGGGATCTTCCCAAGCTCCAGTTAAACCTCCTGTACCTAGCTCTCCCGGGCCGAGAAAAGCAATTCCTATTCCTCGGGTTTGTCTGGTCGATCCTCCACAGTCTTCTGCTGCAGCTCCCGGTGCCCCTCCTAATAAGAAGCAAAAAACATCCGAGCCCTTCAACCTAGATGCCCCAGATTTTGATGCTATCGAATTTGTTGACCAGCAAATTGCCCTCTATGGTGGGCTTTCCATGGACGATGTTTCTCTTCTTCAGCATTTGGATTTTATCACCAAAAGTAGTGTGAAGATGGCTCATATGGGTGCGGCTATATTCCAAACAGTTCAGGGGATTCGGATTCATGCCACAAAGTCCTTCATGGAAGAGGCCAAGTCGGAATTTGATCGGATCAAGGGTCTGAAGGAGGAGTTGGAGGTGAAGTTGGCAAAGGTGGAGAAGGAGTTGGAGGGTGAGAAGGCCAATTCTATTGCCTTGGCTGCATCTTTGAAACATAAGGATAGTTATGTCTCGGCTTATAGGGAATTGATGCATCTTCGGGAGGATTTGGAAACTGCTCGGGTTAATTATGGTGAGCTTCAGGGTCACCTTGTGGGTAGCGTAACTGCTGCCTCCGAGAACCTGATGGAGCAGTTCCGGGTTGTTGCTCCTGATGCCGACTTGACCCTCATCAGCCTGGACAATGTCGTGAGGGATGGTAAGATTGTCCCTGATGACCAGGATGATGATGAGGCTGATCCTCCCCCAGTGCCTTCTCTTAAGGTGTCGACCTCCTCTGTTCCTCCCGTTACATCTGATCCGGATTGCCAGATTCTGAACCGGGACGACGGAACCGTAGATGCCGTGCCCCTTCAAACTCGTCCTCCTTCCTCTTGTCCTGACGCTGCCAAGAAGGCTCCTGATGTTTGCTGATCTCTTTTTGGATGTATAGTTGGCCCGGCTTGTAGGCTTTTTAAAACTTTTTATTGACATTTCCTAGTTGCTTGTTTAGCAACTTTTTATTTTGAAAAACAAAAGGTAGCTCGCTTTCCCTTCACGGTAGGTTTTGGTGGCCTTCCGGGCCTTATAACTTTTGCGGAGTAACAGAGGTAGTTTTTTTACTTGGTATCTTTTCAGTTTTCTACTGATGTTTGAAATCTTGTATCTCGTCCTCTTCGGATTGCTTTGTTTTATTGTTTGTAGCTTGGATCCTTTGAGGTTTGTGACTTATGGGTCCAACTTGTTTCTTGGTGGTTCTTTTGCGCTGGTCCTCCTTTAAGTTATTTCTGTAATCCTCTTTTTTGGACCTTTGTCAGGTCTCTTCCAGAGATTACTTTGATAACTTTTTAGTGGCGGGAGTCCGATTTGGTTATGTCGGTCTCCTTTAAGTTATTTCTGTAATCCTCTTTTTTGGACCTTTGTCAGGTCTCTTCCAGGGATTACTTTGATAACTTTTTTAGTGATAGGAGTCCGACTTGGTTATGTCGGTCTCCTTTAAGTTATTTTTCGTAGTCCTCTTTCTTGGATCTTTGTCAGATCTCTTTCAGGGACTACTTTGTATAACTTTTTTAGTGATAGGAGTCCGACTTGGTTATGTCGGTCTCCTTTAAGTTATTTTTTGTAGTCCTCTTTCTTGGATCTTTGTCAGATCTCTTTCAGGGACTACTTGTATAACTTTTCATTTTGGGTAGACTTTATTATGTCAGGCCCTTCTAAGTTAAAGTAATCCTCTTTAATAGGGTTGGCCAGACCTCTTTCCAGGGTTTACTTATAACTTGGGTTGACTTGGTTCAATTTCTTAACGTTCGACTAGTCCTTAAAGTTATTATTTTAGCGATCCGTAAGACCTCATCAGGTTCTTTTTTAGATCACTTTCGATAACTTCTTACATTATTCTGTGTTCATCTTTGCCGATTTGTAGAAAGTGACTGTCACCTCTAAATCGTCCTTTGGGTGAATCGCGTTTTCACCTTTATCGGACGGTTGTCTTTATCGTGATCGTGCAGTGAATTTGTTTTTCACTTTCTGCCGATCTGTTGCTTTATAATCGGATGATGAATGCTTCAGATTAATGTGTCTTGAGATCTTTGTAGAATATTTAAAATATATTTTATTTAAAGGAAAATGCGAATATATACATGTGGGAATTTTCTGGTCTGGGTCTCGACCTGATGCCTCATTAAAAAACCTTTTCAGGAAAAAGAGCGCATCCATTTAGTGAGACCCTTTACCTTTTCTAACTGTAGTACCTTCGTAGGTTGCAGGCGTGCCACGATCGGGGAAACTCTCGTCCATCAAACTCAGACAGTCTGTAGTAGCCCTTCCCAAGTACTTCTATGACTCGGTAGGGTTCTTTCCAGTTTGCTGCCAGCTTCCCTTCTCCGGGTCGAGTTATTCCAATATCATTCCGGATTAGGATGAGATCATTCTCTGCGAAACTTCTCGGCACTACCTTTTGATTATATCTGGAAGCCATTCGGCGCTTTAGAGCTTCTTCCCTGATCCGAGCTCTTTCTTGGATTTCGGGTAACAAGTTGAGTTCTTCTCTCTGAAGTTGGGAGTTTGCTCGTTCATTATAGTGGACTACTCGGGGGGATCCTTCCTCGATTTCTATTGGAATCATTGCCTCCACTCCGTATGTTAGTCGGAATGGTGATTCGTTTGTAGTAGAATGAGGGATTGTTCGATACGCCCATAGGACTTGTGGGAGTTCCTCGGCCCAAGCTCCCTTTGCTTCTTGTAGCCTCCGCTTTAGTCCGGCCAATATGACTTTGTTGGCCGCTTCGGCTTGTCCGTTGGCTTGGGGGTGTTCAACAGAGGTGAACTGATGCTTTATATTCAAGTCGGCCACCAGTTTTCTGAAGCCTGCATCTGTAAATTGGGTACCGTTGTCCGTGGTGATGGAGTATGGTACTCCGAACCTCGTAATAATGTTCCTATATAGGAATTTTCGATTTCTTTGAGCGGTGGCATTGGCTAGGGGTTCTGCCTCGATCCATTTTGTGAAATAGTCTACTCCTACTATGAGTCCCTGTGGGAAGGGTCCGAGAAGGTCGAGTCCCTATTTTGCAAATGGCCAGGGTGAGGTCACGCTGATGAGCTTTTCTGGTGGGGCAATGTGAAAGTTGGCATGCTTCTGGCATGGTGGGCATGTCCTCACAAATTCTGTAGCCTCCTTTTGTAGAGTTGGCCAATAGAATCCCGCTCGGAGTACCTTTTTGGTGAGAGCTTGCGCTCCGAGATGATTATCACAAATGCCGCTGTGTACTTCCTCCAAGACTTTCTTTGTGTTAGAAGTCGGTACGCATTTTAGTAAAGGTGTTGATATCCCTCTTTTGTATAGTGTGTTATTTATGATAGTGTAGTACTGTGCCTCCCTTTTCAGCCTCTTTGCCTCCTTTTCATTTGCAGGGAGTGTTTCTGTTTTGAGGTAGTTTATTATGGGGGTCATCCATCCTTGATCCCGACCTATTATGGCTAGGACTTTTCCTTCTTCCGTTATTGACAGGTTCTGTAGTATCTCCTGGATGAGGCCTCTGTTGTTGCCCCCTGGTTTGGTGCTAGCTAATTTTGAAAGGGCGTCAGCTCGAGCATTTTGCTCACGGGGTATGTGGTAGATCCTATATTCCCCAAGTTATCCGAGTTGTTCTTTGGTTTTATCCAAATATTTTTTTATGGTCGGATCTTTGGCTTGGTAGCTTCCTGTTATTTGTGAGGTGATGACTTGTGAGTCACTGTAGATGTTGAGTTTCCAAGTTCCAACCTCCCTACCCAGCTTCAAACCAGCTAATAGTGCTTCGTATTCTGCTTGGTTGTTTGAGGCCGGGAATCCGAATTTAAGGGAGAGCTCAAGTTGAGTTCCTTGGTTGCTTTCGATTATCACACCCGCACCGCTTCCTGTTTTATTCGAGGATCCGTCCACGTATATGTTCCACTCTATGGGGATTTTCGGGATGTCTGTAAATTCTGTGATGAAGTTGGCCAGGTGTTGTGATTTGATGGCTGTACGCGCCTCGTATTGGAGGTCGAACTCGGACAACTCGATTGCCCATTGTAGGATTCTTCCTGCTAGATTTGTTTTCTGCAATATCCCTTTTATGGGTTGGTTGGTTCGAACTTTAATGGTATGCGCTTGAAAGTATGGGCGAAGTCGCCGGGATGTGAGGATCAGAGCGTAGGCAAACTTTTCTATTTTCTGGTAGTTCAGCTTGGATCCCTGTAGCGCTTTGCTAATGAAGTAGACGGGTTGTTGCCCATGTTCGTCTTCTCTGACTAGTGCTGAGGCTATTGCCCGGCTCCCTACTGCGAGATATAATATAAGTGGTTCTCCTTCTTGTGGCCGAGATAGGATAGGTGGCCGTCCTAAGAACTCCTTGAAGTCTAGGAAGGCTTGCTCACATTCTGTCGTCCATTTGAACTGTTTTCCCTTTCTTAAAGTAGCATAGAAGGGAAGAGATCTTATCGCAGCTCCTGTTAAGAATCAGGATAGGGCGGCCAACCTCCCGTTGAGTTGTTGTACTTCTTTGACACAGGTTGGGCTCTTCATGTTGAGTATGGCTTGAAATTTGTCTGGATTTGCTTCAATTCCTCTTTGTGTGAGCATGAAGCCTAAGAATTTTCCTGCTTCTACTGCGAAGGTGCATTTTGCAGGATTGAGCCGCATGTTGTGTTTCCTGATAGTGTAGAACACTTGAGTCAGGTCGGATAATAATGTATCTTCGCTTTGTGTCTTTATCAACATGTCATCTACATAAACTTCCATGATTTTTCCAATGTGATCTGAGAAAACTTTATTCATTAGCCTTTGATAAGTAGCTCCTGCGTTCTTGAGACCAAAAGGCATCACGATGTAACATTAGTTTGCTTTTGGTGTTAGGAACGAGGTCTTTTCTTGATCTGGTGGATACATGGGGATTTGGTTGTACCCCGAATATGCGTCCATGAACGAGAGATACTTATATCCTGATGAAGCATCTACTAGAGCATCGATGCTTGGAAGTGGGTAAGGATCT
The DNA here is from genome assembly GCF_003086295.3 of Arachis hypogaea. NCBI lineage: Eukaryota > Viridiplantae > Streptophyta > Magnoliopsida > Fabales > Fabaceae > Arachis > Arachis hypogaea. The sequence goes on along the minus strand of NC_092043.1, from coordinate 349,272 downwards.
TTTGGGCAGGCTTTGTTGAGGTCGGTGTAGTCGGTGCACATTCGCCACTTCCCATTTGACTTTTTCACCAAGACGACGTTTGCTAGCCATAGTGGGTATTTAACTTCCCTTATGAACCCGGCCTCTAGTAGCGCTTGTAGTTGTTCTTCTACAGCTTGAGATCGTTCTGGTCCGAGTTTTCTTCGTCTTTGTTGTACCGGCCGGGATCCCGGGTAGACTGCCAATTTATGGCTCATTAGTTTGGGATCAATGCCCGGCATGTCGGCAGCTTTCCATGTAAAGAGATCAACATTATCTCGTAGGAACCGGTTTAGTGATTCCTTTGTGTCTCCTTTCAGGATCGTGCCAATATTAGTTGTTTTATCCGAGGTGTCTCCGATCTGGACTCTTTCTACTTCTCCTTCGGGTCGTGGTCGGAATTCTTCTCGCCTCTGAACTCCACCGAGCTCGATTGTGTGGAACTCTCCTCCTTCGCCTTGGAGGTTTAGACTTTCGTTATAACAGCGACGTGCCATCTTTTGATCTGCCTTTATTGTAGCTATCCCTTCCGTGGTTGGAAATTTCATACATAGATGTGGAGTTGAAACTATTGCGCCGAGTTGATTTAACGTTGTCCGACCTATTAAGGCATTGTAGGTTGAGCTTACGTCGACCACGATGTAGTCTATCTTGAGTGTTCTGGATTGGTTCCCCTTTCCGAAGGTTGTATGCAGCGATACGTATCCCAGCGGTTGAACTGGGGCATCTCCTAGTCCAAACAGGCTGTTCGGGTACGCTCTTGGCTCTTTTTCTTCTAGGCCGAGTTTGTCGAAGGCAGTTTTGAATAAGATGTCGGTAGAGCTTCCCTGGTCAATTAATGTACGGTGAAGGTTGGCGTTTGCCAGTATGATTGTAATGACCATGGGGTCGTCGTGTCCCGAGATGATTCCGGATGCGTCTTCCTTGGTAAACGTGATTGCTGGGATGTCTGGGGCTTCCTTTTTTCCTTCGACGTGGTACACCTCTTTGAGGTGTCGCTTGCGGGATGATTTGGAGATTCCTCCTCCAGCAAATCCACCGTGTATTACGTGAATATGTCTTTCCGGTGTGCGAGGTGATCGTTCAGATCGTCCGACATCCTCATCCCTTCTTCTTTTTCTTGGTTCGTCATCCCGATTGGCCAAAAACTGATCTAGCTTTCCTTCTCTTACTAGTTTTTCTATGACGTTTTTCAAGTCGAAGCATTCGTTGGTGGAATGCCCTCGAAGTCGGTGATATTCACAGTATTCATTCCGATTTCCTCCTCCTCTTTTGCCTTTAGGTGGCCGAGCTGGAGGGATTTTCTCTGTATGGCAGACTTCTTTGTAAACATCTACCAAGGATACCCTAAGGGGAGTATAGTTATGATATTTTTTGATTTTCTCTCCGGAGCGATCTTCCTTTTTCTTGGATTCTTTATCTCGGTAGGCAGAACCGATCCTTGAGGCTTCGCCAAGTCGAGAATTTTCCTCCATGTTGATGTATTTCTGCGCCCGTTCTTGTACTTCGTCTAAGGATGTCGGGTATCTCTTTGATATAGATTGGCTAAATGGTCCTTCTCGCAGGCCATTTATGAGGCCCATAATGGCAGCTTCTGTTGGTAGACTTTGTATGTCCATGCATGTTTTGTTGAATCTTTCCATGTAGTTGCGAAAGTTCTCCCGATCTCCTTGCTTGATCCCTCGTAGGCTAGGTGCGTGTTTGGCCTTGTCCTTTTGTATGGAGAATCGGGCCAGGAACTTTTTGGCCAGGTCGTCAAAACTCGAGATGGATTTTGGAGGTAGGTTGTCAAACCATTTAATGGTTGTCTTGGTGAGAGTTGTTGGAAAGGCTTTGCAGCGAACTGCATCTGAGGCATCAGTGAGGTACATTCTACTTCTGAAGTTGCTGAGATGATGGTTGGGGTCCGAGGTGCCGTCATATAGAGTCATATCCGAAAGTTTGAAATCTTTTGGAATTTTGGTCTTCATAATTTCTCTGGTGAATGGATCTTGATCTTTCTGAGAGCTATCCTCTGTGGATGGTCGAGTAGCTTTAGTTTTGAGATCAGCTTCGAGTTTTATCAGCTTATCTTCTAATTCTCGGCGCCATTTTATCTCCCGGCGTAGATCTTCTTCTTTTTCACGTCGATGTTGGGCTTCTTTCTCAAGTTGCTCCAATCGATTTTGAAGTGCTTCTATTACTCCTGGATTTGACGAATTTTTGTCTCCGTTGGTTTCTGAAGTATCTTTGAGTATTGTGTCCGCGTTTTTATGCAGCATTTTGTCTTCCAAACCTGAATCATGGTCGTTGTCATGGTCATCCGCCATGTTAATGGGATGACTTCCAGGTTCCCCGGCAACGGCGCCAATGTTCCGAGGGTTACCTGAAACTGGAGGTCGATCTCGGATGAGATCTTCTGTACTGGTTGGTGTTAACGTGTCCGGCTGGTGGGAGACGGCCGGGGCTGTTGTGTCCGACTTGTTGGACTTGGTGGTGATGCTGATCCTTCGTCCCCGGAGAGTGGGGGGTACCTGCAAGGGACTCCGATGCTTAAATTAGCAAGGGTATTAAGCAGGTATTGAGTAGAATCAGAGTATGAGTTATACCTGGGTGCTCGAGTGTATTTATAATGGTGAGATGTGGCCTCCTGTGGATAAGATAAGTTAGTTTATCTTATCTTATCTTTATCTTATCTTTAAGTGAGGTCATCTTTAAGGGAACCGCCTTTATCTCTATGGGCTTGGGCTGCCCTTGGATTTGGGACGTGTTCCTCTATTTGGGCCCTTTGTTTAGGCTTTCCTATGACTTGGTCGAGCTCTTTGAGAAGAGGTCAGGTTGTCCTGACCTGAAGAGGTCGGTCGCTTTGTCTGTAGAACATCCCGGGTCGGACAGCTCGACCCAGGGTATGAACAGGTGGTATGGCTGATTTGCAGTAATTACGATGACACTCCTTCCAGCAGCTTCGAATTATCTTCAACTAGTGCGTATAAGGTATCTATTTAATAAGGTATCTGCTTTTTTTTTTTGCTAGGATTTTATTACTGCTTTCTAATTGCAAATCATGTTTATGTTTTGCCCATGTGAAGAGAAAGAAACTCATGCTTTTGAAATTAATCTTTTTCGGGTAACTTAGTTACGAGCTTTTGAAAGAGAGTGTCTAATTTTCATTGTGAAGCAAATCCCTTTGTTTTCAATTTTGCATCATGATACCTAGACTCATAACACAAATTTGAATCAGAGTTATGTTATTTCTCATGAAAAAATGATGCTGGGTTTGATAATTTAGGTTCCAAATGAATAGATGAGTTAATTGATTAAAATTCAAGGGATAAATTTTTACTATATATACAGTAATTAGAAGCAGTAGATAATATTAGCAGCATATTTTTTATAACTAGGTTCTTTCTTCTCTATGATGTGGACCTGATATTGTTCTCTATGCTGTATTGCGTGAGTTTCTATTTGGAATTCGCCAATAAATAATGTGATGTTAAAATGTTTTTAATTTGCAAGAAAATTAAGATTTTATCTGTTGGAAATCAAAATAGTGATTGCAATTGCATTAAAGCAACGATGCTTTCCAAATGCATTAAATTATCCCGTGTTGGAGGAGTATGATTTCAGAAACGATATAGTGAGTTTACATAATTTTTCTTCCGAAAAAACCTTTAGGGTTATAATTATGTTTACTAATAGTACATCTTGCTAATTTGGAGTTATGAGCTTTGAATTGGTTATCTCACATGCATTTAGTTGTATTCTGTTAATACTTCAGATAGACCCTGACCTTGACATGAAACTAAAGTGTTAGGCACAACCACGACCTTATTAAGAAAAGAGCCTTAGCAAAATATTTGGAAATAATAATGTTGATATCTTAAACAAAGACTTTATCTCTTGCAATTTACTAAATTAAGAGCACACGTCAACTTTTGTTTTTGAATTGATTGAATTTATTTATTTATTCATTTATTTTGTTTTAATTTGGTCTTAAACTTGGGTTTACAACACAATTTTCAAGTTTATCAAGATTATAATTTTTAGCTTCATCATTAAACCATAACATATAGTTTTTAAAATTAAACGCATGTAACTCTTATATGCTATGCATTATTATACGTCATCAAGGTGCTATAGCAATTAACTCCTTGAGTTGATTTATCAGGTTGGAATATGTGGCGAGCATCGTAGGAGCCATCTTTTGTTGCATTCTTTGCTCAAATTGGTCTTGACTATGTCTCATACTCTCCTTTTATGTTAGATTTTTAGTTTAAATATAAATTAGAGTTTTAAATGTTCAACTTTTAAACTCAAATTTCAAGACTCTTGCAGGGTTCTAATTGAAAGGCTTGCATACACCGCAAGTTGTAGTTTAAGAAATTTGGCCATCTGGTGTAAAAGGGTTGAATGACTAGCTTTCGGTTCTTTCGCTGCTCTGTTGTTACAACTCCTTTCAGTCCTTAACTACTTTGTTACATTCTAGCTTTCAGTCCTTTCTGTTTTATGTGAGCATTTGTTGTGAAGCTTCTATTCACTATGTTTTTTGTATTTTTTTTAAGTGCTTCTATTACTTTATGGTTGTTGTTACAAATTGATGCCAAAAGCTTGCACAGAATTTGGCCTAATTTTACTATATTCAAGTATTGTTAGTTAGGTTGGATGGTGCGGAATTTATAACCCACAAACTAACCGGCAAGTGCATCGGGTCGTAACAAGTAATACCTCAGGTGAGTGAGGGTCGATTCCACGAGGATTGATGGATCAAGTAACAATAATTGAGTGATTAGCTTAGTCAGACAAACAGAAAATGGTTTTGAAGATTCAAAAGCATTAACAATAAATTCAGAATATTAGAAAGACAGGCAAGTAAATAAGTTAGGAAAAACAATATAAAGAAGGCAGTTAAGGCTTCAGAGTTATCTATTTTCTGGATTGACTTTTCTTATTAATTTATTTTAATCATGCAAGATTTAATTCATGGCAAACTATATGGGACTAGACCCTAATTTCTTAGACCTTTCTCGTCTCCTCTAACTTTCATCAACCGCCAATTCCTTGGTCAATTTATTCCAATTAGGGGGTGAAGTTTAATTCTAGTTATTATGCCACATAAATCTTAATTATCCAAATATAAGAGGATTATATGTCACGTATCCCGTTAAGTCCAGATAATTAGAATTTAGGAGAAATTATTTTCAAGCTGTTGTTCAAGTAAAGAGCTTTTTCAAGTTATACAAGAACTCAATTAGAAAGAGGGTCATACTTCCGTTCCACCCAAATTCATAAGATAAAGAACGAAAACAATTCTTGAAATATAAATAAGTGCATGAATTAAAATAAAAAATAATAGTATCAATCCATACAATAGACAGAGCTCCTAACCTTAACAGTGGAGGTTTAGTTGCTCATGGTTCAGAGAGAAAAAACTAAGATTCTGGTAAACTGTAAATTGGGCTGAGGTAGAATGGAATCCCCAGAAGAGAAGTTTCTTTTCTCTTTTATATCTAATCCTAATTAATTTAAAATCTAATTTCTAAAATTAAAATAATATCTTTTTCTATTTTAAAATAAAATTTAAAATTTAAATAAGAATTAATTATAGCAATAAACGTTTTCTGCACGTGACGCATGTCACGCGTACGCGTCAGGTACGCGCACGCGTTGCTGTGCAAATCTCCAAATCATGCGCACGTGTCAGGTACGCGCATGCGTCGCTCATCGCTGGTAATCTCCTTTAATTCTTGTGTTCCTTTCATTTGTGCATGCTTCCTCTTTTTCTGCGGAAACTCCATCAAATCCAACCAAATGCTACCTAAAATAATTAGAATTGCACAAGACTCAAAGTAGCATCCATAGTGGCTAAAAGATAATTAACTCTTGATTAAACTCAATAATTTAAATACAAATTCACTAGGAAAAGATAGGAAAGATGCTCACGCATCACAACTCCAAACTTGAATTGTTGCTTGTCCTCAAGCAACCAAAATAAGTGCATGATTAAGATGTGAATTTGCATGAGAAGTGAGAGTTTAGTCATGCTCAAGTCTATTCTTAAAATGGGGTTTATTCGTTGTAATTTTGAATAGTTTTGGCATCTCACTCTCCTTTGAATAAGAGGAACGTCAATGTCATTCAGAATTAGAATCCGGATCATATTATAAATTCTCTAATCTTTATATTTCAGTTTAATCCTTGAACACATCAAAATTTACTTTAATTCATCACAATCTTTGGTGCTTTGCACCTTGAACCTAGCCGAGACTTTAAATGTTTTGTCTCAAGGGTTACTTGACACAGAAACACCACAAGCAATTAATTGGGGAACTCTCTTTAAGTTCTGATTTTTCTTTCAGTTACTCCCAGACAGTGGTGCTCAAAGCCTTTGGCATACTCTGTTAAATGCATTTGATCTCGACTCTTAGTGTTCTGTCTCAAGGATTACTTGACACAATCACACCACAAGCATATGACTAGGGAAACAACTCTTTGAGCTTTTAATCATGTCTGACCTCCCTAGTCATTGATGCTCAGAGCCTTGGACCTTGCTTTTATTATTATATTTTTTTTCTTTTGCTGTTTCTTTTGCTTTAAGGATTAACTTTCACTAATTTCAGAGAAGTCATAATAATTCTCTAAATTCCTGTTCCTTATACATCAACATCCTTTGATTCAATCTCAACTATGCACTGTTCATATCATGCATTCAGAATCACAATTAATACCACAACATTTAAGTAAATAAGACTACTCTTAAATATAAACTCAATTTCTCATGCAATACATCACTTCTTTTTTTCTTTTGAATTCAAGCTCAGTGAGCAATACATGAGACAAATTTTTTTTTAACTAAAAGCAAATGATAGAATGAAACTAAATCTAAGAACTAAAAGTACTAAAGATCATGCAAGCAATCAAAGCAACAGAAAATAGAAGACAACAACATAACAATGGAAGAGAAATAGAATGAAAGGAATTCAACCACCTCAGTTATGTTGGTGGCCATCTCATTCCTCCATGAAGAACATTCATCTCCCTTTGGTGCTAAACAGAAAAGCCATAAGCGAAGCGTCAACACCAAACTTAAAGGTTTGCTTGTCCTCAAGCAAAGAAGAACTGAAAACAGAGAGGGACATAAAAAGACACACGGGAAAAAAAATAATCAATATGATAAAAGAAGAATAAAAGGATAAAGAACAAGAGAGAATTAGGATTTGGGAGGGAGAGAGAATGAAAACAGGGAGGCTCCATGGGTGAGTGATGCGGCACGATTGACCCGTACGCGTACAGCACGTGTACGCGTGGTTGGCCACATGGTGAGGGTGACGCGTACGCGTCAGGGACGCGGACGCGTGGGTTGAGTTGCGCGGCTAGCACAGTACTAGCACGAGACCAGCATAACTTTCGGCCATGCACCCATTTACATCGATTTTTCAAGACACACGTGCACGCCAAGGATGCTTACGCGTGGTCTGGCAAATGCGCAAGCGATGCACATGCGTCGTTGACGCGTACGCGTGGTCTTGCTTGTGTGCAAGGGACACTTCCAGCACCACTCCGGCCCAACTCTCGGGTCAATTCCTTGGTGGTGCGAACTCACTCATGACGCGCACGCGTCAGGGACGCTTACGCATCGAACACCCTCTTTTTTTTCACTCTGAACTTGAAGATAGGCAAAACTTTTTTCGAAGTGTTCGGTTCCTGTTCTAAAATAGCTGCATGATTAAAACACACGTAAAACGAAAGAAAAATAGTAAAAACTCAACAAAAATCAAATAAAAAAGAAAACCACTACTACGAAAAATAACTAAAGATACGAAATTATCGGGTTGCCTCCCGACAAGTGCTTCTTTACCGTCACTAGCTTGACGGTCAACTCCTCTAAGTAGGAGGATCATAGGGGCTCAGCTCTTCACCCCTTACTTTGAACTTCTTTCCTGTGTCTCCATAGAGTAGTTTAATATGCTCCAGAGAGAGGATTCTGTTTACTGTATAAGTCCATACTGGATTGCTAGTCAACACCACCTTCATTCCTGGGGTGAAACCTTTAGTGGGGATCTTCTTATTTTTCCATCCCTTGGGTATTTTCTTATTTTTGGAAACCTCCTCCTTGGTGGATGATGCATTCCCGACACCAAACTTAGGTTTGATATCAGGGGGGTTTTATTGATTGTCACCAAAGGAGGTTTGAGCTGTAGATTCTGCTGTCTGTCATCAGGGGGTTCTTGAAGGTTTGGATCAATAAGCTCAGTCTGTATGAACCTCTCTTCTTCACCTACTGAATGTATATCTTTGAAGACATGAAAGATTAGTTGCTCATCATGCACTCTAAGCACTAATTCACCCACTTCTACATCAATCAGAGCTCTTTCAGTGGCTAGGAATGGTCTTCCTAGAATTATAGAGGCATTCTTATCCTTCCCTGTGTCAAGAATCACAAAATTTGCTGGGAGGAAGAACTTACCCACTTTGACCAAGATATTCTCCACTAATCCATATGCAGGCTTCATAGATTTGTCTGCCATCTGTAATGCTATCCTTGTGGGTTGTGCCTCTTGGATTTGCAGCTTCTTCATCACAGACAAGGGCATTAAATTGATGCTTGCTCCCAGATCACATAACGCTTTCTCAAAGGTTGTGCTCCCAATGGTGCATGGAATTTGAAAGCTCCCTGGATCTGGCATCTTCCTTAGCAAGTTATTCTGAATTATGGCACTAAATTTCTTAGTCAGGACCACTGTCTCATCTCCCTTTAAAGGCTTCTTCTTTGACAATAATTCCTTCATGAATTTGACATAGAGAGGCATTTGCTCCAAAACCTCAATGAATATTGATTTGCAACTTTCTGAAGACTTCCAAGAACTTTGAAAACTGCTTGTCCTTAGTCTCCTTTTGAAGTCTCTGAGGATATGGCATTTTAGGCTTGTACTCAGGAGCCTTTGGCAATGTAGGATAAGTGTCAAGAAATTCTGGGAATGGGTTGTCCACACGCTTTGGAGGGACGTTCTCGACGTCTTCATTCTTCTCCTCTGGAGCTTCTTTTTCAACTGGCCCCTCTTTAATTTGTGCTTTCATACTTGTCACTTGTCTACTTATCAAGGTGATAGCCTTGCATTCCTCTCTTGGATTTGGAATTGTGTTACTAGGAAGGCTATTAATGGTCCTCTTATCAATTTTATTAACTTTTATGGCTAATTGACCCATCTGAATCTCCAAGTTTTGGATTGCATTTGCAGACCTCTCAGGTATTTGCTTGCCCAGTTGGCCCATTTGCACCTCCAAGTTTCTAATGGAGGCTCTGGTTTCCTGCATAAAACTCCTCATCATCTCCCAATTAGAATCTTATTGGGATTGAGAATTTTCCTGCTAAGGTGGTTGTTGTTGATGAGACTGAAATTGGCGGTTATTATGATTGTTCTGTTGGAAACTGCCCTGAAAATTATTGTTGAAATTCTGAGATCTCTGAGGTTGGTCCATCCATCCAAGATTGTATGTCTTAGAGTATGGATCATTATTGGGGTTTCTAGGACCATTCCCCATGTAATTTACCTTTTCAGAAAAAGATTAAGCATAATCATAATTCTCATTTTGTATAAAATTACCTGTCATGTCATAAGGGACCTCTTGAGGTGGATTTTGGGTGTTGACAGCTGAGACTTGCATGCCACCCATCTGTTGAGTAAATAGATTTATTTGCTGAGACATAAGCTTGTTCTGGGCAAGAATAGCATTAAGAGCTTCTACTTCCATAACACCCTTCTTCTGAGGAGTCTCAGAGTTCACAGGATTTCTGTTAGATGAGTATAAATATTGGTTGCTAGCAACCAATTCAATAAGCTCAATAGTCTCCTCCGGTGTCTTCTTCTTGTGCAGTGAACCACGAGCAGAATTATTTAAGCACATCTTGGACATTTCACCCAAACCTTCATAAAAGATATCTAGTTGGGTCCATTTGGAGAACATGTCCGGAGGGCATTGCCTAGTCAGTAGCTTGTATCTCTCCCAAGTTTCACAAAGAGTTTCACCATCCTTCTGTCTGAAGGTCTGAACTTCCACCCTAAGCTTAGTCAACTTCTTTGGTGAGAAAAATTTAGTAAGAAACTTAGTAACAACCTTGTCCCAAGTATCCAAACTCTCCTTGGGTTGGGAATCTAGCCATAGCTTTGCTCCATCTCTCAGAGTAAACGGGAAGAGCATGAGTTTGTACATCTCTGGGTTCACTCCATTTCTCTTCACAAGATCACAAATCTGCAGAAAATTAGAAATAAATTGATTTGGGTCTTCGTGGGGAAGAACGTGATACTGACAGTTTTGTTGCACCAGGGTGACCAATTGTGGCTTCAACTCAAAGTTGTTCGCAGCTATAGGAGGCACCACAATGCTTTTTTCATAAAGATCCGCAGTAGGAGCAGAGTAAGATCCAAGTACTCTCATTTATTGTTCATTCCCATTCGGGTTTGCCACATTGGCATTAGCAGCATTGTTAGGATCCATAGTGGATTCTACAGCCTTGTAAAGTCTTGCTTATTGCAAACGTCGCCTAAAAGTCCTTTCAGGTTCAGGATCAAAGTCTAAGAGATGTTCTTTGTCGCTTTTCCTGCGCATAAACAGACAGAAGACAAGAAGAAAAATTTGAAATTCTCTACGTCAGAGTGTAGAAAATTCCCTGTGAAGTAACATGTGTAAAGAAATAAAATAAAACAACTAAATTATTAAAGCAAAAAATTCAAAAATTCTAAATAAAAAATAGAGTGAAAATATCAAATATATTTTTTTTGTTTAAATTTAAACAAAAAAATTAAGTAAATAATTAGGTAACACCAAACTTAATTTCAAAAATTAGAAAAAAATGATTGATACGAAAATTGAAAATTCAAACCAAGAAGCAGGGGAAACTGTATGCAACAAAGCAACGAAAGCAATATGAAAATAAAATAAAGAAAAACAAAGCAACGAAAGCAGAGGGGAATAAAATGAATAAGACAAAATAAAGGTTTTTAAAAACTAATATAAAAAAAATGAAAATTAAACTAAAAGGGAGTAATAAAAGAACAAAACGAATGCAAGGGGTGGGTGCTGTGAACGAAAGGAAACAAATAAAGAAAAAGAAAAATAAAAAAAAATAAGAATGAATAATACTAAATAAAATCTAATAAAGTAAAAAGTTATCTAATCTAAGCAATTAAACAACGAATAGTTGTCATTCACAGTCAATTTTTGGCAACGGCGCTAAAAATTTGGTGCGAAATTTATAATCCACAAACTAACCGGCAAGTACACCGGGTCGTACCAAGTAATATCTCAGGTGAGTGAGGGTCGATCCCACGAGAATTGATGGATCAAGCAACAATAATTGAGTGATTAGCTTAGTCAGACAAATAGAAAATGGTTTTGAAGATTCAAAAGCATTAACAATAAATTCAGAATATTAGAAAGACAGGCAAGTAAATAAGTTGGAAAAAATAATATGAAGAAGGCAGTTAAGGCTTCAGAGTTATCTATTTTTCGGATTGACTTTTCTTATTAATTTATTTTAATCATGTAAGATTTAATTCATGGCAAACTATATGTGACTAGATCCTAATTCCTTAGACCTTTCTAGTCTCCTCTAACTTTCATCAACCGCCAATTCCTTGGTCAATTTATTCTAATTAGGGGGTGAAGTTTAATTCTAGTTATTATGCCACATAAATCCTAATTATCCAAATATAAGAGGATTATATGTCACGTATCCCGTTAAGTCCAGATAATTAGAATTTAGGATAAATTATTTTCAAACTATTGTTCAAGTAAAGAGCTTTTCCAAGTTATATAAGAACTCAATTAGAAAGAGGGTCATACTTCCGTTCTATCCAAATTCATAAGATAAAGAATAAAAACAATTCTTGAAATATAAATCAGTGCATGAATTAAAATAAAATATAATAGTATCAATCCATACAATAGACAGAGCTCCTAACCTTTAACAGTGGAGGTTTAGTTGCTCATGGTTTAGAGAGGAGAAACTAGGATTCTGGTAAACTGTAAATTGGGCTGAGGTGGAATGGAATCCCCAGAAGAGAAGTTTCTTTTCTCTTTTATATCTAATCCTAATTATTTTAAAATCTAATTTCTAAAATTAAAATAATATCTTTTTCTATCTTAAAATAAAATTTAAAATTTAAATCAGAATTAATTATAGCAATCAGCGTTTTCTACACGTGACACATGTCACACGTACGTGTCGATGGTCTTTTTCGCGTGTCACGCGTATGCGTCAGGTACGCACACGTGTCGCTGTGCAAATCTCCAAATCATGTGCACGCATCAGGTACGCACACGCGTCGCTCATCGCTGGTTGACGTGGCGAAAATTGGCAGATTAAGAAATTAATATGAGAGATACGTTGCAACTACAGTTCTTAACCAACAAAAATCCACTTATCAATTTAGAAGGGTTGTCACAAAATTAGAATTAAAATACTGGGAGTATGAATCCCAGGTCATCTCCCAACGAGTTGCAGAAAAGGTGTGCTATTCTATTAATCAGAGGTTTTCCAAGATGGTTTTGAGTTTGGTAAACAGAAAATTAAATCAGAAAATTTATGTAATTTAAATAAAAAATCTTGACCGGGAGTAGATTAATCGGAAGTTCTATCCTTGTTGGAGTTCTCCCAAGATCAATTGATAATTGAAGGTTGTTCTACTTAGTTATCCTTTACTAGGTAAGGGAAAGTCAAGTAAGTTGGAAGTCTACTTCTATTCACAAGTTCTAATCCTCTCCCTTGGGAAGGATTAGTGTCAGTGACTAGAGAGCCATCCAACAATAAACCCAATTACAATTTTACTCTTGAGCATTCCAACTCAAGGTTCTCCTTTCAATCAACTCCCAATCAAGTTAGAGAACTACTCACTCATCATGAATGTAAATTTCACAAGATAAAAATAAGAAATAAAGAAAGACATGATAGACAATAATAAAAAAGATCAATTAAAAATAAAAATAGTTCTTGTATTAATAAATTCTAAAAATAATCCAATTGTAACTCTGAACAAATTAAGGATATGAAAGAGTAAGCAAAAAGTAAAGAAAACAAACTGGAGTGATGAAGTCTTGTGGAGGTAATAACTCTTCTCAATATCCCAATCCAAAAAGCAATAAAAACAAAATCCTAAGAACTATGAATGTGCAGAGAGAAAACCTAGAGGAGGAGTAAAATCAGATCTAAAAACTAAGAATTATGCAGAATGAATGTTGTCCCTGGCTCTAATCTGTGTTTCTGGGCCGAAAACTGGGTTGAAACGCGGCCCAGAATCCACGTCAGCATTTCTGTAAATTCTGCAGATCGCGCACGTCACGCGTACGTGTCGTCTACGCGTGCGCGTCATTCAGCGTTTTTCCGTGCCACGCGTGCGTGTCGTCCACGCATTTGCGTCAATCGTGCAGCTTTCAATCCACGTGTTCGCGTCAGACACGCGAGCGCGTCACTGCAATTTCCTCCATTTCGCGCGGTCGCGTGAGCCATGCGTCTGCGTCGCTTCTCGCTGGTCATCTCCTCAATTTCTTGTGTTCTTTCCATTTTTGCAAGCTTCCTCTCCATTATCTAAGCCATTCCTGCCCTATGAAGCCTGAAACACTTAACACACAGATCACGGCATCGAATGGTATAAAGGAGAATAAAAATATACAATTAAAAGATCTTTAGGAAGCAAGTTTTCAATCATAGAACAATTTTAGGAAGGAATTGTAAATACATGCAAATCATATGAATAAGTGGGTGAAGACTTGATAAAACCACTCAATTAAACACAATATAAATCATAAAATAATGGTTTATCAACCTCCCCACACTTAAACATTAGCATGTCCTCATGCTTAGTTGAAGGAGATAAATATGAACGAATAGGGACATGTAAGACTCATGCAGTGCAATGCAACCTATATACATGAATGCAACTATATGACTTTGTCTATCTGATTAAAAAATAAATAAGTTCTCTAAGACAAAACACTGAGCAGATTCCACTAGTTCAAATCATACAGTAAAAGCAGGTAAATTTGTAAGAAGACAGCTCGTGAAAGCAGGGGACATGAAATCAAGCATTGAACCCTCACTGATGGTGTGTGTGCACTCTAATCTCTCTAGTGTATAGGGTAATCACTCTATCCTTCTCTAATCATGCTCCTAATTTTTGTTCTTCACCTAACCAATCAACAACATTTAATGTACCAATACAAACATCATGAGGTCTTTTTAAGGTTGTAATGGGGCTAAGGTAAGGGTAAGGGTATATATGGCTAAATGAGCTTATAAATTGAATCTTTAATTAACCCAAGCTTTCACCTAATCATATATGTATTTTCTATATAACTTCAAATTTCATACCTAGCTACCCAGAATTTCCTTTTCACATTCCATACTCATGCATCAACCTTTATTTTAATTTTATCACATGTGCATTGATTGTTTAATTTAGCATTGGGTAATTTTGTTCCCTTATTTAAAATTTTTAAAAAATTTTTGAACATGAAAATAAACATAGCTTATCAATGCACATAGATTTTTAATTTTCTTTTATAGTTTCACATGAGTAGGTACCCAAATTCCCATTATTTTATCATGACACATTCCTTTATTAACCCTTGTTCCCACAATCTTCCCATACTCAATTAACACACAATTTCTATCTTAAGCTAACTAAAGATTCAATTGGGATATTTAATTATTTTTCTGTTTAAGGCTAGTAATGTGGTAAAATGTAGAACAAATGGGATTAAAACGGCTCAAAGTGACAAAGGTAATTTAAAGGGTAGGCTTATTTAGGATAAGTGAGCTAAACAAATAATGGCCTCAATCATATGCATGCATATAACACATTAACATTGGACATATAGGATAAAACAAAATTCAAATTACAATCATAGAGAAGTAAACACACAAGAATAAAATAGTTATGGTTAAATAATGTAACCATGTATTTAGACTCAAAGTCTCACAAGTTGTGTGTTCTTTAACTCAAAAACTATGTTCCAATTACAACTTCAAACAAATCTAACATAAAGGTTTTGATTTAAATTAGTGAAAATTTTCAAAAATAGGGTCTTAAAAGAAACTTATTATCTTTTTAATCAAGTAGAACATGCATGCAATTAACCTATTACTATGCAATCTATCCTATTCTAAAAAAAAAGAAAATTGGTGTTAGGGAAGAGAAATTACCTCTGGAAGTCAGGTACTGACCGACCTCCCCACACTTAAGACTTTGCACCGTCCTCGGTGCCATCTGTCAGGAACAAAGGTGGGCTGGTAGCAGTATCTCCACAGTTGGGACTGTCATGGCTCCCTATGCTAGTAAATGAAGTGGAGTCCGGAGTGCCTGGGTCTTTGTCAGGTCTGTGGTTGCCTATAAGTAGCTCCGTGAGGTATTTGAATCGGCGCTGATTGCAGCGCTCTCGTAGCTTTTCTTTCTGGTCTTTCCGGTCCAACCTCTCCAGTATTTGATAGAGCAGCTGACTTGTTGAAGGTGCTTGTGGTGTGGAAGGGTGAATGTCTACAGCTTGTTCTGCGGACTGGCTGGTAGTGGCTGTTGGTGGTCTGAGATATTTCCCGTTAGGGACGTACTGATCATCCCGTGGAAGCATGGCCTTGGTGTCCCCAGCTCTATAGGAGGCTCCGGCTGCTGAGACAAGATCTGAGACCAAGGCGGGAAAAGGTAAGTTGCCTGCAATTTGTACATGTCCCGTGGCATTCCGGATGTGTCTTGGTAGGTTCAAAGGCTTGTCTGTAAGGATGCACCACAGTAGAACGGCCATGTCTGCAGCGAAAGAGGACTCATGAGTGCTCGGAAAGACGTAATGGGACATAATTTGTGCCCATACGCGAGCCTCCAAGGTAAGTGCAGAAGCCGTGATTCCCTTAGGTCAGGAACGATGGTATCCATAAATCCATCTGCTGCCAGGTTGTGCGATAACTCTGAGAATAGCGTCCCAGTCAAATTGGTATGTCTGGCGCTTGAGTGCGGCTGCTTGGAATGTGTCCAGCCTTCTGGAGCAGGAGGAAGATCTAGAGCTCGTTGAATAGCCTCTTCTATAATAGGGACTTGCTTCTGATGGACATAGACAGACTGCAGGGTTGGCAAGTAGAAATTGGAGTAGAATTCAACTACCCATGAAAGATTAACCTGTCGTGGCTGTCTTTGTAGGAATCCCCAGTGTCGTCACTCAATTCGCGGCTCAACAAATTCAGCAATACGGGTCAGGATGATAAGAAGGTATTTGTTGTTGTAACTCCTTTCTGCCAGGATGGGGAACATATGCTCACAGTAGCAATTGGGAAATCGCGCAGTGTCCTTTGCTGGGAAGGCTTTCTCTTTTTCATCGACTTTTATAATCCTCTTAATTCTTTTTGTTGAGGGCTTAACTGCGGTTGAAGATGGCTCTGCCACTAATGCTCTTTTTGTTCCTCTCATTGCTGTTGATTTGGGAGTAGCTTTCTCCTTGCCTTTCTTGGTGGCCATCCTAAGAAAAAGAAATGAGAAAGTATGTTAAAATGTCAAGGGTTAGAGCAAGGAAAAGAACGGAAAAGGTGGTAATCAAGGCACAGTAAAGAAGAATGACGTTAACACATGGTCATGACTACATGTGAAAAGTCATCAATGGAAATATAGCAAGTGCATGGGATGACAGTTAAATGCAAGGTGTTTATTGGCATGCCGGCAAAGGCATGAGTAGCATAGATCAAGCATTCAATGTCCAAGTTAGATTACCAAGCCTGTCAAACTAACAATATGTTTGTAATAACAATTATATTTAATAAAAAATATAAAAAGGGTTTTTGTGAAAAGCAAACATTTAGAATAGTAGATTAAAAGAAATCTAAAAATAGTGCACAATGCCATACGGGCGTTTTCACAAACACATAGCATACATGGTAAATAAGGTATGGAAAGTATTAAATTGAACATGCAAGCAACCCTATAAAAATAATATATAATTGTTAAACAATTCCTTAACAATCCACAAGCAAAGTATAGAAAATAATGACCCAAATAAATTTCCAACACCAAATAAAAGAAAAAGAAAGAAGAAGAGAACATAGATAAAAAAGTAGAAAGAAAAAGACGAAGAAAACATAAAAATAAGAAGAAGAATAGAAAAGTAAGGAGGGAAGAAGAAAAGAAAAACCTTGGTAATGGTGGTGAGAAAGAGGAAGTAGAAAGTGAGAAAGAAGGAAGAAGGAAGAAGGGGGGAGGGGAGAAATAAGAAGGGAAAAGAAAAAGTAGGATTTGGGGAAGAAGAAGATAAGATAATTTGGCAGATTTAGATAAGTTGTGCAGCGCATGCGACGCGGACGCGTGACATGATTTGTGCTAGTGGCGCGAGGGCAGCCTCGCGTTCGCACAACTCTCTGTGTGAAAACTCATTTTGCCAAATATCAGGGTGACGCGTTCGCGTGGTTGATGAGCGGATAATTTATACGCTTTTTGGCATTGTTTTTAGATAGTTTTTAGTATAATCTAGCTGTTTTTAGGGATGTTTTCATTAGTTTTTATGCTAAATTTACATTTTTGGACTTTACTATGAGTTTGTGTGTTTTTCTGTGATTTCAAATAATATCTGGCTGAAATTGAGGGACCTGAGCAAAACTCTAATAAAAGGCTGACAAAGGACTGCCGATGCTGTTGGATTCTGACCTCCCTGCACTCGAAATAAATTTTCTGGAGCTACAGAACTTTAAATGGCACAATCTCAACGGCGTTGGAAAGTAGACATTCAGAGCTTTCCAGCAATAGATAATAGTCCATACTTTATTCCAGATTAGACGATGTAAACTGGCGCTCAACGCCAGTTCTATGTTGCATTCTGGAGTCAAACGCCAGAAACACATCACGAACCAGAGTTGAACGCCAAAAACACGTTACAACTTGGCGTTCAACTCCAAAAGAAGCCTCTGAACATGTAAAGCTCAAGCTCAGTCAAAGCACACACCAAGTGGGCCCCGGAAGTGGATTTTTGCATCAATTACTTACTTCTATAAATCCTAGTAGTTAGTCTAGTATAAATAGGATTTTTTACTATTGTATTCGGTGTCTTTGACCATTCGGTCTTTTGACCATAGGTCCTTCTCCCTATTTTCGAATTCATATCATATTTTGGGGGCTGACCATTCGGCCATGCATGGATCTTCACTTATGTATTTTCAACGGTGGAGTCTCTACACACCATAGTTTAAGGGTGTGGAGCTCTGCTGTACCTCAAGTTTTAATGCAATTACTACTATTTTCTATTCAATTCGATTTATTCCTGTTCTAAGATACCATTCGTACTTCAACCTGATGGATGTGATGATCCGTGACACTCATCATCATCCATCTCTATGAACGCGTGCCTGACAACCACTTCCGTTCTACAAGCGAAAGCTAGAGTGTGTATCTCTTGGATTCCTGAAAAGACTGTGGGGGCATGAAGAAAGGACTGGGGGAAGAAGCTAGATGATGCTCTTTGGGCATACAGGACAGCCTTCAAAACACCAATTGGAATGTCCCCATATCAACTGGTGTACGGAAAGGCCTGTCACTTACCATTAGAGCTGGAGTATAAAGCCTTTTGGGCTCTCAAGATACTAAACTTGGACAGCACTGCTGCTAGTGAAAAGAGGATCTTGCAGCTGCAAGAACTGGAAGAGTTTAGGTCTCAAGCCTATGAAAATACCAAGATCTATAAGGAAAAAGCAAAAAGGAGACATGATCTCAACCTGGCACCAAGAAGTTTCAAAGAAGGACAACATGTGCTTCTCTACAACTCCAAACTGAAACTCTTTCCTAGGAAACTCAAATCAAGATGGTCCGGGCCCTTTCTAGTCACAAAAGGCTCACCTTATGGACACATAAAAATCATGGAAGAAAGCTCAAAGAGGAC
This sequence comes from Arachis hypogaea, assembly GCF_003086295.3. NCBI lineage: Eukaryota > Viridiplantae > Streptophyta > Magnoliopsida > Fabales > Fabaceae > Arachis > Arachis hypogaea. The sequence continues at coordinate 330,378 of NC_092043.1, read as the reverse complement.
ATTCACTGTGAATGGGCAAAGACTCAAATACTACTTGGGAAGCATGGGGGAAGCCCCCAAACAGAAGTATAATCTCAACTAGAGAAGCAATCGTCGAGCTAGCGATGCTAAAAAGGCGCTTTGTTGGGAGGCAACCCAAACTCGAGGTAATTCTCTTTTCATGATTGTCTAAATAAAAACTTCAAGTTGGTTCTCTGTATTGTGAGGAGCTAAGTTTGGTGTTACACACCAAACCATTCCAAAGGTGAATGTGGAACTCTAAGTTTGGTGTTCCACCAAAGACTCCAGCTGAAGAGTGCATTGTAACCCTTCAGTGATAAAGCATTGCTCTAACAACCAGAGAACTCACTTGACAAAGGTTTAACCTCTAATGCATAGTTTATCTTTTTCGCTCATAGTTATTTTCTTAATAAAAGCACATGAGGTTTCTGCATGTATTTAATTTGCTGCATTAGGCAAGGAACTAAGTTTGGTGTTCACACACCAAATTAAGTTCAAAAACTCACAAGCATACATGCATGCTAACTATTTTCTAAGTGCTTAGGGAACAAGCAACTTCCAATAATGTTACAGGAATTCAATCAATCTCAGGGAATAATCAATACCTCATCATCCAAAGAGACAAACAAGGATGCAAATGCTAGGATGATAATGCCAAGGAAGACATCATGAGGTTGTATTGAACTGTCTCAGATTTGCAGTACTTTAATTGAAAAATGATTGAATACTGTCCTAGAAACCTTCATATTCTGCTTGTTCCTCTTTATTCACATCCAAGTGTGATGGCCTAGGTCCCTAGTTTTCATTTTCATCTTGCTTATATGTATGTTTGTCCCTTTAAGTTAATCAAAAAGAAGATGTTATGAAAGAACAAGAGTGGAGTTATCTTGTGAAGTAAATGCTGAATGTTTGTGGTAGGGTGATTAATTAGCTAAGTTGGTTCACCAACAAGGTAGGAAGGCAACTATCTGTCCTGGATCATATGCTTAAAACACACCCCATGAGACTAGCTAATTAATAAGATCCTAATAAGAAAAAGGAAAGTTGAAGAATAAAGAAAAAGAGTAAGAAATAACGCTAGGCACCAAGGGTTTGAATATTGAGGCATGTGTCTGTGGTGTTCATGTGCAAGGGATATGCTTGGATGAATAAGCTCTTAGGGGTGCCTTATCACTTGGTAACCTGGGTTAACTAATCCGGAATTATCAGCTGAAAGTCCACTATCAACAGTAACCTTTGCTGCAGAGCACTTAGTAACCCAAACAGGTGCTGGACACCAAGGTCTCAAGAAAGAAAAATAACAAACCATGTGCCTGTGGTGTGTATGTATAGGGAAAAGAGACTTGAGGGAGTAAGTCCTTAGGGGTGTCTTAACACCTAGCACCTTGAACCAACCGGTTTGGGAGTGTTGGCTGAAAGCTTATCTTAAAGAGTCACCCTCTTACAGAGCACTTAGCCTATAAGAAGAATGCAATAAACCCTGGAAAGGAAGGGAGGATCAATAACTAAGAAGTCTCAAAGGATGCAATCAAGCAAGTCTTCAAGAGCATGATAAAGGCATGAAAACCAGTGAAGGAATGAACCTAAGTTGCTATGCATGAAACCCATAAACCAAGAATTTGACTTCTATACCAATGAGTTGGTTATCTTGTTATTTCATTCATTCTTCCTATGTTTCAGTACTTGCTTAGGGACAAGCAAGCTTTAAGTTTGGTGTTATGATGCCAGGGCATCTAGGCCAGTTTCACGGACATTTTCTTTATTGTTTTAGGGTAGTTTCATGCATTTTTTTAGGAAATAAGCAAGTTTTGGATGAAAATACACTTACACCTTGATTCAAGCAATTATTGTGAATTTTACATAATTTCATGAGGATTATGCAAGGATTGAATGAAAAATTGATTATGCATAATCTCATGACTTGGATTAGAGCTTTGATGCACTTTATTTGCTTGATTTTAGGACAAAGGAAGCAAGGAAGAGCCACGTTAGTAGCCATGTTAATCTAATTAACATGACCACTAACGTGGAATGGGAATGAGCTTGCAACGTTAATGAGAAAAGTGATCGCCCATAACATCTTCGAAGCCATCATAACCCACGTTAATTAACACATTAACTACATTAACATGGTAGTTAACGTGGAGGAAAAGGGAGCTCCAGCGTTAGTGGTAAAAGTGAATACAACTAACGCTCCAAATTGGCAATTGGCCACGTTAAGAGTCACGTTAACTCAGTTAACGTGAACTCTAACGTGGAAGGGGAAGACAATGCCAATGTTAGTGACACTCACCTTTGTCATTAACGTTGGATTAAGCCAACATTGCCCACATTAGTGGTCGCGTTAAGACCACTAACGTGAGAGATAACGTGGAGCTAAGCATGATGAGCCAACGTTAGTGACACTCACCTTTGTCACTAACGTTGGAGATGGCATTCACTACCACGTTAGTGGCCACGTTAATCCAATTAACGTGAGCTCTAACGTGGGAAGGAGGGGCGTTTGGAGCGTTAGTGACAAAGGTAAGTGTCACTAACGCTCTTGAAGCTTAGGCATACCCACGTTAAGAGTCACGTTAGCTATACTAACGTGAACTCTAACGTAGGGAAAGGGGGGCACAAGGCAATGTTATTGGAAAATGTGATTCCCAATAATGTTTGCAAAGGACCAAGGGGCAACATTAGTGGTCACGTTAGTGCCACTAACGTTGAAGTTAACGTGGACCATTTTGGGTTGGAACGTTAGTGAAAAAGGTGATTGTCACTAACGTTTTCGAACCCACATTTTCACTTGACGTTAACACCACTAACGTCCTAACTAACGCCCATGCCTAACTTACACTTTTCTGCAAACAAAGCTGAGCCCACTGAAGATTGTAACTGCTTCAACTCAAGATTAAAGGCCCATATCCAAGACTTGAAGAACTCACTAGAAGATCAAGAAGAGTAGTATATATAGGAGTAGTTTTGAACTATAGAGAAGCTTGGCACTTTGGAGAACTACCCTCTGTATATTTACTTTTCTGCATTTTCTAGTTAAGCACGTATTCTTTACTATCATTTTCCATTTCCAGAGCTATGAACAACTAAACCCCTTTCATTGGGTTAGGGAGCTCTGTTGTAATTTGATGGATCAATTATAGTTTTCATTCTTCTTCCTCTTTCTTTTCTCTTGATTTACTAGAAAGCTTTCGATCTTAATCCAATTGGTTAGTTGTCTTGGAAAAGAAACTCTCCATAATTAGATCTCTTCTGAGCCTTAGAAAAAAGAAGAGGAGATCATGCTAGAAATGCTTTCTCATGTTGGACCAAATTGGGGTTTGGGCGGATATAGTGACATGTAATCCTCCCAACACTTTGATTTGAAAATACATGTGATATAATCAGTGACCATACTTCATCTCTTCCCATGAGCAATTAAATCAAGGAATTGGACAATTGTTCAAGCTTAAAGAGATTGGATTGCCAAGGAATTGGGATCCAATCACTTAAGATTGCCAAGGAGATCAATGAATGCATTGATTAAGGAAGAGATGAGAATGAACTTTATCTGGAGAATGCAACATTTCCTAAGCCCAATGAATTTCCCATTTCTGATCTTACCCATTCTCTTTACTTTCTGCCATTTATTTCCAAGTTCATCTTCCCAAATCCCCATTTAAGATTCTGCACTTTATTTTCTGCAATTTACTTTCCCGCTATTTAATTTCCTGCAAATCTCAACTACATTCTGTTTAGCTCAACTAGCATACTCTTCCAACTAAAGTTGCTTGACCAATCAATCCCTGTGGGATTCGACCTCACTCTATTGTGAGTTTTTACTTGACGACAATTCGGTATTCTTGCCGAAGAGAAATTTGTTGAGAGACAAGTTTTCGTGCATCAGAGATATTTGGGCAGAGCCTAATACTCGCATCGCGTGGAACATTCCACGTATGCATACCTATCAGAAACTCCAAAAAACTGATAAGTTCAAAAATCAGTTTTTCACATCAAACTTCGAACACGCATAATTTTTTTGTTAAAATTTTTTTTCAGTCCGTTTCTTGAACATTATAAGCTTCACGGACCCAATTTTTAATCAAAATAAGTTTCACAAGATTTGGGGGTCTGAAAGCTAAATTATGGCCTGCCGAAGTTGGTCAAAAGTTCAGTTTTTACCAAAAGTTACAAATCCTCTAGTTTTCCAAAATTCTCAATCCGAAACACCTAAACTCCAAATCATTACCCACCTACTTGTAATACCCTAATATACAGATCCTTATGCTTGAGTCATAAGTCAACGATATTACGCTGGTACGATTCAAGGCGGAATAATAGTGTGTGTGTGTGTGTGTGTGTGTGTGTGTGTGTGTGTTTAAATGAAAGAACTAGTAAACGAGAAGCCTGAAAAAGAATAAGATAAAATCACGGACAAAAAACAATAAGAATAAGATAAGGACAAGATATATATATATATATATATATATATATAGGTAACATAAGTAAATAGCCACTAGTTGCAACCTGCGAAGTTTAGGCCGGCTAGTGTATAGAAATTTAATACTATATTGACAATAGTATTTTCTATCTCTCCCAAAGACACATCATCGCCTCTATAGGCAAGTTGCAAATTAAACATCTACATACATCATATTGAAGAGTTTTCAAAATAAAAACAAGAGATTCTAAATGTACAAAAATAAAATCAACTAAATTTTGCCGCCTTCCAGACGAATCTAGCTCACTGCTGAGCACCAGGACTTGCATCTTAAATATAGAGAATATATACGGAATGAAAACTCCCGACCCATGGGTTCCCAGTACGGTAAAAGTGCCAAATAAATACAATGCACTATAACATAAATTCACTAAGCATCTTAACTCCTTACCTCGTCATATCCATCCTAAGTTCTCACTAATCCATAACTTGACAACTATCATAGAGGATTCTAATTCTAACAGAATATCCTTCATACTTTCACTACCTTCCAACTAAATAAACCAAGAACCGAACCATCCCTCAACTAATTCAATTTTTATACAAACACAAATGATACAGACAAGTAATGCACAAGTAAGGCAAGTCAATTAGCAAATAATCATGAACCATATACAATTAGGCAAACCAAAGCAATTAAACAAACCCAAAAAATTTAAACATATGCATATGATGTATGCTTGCCCTATGGCTAATGATCTCATCTGTCGGTCATATAGCCAACCCGACATGTCTTGGTAGCTAACCTTGGACAGAGACACCCATTACAGAGCAAGTGGGTTTGAGACACAACTCCGTTACTACTACCACTTATCCCAGAGCAAGTGGAATAACCACCACTACTGTTGCTACTATCCAGGCGGATGTTTAAAAGCTTAACCTGGAGCAAGTGAAATAATCCACTACTGCTGCTACTACCCAGGCGTCACCATCACTGACCTGGAGCAAGTGGAATGAACCACAATCCTTGCTACAGCCCAAGTATCTCAAATATGCATTCATTCAGTCTAATTCGCTCATCATTATTATTAAATCTCAATCATTGACCCAGAGCAAGTGGGACGAACCACAATTCTTGCAACTGTCCAGGTATCACAATCTCTGATCCGGAGCAAGCGGGACGAACCACAATCCTTGCTACTGCCCAGGTATCTCAAACATACATTCATTCATTCTTAATTAATTATCAATTATTATCATGTCTCAGACATTGACCCGGAGCAAGCGGGACGAACCACAATCCTTGCTACTACCTAGGTATCACATTCAAAGTTCATTTTTATTTTCATTATCATTTCAATTCATTCTTATTCATCCATTCATTCTCAGTTCATACCTGGAGCAAGTAGATAACCCCACTGCGTCATACCCGGTAACGTATATCTCAAACATAATTATTCATTATCCTCTCAATTAAACTCTTTCATTATCGTCCCATAACATCACCACAATTCTCATTATATCTCATTTAATTACAAATAATCATTACTCCCATCATCCTCATCAAATCAAGCATCCCCTTCTTCAACTACTCCGACACCAATTCTATCTTCTTCCAATCACTAACCCTTACTTTGTAACCAAAAACCTCACTAATAAACCTTAAACAGAATTTCTAGAGGTTTGAAAAATTAGAGGAATGATTGATAGTTTAAAAATAGAAAATTTCCATCAAAAAATAGTTTCAGAGGTTTACAGGCTTGTCGAGAAGGTCAAACGGTAAAAAAATGGAGTTTTGTGCAAAACAGGGTAGTGTGCGTATGCATAGGTTCTGTGCGTATGCACCCAACAGAACGACCATCCCAGCCTGTGTGTATGCACCCTAGTGTGTGTATGCACACCTGAAATCACACCTCCTGGTATGTGTATACGCACACACACCAGAAATTCTGATTTTCTGCACTTGGAAAAATTTCAGTTTTCTGCACATGATTTTCGACACCCATAACTTTCTCTACAAAATTCTTATTTCCATAAAATTTATACCGTTTTAAATTTCTTAAAATTATCTTTAGTTTGAAATAGATTTCATTCAAATCTAAAATTTGAGGCCCAAGTTATGGATCGTCGAAGTTCATTAAAAATCAAGTTTTACCCAAAAAGTTCAAAAGCTCTACTTTAGAAATTCTCATTTTCAAACCAAACTATTATCAACCAAATCAATTCCAAACACTAAAAATTAATATCAAATACTCATTAACCATTAATAAATCATCCAACCATTTAAACTGTTAAATTCTCAATTCCTCAACTTATTCAAGGTTCTCAATCTAATATACTTCAAGTCAATACTCATCAATAATTAACACAAAATTTGCTCATATATCAACTTATACCCATTGAACCAATTCATTCTCATACCCCCACAATACCCCCAATCATCATCACCATTCATTTAATTTCATTCCATATCATATATCATCACACAACACAAACATCACTCACTTTTCTTACCTTTTTCCAGCCTTCGACCCAAGTTCACGGCCTCTAGCCCAACATTTCTCAATTGAATATATATACATATATAATCCATAAACACAATCATTATCCAATCTCAATATGATCTACACTAACATCAATTCCATAAATACCATATAAATTCCCTCTATACTAATATCAATCTCATCCATACATTCACTACACATATCACCACATTCAAATATACTATTCAAGCTTATTCCTACGAGCATCTAACCTAGGAATTCACATTACACCACATGGTACTTAAATGAAACTTAAACCATACCTTTTGGAAGTCAAATTTAAGCTTTCAATCAACACCAATAAGCTTTTAGCTACCAATACCTTGTTCCAAGCACTCCAATTTCACCCAACAACACTAACATAAACAATTTCACATATATATAAATCTAGGGTATATAAAATTGATAAATCACAAAGATTGGAGGGTGAATAGTAAAATCCTCACCCCACTCTTCTTCTTCTTCTTCTCTCTCTCTCTCTCTCTCTGAAATAATGAGCTGAAGGCTCATTAATTTGGGCTTACTTGGATCCGGTCCAATCGATTTAGCCTATTAGCTCAATTTTGGACCAAAACCTTTAAAATTAGTGTTTTAATTCACTTTTACTTATTTTTACTTTTTCCAAATTAAATTTTAACTTTTTACCCAGCCCCCTTTACTCATAATTAATTTTTTCAGACGCAGTACCGGGCATACTTAAGTCGGTATTGTCGGCTAAAATACCACTTCGCATTTTTACGCCGAAAATCATGTTTTCTGACTCAGAAAAATTTACTGAGTCCAAATATTATATTTAAATTATCAAATTCTGATTGCTAAATTTTTTAACCATATTCGCTCATATTTAATTTATTATTTATTTAATTTTCGTTTATTCGAAATTTTACACTACTCATACCAAATTCAAATTCATTTATCACAATCATAACTTGCAAACCAACATCAATAACCTACTATTACACAATTCCAAACTTTAGCCACCAACTAGTTCATAAACATACATGCACACATACACACTTAATCCACCATTTTTAACAAATTCCCTTCCAACACAAAATTTCACAAATATTCATCATCATTCACATTTTATCCACACACTAAATCAAGTTTTTATTCAAATAATCAATTCATGCAGTTCAACCTATCTTAGGAGCAACTAGCCGAAGTTTTACATAGCATTATATATTAACCAAAGGAAACTGAAACCATACCTTGACCGATTTTTTCTAAACTTAAAATGTCACAATTCAAGCTTCCAAGATTTCAAATCAATTCCAACAAGCTCTGGCCACCAAAGCTTGATTCTAAGCGCTCTAATTCGCCAATTCAACTTCAATCCAACACAAATTCAATACAATCCATACAAGTCACCACAATTAACACTAGGATTCATAAAATTAGACAAACTACAAGGATTTAGAGTTTTCTTACTTTATTCATTGATGATTGAGATAAAATCTAACAATTATCTAATGTTAGATTGCATCTAAACCACCAAAATCATCAAAATCTCTCAATAAAAAATCCAAAAATGCAAAAAATAAAGGGGTTGAGAACTGGGCATGAAAATCTGAGATTCTTACCACTTTGTTCAATTAGAATCGAAAAGCTCGACGAGACGAACGCGTGGCCACAAACAGTGCAGTGATCGGAGATCCAGATTAAAAGTTACGAGCAATTTAAGGTGATGTGTGAATAGTGCTTCAAAGGATTTTGTCTCCCCTCTTTTTTCTATGGTGCTTTCCCCTCTCTTCTATCTTTTAATGAGCTGAAAGCTCATGGTGGGTGATTAAATGAAAAACTCCAATATAAATTCGATTCAACTAGTTTAATCTGTTGGTTTAATTTTAAGTCAAAATTTTTAAAATTAGTATTTTAGTTTCCATTTTAAATAATTTTATTTTTTAAAATTATAAAATTTATTTTTTAATTTTTTTATTTATAATTAATTTATTAATTAATTATTTATTAATTTTAAAATTTTATAATATTTAAAATTTACTATAAAAAATAAATTCAACAAATTCAATATCAAATTTATAGAGACCAAAATATTTGCCATAAAGATTTTACATAGAGGAATTATTTTTAGTAAGCATCATGATGAAGGGTGGCCTGAGTGGGGCTTCGCATCAAATGAGGAAAGAGTTGAAAGGCATGAAAAAGATAATCAAATTGGAAATGATTACACATGGACATATCTTGCTCTTCTACTTTTTGACATTGTGCAGATTTCAAGCAAAAGGTAGGGTCACATTACTCACAACACCTTACAGCTGTGCTTCTTCGTACCATTAAGTCCACATCGCAACAGAATAGCGTTACTGCACGCTCCTTTATAACCCCCTCCCTCCAAAACAGTGATGTAAAGTTTATTTATATGTCTAAATACCAATAATCTATAGCAACAAAAATATGTTTTCACTTCTGGGCAAAATCTCAAATGCACCATAAATCCATAATGTCAAACACGAGCACCACAATCAAGTGTGTCTTCAGCCGGCAAATTGTTGACAATGGCACTTATAAATTTGCTCACTGTAAATAATTAGCTCATTACTATTTCAAGGTAGGGTTGAGTACTTGAGTGTCATTTGATTAAGTTAGCAACCTTAAAAGGCGAATCGGGTTCATACTTGCACACATTGATCTCTACACTATGATTGTAATAATTACCACCACATTTTTTGGGCATACATAATTAGTTAATTACAACCATTTGGAAAACTAAAACTTTTCTTTACATTAACAAAACGAAGATTGAACGGAAATACTATATTAAGGAAATAGTATTGAAAAATTATGTGTTTTAAAAATATTAATATTTCAGTCATTTTAACCATTAATTATATATATTATATAATAAATATTAATGATTAAGATTGTCTAATAAGACATTAATATTTTTAAAACACTTGATAACTTTTAAAAATATTATTAATATATTAAAATTAATTATTAAAATCAATCATTAATATAAAATACACATTAAAAATAAGTTAAATAACATATATTTATATATAAATATATAATAATTAAATTTGATAATTAATTTTATGTACACCTATCATGGTTAGATAACTTTTGAATAGTATTATTTTATTTATATTTGTTTTTATTCAGGGTGTTATATCTTTTTTTTTTGGTGAGGCGGTATCTTATATTAATACATATACTTGAAATTTTAACAAGCATGTATTTTAGTTAAATCGATTAAGATATTGGATTTCAATTTTAAAGTATGTAACTAGCTCCTTGAATAATTATACTAAATTTTGGAACAATTCCATTAAAATTAATTTTTCATTAGTCAATATTATCGATTGGAGCTGACTTTAAAATTATTCTTTTACTTTATATTCACAATCTCTATTTTTATTTTTTATTTTTAAATTTTAAATTCTAAATTTTTTAAAAAGTGAAAATTAAAAAAATTAACACTAAAAAATCTTAATATGGACTAATAAAACATTGATTTCGTGTACATTTTCTTTTTAAAATATTTGTGTTTCAATATATATATTCATTTGCTTTGAAACTTTTTAATATTTTATGAATGTGATAAAATGATTATAAAAAATAGATATAAATATTGAAATGGTGAGGTGGCGTGTGTGGATATCGATCCATGGATCAATTGCATGCCTAACCCGTCTTCTTTTCTTGTACTTGTTCCACATCAGATGCTGGACTTTACAGTTAGTGGGTCCCAGACACGATTTCATTCTGAAATTTGTAGTGTGATGAAGTGCAGGCCAGTGAGGCTTAATTATAGATATGCATCTGATGAAAAGACCAAAACACCCTTGCCTTTATCGCCATCATCATCATGGCACCCTTTGAAATGGAAAGAGTTAGCCCTTGCAATTTGCGCGTACAGCTTAAGTGGCCCATCCTCTTTGCTGTTTAGTCGACATTTAGTTATAAGTTATAACCCCGTATCAGATCTCCCTCCTTGCATGAAAAAGACAAAAAGCCTCCTTTGCTTTTTTAAGTAACAATATTGTTTCTTTATACATCACTTTTAAAGTCACATTTTAATGATTTTTAATCATATTATAAATTAATTATTGCTGTCTAAGATTCTTGAACGAGCCATTTGACCTCAAGTTACGTTCATTTTGGCATAATGAATTGGCTGATCATTTTGCAACTAAATTAGATTAGTTTAAATAAAAAATACAAATTGAAACAGAGCAAGATTTGTATAGTGTATGTAACATTTTTGTGTATCTTTTTTCTGGAATGTTTAAAAACATATTTAAATGAGACCTTACTTTTCTTTTTAAAATAATATTTACTTTTTTTTTTTACCAAAAATATGAGACTCGAACCAGCAACCTCTTAGTTGAGTATGAGGAGATTATGTCATTTGAGCTATTACTCATTGCCAAAATAATATTTACTTTGACAGTATTACTTGAATAATTTATATGAATAAAATAAATGAGACTTAAAATTATATAAATATCTTAAATATAATTCGGTTACATATCTTATTTTAAATATGGAAAAGTATAGGATACCAACGTATTATCTGCCAATTTCTGTCAACTCTTATTTATATTTGTGTTTCTTGGAAGTGTGTTCGCAGATGTGTCTAATAATTAATATATTTTAAATACATATATAAAGAGACACATCCAGAAAATATATCTATAAAGACACTTCTATTAAACACAGTTATAAAAAAGACATTTTTATTAAACACATCCACGAACAAACTTCCATGAAACACAATTATAAATAAGAGTTGGCAGAAGTTGGCAGATATGCTGACGTAGCGGAACCGTTTAAATATATCTATATAAATTAAATTAAATTAAATTAAGTCCATTTACATTAAATATATGTATATAATTTAATTTAGAGAAAATTTCACTCCCCTGAGATGTTAAAATGACACTCCCCTCCCCTCTATTTTATAAATGTACATTCCCCTCCCTTCTAACTTTTTAAAAAACCTCCCCTTTAATCCATTTTAAATTTTGTGTTAACTAATATTAACTTTATCCATTTTTAAGAAAAATTAAATTATTTTTTAAAAAAATACCCATTAGCAAAAATTTTATTTTTTATCATTAAATTTTACTTACTAAAATACCCTTTAATAAATTATTTTTTTATTAATTAAATCGTATTTTTATTAAAATACTTTTAAAAAAATTAATAATTAAATTATTTTTTTAAGATACCTATTCTTCAATAATTTTTTAATTATTAAATTGTGATTTTACCAAAATTTTTGTTAACAATTATTTTTATATTTTACTATTAATTTTTTTGTATCAATATATATTATTTTAACATTAAATAAAAAATCTTACTACTGTTAATATATATAACAATTAATATATATTGATATTGAAAAATAATCTTACTAAAATTTTTTGTTTAATGTTAAAATAATATATATAGATATCAAAAAATTAATAGTAAAATATAAAAAAATTGTTAACGAAAATTTTGGTAAAATTATAATTTAAAAATTAAAAAATTATTGAAGGATATTTTAAAAAAATTATATAATTATTAAATTTTTTAAAAAATATAATTTAATCAATAAAAAATAATTTATTAAAGGATATTTTGATAAGCAAAATTTAATGATAAAAAATAAAATTTTTATTAATGGGTATTTTTTTTAAAAATAATTTATTTTTTCTAAAAAATGGATTAAGTTAACATTAGTTAACACAAAAGTTTAAAATGGATTAAAGATGAGGTTTTTTAAAAAATAAAAGGGAGGAGAATGTACAATTATAAAATAGAGGAGAGGGGAGTGTCATTTTAGCATCTCGCAGAGGAGGGGAGTGTAATTTTCTCTTTAATTTATTATTGGTATAGTATGATGGTTTTCAGTGACTAAAAGAAGGGGGGTTGAATCTTAGCCCCCTTTTTTGCTTGGTTACACTTGCTGGTCTATAAGGAGACTTTTTTATTTTTGTCTCGTCCCTAACCACGAGACTTTTTATTTTTGTCTCGTCACTTGGCACGAGATATTTTTCAGTTTTAGCTCTGTGCAGTAAAAACAGAAATGGAGTAGAAGAGAGAGAAAATTACACCCAGATATATCCTAATTCAGCTGTTAAGTACAGTGCAGCCTACATCCAGTCTCCATCACAACAATGATGGAATTTCACTATAATCTTCTTGATTACAGACTGTAAAGTTCTAACCCAATTTACAAGGGGATTCTCACAGAATCATGAAACACAACATAGATGAACAAAAGAACTCTAAGGACATCTATGACTTTTTCTTTTAATTTTGCACTCTCTGCCTTTTTTCGCTCTATGACTTTTTTTTTTACAAACCTCACTGTTTGCCTTTTTCCATGAGACTCAAGACATGACAAAATTAAACAGAAAAATACAAAACAGAATACATTGAAGGAGAAGAACTTCTGTTAGCTCAGGTAGCTCTGAGAACTCTGTGCCTTGCACTTTCACCCTTTCTCCTTGCTCCAAACCGTGGCTGTTCTCTCTTTTTATAGAAGAGGGAAGCCTCCACCTTTGAAGCCAAAAACCAAGCCAACTTCTTCTTCTCCAAGAACAAAATCGGTTCGGCCAGAGAGAGAGAAGAGATAACCCATGCAAGACCCAACATGCAATTACCTCTAGTCCTTCCTTGGTCATCAATCTTCATCAATCCGAGCGCCCCATCCTTGGCTTGCTCTTCAAGATGAATTTCTGGCCCTTGATGCTTCATGATGATGATGACTTCTTCTGCTCCACTTTTGCTTCCTCCCTCACGTAGCCACCCTAACTACCTTCTGTGATGAGTGAACGCAAAAGCAGAGACAAGCCATCCCTCCAAGGATCTTCTCCTTGCTGGCCGAATCTCCTTCAACCATTTTTGGTATGGAGAAGCCAATATCTCATCACCATATCTTACCATAAGTGATAAGAATCTCAGCCACTATATTTTTTATGTTTTCTTGCCATCAGTTCGATGGTCTTAATGCAAGTAGCTCCTTCTTTCTTTTGGTAGCTCAACTTAGCTTCCATAATTTCCTCTGTGATATGACCGAAGAGAAAAAAGAGATGAGAGAGAAGATAGAGCTAGAAGAAAAGCAAGTAAATAAATCAAATTAATTGAAATGGGATTGCTTTTACTTCCCTTGCAGTTTAGCGTGCAGCATTGACGTCCTCAATCAAATCAATGACACTTTCTCTCTCATAGTTCCCATGCATTTATTAACTTCACTTTAATGAAAATTGAATTCCATCACATGGTGAAGTGTGAGATCTGTTGAAGGCATAATAACAATAACAACATTTGCTTTCCTGGTTAATTGTTTTCGGATCATGCATTGGATGTATAGCAAAAATGATTAACTTGGGCTTGTAGCAATAATAATTCAATTTTGGCCCAAGTATTGTAACCATTAATTCAACCATATGGATAAAATTTTTTTTGTATCAATGCTCAATGTTAACTTTAATTTGGGCCTATGATAATGTTTGAATTCTGGCCCAAATAATCACAAATTGCTTCAGCCACATAATAGAGGAAACATTTAAACAAGGCTGAATGGTTTTAAGCATATTGTTCTTGCAATATTTTTCTTTTATTTCCGGCCCAAATATACATGCATATCAAAAATTAATTTATTAACATATATGAATTAATATTTTTGCTATTGATCAGAGTAATAATATTTAGTCATTACAAATATTAGCTTTAGAGTTTTCCAAACTCATCAAAGTATATACATATAAATCGAATAACATAATTTAATGTACTACCGATACAGTATATAAATAGAAAATTGAATCAGTCTATTTCGATTTACTACTTGTACCAATATTCTGAAAATCAGACCGGATTGATCGGTCGAACCTGTTCAACCAGAAACTAACAAAAAAATGGTCCGGTTCAATATATAAAACCGCCCAATTGAAAATCATTCAAAAATTGATAACCGATCAGTTGGACTGGATTAGGAACCGACCAGTTCTTATAAACGCCATCATTTTGAACTTTGAAAAAAAAAAAGAAACCAACGCTTAAATGCATCACCCTTGCCCACCTCCTTCCCCCAACTCCCCCTCCTCTCGTGACATTCAGAATTGGAAAGCAAAAAATTAGGGTTCTGCCGTCGCCGTCCGTTATTGTCAGTGCCTCCGCAGCCTCCTCCTTCCCCCTGTCTCGAGCTGAGCCACTCTCTTGTAACTTGGCACGTCGTTTGATTGAGGGTTGGAGCTGATCGCCGTCTGTTCATCATCGTGCCTCGCCGTTTGTCGTCTTTGTCGATATGCTCTCCGTCAGAGGTTAATGGCACTGTTTACAGACTTACAAGGTTGTTCACTTCTTCGGATCTTGCTTTTATGCTTTTTTAGTGATCTATTGATTTCTGAATGTGGATTGAAATTAAATTGTTGATTTTGTGTTTTTAAAAATAGATTTGTTACTCTGCTGCTGCTCTTTTTAATTTCTGAGAAAATGAGTATGCTGTTTTTGAATTTTAATTGATATATTTATTGATTTCTGGTTTAAGGTGATTAATTGTTGCTGTTTTTTTAATTTTTGTTGCTGATTGTTCTTGATTTCTGGCTGTTGTTCAGTCTGTTGTTGTGTTGATAATAGTATTTTTTATTGGGATCCTTTGAGAGATGCTAGTAGTGTGTTGCCTTATTGATAGCTATGAAATTATGGATGATTAATTGATATTTGACTGTGCTGCTGCTATTTTTAACTTTGTGAATGATTTATTAATTTCAGTCACTCCCCATTCTCTAAGCTAGCCTCTCTTCGAGCCACTGCCGCCGCCTGTCTGTCGAGCCACTGCCACCGTCCGTTTATCAATCTCGGCCACCGTTCGTGCTCTCCAACTCCTGCTCTCTTATTATTTTTTTCTTGGGTTCATTGAAGATAAGATTGGGTTGAATTTTTTATTTTTATTTATTTTTTAAAGCAGATATAGATATGCTTCAATTTTTTCTAACTCTTATTAGTTAGTTTTGATCTCAGGGTCTTCGTTTGTTCTACCAACAACAGAAATATAAATAAAAAAGAAAAAATTGAGCTTTTTTCATCCTTTGATAAAATTTTGAGACTTGAACATAAAATATCCTATTTTTGTGGCTTCCATTGAAAAAAAATGAGATTCTTTATATTTGAGTTTTTTGTATGCCATTTATGGCTAAATGTATGGTATATGTGTTGATAACTCAGATGTTCATATTTTTTTTAGTATCAAGACATGTTTAGCTTCTGATTTGAGAAATTTTTTTATTAACTTAGATAGATAGATAAATAAGAATAGAGAAAGTTGAACAAACTAATAAATTAGCTGTTGAAAAATGTCATAGAGTTCTTAGTATTTTGTCTCAGCCAAGAAATTAAGTTCAGAATAGGAATTTAATGGTGAAAACTGGTAAAGCTGTATTAAGGTTTAAGAAAATTGTTTCTTTGCTTCACAATGATTTTGGGTCATACAAGAGTAAAGAAGCATAGAAAACTTCAAGTACTCTTCTTTCAAAGCATACTCTCAGATAATTCGATTGCTTCAAGAACAACAACCACCTTAATCATGATCAATCAAAGAAAGTAGTGATGCTGCCTCAAATTTTGATAATCCTTGTTAATATTTGAAAAAATTTGTTGCCTTGTGTAATTTATTATTGTGTTATTGTGATTTAATTATTGGTATTATTGCTGTGTAATTGTTATTGTGATTTAATTATTTCTTTTGACATTAAAAATTGATTGTTAATATTTTTATGTTTGTACTTTTTTAGGATATTTATTTATAATTTATTTATTATTTTATTATAAACAATTTTTTTGGTTAAACTACGGTTAGACTGGTTGAACCAGTAAACTAGTGACTAAAACGGTTTGATGACTGGTCCGATTTTTAAAACTTTGACTTGTACAGATTATTATTTATTTATTTATTATTAATTTTAAAATATAAATATCAATAAAAAATATCCTTCATTTGATAAATAAGAATAGAAATTTAAATTTTGTGTTTTAGTTCAAATTTCAGAAAATGTATATTTTTATGAACTTGTGAATTTAAAATAGAACAATAAATAATTTTTGAAGATTTATTAAAAATCATGATTTGACTCATTAATATCTAAATATCTAAAAATTCTAATCATGATTTGACTCATTAATAATTTTGTCTATGAAATTCTATCTTTCATGGTTACAAATTAGTTTTAATTTTTCTATGGTCAGATTTGTCAGTATATATAATCTTTCATGGTCAATTTTGGTACTTTACTCTTATAAAATATGTGATTTGAGCAATAATTAGAATATTATATCAATTAAATTATCATTTAAATTGTAAAATTAAGTGTAGTAAAAACGCTTTGATAATGTTGTGCGTTACTTCTGATTTTAAAAAAAAGCCAAATTAGTTTAACTCCTATATCACCTTAGAAGGTTATACTTTATATTAATTTTTTCGATGTCAAACATCGCAAAAATTATTCTTTTGATACTAATGAGTCAAAGGATAATTTTTAATTAATTTTTAAAAATCGTTTATTATTTTTCCATTTTAAATTCATAAATTTGTAAAAATATAAATTTTTTGAATTTGAACAAAAACATAAAATTTAAATTTTTATTCGTTTTAATTTTTAATATTTTATTTTATTCAAATGGAAGTTTTTTTATTGATATTTATGCTTTAAAGTTAATAAATTAACTTAAAGTAAAAAAAATTAATAATATGTACGAATAGTAAATTGAATCAAGTTGATTTAATTTACTATATATATGCTATACAATAGTAAATTGAATCAGGTTGATTCGATTTTACATTTATATGTTACATGTATTTAGTATAAATCGACTTAACTTAATTCAATTTATATAAGTATATTTAAGATAAGATGTATAATCAATTCTTCATAATTTTAAATTGCATAAATTTTATTAACGTGAATTATATGTATTACTCTAAAATTGCAAGAGTGAGAATTAAATAGATTAATAATCAAATAAAAATGTTTAGTAACAAAAAAAATTACCAAAAAATAGTCAAAATTTATCTTATTAAATAAATTTTTTTTTTTCGCTCTAACATTACTATTACTGATAATCAAATAGGTGTTTCATGGTCCAAATATTTATCACGCGTTCTTTATACTGTAGGGGACAATATTGGAATCATACTCTTAGGATGGCTAGGTGGCTATTGCGAGAAAAACCAATATGAAAGATGAGGTGATCTAAGGCCAAGTATCACGTTGATATGAGGTGATATATCCTTCTTAACTTAATATTCTCCTAAATTTTACATAAAAATAAGTTAAATAAACATTACAATTTCAAAATTAATAAATACTACTACTAGATTGATTAGAGAAGAATATTCAATAGTACAAGGTTGTGGTACAGGAAATTAGGAAAAGCACCGCTGTCTTAACAATGAAATTAACACTGGTGGTCATAGCCCATGGAAATCTGGTGTTCCAGTCATCCCTCAAATATTTCTTTTTTTACAAAGAAACTCTTCTCTCTCCCGTAGTACTTACCCATGGTTAACTGGCGCCGCTTTAGCCTAATTTTTTTAATGCATATGCAGATACTATGTTAAGTTCTTACTTTTAAGTCTTAACTCATTTTCAAATAAATAATATATTCTCTCCTTGTTTCTCTCTCTCTCTTCCTTTGAGGCTTGAGCCCCTACCAAACACCGCCGCCTTATAGGACCGTTGTACACAGTTCCCACCGCCCACGACTCCACCCAGAAAATGTTGAACACTTGAAAACCTGTCTCGTAGGAACCAGCAACACCTTTCTCTCTTTTCTCACCCTCCATTTCTAGGGAAAAACCAAAAGTTAACACACACCATATGATTAGATATTTTTAATTATTATCATAAGGTCTCAGTTGACCAGTGATTATAACGTAGGTGATTCTTGTGTTTCATTTCATTTCATGGAATACTAAACAGGTGAGTTTTCAGTTTTCCAGAGAAGAGAAGAGAGTACTACTTACATCTGCATATGAATGAGCCTCTGCCCTCATTCATAAATTGATTGACAGCTATGACGACGGAGCCACCACCAATGCCACTTTCCGGCGAGGAAGCCGCCACCTTATCGGCTTTGGACTTAGAAACAGCACCTCAACCACCCGCACCTCCCCTAAAAAAGAAGCGAAACCTCCCTGGAATGCCAGGTACATTCAATCATTAATTAACTAATTAATACAACACCACTATCTTTTTAACTCAGATATCTTAAATTTTTAAAAAACTTACTCCATTTTGTGTCACTTTATAAGTGCTTTTGAATAATGTTCTTCAGATCCGGATGCTGAGGTGATTGCTTTGTCGCCAAAGACGCTGTTAGCGACGAACCGTTTCGTGTGCGAGATCTGCAACAAGGGGTTCCAGAGGGACCAGAATCTCCAGCTCCACCGGCGGGGACACAACCTCCCGTGGAAGCTCCGGCAGCGTGCCACCAAGGAGGTACGAAAGAGGGTGTACGTGTGCCCCGAACCTTCGTGTGTCCACCACAATCCTTCCAGGGCGCTCGGCGACCTCACCGGCATCAAGAAGCACTTCTGCAGAAAGCACGGCGAGAAGAAGCTCAAATGCGAACGTTGCTCAAAGAAATACGCCGTTCAGTCCGATTGGAAGGCACACATGAAGACCTGCGGAACCAGAGAGTACAGATGCGGTTGCGGAACCTTGTTCTCTAGGTTTTTCTTCTTTTCAATTTCCTTCAAAATCATTGATCCTTTGATTCTTCTCTTTTCTGCTTCTAATAGTGTGTGTCTCGTGTGTGTGAAAAAGGAGGGATAGCTTTGTTACGCATAGAGCTTTTTGCGATGCGTTAGCTGAAGAGAGTGCTAAGGCTCAAACCCTAAGCACTGATGACAAGGACGGTGTTGGTGCTGGTGTGACTGCGGCTTCTTCTTCATCGCCGCCGCAGCCGCCGCTTACTCCGTCGACTTCGGTGGTGTCTCCGACTCTGTCAATTCAGAGCTCAGGTAGGTACTGTTCAATGGCTGTTTCCGAGCGTCGTTTTGCTGTTTGCACGTTCCTTTTCGTACATTCGGGTCAAATCTGTTGTCAATTTATGTTTGAAATTATTTTCATCCACATTCAATTACACGCTAGAATTTTCAAATTAATTATGAAATTTTGCTAAAGAATGTCTTAGGTGTATTATACAAAGAATTAGAATAATTTTTTTTGCTGTATATTCAACTTATTAAAAATTTACAGAATATATATTAAAATAAGCATTGACAAATTTTATTATTTTAAAATAAAAATAAGATATATAAATTTGTTTATTATATTTTAAATCATTTATTTTTTTAAATAAAAATAAAAATTTTAATTAAAAAATTACATATTTTATTTTTATAAAATTTAATAATTTTAATATAATAACTTTTTTTAAAAAATAAAAAACGCCAAGGACAAAATTTCTTCTGAACCTGTTTGAGTATATACCCAAAATTATATTCTATAGTTGTAGCTATTTAATTATTTAATTTAAGATACTTTTAGAGGCATGACGCAGACGTCAATTAAACTCAGAGGATCCGTTTTTTGTCATTACTATAGAATATACATACTACCATGTGTTTCCATTTTATTTTATTTAATTTTTTTCCAATTGTTTTTGCTCTTGCGGACGGGGTCGTTTGGAAGCTGACAATTTAAGGCAATTTAAGCAGTAGCGAGTAGTGACAAACCCGTAATCTGGTCGTCGTCATGTGGTGGTTTTATGAAAAAGAAAATGTTAAAAATTCACATTTCTCCTAATTTATTTTGAGAAGAAAAGCAAGAAAACAGTGATGAAGTACGTTCTCTTATTCTTCATTTTATTTATTTTTATTGAATAATTTAGAACTTAAAAATTACAACTCATTAATGTTTCTTTTCTTTCCATTTCATCTCACCTTTTTTCCACCCATCCTAACATATGGATATATAGTAACACCTTGATTTTCCAGTGTGGAGTTAGGCCATTGTCTCCAAATTTAATAACAGACATAAGTGATCGAGATACTGAAGTTAAAGTAGTACCAGATATTTCCATTTATCAATGGGCTTGTTGTCTTGGTTTTTAGTACTCATATTTAGGGAAACGATGATTGTATTATTTTTGTGTATATCTGTTTTCTATAATGATTTTTAATATTAAAAGTAAAAAAAGACAAGTGATGCATATAACATTTTTTTCGCTTTGGCATCAGAAATTCCGGAAAATGCGACGAGGCTGTCACCGCCAACAACATGTGTTGCGAAAGCTGTGACAACTAGCACTGTTCTTGCAACTGTGTTGGCATCCTCAGCCGGAGCAGCAGCACCATCAACCACTTCATTCCCCAACGTCACGGCAGCCACGTCACTCTCCCTCTCCGTGCCACTCTATCTCTCCAACAACGTTAACGACCTTCGCCATCACTACACTGCATGTCCACAGCCATCAACAACAGCTGCACTGTCTGCCACCGCATTGCTCCAGAAGGCAGCTCAAATGGGTGCAGCTTCTTCCAACACGTCGCTTCTTCGAGGTTTAGGCTTAGCCACGTCATCTACGGGATATCATCCTCAAGACGAGAGCGGCATTGACAACCCAATAATGCAATGGAACATGAGCAGCCATGTGAAGCAAGAGAATCCGAGTTTGGCAGATCATAACCTTGGGCTTGGACTTCCATGTGGGGATCCGGGTTTTGCAGATGTGATGATGGGGTCCCCTCCCATGACCCGGGATCTTCTTGGTCTTGGAATCGGTGGCAATGGCGGTGATAATGTTAGCAGGGGTGGTCTTTCTGCTTTATTAACCTCTTTTGGAGGGAACTTCGATTCATCTGGAGATGCAGGTGGAGTTCGCCACCAGTAGAATATGTTGATGTGGCTCGCCGCGCTTTTTTTGGTGACGAGAAATCAACTCTACTCTTGTATATCCTTTGAGCTTTCCCAGTCAGAAAAATGACGGGTAAAGACAAAAAGTCACACTTATATTAATCTCACGTCACATGTAGTATACAAACCTCTTTTTCGGGATATAATTATTGTATGCCCAAGTGTTTTGTACTTTTGTCTTTCTCTGTAATGAGTGTTTTAATTTGGTTCCTTACCCCTTCTTGGTAGATCAACGGACAATTAAAATTGTAGAAAAATGATGAAATATGACATGGGATAATGTAGAACTGAGCTACTGTAACTATACGCCTTAGATGAAGGAAAATATTTTGTACATACGAAGGTAAGATTCCCTTAGTAGTTAGTTCATCTTTGGAGAAGTGTTCAACTTCAAATCTCATTTCTCAGAAGATTACTGCTCGCCAAGAATTGCAGTTGTTTTATTCTATATATTTTGTATCTTCTAATACAACCCTTAGTCAAACAATGTGTTACGTGAATGTTTTTATTTAGAAAAGATATTTATGCTCCTTTTTGTATTTAACACTTATGAGTATACACTATACAATATGTTCAAACAATTTGAAAATGTAATTTAAAAACATAGTACTAGATAAAAAGCAAAAGAAAAGATAAGTAAAATCATTTTTAACATGAAAATGGGAAACAAGTCTGAAGAGGAGAGCGGGTTCCAACTTCCAAGTTCAAACTCGGAGTGTTGGCATCATTATTGCTTCGGGAATGGATTTATGAGAGAGTGGAGGGCGGTGGCGGTAGTCAATTGTGGGGCGTGTATGTGTGTACGTGAATTCGACTTAGCTTAAGGGGGGTCCTGCTTCCCTTCCTACTCGTCTTTTTAATATTCAATGTACGTATAGCTGGCGTGTGGTGACCACCAAGGCACCAATTGTGTGGAAAATCTACCCAGGTTAATTTTTTTTTTCCACGTTCCTTCAAATCTTAATCGATTTTAAAGTTCTAATATCAGTAGCCACCAGAAAAACAAAAAGTTCTGATACCAGTGTATCGGTAAGAATTGAAGGCTAATGCTTACAGAGTTACAGTAACGTCCCCCAAAGCAGAGTA
The DNA here is from genome assembly GCF_003086295.3 of Arachis hypogaea. Classification (NCBI taxonomy): domain Eukaryota; kingdom Viridiplantae; phylum Streptophyta; class Magnoliopsida; order Fabales; family Fabaceae; genus Arachis; species Arachis hypogaea. Next base: position 307,459 of record NC_092043.1, on the reverse strand, counting down.
TTCGTTACAGTTTAGACTATCTACGGTAGAAAACTCATTCCAATTTCTGTTTATGGCCGACCTGTCATAAAAAGTAATTCCACATCAGCTTTTGCGTTATAAACAATAAATAGAAACTCAAAACATCTCTCTCTTCTCCATTAAGATGAACTAACTTTAGTCCTTATTGTGATCCCACTTAATTAATTAATTAAAATACTTAAAATAAATGTAATTAATTTTTTTCAATAATATAATTTAAATTTATAAATTTAAAAATAATTCTCTATTAAAAGATATTAATATTAAATAAATTCATATATAACAATAATACACAATATATAATTCGGGATTACACTAATTTATAAAATTACTTAATACAAAAAAAAATATAATTAAACTCTATAGTTGACGACAAGCATTGTGAAATTGCCATGTGTTCAATAAAGTCCTCTTTCAATTGTCTATACTGCTGCCTATTTCGAAGTTGGACATTTCTTTGAAGAAATTGATGGTATGGTGCAAAATCTTCTTCTCCCAACTGAGGTTATGATAAGACATTTTCGACATCATCATACTCTAAGTCTTGAGCAAAATTTCCTGCATAAGTGTCTCTTTCATCCTCAACAATCATATTATGCAATATAATACAAACTCTCATTATGTTGGCAAGTTTTTTCTTTTTCCAAAAGCGAGCTGGACCACATATAATTGTAAAGCGTGCTTGCAACACTCCGAATGCTTGCTCCACATCTTTTCTTTGCCCTTCTTGGTATTGTGCAAATAAGTTGCGTTTCTCCCCTTGTGGCTTTGAGATTGATTTGACAAATGTGGCCCATTCAGGATAAATACCGTCTGCTAAATAGTATCCCATAGTATAATTGTTACCATTAATAGTATAATTTACCTCCAGAGCACGGTCATTTAGAATATCATCAAACACTGGAGAACGGTGTAACACGTTGATATCGTTATTTGAAGCAGAAACTCCAAAGAACGCATGCCATATCCAAAGGTATGAAGATGCTACAACCTAAAGTACTATGGTTGCAACCCCACGATAACCACTTATGTACATACCTTTCCACGCCTTTGGACAACTTTTTCATTGCCAATGCATGCAGTCAATACTACCCAACATGCCAGGAAAGCCACGACCCTCCGCCATTTGTAGCAGGCGTCGAACGTCATTTGGATTTGGTTTTCGCAAGTATTCATTCTCGAACATCGAAATGACACCTTCAACAAATTTTTTTCAAGCATTCAATTGTAGTGCTCTCGCGTATGCGCACATAATCATCAACAGCATCAACTGCTACGCCATATGCTAACATCCGTATCGCAGCGGTACATTTTTAGAGTGGTGACAAGCTTCTTCTTCCTGTTGCATCAACTCTTTGTTGGAAATACAGATAGACGTTTGAGAGAGCGTTTACTACCCGAAGGAGCACATGTCTTCTCATTCGAAATCTCCGTCGAAAAATGTCAGCATTATACACCGGTTCATCTGCAAAATAATCTTGGAAAAGGCGATCATGTCCTGCTTCTCAATCTCTGTTGATCCATCTACGAGGAGTTGGAATAGAGCTTCTATCGATATCTTCTTCTTCTTCTTCTTCTTCTTAATCTTCAAGTAAACACTCATCGATTCAATTATCTATGAGTGTGTTATCTTGCCGTCTTCTTTTACCATACAAAGCCTCATCCTCTTTCCAATGTCATTGTTGAATACTATCTTGCCTCTTATCTTCAATATCATTATCATTGAGGTCGATAGCATCTAATCCACGAGGGTTGGCAAATTCTAAATATTGCGAATTTGGACTAGATTGTATAGGAGTATGAGAGGATGGGTTAGAAGAGCCACCAACACCATATGAGTTATGTCTGGATGCACTGAATTGAGTTGGAAACGGCAAAGAAGTTGGATTAACATTTCCGATAGAAGGGTTAAATATGGATGAAAATGGAAAATGTGGTGTTTGTGAATTTTGATTTTGCGGTTGGAATATAGGAAATTGATTATTATAAGGAGCTTGGAAATTGAAATTAGAAAGATTTTGTGAATTTGGATTTGAAATGTATTCGGTAATGTGAAGTTTTGATTTAGAACTTGAGAGTTTGCGGTTTTAGATTGTTGGGTATTTGGAATTTGAGAAAAGTTTTGTAAGTAATTGAAAAAAGAGTTGAGTTGGTTTGGATCCATTCTTTCGAACAAAAAATAATATTAGCAGAACTTTGATTTGTAAACTTGGTAAAAGATGAAGAAGAGTAGTAAAAAGTGTGAGAATAGAAGTGTATCTAAGTAGTATATATAGAATAACAAAATATTAATTTGTTAATGATAACGGTAACATAGTAACGACAAGTTTCCAACGACTAATTTTGCAACGGCTAGTTTTACAACGGCTAATTTAATATAATAATATAATTAATATTTAATATTATTTATATTAATTATGATTTAAATAATTAATATAAATTATTAATTAAATAAAATTATAATTAATTATTATAATTATTAATAAATTAAATATAATTTAATTATTTAATATAATTTTTTAAATAACTAAATTAAATACTTAAATCATATTTAATTTATAAATAATTATAATATTTAATTATATACGTAAAGTTAAATAAGTTGGTATATAATAAGATGAAAACCAACCGTTTATTGATAACATATTATGCAACTTTACTTATTATATTAATTTCATATTATTTAATTTTTTTAATTTAAGTGCCACATATTAAAATATCATTGATTAAAATAAAAACAAACCAAGTCCCTCTAAACAAGACTTTGCTTGTTTTAAAAAATGTACTGAGACTTATGTTTATGTTACTCCAACGATTAATTTTCATTTTTTGGAGATACTCTTACAAGTTCTTTGGATACGGTACATGTTTAATGTTTACAGTAACTTTGAGGCTAAGTTTTTTAAAAAATGCTATTGGTACAACCATCAATACAACCATCAATATATATATATATATATATATATATATATATATATATATATATATATATATTAATTAATGTGTATTTATATTTTGACATGTAGTCATTTAAATAAAAACGTTTGAAATGTCTTTTTTTAAAGATGTATTTTAATAATTAAAATTTAATATATATAATCGATTAAATTATGTGTTATTTTTGTCAAAATTAGTCCAAACAAATTAATTTGACCAAAAAAATAGTAAATCAAATTTTGAACGGTCTAAATTAATATTATTTTTTTATAAAAGATGATTATAATACCCTTATTATAAAAAATAACACACACACACATATATATATATATATATATATATATATATATATATATATATATATATATATATATATATATATATATATTGAAAACTCTAAATCCTAACTCTATAAAGCTATGACGATAGGAAAGACTTTAGGATTTTTAAAATTAATATATATAACAGGAGTATTTTAGTCATTTTTATAATAAGGATATTATTGTAGTCATTTTTTATGAAAAAATAATATTAATTTAAACCAGTTTAAGATTTGATTCATTATTTTTTGGTTAAATTAATTTATTTGGCCTAATTATAACAAAAATAGCACCGTTTAATCGATTATATATGTTAAATTTTAATTATTAAAAAATATCTTTAAAAAAAAGACATTTTAAATATTTTTATCTGAGTAATTCTATTTTATATTAGTAGTTGATTTTAATAACTGATTTTAATATACACATAAAATATTTATATATTTTTATATAGATTAAAATAATGTGTTATCGCCGATTATTCTAGTCGTTCGAATTTTTTTCTAATATGGAATTAATTTTTATTATAAATTGTAAATTAGCAAATTGTTCCCAATGATTTGTTTGTTGACATGATGTAAAAGAAATTTCGACAGTCCGATTTTATGATGCCCAAAATGGAGGGGGACAAAATTGGGAGGGTCTAAGTTATGGTTTGATGTTTTCTTTAGATAATAAAATTGCAAATTACTGGGTTTCATTTAAATTGATGCAAAAATATTTTAAAAGCCAAATAGAAAATTAGAGTGTCCTACTTGATGGGAATTTTTATAGGGGTGAGACGCTTCTCTCGTTCTCCATTTCATTTAGTAAAATATCCTCTTTTTTTTTTATTTTCGTCATGAGTTTTCATTTTTTTTAGTTATTTGGAGAAGAGGCAGATATTCGTAGATATTTATTGATATTATTAAATTTTATTTAAAAAAATTAACACAATTATAATAAAATTTTATACAATTCAATAAAATATATCAAATCAAACACAATTTAACACAAAATTAACATAATAACACACATTAAACTTTTAACATATAAATTAAAATAAAATAAATTAAAGTTACTTACACAACTTTTAGATATATAAACATTTAAGTAAATTTTCTTTTGTAAAAATTTCACTGGTCCTATGAGGCGGGTACCTCAATCTCCATCTCTGTCTTCATTTATTTGCGGAGGCGGATTTTCGTTCCTATAGAGATTTTGTAGGTCCCTGTTAACCTCTTCGTCGTGAATAATTTTTGCGGGTGCAAATTTTTTTGCTATTCCTACTTCTATTTGTGGAATCTATAAATATGCAGTGTGTTTTTACCAATTGTGCATTTTTCTATTTCATCTTCACCTCGCTCTTTCTTTCTTCTAATAATAGAAGAGAATGGGTGAAAGTAACAGTGAGAAAAATACTACAAGAAAAATGTTGAATACCGTCAGAATTACCATCGAATTTTCCAGTAAAAAGGAGGAAAAATTCGTCGCCATAAAAGGTTTCGGAAGATATTTTCCGTCGCTAAAGCTTATGGTAATTATTGGCGCGAAAATATAACTCACTGGTGCCAATGTTACAGTTGAATTTTCCGCGGGTATCACAGTTTAATGAAATGCGTCGTTTTGGTGATTTACAGTCGAAAAAATCCAACAGTAAAATTGGATTAAAATTCAAATGCGAAATCATTTCCCCTCAGTTGTGCAAATGCTCCATTTCTTCTCTCTCTCTCTTCTCATCTTCTCTCTGCCTCGCCATTGAACTATCACCGTCGCCACTGCCGGGGGTACCCACTGAAGTCGCCGCTACACGTCGTTGTTGATTCTGCTACTGCTGCTGTCCTTGTCGTATTTTTTGCCGTGGTTTTTGTTCACGTTGCCGTCACTGCCACCTCTTTCACCACCATGTTAAAGAGACCATGCAGCCACTATCATTGGATTTATTGGTTGTATGTTATCTTATTTTTACATATTAATTTGTGGCTTTAACATTTTGTTAAAGTTTTTGTTAAATTAGTGGTTAAATTTGTTTAATGAAGTGTGCGCTTAGGATTTGTTATGTTAATTTAATCGATATCAAAATTAAATAATGTTAAAGTAGGTTAAGTAAGGTGAGATTAAGAGCGATTGTATTATTGGAAGATTTTAGTTGAGTTTAGTGAATGAATTTCTTTCAATTACATTAAACTTATGTCACTTATTTTTGTCATGTCTCTTGTTAGTTTCGTGAAATTAGAGTTAAAATTTAATTAATTAGAATAATGAGTTTTACTTATTCTTTTAAATTAGTTTTTGAATTAGTTTTAGCTTGTGAATTTAATACGTTATCCTTTTTATTAAGACGGTATTATTTTTTCTAAGATCAATTGGAGTTTTCTTTTTTCATTGTTTATGCAGTAATATTTCAGGTTGATTTTCTATCTTTGAATATAATGAATTATTAAATTTTATTGGACTTACTTTTTCTAGGATAGAGTTTTAGGATAGAAGTGGGAGAAGGTCGCGTAGTGGCACCTTCTCAAAACCCTTGTTTGCTGAAAAATTGTGGAGTAAGTGGTTGCACACTAGAACAGTTAGAATTTGATGTTTTATTGAATGCGTGTATGTTATAATTTATGCCAGCAGCTATTTTCTCTGTGAAAACTGTTATATTTATCTGATGGATGTCTTTGAATTAAGAAGAAGTTCTGCCGAATTGTCGTTTAAAGTGTTTAAAATATGTTTGGTTTGTCAGAAAATGATAGTTGTATTTGGCGGGAAATTCTAATTATAGGGTACACTCTACCAAATTTTCTAAAAAAAAAATCAATAATTTATGTTGTTCGTTGAATTTTAGGGTATGTATTTCAATATGATTCTAAGTCATCATCTATGGATGTATGATAGGGATAACGGTGGACGGGGGGTTTAAAACCTGAATTCTTTAAGGGAGTTGACGCATTTGTTGCATATGTCTTCAGTATGGAACCGTTTAGATCTGAAGGAAAATCTAGGTGTCCGTGTCAAAAGTGGCGATTGATTAAGTGGTTAGGACTTGCAGACATAACGCCTCACCTCTACTGTAATGGGTTCAAGGATGGGTATTGGATGTGGACAGAACATGATGAAGTGGATGAGCAGGAAATTAACCAGTCTGCCTCGAATTTGATGTTGATCAATGAGGGTTCGGGTGGTGAGAGAACTAAACATGGAAGAAATGATTTGGGAGGGTAACCAAGAGAGACACAGCGAGATGATATTTGATGCAAGAGATATTACGGAATTGGAAGAGGCTGAACAAGAACCTAACTTTGAAGGAAAGAGATTTTATCATATGTTAGAATCTGCTGCGAGACCTTTGTTTGAGGGGTGCATTCATTCAGTGTTGTCTGCACGTGTTAGAATGATGAGTATTAAGTCAGAGTCAAATCATACTCAATAGGCTTTTGATAAGTGGGACACTCTTTGCAACGAACTGGTACTTGTCGGGACTACTAGCATCCCCTGAAACCACTACGAAGCAAATAAGCTAGTTTTGAAATTGGATCTAAATTCGGTGAAAATTGATTGTTATTAGAATGGTTGTATGCTATATTACAATAGGGATGCCGACCTAACTAAATGCAAATTTTGTAAATCACCGAGGTTCCAAGTCGAGAGAGAACAGATTAGTAAATGTCAATTAAAGAGAGTTTCAATGAAACAGATGCACTATTACTCTTAATCCTTAAGCTGAAATGATTGTATGCATCGATGAGTTCGGCCCCTCACATGATCTGACATAGCAACAACAAGAGAGATGATAGAATCATGACGCATCTGTTACACAGAGAAGCCTGGAAGCATTTTATCGGGTCCATCCTACATTTGCGAGCAAGCCTAGAAATGTTAGACTAGCTTTTTGCTCTGACGGGTTCGCACCAAATTCCAATTTCAGTATCGCGTACCCATGTTGGCTTGTAGTCATGACACCTTATACCTTGAATCCTGAAATATGCATGAAGGACACATACATGTTCCTAACTTGCATCATACCTGGTCACAGCAATCCAAAGGCCAAAAATAGATGTCTTCTTCTAGCCCTTGGTGGATGATTTAAAGGAGTTGTGGATTCATGGCATAAAAATGTATGATATTTTGACGAAGACAAACTTCCAATTGCATGCTGCATTGATGTGGACCATTAACAACTTTTCTGTATACAAGATGTTGTCAGGTTGGTCCATTCAGGGCAGAATGACATGTCCCATTTGTACTGAAGGTACAAAGACATTTTGGTTAATGAATGGCAGTAAGAATTCGTGGTTTGATTGCCATCAAAGATTCTTCGACATGGATCATCCTTTTCGGCGCAACAAAGACTCATCCAAAAAGAATACAACTGAACAACAAGAGGCATCTGTGAGGTTAAATGGTAGGCAAGTTTGGCATCATGTTAGTAGAATCCCAAGGATTGTCGATAACGGGGCAGGTTTGAGACCACTGGGATATGGTAAGAAGTATAATTGGACTAAACAGAGTATATTTTGGGAATTGCATTATTGAAAAGACAATTTGGTTCGACATTGTCTTGATGTGATGCATATTAAAAAATGTGTTTGATAATATCATGCAAATAATAATGGACGATGAGCAAACAAAGGATAATGATAAGACTAGGTTAGACTTGGTGGACATTTGCAGGCGGCCAGATTTAAACTTAAAGAGATTTGATAACGAGCAGTAGAATAAACCAAAGGCGATGTTCGCTCCAATGAAGGACCATAGATAAAATGTTTGTAAGTGGATTAGAGGATTAAGGTTTTCTGATGGTTATGCCTCTAACTTGAGCAGGTGTGAAAACATCTTACAGGGTAGGCTTGCTGAGTTGAAGAGTCATGATTGTCACGTCTTCATGGAGTCATGATTGTCACGTCTTCATGGAGTTTTTGGTATACAGATCCTTCCCTTATACTTCCACATTCCTTCTTTGTCTTGTGTGACCTCCTTAGGTTTCTTTTGTTCAACTCTCTGAAGTAATTTCCGTATCTCCTGATCATTCAGTTGAGCTTTCTAAATCTCAGCCTTAAAGTCACTCGAGACGTGCAACTAACTCAAACATACTCCACCTGCTACTTCCCTTATGCCCAAATTCAAATCTTCAAACTGCTTTAACAACCTTTCCTCTTTAAGCATCATCCATGCGACATATAATTATTTCCGGCTTAAAGCATTAGCCACGACGTTAGCCTTTCCTGAATGTTAATTTAGTTCAAAATCATAATCTTTCAGCAACTCCATCCACCTCCTCTGGCGCATATTCAGTTTCTTTTGATAAAAAAGATATCTCAAACTCTTGTGATCAGAGAAAACTTAAAACTTGACTCCATATAGGTAATGCCTCTAGACTTTCAGAGCAAACACAACCGCATCAAATTCCAGGTCGTGATTCGGGTAGTTCATTTTGTGCGGTCTCAACTGTCGAAAAGCATATGCCACGACATTATGGTGTTACATCAGTACACACGCCAAACCTTTCAAAAATGCATCATAGTATACTTCAAAAAGCTCATTAGGCTCAGGTAATACAAGTACAGGTGCTGTGGTTAATTTCTGCTTAAGGGTTTGGAAACTCTCCTCACATTCTGACGTCTAGATGAACGGTGCGTCCTTTCTAGTTAGCTTAGTCAAAGGCAATGCAAGTTATGAAAAGTCTTCGATAAACCTTTGGTAATAGCCTGTCAAACCTAAGAAGCTTCTGATTTCCGTCACTGAGGTTGGTCACCCCCAATCCATCACAGCCTCAACCTTAGCAGGATCCACAGCTATTCTTTGCTGACTCACTACATGTCCTAGAAATTTACCTCATTCTTCCAAAATTTGTATTTAGAGAGTTTAGCATACAACTTTCTTTCCTTCAGAATTTGTAGCACGATTCGCAAGCATTCCGCGTGTTATTCCTCGGTTTGGGAATAGATTAGGATGTCATCAATGAAGATGACAATGAATTTGTCCAACAAAGAATGGAAGATCCAATTCATGTAATCCATGAACACCGTCAGGGAATTGGTTAACCCAAATGACATTACCGTGTATTCATAGTGGCCATAGTAGGTTCTAAAAGCGATTTTCAAAATGTCTTTGTCTCTTACTTTTATCTGGTGATAACCAGACCTCAAGTCAATTTTAGAAAAATACTCCAGCTCCCTGCAATTGGTCCATCAGGTCATCGATTCTTGACAGTGGATATTTTTTTTTTACTATAACTTTGTTTAATTGCCGGTAATCTACACACAGATGCATACTTTCATCATTTTTTTTACCAGTAACACCGGTGCTCCCCACGAATAAACACTTAGTCGAATGAACTTTTTACTCATCAATTCTTCCAGCTGAGTTTTGAATTCAACCATTTCCAATGGCGACATTTGATAAGGGGCAATCGAGATTGATATAATATCTATTTTGTCTTTCTTAGTAATGTTGACATTATTGGTCCCTTTTATTCATTAAAATCTCTTAATGGTATTTGGCACTAATTTTTCAATATTTTTATGACATGTGGCACCAAAGCGACATGTGAACAAACTATGTTTTGTCACGTAACACCATCATCTATGTTGATATGTCACGTATTCACGTATTTTTAATTGATTCATCCTCACTCTATTACATATTGATGAATAATATTCTAATACGTGACACTGACAGTCTACATTAGCATACCACATTATCATGTTATTAAAAAAAAAATAATTAAGAAACCAATATAAGTCATGAATGTAAATTTTGGAGATTAAATTTTATGACATGTGGCACCAAAGCGACATGTGAACAAACTATGTTTTGTCACGTAACATCATCATCTACGTTGATATGTCACGTATTCACGTGTTTTTAACTGATTCATCCTCACTCTATTACATATTGATAAATAATATTCTGATACATGATAATTGATAGTCTATATTAGCATACCACATTATCATGTTATTAACAAAAAAAATTAATAAAATAATATAAGTTATGAATGTAAATTTTGGAGATTAAATTTGGTAAATTAAAATTTTAGAGAATAAATTAAAAAGTAAAATTTTTTGACCAATTTAAAAATTAATCATAATAAATGCATTAAAAATTAGGTTTTAGATTTATTTTTGGAGATAAAAAAAATTTAATAGTAAAAATTAATAAAAATTTAGAGTATATTTTTATTTTTTATTTTTTTAATATTTTTTATTTTTTAAATTTTATAAAAAATAAAAATAAAAATTATTAAAAATAAAAACAGAAAATAAAAACGTACCAAAGAGAGTGTTAATTGGCAACCCAGTGACCAAAGGTCATTTGTTCCCAATGATGAGATTCGGTACTGTTTGAACCCGGAAGAATACATGGTTTTTTTTTTTTTTCCCTCGTTTCTATTCCTTTCTTTCCGGTCATTGGCATCTAACAATGCTGATCGCTGTAGCGGGAACATTTATAAAGAGGAGACACCGAAAGGATCAGCTACCACCCAATTTCTTTATTATCATTTAATTTAATTATGCACCAACCTTCTTCCGTTGTGTTTCGATTCTCCTAGGAATTTTCTGGTTAGGGTTTTCCTTCGCTACCTTTCTTCTCTGATCAGCATCAGCTGTAAGTCGTTTCATTTTGAATCTCGTTTGATTTCTCTGCCATCGGTTCTTCCTCTGATTTATTTGAATGAACAATGCGGTTTTTGACCTTTGTTGTCTGTTGCAAATATTGGTGTTGTGTTCCATAGAGTTGAATAAGCCAAATTATTGTTTGTGAAAAAAAAATGCCACTCGTGTACTTTTCAAGATTGGGCACTGCAATTCAAAGTTCAAATGTAGGAATAGGTGGTGGAACCATAAGTTCTGTTGTTTTCGGTGTTCTGATTGCACAAGGGAAGTTGTTGTTTAGTACTACCAAGTTTTGTCACCCTGTAAACTTCGAAGCTTGTACCTATTTAGTTAGACAGAGAAGAACATTGTCTGTAATTGCCACACCATGTCCCACAGTGTCTACTGATTCTGCTCTCACTTCTCGCTTATCTGCAGCTGCAATCAGTGAATGCTCTGATAATAAGTTAACTTTGAGGTATCGTCGCCATTCACTGTCAAGAAAGGTTGTGAGTAATCTGTGTTTGAGGACAGGTTTGGAGAATGGTAGAAAAGTGGGCATGAAAAGCTCTTGGCAACCCGAAAATCGTACAATTTATAGCTATCTTATTGCTGCAAGGACCTTGCACACTTCTTACCTCTGCACAGAGTTGCCATCTAGAGATTTGCATGGATCATCATCATGCGCTATTTCAGGGCCTGCTCATGGTGTACGTCGTGACACTTGTGCTTGTAAAGAGAACTCAACAAATTCTTCTAATTCATCTAAACCGTATGTTCTCTCTCCCTTCAATTGAAACGTATCCAAAAAATAGAAAAGAATTTTCTACATTCAAATCAATTATTTAAATATCACGGTGAAGCTTTCTCTCCCCTCTCCCCTCCCCTGTGTCGCACACCCTCTTTTCCCCTTTTTCGGTGTCAAGGAAAATTAGTTACTTTTTCCCCGTTTGTTTGTGATTGTACTGGTAACAAAAGTGTATTTTATTTAAGTACATTTTAAAACAGATTGAAGAATGAAGATATATATTCAACATAAGAACTCTGAATACTTGTATTTTGAGAAGCAAATATTTTAGGATGACTCAATTTTAGCGTTAGTACTTGGCAATTAAAATTTACAGTGGAATTCCAGTCTCATTGCTTTACAATATGGTTGGACGATAATTGCAGGAAAGCTCCTTTAGGTAAAACCCTTAAATTAGCATCTGGATCATGCTACTTACCCCATCCTGATAAGGAAAAAACCGGGGGAGAAGATGCTCATTTTATATGCTCTGAGGCACAAGCTATAGGACTGGCAGATGGTGTTGGCGGCTGGGCCGATCATGGTGTTGATGCTGGACAGTATTCTCGTGAGCTCATGTCCAATTCAGTGGCTGCTATTTCGGGGGAGTCCAAAGGTTCAATTGACCCAGCAAGGGTGTTGGAAAAAGCATACTTAAGTACAAAAGCTAAGGGTTCCTCCACAGCATGCATTATCACACTTACTGATCAGGTTACCACCTTTGTATGATGAACTGATAATATTGTTCCTTCAGTGATAATATATTAAAATGGTATAGTTCAAGTACATGCTTAACACAACACTAATCCAAATATCCAATAGTTATAAATTTATAATGGCTCTAGTCCCCTCAAACTTTATTGTGTTTTAAATTTTAAACATGTTGACACACTAATAGCAATAGCTCTGACATTACACATTATATTTCTACGTATATCAGTTTTCTGACTCCTTTGATGCCTTTTCCCTCCTTTTGGGATTCATTTGTGTTTGTGACTGAATGGTACAATTTCCTACAAAACTAGTTAGTGATATATTTGGTCTCAGTATAATTTTCACGGTTTCTAGTGACATTATGTTATAAATAATCAGTTCTGGTACATCATTTTATTTTTGACAATTTTCTTTACTCATGATACTGCAGTGGCTTCATGCTATTAACTTGGGAGACAGTGGTTTTATGGTGATCCGTGATGGGTGCACTGTATTTCGGTCCCCGGTGCAGCAACATAATTTTAATTTCACTTATCAGCTGGAAAGTGGAAATAATGGCGATTTACCTAGTTCTGGTCAGGTAAGATGCACAGGATTGTAAGAGAATGTTACTGCATTAGTTAATAAAATCTTTTAATTTCTGTTAGTGACGAATATCACATGATTTTGCTAGTGGCCCTGTACACCTTTTGCAGTGCATACGATTCCTTCATGGTTTCATTTCCTTGTGTGTATGTGTTTGTGTTTTATTGTGATTTTGTTTAAATTTTAGAAAAAAGATTTATTGACAGCTTGTGTTGTTTGTTGAATTTATAATAAGATTTAATTATCATGTTGGTCCTTATAGTTTTACCAAATTTGCAATTAGATCCTTATACTTTTTTCCTTTTCAACTGGGTCCTTACATTGCTTTTAACTTTGTAATTAGCTCCTTTATGTGAACGTTAAAATTAATGAAATATTCCTCCCCAAAAACATGTAGTTAATGATCTAATTAGGTTATTAATTATGGATACCTTCAATTTGCTGAGAAATATTCCGTTAACTCTTAACATTCTTTATACTAGTAAGGACCTAATTATAAAATTAAAAAGTGTATGGACCCAATTGAAAGAGAAAAAAAATATAAGGATCTAATTATAAATTTAGTGAAATTATAAGGACTAACAAAATAATTAAACCTTATAATACTTTATGTGTCGTATTTGATTTGTTTAATCTCTAATCAAGTTTTTAATCCCTTTATTTACAGGATGTATTGATTTTAGTGGTTTCTTTAAGTCCTATAGTAGTTCTGTTGATTTACTCTCTGTTCAATGTAGTCCCACAGTCAATTATCATATTAGATTATTATGATGTGCTCTTTAGATATGTTATCTCCGATCAGCTGCAAGTGAGATGTGAAATTTGACAAAGTAACTTGCAGCATAAACACCACCGGTTAAAGTAGTCTACTTTAGATGGAAGTTTACTGTAGGCTGTAGGACATTGAAAGATATGGTAAATCCTGGTACTGTGTCTTTAAGAAAGCTGGGGAAATGCAGACAAAGCTTACTACCATTTAAGTATGATCTTGTTAATGCTAGCATATTACTTGCATTCATTATAACAAGCCATTAAAACTTTTGGTGGTTATCTAATTCTTTTCAGACAGTTTTTATGTTTTGTGTCTCAATTATTCCCCTCTATAACATGCGATTGGCATCCATATCCTTAAGTAGTTCACCATTGCCATAGTCAATAAACTAGTTAATCTTCTTGAAAATTTGTTTATCTATGCTTCTTGTTGGATGCTTATGTGGATTGCCTTGTTCACGTCAGGTTTTCACGATTCGTGTTGCTCTTGGTGATGTCATAGTCGCTGGTACGGATGGGTTGTTTGACAACTTGTACAATAATGATATCACGGCAGTGGTGGTTCATGCCAAAAGAGCTGGCTTAAGCCCTCAGGCAACAGCTCAGAAAATAGCTGCACTGGCACGCCAACGGGCACAGGACAAAGACCGGCAGACGCCTTTTTCAACTGCTGCTCAAGATGCTGGGCTCCGTTACTATGGTGGCAAGCTTGACGACACAACAGTTATCGTTTCATATATTACCGGCTCTGAAGATGCCTAAAATCCAATCCAGTTCTCTTGTACATACTCTTTTTGTCCTCATGCGCACCATGCAGCATATGTGATTATTATAAATAAAAGGTTTAACATTGTTACCCTCCAGAAAATGATGTTAGTGACAACCAATTCAGAAATGTAGGTCCGAATTTAAAGTTTTGACCGTCCAAATTTTGTTTGTAAGCAACCAGCCTCTTAAGTTGGATGTTGTTTTGCTTGGTTGTTGGTTTTGGCACTGAGCAGGAAAGTGTGACAACTGACAAGCATTCAAATTGAAATAATGTAAATGAGAGTTCAGGTTCCTTGAGTAATGAATGAGCCTTTGCAATAGTTTGGCGCTTGTTGCGAATTTATTATCGATTTTTCTCTGGCACGATTGGCTCTTTTCCCGAACCATATGTTCTGGTATTGCATGGGCCCCTGATCTTCGTGCCTAATCAGGAATCCCGTGATGGATGCGTTTCGTCTACGTATATCGGAGGTTACGGAAAATCTGAATTACTGAAAAATTATTGAAAATAAGAAACTTTGAACCAGTGAAAATGAATGCATAAATATATAACAAAAAAAAAAATGATATGAAGAGTGCTACGTGGGGCCAAAATTTCATATTTTTCTCTTGTGACATCGGTTCCTATTCCTAATGCCAACTCTTGAATGGCCAAAAATATGATAGGAAGAGACAAAATCAGAGAAGTGGCAGAGGGTGTGGTGGCCGTATTGAAAATTTTAAGCGAGAGGGGATTTAATTAGTATCCCAAAGAAGAATTGAGGGAAAAGATTTCTTCAAAAAAGCATGGAGTAGAGTGGTCGAGTTATCAGCATCACTGTTTTATAGTTTTGTTTCTATCCTTTAAAGTATTATCCCAAGTCACTCATATCTTGTGGCTTGCCAATGGCAATTGGTCTTCGGCGCACCTTCTCTGTCGTATTGTGGTAGTTACTTCCCTTTCAGAATTCGTGCCTGTTCTCCTCTGTGTCTCTGATTCATAGCAGGCAGAGGCAGTTACAGTTCAAAACAAACTTTCGATTGCCCTCCGCTGCGTTCCACGTTTTCCCGCCATTTTTTAATCCTGAATTAGTTGACAGTTATTATTAATTATTAATAATAATTAATGGAGAGGTTTTACTCCTCTTCTTATTCTTCACAACAAGGGGAAAGCGCTTTCTACACGAGTCCAAGCACGCCAAGCAGAAACTCCGATGTGGATTTCAACGATGTGTTCGGAGGGCCGCCACGGCGGTCTTCCATTAACAGCGAGATTCGGCATAGCCTCAGCTACAGCAGGTTGCAGGATTTGAGTCAAGAAGGAGAAGGAGAAGAAGGCGAGGTTCCAAGTTCGTGTGCGTGGCGTCCGGAGCGGGAGAGACCGGTGTTTGGAGGGGAAGATTTCGTGAATCGGAGGCGTTATTCAAACAAGAACAGTGACTTCTACGATGATATATTCAGAGGCGATGAGTCTCCGATCAGGAATAGGGATCAGAGTCAGAGCCCTTTCCCCAGCAGAGTTTTGAGCCCTTCCCTTGCTGACCCTCTCTCCTCTTCTCTACCTTCGAACTTCAGGTTTTCCTCATTAACCTATCCTTCTCGTGCGGATTATTGATGATTTTTAACAAACTCATAAAATTGAATCCAAATTATGGATTAATTAATCATCACTATTGTTCCCTATTTGAGTCTCTCCTTCAGTAAGCAATTTCGAATTAGAAACACTGTTATAATCGTTTATTGTGTGTGAGGATATCTGTGCTTTGAATTTTTAAACTGACTGTGGGGGATAGGATGGCATCGTTACCCGGACGCGCGGTACCCACTCTCCCCCTCTCCGGTCCAAGTGGGGTAATTACCCGACCCATATAATTATATATAATATATAATATATATAAAATAATTAATAATATTATATTATTATTAATTTTTTATTTTATTTTATATTATATATGTGATGATAGTTATATAAATTTTAAAATATAATATTATTTATTAAATTTTAAAAATTATAAGAGTGAATAGAGATAGGACAGATACACACAAAGATAAGTTAGGGTTCAAGTTTTTACAAGAGGACAAAAACGGGCCCGAATGTTACCTTACTTGATACGTTCAAATAGTAGACTACTATATGACAATATGTATTAAACCATCGATTTTTAGTGTTCAACATTTTAGTGAATCAAATTCATTAGATTCATAATGATTGAAAGAAAATTGCAGATCGATAGCCATTGCTAGTTTTATTCATTTGGGACTGCTTCATGCATTGTTTACTTATCAGCTTCTAAGTTGTGAACTAAATGACTTGCTCATCTCCTATTGTGACTGATGCTAAGTTTCTAACTCCCGTCACTTTCCACTGACCAACCAGTCTTCCTGCCAAATTGTCAAAAGGGATGGACCTTCCAACATTTGGTTACTCTACCAGACGTAGGAACCCACTTAACAACTTAAATGATGGTTTTGGTGCTTCGGATGGAGTAGGCTCTTCAGATTCTCATCTTTCAAGATTTTCAACCCCACCAACCAAGCACAAGGAGGATCCAAAGAATGCTTCAAAACCCGCTTATCGGCAGAGTCTTCTATCGAAAGAGTTTTCAGATATAGAAAGTAACATGAAACAAGACCAATCTAACAGTAATGGCCAATTTCATTTCTCAATATACAAATGGGCAAGTAAAGGGGTGCCAATGGTTATGCCTCTTAGGACAGAGAGAAAAGATAAGCTTAAATTTGAAAGAAGCTCAAGCGCCAAGGAATGTGTGGCCAGTGAGATTACCACACAAAATGATAGTCCTGCATCATACAAAGCCTCCTTGTTATCGAGAAGCACAAGACAAGATGGATCAAATTCTCGTACAACTATTCAAAATGGGGCAGATTCTATTCGAATCACAGAACAAAGAGCTTCTTCCAAAGCTCAATCAGAGACGATGAGCAGCTCTCAAACTGTAACTAAAGATGATCCTGGTAGTCCTATCTCATCTACTCATTCTGCGAGTGAGAAAACCTTCTCTGGAAAAAAAGAAGCAGCAAGTGGAAATCAGAAGCTTGAGACCAAAACATTACGTTCACTGTTAAATGAAAGTAATGCAATAGCGAAACAAGGTAAAGCCATATTCACCATCCACTTCTCTGTGTGTGCAAGTATACTACTTTATGACTCCATTATAATGTTCTCAATTTCATATATCAGATTATAATGAGATCACTCGAAGGGAGAGACAAGATGAAAGTAAGATGAAAATCACAAAAGAGTTGTCTAATTTTGATAACGTGAATCCAAATAAACGAGAAGAAACGACTGTTTCTGTGAAAGCTGTAGAGCATAGCAAAGCTGCATCCCCTGGTTCCTTGAACTTTGGTGAGAATATGGGGAAAGACCGCATTAAAGGAAAGGTCAAAGAATTTGTCCGAATATTCAATCAAGAAGCTGCAACAAAACCCAGAGTTGAACCCAAATCTGAGGGTTCTTTATACAAGCAAAGAGATGCTTTGAGGACAAAGAACGGAGTAAGTGTAAGCAGTAAGAACTAATGAATAAGATGGATAGAAAAGAAAAATTCATATTATAAGAAGCTGTCAATAGTTATGACTATTCTTCAGTGTCAAGTTCATGTTATCCTAGCTTTACAACAATTAAGATGCTTACGGTTGCTCAATCTTATTTAGGCGGACGAGTATTCCGAACAGTCCAAGAAAGAAAGTTCCAGGGTAGAGTCCTCCAATGGGTCTTCTAATAATTTGTCTCAGCAGGATGATATCTCAGCATCAGGTACAGCTTAATTTTCTGAATTCTAGTGTAATATGACTGCTCTAACAAAGATTATGTGCGTAGCCTGCATGTAACAATAGGAAACATTTACAGGGCATCGAGCATATTCTAGTTTAAACATGCTTCTATGGTCATTTGTTATTTCCACATTGCATCCCTCCTAAGTTTCTGTTAAGCATGGTGCTGTAACAAAAATTGTGCTTTTCTCTGTGGTCTGCATCCATTCCAATATGCAGTTGTGTTTACTTTTTACAAATTCAATGAATAATAGGGTGTCACCTTTTAAAAGAACTAGCATAAGCTGTTAATCAGCTGAAGAGACTTTGTTAAAATATGAAATGACCGTGACACTTCCTTATTGTTGTAGAGCTTTTTATACTAATCAATGTTAAAATCTATATAGATTATAGACATGCTTTATATACTTGATGATTAAATATTGTGACAAAACAACTTGATTTTGTTACCAGCAACGCCAGATATTTCATTTACTGTTATTGGAGATAAGGATGGATCCTTCCATGGGAATTTCACGGTATTCAATTGCTGAGCTAAATTCCAATCTTATGTTTAAATTACTTGCGTTTTAGGAACTTTCTGTGAATATGCTCCTGAATTGAATATTACAGATACAAGTACTAGCAGAAGATGAGAATGATGATTTAAAAAGCCAAGATAACAAAGCAATCCAAGTAATTTGTACCAACTATCATGCTTTCTTTTTTTCAAGGTTGTCAATATTATGTGTATACATATTTCTGTATACAATGTAGGTCATTGACAAGAAGATACAACAATGGTCTAAAGGGAAGGAAGCAAACATACGCTCGCTACTATCGACGTTACAATTAGTAAGGAAAAATGGAGTTCTGTACTCCTTGCCGTTCTTCTTTCTTGTCAACAAAGATAAAAACATTTTGATGTGTCTAATTCCATTTTTAAAGGTTATTTCCTTGAGGTTGATAGATAAAATTCACTTTTACTAAACTGACATCGATTTGTATAATTAAAGGTGCTTTGGCCGGAGTGTGGCTGGAAGCCTGTGCCTCTTGTCGATATAATTGAAGGAAATGCGGTGAAAAGAGCTTATCAAAGAGCTTTACTTTGTCTACATCCAGATAAATTGCAGCAAAAGGGTGCTGCTTCACATCAAAAATACATTGCAGAAAAAGTTTTTGACATCTTACAGGTAAACCTATATTTGTAGCTACTTAGTTGGATTGATATATATCATGTTATCTATTTCATGGGTATTGTCTAAAATCTTGCTTATTATTTGTTGGTCATACATATTGCGTGTCTCTTTCATTCATGTAAGGTTTAATTATTTTGTTAAGTCTTATAATTTTACAAAATTTGCAATTAAATTCTTATACTCTTTTTTCTTTTAATTGAGTTTTATATTATTTTTAATTTTGTAATTAAGTTTTTTTAGTGTAAAAAAAATATTAAAGTTAACTGAATATCTCTCTGCTAATTGAATGTATCCACATTTAAGAACTTAAGTAAATTTTTTATCCATATTTTTTAGAAGAAATATTCTGTTAATTTTAATATTTGTTGACATGAAAATGACCTAATTATAAAATTTAAAATAATATAAAAATTTAATTAAAAAAGTATAAAAATCTAATTATAAATTTAGTAAAAATTCTGTAAATCATTTTATTTGAGTAAATAATTAATTTATTTTATTTAAATAAAAAAGCGTCCAAGTACTTGGTAGGGACAACGAACCCAAGAAGTTCATAGCATAACAGGTTATCACAGTATTTTATTTGATTGAACATTACGTTATCAGTGCTGGAAATTATTTTAAACTTATTACAAAGTATTTAATAGACATCATTATTCTTAAATTCAGTTGACGGGTATTCATTGAACATGTTTTTACTAAAACCCGATCACTAAGCGCATTTGTTAAAAACTTGCAATACAGGAAGCATGGACGCAGTTCAATATGCTCGGTGCACTCTAACTAGTAATTACTCAGACCCGAGGAAAGGTTCTTTTACAGTCTCAATGGGATATATATATTGTGCTTATTAGGAGTGCAAGTGATTACTTCATAGCTGAAGCTGTTTTCATTGTAAGGTTATAAACTTGTAATTGATAATAAATGATCGATTTCACGAAAATATATTTTCAAGTTTGTTATACAAATGCAAGTGTTCACTTGAGAGCCTGTAAGCTTTTTCTGTCTTCCTCCTTGCTTCCTTCGAAAAAAAATTCTCTAAAATAATAATGTTAGAAAAGTAGTAAAATAATATTTTAATCACTTTTAAATTTGTAATATTTATTATTTGTTAGTTTTATTATCTTAATTTAATAGTAATTAATGATATACTTTTTGTTCTAAAATGACAGTACAACTTTAGAAGATCCAAATCCTTTCTTTTCATATTTGTTACATCTTCGTACAGTATCAATTCTTGATAATATTAAATATCGTTAGCGCACACAAATTTTAGCAGTCGTTATTTGAATGATTGGTTTTCTGTTATCTAATGGATGACAACAATCAGATTGAATTTCGGCAACAACAAAATAACTTTTTTCTTAATTGTTTAAAACTTCATATTTTTGTATTTTCTACGGTTTGAAGCTCCACATAATTTTATAACAATAGGTTTAAAACTCCAACAAAATGAACACTTTTATGGAACTCTAAATATGCATGTTTTTTAAGGTTTAAAATCAAATAATTTTGTAGTGACGAAGTTCAAAGTAACCCTCTCCTCCGCCGCCCCTTTCCCAAAAAAACATAGAAAAACAAATCAACATATCACTTTAGGGTTGGAAACTCTAATTATATAATGGCAGGGGCTCAAATATCAAAACACCCAAAAAGTAAAACACTTTTAACTTAGGGTAAATTTATGTTTTTTAAGGGTTGAAACTTTAAATAACTCTATGTAGTGGGAGTTCAATAACCCCGTCCTCCGAAACAAACATTTTTTTTTTTGCATTTAAAACCAAAAATTTATATATTTTCTAAAGTTTGATATCCTAAATAATATTTTAGTAATAGAAAGCTCCAAATTCTAATTAATTTTTTCCATTAAATTTATGTTACTCCACACACGAATACAGCTTACCTGCCAAAAAGAGTTCAATAAATATAATTAGTTTAATTACTGTTAGTTCCTATAATTTAATCAAAATTTTAATTTAGTTCCTAATTTTAAGACTTTGTACTAAATCTTTAAGTTAAATAAAAACTTTTAATTAAATTTTTAAAAATTTTAAAATACTTAATTTTAAAATTTTTGACAGTTCATCCATAAAAAATAGAGTAAGTTATTTAAATAAAATAATTAAAATCTAAATTTACTATATTACAATTTTCTAAAACAGTATATGTGTTTGCAATTCTTCTATATCTATATAAATCACTATCGGTACAGTAGTTTTCAAAGTGAAAGAAATGACACTATATAAATTGCCGCTGGCTATAGCGGTTTATAAGAAAATAATAGATAGGTAATTCTTGGCACATTGTAGCTGATTATGTATATATACACAAAAATTATCTATGTTTCTCTAACAATTATGTATGGAATGAAATGAATAATAGGATAAGATTGAATAATGAAATGAATAAAAATTTAATATTTTTACTATCATTTAATTAAATTTTTCATTTTTTTACACGACTATATACAATTAATTATAGTAGTAAACTTCTTTTATATTCATATAACATAAAGTTAAATTCTTTCATTAAACACTCAAAAGTAATGAAAATAATTTGTAATATTTTTAAAAAAATAATTTTAAATATAATTTTTTATACATATTTATTGTTGTTTCTAGAATAAAAATAAAATTTTTAAAATTTATTGTGATAAAATTTAAAAATTTTATTTTTATTCTAGAAGTAACAATAAATATGTATAAAAAAACATTTAAAATTATATTTTAAAAATATTACAAATTATTTTTATTACCTTTCGAGAATGTTTAAGGAAAGAATTTAATTTTTATGTTATGTGAATATAAAAAAAAGTTCATAATTATAATCAATTGTACATAGTGCTTGTTTAGGCGCTATTAAATTGATAAAAAAATATATTTTTTTCAATGAAAAAAATATTTTTTATTTTGGGTAAAGTACTAAATTGGTCTCCTATGTTTGGGCGGTTTAAAATGTTCTATTTGAATCCAAAAAAAATTATTTAACATCAATTTAGTCCCACAGTAAGGTCAAAGTTAAATAATTAATGTAATGTCCTACATAACAACAGTACAAGAACAAAATCGATAATTTGGAGAATAAGTACAAGCTCCAGAGGCACAAAATCAACCGTTGATGCATCAATACATTTATTTATCATTCTCTTTAGTTATATAGAAAATATTTTATTTATATTATAAGAAAAATAATAAATAAATGTATTGATGCATCAACGGTTGATTTTGTGCCTCTGGAGCTTGTACTTGTTCTCTAGATTATCAAATTTGTTTATGTAGAATATTCCGTTAGTTATTTAAGTTTGACCTCACTGTGGGACTAAATTGATGCTAAATGAAATTTTTTTGGATTCAAGACACTTTAAACCTTAAGGACTAAAATAGAATTACGTCCGGGGACCAATTTAGTACTTTACCCTTTTATTTTTTATTATGTTTGGCAAATTTCTAATAATAAAAGTAAAGGTACTAGAAAAAAAAAGATATCTTTTTTTTTGAGAAGTTATAATTTACATCTTTTTTTTTAAGTTTTTTTTTAAAAGATATTTTTCACATAATAAATCAACAAAAAAGTATTTTTATCTTATTTTACCCAAACATAATTGATAGATAAAAAAATATTTTTACATGAGATATTCAAACATAAAATCACTTTTACTTTTGTAAAAAATCTTTTGAAAAAATATCATTTAAAAAAATCTTTTTCGAAGATGACGCCCAAACACACCCATAGTCGTGTAAAAAATGGATAAGTGCTTGTTGAACGCCATTAAGTTGATAAAAAAAAATCTTTTTCAATAAATTTTTTTTTTATTTTTTGGGTGTTTGGTAAATTTCTAATAGTAAATTTTGAGAAATTATAATTTACATCTTTTTTAAAAGATCTTTTTTCTTAAAAAAAATATTTTTCACGAAATAAATAAACAAAAAAGTACTTTTATATGGTTATATCCAAATATAATTGATAAATAAAAAAATCTTTTTGCATAAAATATCTAAATATAAAATTACTTTTACTTTTCTATAAGACCTTTTAAAAAAAATTTGAAAAAATATTTTTTCTTAGAAACTCACCCAAACAAACTCAAAATTTAATTTAATGATAGTAAAAATCTTCATTTTTATTCATTTCATTCCATTATTCATTTCATTATTCAATCTCAACATATTATTCATTTCATTCTATGCATAGGAATAAGGTGTCGGAAATTTAGCCACCCATTGTTTTCTTGTTTTCTCATAAACCGTTATACCAGCAATTTATGTAGAGTATCATTTCCTTCAAAAATCACTACACCCTCTAACGGTTCTGTTCAACTCGCTTTTCCATGTAAACCATGAACGCCTATAGCAGATTATGTTCAATTTAAAAACCGCTACACCCACCCTATAACGATTTATATATATATATATATATATATATATATATATATATAGAAAGGTGTAAACACATGCTGTTTTAGAAAGTTATCATCTGGTACCTAAAAAACAAATATTTCAAGAAATTTCATATTTTTTGACAAAAGAGTTGGCAAGTGCCTAATTAAAAATTATCTAATATCTAGTATAAAGGTAGGATTACAAACTTATAAAATATAAAAATTTAATGGAACTAGAGAACAAACAAAATAATTAAGCCCAAGTGATAATGGTTTCCAACTGGTATAAAATGGGTTTCTAATTCCAGGTTACAATCATGTTTTATATCTGTTGTTTGACAAAATAGACAGTTTAGATAACTCTGCGCTTGGCAACAGAAAAATTGAAGAAAAAAGGGAACTTCAAAGAAAAAGAAAAGAAAAAGCAATTGAAACGTTAACCTCTTGTCCCTAAAGCAAATTATAATCAAAATCAGCTGTTATATGCTAGACAACCTAACCCTAACTACGGGGAGGATCCTACAAGTAATTGACAAATTTAACAGAAAAATATAGATACAGAACCTATGCTCAGCCAGTGCCCAGCGGCATTAAGGTCCTAGAGGCATTTCAGATACATCATTTTCGACTAGGAATGCTTGTTCTGCACAGAATTTTCTATATTTGTATCTTTTTCTTTCAGAATAAATAACAGAACCATACAATGAATATACACAGACCAGGAATCCGAATTAGCATTGGGAAAACAAACCTGCAGAACACGAAACAGAAGATTCAGATCTAAGGTCACTAGGCCTTTCTAAATTTGTTAGGTCATTATGTTAGTCAAAAACGTCACAACACATGATATCCCTTGAAATCTTTGATGGGGAGCCTCAATAAAATTCACCAGGGATTATGTCACAATGTTGCTACTGGTCACATTATTTACATGAAAATTACACAAGATTGAGATGTTTAGATGAATGTAAATTAATAGGAACCCCCCTCAAGCAAGCTGTCCATTCATACAAATAACAATTTTGACACTAAAACTCGACTGGAACTACATATCATTTGAGCCTGAGGCCATGAAATTATCAATCGTCTTTCTGATGCAAAACACTAGGCAGACTATTATTACCATTCAGAGCAGCATGATATATTCGTTTTTCAGCGAGTCCAATGTCAGCAAGTATCAAATTACCCTGCAACAAGAGCATAGAGTAAACAAAATCAAGCTGGTACCAAAAGCAGTTTAGTCAATAACATTTAAAACCATATACAAAACACTCGTTACTCCTTTTTTGCACCAAGGAGAGAACTGTCCTACATCTTGTCTCGATTTTGAAAATTTGGAAAGAATAAAGGATCAACAAGAATTTTAACACATGGATCAACCAAATTAAAATAAATTATAGCATGGAGAAGCAAGTGCTGTCTTGATGTCTTCTATTAGCATAAATTAATCAAATTACAGCAATCGTATAAGCAAGCACCCTTGTATATTATATCTGTTTCCACAAAAAAATCCAGAAGAAATACCTCAGTAGCCATCAATCTTCTAACATTATTGGCATATAGTTTAGGGTCATCCTTCTCCTGCTGTGAGGGATAGTAAACAGGTAACCGAATCACCTCCACATAATTTACAAATTGACATAGGAGAAAAATCACATGACGCACCTGCCAATGTAAATGTAATTCGATAGCATCAGACTTGCTGGTGAAAACCATGCTTCATTAGTATATAAGTAAAAATTGCTTACCCCGGATATGGAATCCCAGGCAGGGCTAAACCTCTTGTAATGGTATCGTAAAATTACAGGAAGTACTGGTGCTTTTGCTAAAAAACCTCCTGTCTTGAATGGAAGGAGGTACTCTCCATTTGTGGTTGTACCTTCTGCAGAATATGCAAATAAATGAACAATATTAAACCAAATTATTACAGCATTTTAACACAAGTAGCTTAGAGCTTTAGGCACTCAAATTACTTGCATAATTTATTTTTGGTAAAAGTTTACTTAATAATTTACTCACGGATAAAATGAGCAAAAGAAGAAATATTTCACCATATATTTTGACACTGATATCATCAGATAAATAAATATATATAGGATAGTTACGAATGACAAGAAAACAACCTACATTAACCATCTTGATGTTTATATATACCAAATTTACCTTAGTCATGTAAATCTGCACCAATATATATTTATTAAGGTTTGCAAAACAGGCGTACCCATATTGGTCAAATACATGTATTCTACATAAAGAAAGCAACAGTGAACTCAGCTCCAGAAAACTCAAAGGATGATAACCTGGGAATAGCATCATTACTGGAGCAGACTCATTTTGATGAGCTTCTCGAATTCTTTCAGTGACGATCGCTGCGGGAAGAAAGTCCAAAGGTTAAGCTACAATGTTAATTAACAATATGATGCCCCCCAAAAAGTTAATCTAACTGGAACACCATTTCAATAGGATATACATATATCTTTCCACTTCTGCACCAATATTTTCATTATGATACACAATATAATCTACCCACAGAATCAACCAAAATCTGATACGTTTCATTAGAAAATCCAAAACTTCAAGGTGCAAAAGATTCATGCAATAAGTGTATGAAGAGAAACAAACAGAGCAGGGGAAGAAAGATGAATTCAAGGGCTTTTGCTTTATTCAAATAGTGCAAGTTTTCATAATTAATACAAAGTGATGACATCAATAGTTTACCCACCAGAAACGCCCTTGAAGTCTGATGATTTTGATTCCCGCTGAACATAGACACATCCAAGGCACTTGCTGTCATAAAACATTCCATTATACGTAAGCAGTGGGATCTGAATATTCTCTTATAATAAAAAAAAGACAATTGATGCCATTAAATAACGCAAAATGCAGCCTTCTGGAACTGCATGTTTATCATTTCATTACACATGAAAGTTCAATTCTGCAGTGGAATTTGAGAGAGGATGTAGAGCAGCAGAATACCACAAGATCTAAAGTACATAAAATGAAGCAATATCATTAAATCATTGGAAGCCCCAAAAAAATGGCCAACAAACCTGATGAGCCCGACGAATGGAAGCTTAGACACAGATCTCTTCATGATGAAATCAAATATTAGAGTGGAAGAAAAAAATAAACGTCAGTAACAACACCTATGAACAAGATACACTTGGGAAAAATTGTCATCTCACAGACCTTTGCAACAAAACTGGGGAATACAGAGGACATGTGATACAAAATATCCAAGTACGACACATGATTAGATATTACTACGCCAGGTCTTCCCACTTCTGGCTGAGTTTTGTCTCCATTCTGAAATTGTAAACAGACAGAAGAAATAAGTAGACTAAAATCAATTACAAAGACAGAACACTCTGCTTCCAGAATATTATGAAATTATATGGCTGGGAGCTTGTTATCTAATAACAGATAATTGCTAAGCTAAAACAGCATCAGTAGCAGTAGTAGTTTTGCCGATTAGAAACGACAAACCAGCCATACAAATACCATACACAGAGTACCCTAATATCAAACGACAATGCAAAATAATAAAATATTTTGATAATTCAAAAACCACAAAACATGAACCACTTGCTTCTCTATGTAACTCAAGTCAAACGTAATTAAAACACTCCATGATCATAATCTTATGTAATCATACTCTGAGAAGCAGAACGAATCGAATCAAATCAAATCAAGAATACCTTTGTGTGAGTGAAGGAGCTTCCATTTCCATCTGCATCGTGATGATCAGGGATATGAGACTCGGGGATCCAATAGAAGCCGAAGATAAAGAGCATGGACCTCGATAGAGCTCTCCCGCAGCGAACAATAACTGCCCTACGCCACCCGCCCATGTGAGCGTAATCCTCCTGCTCGTCGTCGCGGTTAGGAGAAGAAAATAGAGTGCACACGCGACAGATGACGTAGTAGAACACCAGGATGGTCATAGCAAGCACGACTCGTATGGGGAGCAGCGTGACGAGCGCGAATCCCAAGAGGAGCTTCTCCTTTGCCGGGAGGTCGCCCCGGCCCATGGTGCCGTACGCGTCGCGGCGGACGAAGGCGGCGTATTTCTTCTCCATGTCTTCAATGGTGTCGGATGTTGTGGTGGTGGTGGTGGTGGTGGTGGTGGTGGAGTCGGAGGACTTGAGCAGAGGGCGATCGTCACCTTCACCTTCTCCATCCCCGATGTTGGATTTGGAGATTCCATTGGGTTTGAGGTCTTTGGAATTTAGGGTTTTCAGTTCTGACTCCATGCTTCCAACTTGCATAACCATCGATCAGTGCTGACTTATTTTATTTATTATTAGTGACTATTTGTGTTCCATGTGAGTAGACATATGTACATAGATGGATAGGGTTTTGGAGTGCAAGAAGGTGAAATGCAAAGAGATTGATGGATAGGTATATGTTATGGTGATAGAATAGGGATGGAAGGAAGGAAAACGATGAAGCACGATGAAGAGTTCTTGCTTGCTTAACGCTGATACAGGTATGCAGATCTGAGATAAAGTGCTCAAATTCACACTCACGCGCTCCTCACCCCTCCCTGCCACAATATAATAACCAAAATAAATAGATATAAATATAAATAATACTATCTAAATTAAAAAGTGAGATATCAGATAACATAGTATATAGTTAAAAATCAGTTATTTAAAAAAAATATAAAATAACTCACATAAATAAATATATAATGATAAAATATTTATATTTATTAAAAAAATAATTAAAATTGGAGTATTTTTTTGAATACATACCCAACGCGAAATTTAAAATTTTAATATTTGTTTAAATGGATTAATATATGAGACCAACTCAACTTAGAAATATAAATTGGACAGTTGACCATGGTTGTTACATTCCTGGATCAGCCTTGTAATTTGGGCTTTCAGGGTTTTTTCTTTTGATTTGTTTTGGTCAGAAGCCTTCAGGGTTTTTCTAGGTTTTTGGTCAAGGAGGTCTTCAGGGTTTAACAGCCTATAAAAACTCAAATACGTTGAATGCTCCATGGAGCTAACAAAATAAATGATCAGGGCCCAAAAGGAAGTTCAACTATCCATTATTATAAATGACCAAAACATATTCACTATACATTATGATCAATGACCAAATAACAATAAACATATACATTATTATGTTGTTCATTTTTTTTTTCATTCAAAGGATCCAAAATGCCACTTTGATGGTACACGTTTCCCAGTCCTGAAAAAGGCAACATTAATACTATCCATTATTATCAACTTCGGTCCTTTACTATAGAGTAATTGGGCAACAAATTCACATATAACAAAAACAGAAATATTTTGGTGCCTAAAAAAACCAATGAATATAATCTCTGATGAATGATGTAACCATTTTTTTGAAAAAACTATATCTCACACACTTTACTCTTCCTATAATATCTTTTCATTTGTTTAGTTAACCATTTCATATTCTCAAATGGTCAAATAAAAATTAGATTTCACTTTACAGGTGACGAATAATACACGAAGACCTAAAAAAAATTATACAAAAAATAATCAAATAAGATTTATATGTTAACAATTTTATTATAGACATACAATATGGTATCATTTGATCGATATAAGACTTTGTTATTTAAACTTTTTTTATTTTATAACTTAAAAACACAAAAAAATATATACTATCCTAATCAAACAAAAGTAAAAATAAATAATCATAAAAAATAAAAAAATATATAAAAGTGAGAAATGAAATAAAAATAAAAAACACTTATGAACATTTAAAAGTTATGAACAAAATCAGAAAATAGAGAAACAAGTGAGGGAAAAAGAATGAAAGAATGTAACATATTAAAAAATGATTAGTGAAATAAACGGAAGACATATATACACATTTGAACGTCTTTTACGAAAAACAAAAACTTTGAAAATTCTATTTTTTATTTTGAAATGAAAAGATGAGAAGAACACTAAATAAATTCAATTGTCTGTTATTACTTATTACAATTATATAGATGTTAGCTAAAGAGAAATTTTTGAGCCATCAAGCTTTAGTAATTTTGGCTATTATTTGACTAATAAAAATATTAAATTGCCATTAACAAATAAATTTTATTAATTTATGTATAGAAATTTTAGCAATATAAAGAAGATATCATTATTCATTAAATAAAAAAAAGAGACTGATAAAAATGTTTTATTTTAAAAATAGACTAAGTACTAAATAGACTAAGTAGAAATTGTTTACTAAAATTTGATCAAAGAAAGAATCTCTTCTTCCTCTGTAAAGAATTCTTTTAATAATTCTTCTGAATCTAATCTTTTCAAAAAAGCATATGGATATAAACTATATTAATTTATGTGTGTAAATTTTAATAAATTTAAATATAAATTATATATTTTTTATGTGTAAAATTTTTATAAATATATGTATAAATTATTGCTGGTCAAATATTAATAAAAAATGATAAATATTTGCTGATTACGTATTATTGTTCTTATTGGTTATCAAATAATACTATGTTTAATGTTACTTTTTATTTTTATTCATTTTGAGAGATGGATATTATATAAGTCACTTTTCTGTATACTTTTCTTATATATTTTTTACTTTTAATTTTTAAAATTTATTTTTTATGATATAAAAGAAAGATATAAAAAAATGTAAATAAAAAATATTGCATATATCAATTTTTTGAAACACATCTAATGGTCTAGTCTTTACCTTGGCAAGTGACTAAGATAGATGTGTCTTTATCAGAAAGAATTAATCCCTCAATAAAATTCATATCGAAAGTGATAGTTACAGAAAATCTAGGGTATAAGATGAAGAGTTTAATTTTATTGTGTTGATAATATAAAATATTTTATATAATTGTATAATTATATTAATTTTTTTAATAATTATTTATACAATTAATATAAAATAATAATTTTTATTAATATAATATTATATAATTAAATGTATGTAAAAATATTTTATAGTGACATTGCATTCAAATTAAATTAATGAGATGAATTTGTTGTGATAAGTTTTTGTTTGCTTGGTTGTTAGTTGGTTTTATAGTGGGCACTGGGCAGTGACCACCGCACCTAGCCGTTGGGTAATATTTAGCTACCGAACACAAACCAATACGTGGCGAATTGGTGAGTGAATGAATGCTTTGGATTCTTTTTCTTAACGGTAAGCAACCTTCTAAAATACACCACACCATTCCATTCTTAAACGTTACCGAACAACGTAACAAGAGAAGGTAATAGAACTCTGACTGTGACCCTTTGCCTAATGCCTTAGCCTCGCTACTACCTCCACTATCCCTTCCCTTATATGAAACCCTCCTTCCATAAAAACTTAACCGCTTAAAATTTCAAAAGAAATTAATTAATAAGATATTAGCAATGCCTATGGCCACAAAGCCAGCTCTGTCACGTGCTAAACCCAAACCTGCTTCCTCAGAAGTAGCGAGAGCCGTTCTGAAACCGGGTGGGAACAGAGTTGTTGCAGTAGCTGAACACCCCACCAAAGTGAAGATAACGAAGAAGAAGCCGCAGCCATCACCACCCAAGGACGAGGAGGTGGTGGCACCGCCAAAAATTGAAGAGTCGGTTGTCCGAGGTAACGTGTCAGTGGACAGCACGTGCTCCTCGGATTCCTCCTTGTCTGGTTCGAGCAATAAAAACAATAGTGTAGTAACGAGGAAGAGGAGAGTGAATAATGCTACCTTTATTTCTCAATCCCCCAAGCCCTCATCAGGACCGCCCAAGAGGTGTGACTGGATCACTCCAAATGCTGGTTAGTCCCGACTCTATACTTCCTCACCTTAAATTACCTGTTGTTCGCTTTTTCAAGAAATGTACTAGAGGATTAGATTAGATTCTTGCTTTTAGAAGGATGACTTGGAATGCTTTTGATCCAATTGAATGGATATGTCATCATTGTCGGTTTTTTTTTTACCAAACATTGCGACCTTTTATTTTCTTCCAATTCTGCATGAACTTGAGTATACAAATTTTCAGAACAGGCATAAATATGTGTCGATTAAATGGATAACATTCATGTTCTTTATAGTCTGTGTACTTAGCATCATTATAAATTGTGTCTTCAACAATAATAATAATAAAGCAGGGAGCCATGTTAACTAACCAAAATATTATACACAATAAATAAAAATATATGATAATAACATTTTTATTTATAAAAGAGTGTGAATTACCAACTTTTTGTTTTGGATATTAGAGTGACCATGGTGTTTTTTTTTAAAAGTGAACTGTTGGGGTGTTATTCTCAAATGTGAAACTGTTTAATTAGAGGAATAGAAATTGGACCGTCGATTTGTTAGAGGTACATAAATCGAATCCTCCGATTTGTGGTAAAAAAATTAAAAATTTTGAGATACAGAATCTAGTTATAATAACATATGCTTTCTATCTTATGGCATATCTATTAGCCATTGTTTGCTTGTTATTATTAGTATTACTATGCTACATTACAACAAACTTTAGATGCTAATCCTTGTCGTGCATATTAATATCAAACTGACAAATTGAGAAATGTTATTTGTTACCAGACCCTCGGTATACTGCTTTCCATGATGAAGAATGGGGTGTTCCAGTTATTGATGATAAAAAGCTATTTGAGCTTTTAGTCTTTTCACAAGCATTAGCAGAATATAGCTGGCCAGCTATTCTTAACCAAAGACACATATTTAGGCATGTCTATCTCTATATTTACTACATAATATTGTTTCACAAACCATGACATGACATTACTCAACATATCATCACCATGGCATAATTACTTATCAATACATTATTATTATGTGTTACAGGAAGCTTTTTGAAAATTTTGAACCATCATCAATTTCACAATTTACTGATAAGAAGTTGCTAACACTGAAAATAAACGGCAGCTCATTGTTATCAGAACCAAAGCTCCGCGCCATTGTGGAAAATGCCAAGCAAATACTTAAGGTAAGTATATATATATATATATATATATATATATTAGTTTACTCAAAAATAGTAATGATAAAAATATTAAAAAAAATACGCAAAACTTATCTTATTTAGATTTATTAAATATTACAGCAATTAATAAAAGCTAATAAAACAAATTTTGATTGTTTTTGGCTAATTCTTTTTTGTTACCAAATATTTCCAACTCAAAAATATAATGATCAACGTTCTGCATTAAGCATTTAAGCTAATATAATAGTTTTATTTAAAAGTTTAATAATTAATATTAAGCATTTAATTAAGTCCGTTTTGTTCAGGTTGTGAAAGAGTTTGGTTCATTCAGCAATTATTGCTGGAGATTCGTTAACCACAAACCACTTAGGAATGAATATCGATATGGACTTCAAGTTCCTGCGAAGACCCCAAAAGCAGAGGTCATAAGCAAGGACATGATGCGCAGAGGTTTCCAATGCGTGGGACCCACCGTGGTTTATTCGTTCATGCAGGTAGCAGGACTCGTTAATGATCACCTAATTACATGTTTCAGGTACCAGCAATGCAGGGTCACAACAACCACAAACGAACTCAAAATTGTCGTTAAAGATATTAATTAAGGCACGGAGTGAAACAGATTCCATAATTTTCCAATGCATGTAGGGCTGTGTATGACTGTATTTACATATATAAATGTAGTAAATTTTCAGAATTTCATGCATAGATCATTTGTGTGGCACCTAACCTAACCTCATATCTTGTTCTTTGATTTCCTGTGTGAAATTTGCATTAAGGCACTGATTTCGTGATACTGGCCTTTAAATTGTTCTGTAATAAATTTCCGTATTTATAGCATACATGCGCTGCTCTATCAGTTAAGATAACTATATAAATACAAATGATACTAAAACTTAGTTTGGTAAAATTTTTTGAAGAAATACTTGTACTTTTTAAAAGTTCAAACTCCTCATTTTGTATTTGGTAAATCAAAAAGATTATGTGCTTGTACTTGCAGCTTTTAAAAATATATATAGGTACTAAAAGAATTAAAATAATAAAAGTATAAAATCCTACAATTAATATACAGATATGTTATATAAATACAAATGATACTAAGGCTTGGTTTGGTAAAATTTTTTGAAGAGGTGCTTGTGCTTTTTAAAAGCTCAATCTCCTCATTTTGTGTTTGGTAAATCAAAAAGATCATATGCTTGTACTTGCAGTTTTTAAAAGATTCGAGTACTTTTGAAAGTACCTAAGATAGAACTTTTTCAAAGTTGGCATGTACTTTTCAAAATTTAAAAGTCTAATGTAACCTCATATGTTAGCTAATTTTTAAATTTAATGCTTGCATCTATGTCTATTATAGTATTTTTAAATTTTAAAAGCTATTTTACCAGACGCAATTGTTGTTGCTTGTGTTTATTAAAAGCTATTTTTAATTTGATTTACCAAACATAAACCCTACAACTTTTAAAAAGCCATCTTTTAAAAATTAGCTTTTATAAGCTACTTTTGAAAAGTAAAACCTTTATCAAACTAAGTTTAGTTCATCTAATTTGATTGTAATTATTCTCTTAACATCCCCCCTCAAACTCAAGTGGGAGCTAAGGATACCATCTTGAGTTTGGATAACAGAGTCCAGAAACGAGTAGATGATGAGCCTTCATGAAGATATCAACAATCTGATCCAGTATTCCAACAGCGATGAGACAAACAGCATCAATAAGGATACATTGTCGAACAAAGTGACAATCAATCTCAATGTGTTTGGTGCGTTCATGAAATACATCATTATGGGCAATCTGAATAGCACTGCGGTTGTCATAAAAAACATCAGTTGGGGATGATTGAGGAGCACCAAAGTCTTTGAGAAGCCAACAAATCGAGACAATTTCAGCAGTGGTGTCAGAGAGAGCACGATATTCACCTTCTCTGCTTGATCGAGCAGTGAATGTTTGCTTCTTAGCTCGCCAGAAAATGAGAGAGTCCCCAAGAAACAAATAATAGTAATGGAACGACGATCAATGGGATCACCAGTCCAATCAGCATTTGAGTACGCTTGAAGGGATAAAGATGAATGGTAAAAAAAATAAAGGCCATGGAATAGGGTGCCTTTGATGTAGCGAAGAATACGAAGAATTGTCGCATAGTGAGTAGTATAAGGAGTTGACAAGAACTGGCTAAGAACATGAACCGGATAAGCGATGTCTGGTCGGATGACAGTTAAGTAGACGAGTCCTCCAACTAGCTATCGATAAAGAGTAGGATTATCCAAAACAGTGACATCCATAGGAGTAAATCAAACATTAGACTCAACAGGAGTAAACTTAGTGCGACTATCTATAATTCCGGCTTGAGCAAGAAGATCTGAAGCATATTTAGCTTGAGAGAGATAGATGCCATCATCGGTGGATATGACTTCTAGACCAAAAAAATAGCTGAGAAAATTAAGATTTTTCA
This sequence comes from Arachis hypogaea, assembly GCF_003086295.3. Lineage (NCBI taxonomy): Eukaryota > Viridiplantae > Streptophyta > Magnoliopsida > Fabales > Fabaceae > Arachis > Arachis hypogaea. The sequence continues at coordinate 272,283 of NC_092043.1, read as the reverse complement.
TCTCAAAAATACGGTGAAGGGATGTCTTGAGATCAGAAATACCATCAACATCATCTCCAGTAATGATCATGTCATCAACATACAGAAGTAGAAGAACAACTCCACGTTCGCTTTTATGAATGAAGAGAGCATTCTCAAGAGGGCTGCAAGTAAAACCAAGGTTGCATATGGTAGTGTTGAACTTGTTAAACCATTCACGAGGAGCTTGCTTAAGGCCATAAAGTGCCTTATGAAGGAGACAGACTTTACTAGAAGGACAAGGATATCCCGGAGGTAGTTTCATACAGACTTTCTTTTTTAAATCCCTGTTAAGAAATGCATTCTTCACATCCATTTGATTGAGAGACCATTTTTTAACCGCAACAATGGCAAGAAGAGCTCGAACAGACGTAAGACAAGTGATAGGAGTAAAAGTCTCTTCATAATCAATACCATGCTCTTGTGTACAACATTGAGCAACCAATCGTGTCTTATAACGATCAATAGAGCCATCAAAACGAGTCTTGATCTTTTATATTCTTATACTACCCATAATTTGATCAGAAGGAGGATCAACCAAGTCCCAAGTGTGTGCTTTTTCAAATGCTTGAATTTTTTCCTGCATTGCTTGCTGCCAATTTGGATTGGTAGAGGCTTCTCGGAATGACCGAGGTTCATGATGATGAAGAATAGTAGAAAAATAGTGATAATCAAGAAGATGAGGAGGTGTATTTCTTACTTTAGAAGAACGAGTGGAAGAAGGAGGCATGACAGCAGGAGTAGAAGTATCGTCCAGTCTGGAATCGTCGAGAGATGGAGAAGAAGGAAGAGAAGGGGCCTTGAGGGATGGACTTGGGGTAGACCCTGTAGTATCATCACTCGGAAAGAGATCAACATTGGGATTAGTAAAAAACGGTGACGGAGTAGAAGGAATAGAATCAAAAGAGGAAAAACTAGAGAACATGTGATGCTCCCAGAAGACAACATGACGAGATATACAAATGCGTCGAGAGATATGATCCCAACAACAATAACCCTTATGTTAAGAGCCATAACCAAGAAAACAACACATGCGAGCCCGAGGTTCAAGCTTATTGTGTTCATGAGGCTGAAGAAGGACAAAACAGACACAACCAAAGACACGGAGAGAGATGTAATTGGGAGAAGTATGACAAAGACGCTCAAAGGGAGTAGTGTTACCAAGAACAAAAGAAGGGAGTCTATTGATAACATGAACAGCAGTGAAAACAGCTTCACCCCAAGCACGCTCAGGACAGGAAAAGGAAATAAGTATCACACGAACAGAGTCAAGAATATTACGGTGCTTACGTTCAGCTCTGCCATTTTGTTGAGAGGTACCAGGACAAGAAAATTCAGACAAAGTACCCTTTTCAGCAATAAAATTTAAAAGTTTGGAGTCACGATATTCCATAGCATTATCCCATCTAAAGATTTTAATAACCTTTGAAAACTGAGTTCGAATCATAGTGGCAAAGTTAATATAAACCTGAGGCAGCTCATGACGATTAGCCATCAAATAAACCCAAGTAAAACGTGAATAATCATCAATAAAGACTACAAAGTATTGAGCCCCTCCCATGGAAGCAGTGGGAGCGGGGCCTCAAACATCATAATGAATAAGATCAAAAGGAGAGCAACCAATAAAGGAATTATTATAAAAGGATAAGGTAGGTTATTTTGTAGTTTGAAAAGAAATGCAATCAAAAGAATCATTTTGAACTTGACCTAAAACACCTGTAGACATAAATTTGTTAGAATTCACCAAATCATAAAGCAGCTTCTGATTGCGCAAAGGAAGCTGACGACAAGACTCGAAATAAGAAGACGATGAGCCTCATGAACTGCTACTTCTGTCGCTGACGATGAAGAACGCAATAAAGGTGAGTGACTGTGTGCAAGACAATGACGAGACAGAGAGCAACGATGACGACCAGTCTCGGAGATGAAAAGAGGGACGACGACCTTGATTACGAGACCGGAGATGAGAAAGAGAGCTTGAGTGCGATGCCGAGACAGATGAGAGAGATCAAATTCCAGCGAGGGAGAGAGAGAGAAAGAGAGAGTAGGAAGAGAAGAGAAGAACAGATCTAAGAGAGGGTTTTTGAAACCCAGTTGAACGCATACTTTTGATTTTTTTTTATTTTCCAGATATGTTTTTGTTTTATTGTTTACATTATTTGAAAATATAAAATTAGGATTAGTTAAATTCTAAAATTTGATTGAATTAAAAGAGTATTTTTGTCTAATCGAATAAAGTAAAGATGTTTAAGACATTTTATAAAATAAAATAAAAAATATTTTTTATTTTTATTTAATTAAAAAATGTTATAATAAAAATAGTAATATAATATATATTTTTTAAAATAAAATTAAATACTAATATAAAAAATAAATTTCACATTGCTAATTATGATTTGTTTATATTTTAAACGTATTATTGTTGTGTAAAACGTAGATTCTTTTTATACGGGTAGAAATCAGGTGTCATTCATTTGGGTACGTTATAGCATCTCCAACGGGCAAAACTTTGGAGCCCTCCTACTGTGTTGTCAAAGAGAAAAGAGAGATGGGGCGTTGGAGAGGAACTCACTTGAATTTCTTCACGCAATTCAGAGCACCTCCAATGGCTGATCCCCATTCAACTTTTTTCTGACACTTTGAAGAACTTACCGTTGGAGAAGCAGAAAAACGAGTTCCCTCACGGAGTTCAAGGTAGAGGAGTCCCTACTCAGAGGGATTCAAGGACAACCAATGGTAACTTGCCACATGGCAAGTTACCTTTTAAATAAATAATTATATGAAATTATAATTAAATAAATAATTATATTAAACAATTAAATTATAATAAATAATTATATTAAATAATTAAATAATATTCAATTTAATAATAATTATAATAATTAATTAAATTAAATAATTATAATTTTATTTAATTAATAATTTATATTAATTATTTAAATAATTATAATAATTAATTAGATTAAATAATTAAATTTTTATTTAATTAATAATTTATATTAATTATTTATATCATAATTAATATTAAATATTATTTATATTTATATTATTATATTAAATTAGCCGTTGTAAAACTAGCCGTTGTAAAATTAGCCGTTAGAAATTAGCCGTTATTATGTTACCGTTATTATTAATAAATTAATATTTTGTTACTCTATATATACCACTTAGATACACTTCTATTCTCACACTATCTACTACTCTTCTTTATCTTCTTCCAAATTTACGAAATCAAAGTTCTGCTACTATTATTTTTTGTTCGAAAAAATAGATCCAAACCAACTCAACTCTTTCTTCAATTACTTACAAAATTTTTCTCAAATTCCAAATACCCTACAATATCAAACCTCAAACTCTCAAGTTCCAAATCAAAACTTCACACTACCAAATTTATTTCAAAATTCAAATCCACAAAATCTTTCTAATTTCAATTTTTAAACTCCTTATAATAATCAGTTTCCCATATTCCAACCGCAAAATCAAAATTCACAAACACCCCATTTTTCATTTTCGTCCATATTTAACCCTTCTATCGGAAATGTTACTACAACTTTCTTGCCGTTTCCAACTCAATTCAGTGCATCAAGACATAACTCATCTGGTGTTGGTGGCTCTTCTAACCCATCCTCTCAGACTCCTATACAATTTAGTCCAAATTCGCAATATTCAGATTTTGCCAACCCTTGTGGATTAGATGCTATCGACTTTAATGATTATGATATTGAAGATCGGAGGTAAGATAGTATTCAACACTAGCATTGAAAAGAGGATGAGATGCTGATCAGTGGATGGTTAAATATTTTAACTAACCTTGTAGTTGGTACCGATCAAAAGGGAAAAATACTTTGGAGTTGAATTCATAGCTACTGTGTAGAATTTTGCTCCGACATGACAAGGGGGTAGTTGCATGTAAAAAATGATGGTATAAGATCAACAAGGCTGTTGCACAATTTGCTGGTTGCTACGATCAAGCTAGTCGAAACATAAGGAGTGGTTCGAACGCTGATGATATAAAGGAGTTGGCTTATAAACTTTATTCCATAAATTATTATCAAAAGTTTACTTTTGAGAGGCATTGTGAAATTACTGGTTTATGATGTAGTTTGTTTTATTTATTTCTGATGTAAGTTTTTAAATTAGTCAATATTATTGTGCCCTTATTGTTCATGAAAGTGACCGTTGTAAAACTAGCCGTTGCAAAACTAGCCGTTAACTAGCCGTTAAGGTACTTATTGCATACACACTTATAAATATTAACTATCCATGACTCTGCAACTCCACTTCAATTCTTATTTCTCACCTCGAAAGAGAACTAAAAATTACATTTCTAAATATGGCTAGAAATTTTGATGATATGTTTAATGAGGCTTTGTATGGCAAAAGAAGACGGCAAGATAACACAGTCATAGATAATTGGATCGATGAGTGTTTACTCCAAGATTCAGAAGAAGAAGATATCGATAGAAGCTCTATCCCAATTACTCGTAGATGGATCAACAGAGATCGAGAAGCAGGACATGATCATCTTTTTCAAGATTACTTTGCAGATGAATCGGTGTATAATGTTGACATTTTTCGACGGAAATTTCGAATGAGAAGACATGTATTCCTTCGGATAGTAGACGCTCTCTCAAACGTCTATCCGTATTTCCAACAGAGGGTTGATGCAACTGGAAGAAGAGGCTTGTCATCACTCCAGAAATGTACCGTTGCGATACGCATGTTAGCATATGGCGTAGGAGCTGATGCTGTTGATGATTATGTGCGCATAGGCGAGAGCACTACAATTGAATGCTTGAAAAAATTTGTTGAATGTGTCATTTCGGTGTTCGAGGATGAATACTTGCGAAAATCCAAACCAATGACGTACAACGTCTGCTACAAATGGCGGAGGGTCGTGGCTTCCTGGCATGTTGGGTAGCATTGACTGCATGCATTGGCAATGGAAAAATTGTCCAAAGACGTGGAAAGGTATGTACATGAGTGGTTATCGTGGGGTTACAACCATAGTACTTGAGGTTGTAGCATCTTCAGACCTTTGGATATGGCATGCGTTCTTTGGAGTTTCTGGTTTAAATAATGATATCAACGTGTTAGATCGTTCTCCAGTATTCGATGATATTCTAAACGACCGTGCTCCGGAGGTAAATTACACTATTAATGGTAATACTTATACTATGGGATACTATTTAGCAGATAGTATTTATCCTGAATGGGCCACATTTGTCAAATCAATCTCAAAGCCACAAGGGGAGAAACGCAAGTTATTTGCATAATACCAAGAAGGACAAAGAAAAGATGTAGAGCGAACATTCGGAGTGTTGCAAGCACGCTTTGCAATTATACGTGGTCCAACTTGTTTTGGGAAAAGAATAAGCTTGCCAACATAATGAAAGCTTGTATTATATTGCATAATATGATTGTTGAGGATGAAAGAGCTTATGCAGGAAATTTTGCTCATGGCTTAGAGTATGATGATGTCGAAAATGGCTTATCATAACCTCAGCTGGAAGAATAAGATTTCGCACCATACCATAAATTTCTCCAAAGAAATGCCCAGCTTCAAAATAGGCAGCAGCATAGACAATTGAAAGAGGACTTGATTGAACACATATGGTAATTTCACAATGCTTATCGTCAACTATAAAGCTTAATTATGTTTTTCTTTGTATTAAGTAATTTTACAAATTAGTGTAACCCCGAATTATATATTGTCTAATATTATTATATATGAATTTATTTAATATTAATATCTTTTAATAGTGAATTATTTTTACATTTATAAATTTAAATTATATTATTGAAAAAATTAATTACATTAATTTCAAGTATTTTAATTAATTAATTAAGTGGAACCACAATAGGGACTAAAGTTAGTTCCTCCTAATAGAGAAGAGAGAGATGTTTTGAGTTCATATTTACTGTTTATGACGCAAAAACTGATGTGGAGTTACTTTTTATGACAGGTGGGCCATAAATATGAACTGGGATGAGTTTCCTACTGGAGATGGTCTCAAAACGAGAGAGTACCTCTGAATGGGGACTCCCATTAACCAAAACACAATTGCTAAATGGCAAGTAAAATAAAAAATAAATAATTATATAAAATATTAATTAATTAAATAATTATATTATATAATTAAATAATAATTAATTTAATAATAATTATAATGACTAATTAAATTAAACATTGATATTTTTATTTAATTAATAATTTATATTAATTAATTAACTAATAATTAATTAAGTAATTAAATTATAATTAATTTATTAATAATTAAATAAATTAAATAATTAAATTTCTATTTAATTAATTTATACTTGTCGTCAACTATAGAGTTTAATTATATTTTTCTTCATATTAAGTAATTTAATAAATTAGTGTAACCTCGAATTATATATTGTGTATTATTGTTATATATGAATTTAGTTAATATTAATATTTTTAATAGTGAATTATTTTTAAATTTAAATATTTAAATTACATTGCTGAAAAAATTAATTACATTAATTTCAAATATCTTAGTTAATTAATTAAGTGAGATCACAACAGGAACTAAAGTTAGTTCCTCCTAATGGAAAAGAGAGAGATGCTGTGAGTTTTTATTTAGTGTTTATGATGCAAAAGTTGATGTGAAATTACTTTTTATGACAGGTGAATTATAAACAGAAATTGGAATGAGTTCCCTACTAGGGATGATCTTAGCTATTGTGCAAAGTTGTTACTAAATATAATGATTGGTTCTGGTTTGAACTTTTACACAGACAAAGGCTGACATGATCGGAGAACTCAGATATTGAGATTTCATTATGCGCTTTAATGTGGGTTGTTAGGTTGGTTAATTAAAAAGGTTTTTTTTTTTTGGTCAGGAATTAAAAAGGGTTTTTTGTCATGAGGAATTAAAAAGGTTTAAAGACATGGTTATGTAAGAGGGTTGGGTTGGGTTGGAGGGTTGTTTTTTGTCTTGGGGTTAGAGAGTTTGTTGAAGTATAGGATGGCAAGTCCAAAAGAAAGAAAGTATAGGATGGTGGTTGAACCTATTCGTCTTTTAATTATGATTGTGCAAAACTAAATATTATAGGCCCAGTTAAAGTGAAAGCTTATTCTTAACCAAAAAAATGAAAGCTCAAATTTAGGCCTTTTCACTATTTTTTATTTTAACGCCTTACCATATGACAAATCGTTTTACTCATCCAAAATTAACGTAATTAATAGCATTTCATAAGATAACTTGTTTCAACTGTTCACACACGAATTTCTATACTTCGAATCTACAACCACGTTCAACTTTCTAATGCAGCCTTACTTTGCATTTTCAGCATATCAACAACTAATCCTCCAAATATATAATACGGTATGAAATAATTAATTATTGCAAAATTCAAATATTAACACTTACCACAAAAGTCACTACCTACTTAAAATTTCATTACATCTTCCCAAATTATTCAATTCTTCCTTAACAAATACAATAAGTTAACTATTCATCGTTTCGCAATTACGGTAACATTTATTCAAAAAAAAATTAAGAGCGTTTAAAGACATTAAAGGGATAAAATCACATTTAGAATATAGTATGCAAGCCGATCTACAACTACAAATAGCTTAAGCTTACATAGGACTCAAACCCGAGACCTTTGAAATGGAGAGGAAGTAGAATACCGTGTGAGCTATGGTTCATTGACATATATGAGCTATTTTTAGTTAAGAATAAGCCTTTACTTTAACTGGGCCTGTAATATTTAGTTTCGTACAATCTTAACTAAAGGAATGAACTGGTCCAACCACCATCCTATACTTTAACAAACCGTCTAATCCCAAGACAAAAACAAAAACCCCTCCAATCATTATCATTTGTTTAAACGTTCTTAATTAACCAACCTAACAATATCTGCTCTTCTCTCTGATCATGTGTGCAAAAATCCAAACTATAGAAGGAATTTAAGTTCTACACAGTAGCAATGACCATTTATTTAACGTATATAATAATTTCACCTATGGTCGAACTTCGTTAGTGGAAATGGTAGGTTTTTTTTCTTTGTTCAAGGACTTTTCTTTGTATCAGAAAATTATATACATCAAAATCACACAAAAATTTTTTATTTTTGATTATTGATGTTAAAAGTATATTTTACAAGTGGATCAAACTAACAAATGTGTATATATTCATTTGCATAGAAATGAGATTTAATCATAGATGATTATGATAAAATAAATTAAAAAATTAAAAAATTTAGTTCATATAATTTTATATAATTTTTTCATGTTAATTTTAAAAATATATTTATAAAATTTAATATTAAAAATATATATTAAAAGTGTATTAGCTAAACATATTTATACTATTTTCTCTAATTGAAGATAGAATCTATTTTCGTAAACCAATTATATTTTTAAAATTTCAGAAATTTGAAAATAAGAATCATCTTTAAAAAAAATAAAAAATAATGAAAACGAGAATATTTTATTTTTAGATGATTCTTTTTATTTTTTATTTTTAGTTTTAATGGTGATTTTTACTTTACTTATATATTGAAAATAATGGTAGCTAAACTTATTATTGTTATTTTTGTTAAATTATCTCTCTTTATTATGAATGTAATTAATTATTTTAAGATAGTAATTTGTTTCGTATTCATACTATATAAAAATTGATTGTTAACTTAATAAAAAAATTAATTAATGAAAGTCGCACATTTAATTAAAATATAATTTTATATTCTAAAATATTAAAAATATATTTTGAAAATGAACTAACCAAACATATTTTTGTAGTTTTCAATGTTTGAAAATGAATTTTATTTTACAAACCAATTGCGTATTTTAAAATGTGAAATTAAAAATAAACATCATATTCAAAAAATAAAAATAAAAAATAAAAACAAAAAAATATTTTTGTAAACTAATCAACTCCTAAAATTTTTTATCTAGAGCCAAATGATCAAGTTTTTTATTATGGCCTTCATCATTTCTACTTCTTCATCAACCAAACAAGCCCTCATTCCTATTGGTGAAAAGTTTAATGACCTCACAATTCAGAGCCTCTCAATGGAAAATCATCTCGATTGGGCTAATGTTCCCACTCGTTTCGAATCGGTCAAGAAACCTCAACCTGAAGCAGCAGCTAAAACTGATTTTTCATCTGAACCTGCATCAACAACTCTTCTCCAAGAAACTGAAGTACGATGATCTTTCTCTCACCACATGGCTCATGGCTTTAATGACTACACCATACATGAACAAGATTGTTCACTGTGATTGCTTTTGTGACGCATGGGCCACAATAATCAATTACTTCTCCACAACATTCAAGATAAGGATCCAGAGTCTCAAATCGCAGCTAAAGTGTGTAATGAAAACAGGTTCAATTAGTGATTATCTCGCTAAAATTCGCAAAATTGTTGATGCTCTTGCTGCAATTGGATGATGGTGATCACATCCAAGCTATTACTGATGGGCTTCTTGAGGATTATAGTGGTTAGGCTGAATCTTTTCTTCAAGCGTATGATGACATGCCTGATCGTTTCAAGTCACCAACTTCATCTATTCTAGTTGCACACTGTTAGAATATAATTAGGATTAATTAGTATTATTTAGTATATATGAATATTTATTCTAGGAGATTACGTCCTTATTATTACGATTATTTTAGTACCTATAAATACCCTTTTATATTGTATCATTCTAGACAACTTGAATATACTAAATAATACACAAATTATAGTCTCTTGTTTCTAACACACATTTTACTCAAATGTCCTTCCCATCATCAAGAAGGGGCCACGGTGGTGGTAAATTTTAACGTTGTGGACGGAATACATGGCAACCACCAATAACAACATGGAGTTGCTATCATCGTTTTGATCAGCAATTTCAACCCACTACACTACCTCCAACACAAACACCATTCCTCCATCACCATCAGCCTCTTTCCGTCAACCAAGATCATACATGTCTATAACTTCCTCGATTGCAGATTTGTCTTGGTATGCAAACTCTGGAGCCTCCTATCATGTTACTTCTGATCCCAATAATTTGCCCTCTCCCTCACCAACCAATCTTGATCATGAACAACTCTTTGTAGGTAATGGTGTAGGTATTCCCATTCATAAATCTGGTTCATCTTTGTTGTTTGACAAAAATCAAAATCTTGGTTATTATATGTCCAACAATTACACAAAATTTGCTTAGTGTTGATTTGCACAAGAAAATGGAGTTTATTTTAAATGTAGGCCTTATCATTGTACAATCCGTGATCAGGTAACTCGGGCCCCTTTTCTTCAGGGAATCTCTAAGAATGGCATCTATAGATTTGATGATCTTTATGTTCTTAAATCAATTCATGTGTATGAATCTCAATTGCACAGTAATAACTATAGTGCATCTCCAAATTGTTGCATTTCTTCTAATTTTTCTTTTACCTCTAATCTTCCTGTTCATAGCAATGATACTTCAAAAGCTGCTTTGACTGCATCCAGTATGAAAGCCAATGATGTAGAAATTTGGCACAAATGCTTGGGCCATACTTCAATAAATAATATTTTTTGTGTTCTTAAGAATTGTGATGTTATTTTGCCTTCTAAATTGCCACATGATAAAATTTGTGAAATATGTTCTATCTCTAAGATCCATACTTCGTCTTTTAATGACTCCAATACTACTTATCACACTCCCTTAGAATTGATATTTGCTGATATTTGGGGACCATCCCCTATAACATCTAGAACTGGTTTGAGATATTATATAAGTTTTGTAGGTGCTTGTACTAAATATACATATATTTACTTGCTAACAAATAAAACACAAGCCCTTACTGCTTTTCAGATTTCTAAAAATCAGATGAAAACTTAAATCATTACATATTGATCATGGTAAAGAGTTTTTATCCATTGCCTTCACTAACTTTTTAAATGAACAGGGCATTAAGCATAGACTATCATGCCCCTACACACCTCAACAAATGGGGAGTTTAGAAAGGAGATGTAGAAGCATAGTAGAAATTGATCTTTCTCTATTGGCAATAATATCTCTTCCCATGAGTTTCTGGGAAGATGCTTTTATTGCTGCAGTTTATATAATGAATTACCTAGTGTTGTTCTTGACTACATTTCACCATTTGAAAAACTATATAATAAGAAACCATATCACAGTGTATTAAAAGTGTTTGGATGCTCTTGTTTCCCTTATCTTAGACCCTATAATAAGCATAAACTTGAATATAAATCGGAAAAATGCTTATTTCTAGGATATGACACTCAATTTCACGGATATAAATGTATGAGTAAATCTGGATGTTATATTCGATGAACTTAACTTTCCTTATAGTGATATGTTTCCAAATATTTCCGATAGAATGACTAACACTAATTCTTCTCCTAGTTATGTTTATGATGCATATTATAGCTTATATCCAATATCTAGCATTCCAAATACTACAATATCAACACACTTACCATCTGAACATACATAAACAATGGGACCTATGTAGATAATTCAACAATTGAAGTGGCATTTGATCATGACACAAATCAAGTCAATAATCTTGTACTTGACACTATAGCACCAACACCGAAGGAAGACATTGATCAAGGACTTGATCACCTTTCTAATCAAATTCCTCAACCCACCACTAATACACACACTATAGTGACAAGGGCTAAGGCTGCATATACAACCCAAAGCCTATTACACACACTGAGGTTGATCTTAAGCAACAAGTGCCTAGGACTATCACTCAAGCTCTTCAAACTCCTCATTGGAAAGAGACAATGGATGCTGACTTTAAGGCATTAAAGCAGTGCAATACATGAAATGTAGTTACACCCTCACCCAATGCTACTATAATCGGCAGTAAGTGGGTCTTTGCAATTAAAAGGAACACTAGAGGAGATATTATTCGCTACAAAATTCGGTTAGTCGCCAAAGGTTTTCACCAAACCGAGGGCATAGATTATGAGCAATTTTATAGCCCTGTGATTAGACCAACTTCTGTTCGAGTTGTCCTCACCTTAGCCATCACTCAAGGTTGGGTCTTACGTCAATTTGATTTTAATAAAGCGTTTCTAAATGGAATTTTGATGGAACAGGTGTTTATGACTCAACCACAAGGCTATGAGGACTTCAATATTCATTTGGTGTGCAAACTGAACAAGGCATTATATGGCTTAAAACAGACACCTAGGACCTGGTACTTAACACTCAAAGACACATTAGCAACGTTTGGTTTTGTGAGTACCCGGTCTGATGTTTCTCTTTTTGTGAGAAAAAATCCAAAGTCAGTAATCTACATGCTTATGTATATAGATGACATTATGGTCACTGGCAACAATGCTATTGATATTGATATGTTAATTAAACAACTTAATACAATGTTTCCTCTTAAAAACCTTGGTAATCTTAGTTTTTTTTTTCTTGGAATAGAGTTTAACTATTTGCAGGGGGAAGCATACATTTGTCTCAGCGAAAGTATGCCATGGACATTTTGAGGAAGGCTAACATGGAAACTGCAAATACTATGCCTACTCTAGTGGTTGGAAATATGAACTCTCTGCCAATGACTCTGAGCTGTGTTTTGATCCGCAATTGTATCGCACCATAGTAGGATCTCTCTAGTATCTGACCATGACGAGACCAGAGCTTGCATTCTCAATGAATAAAGTTTCACAGTTTATGCATAGTCCTACCTACAAGCACTGGAAGGAAGTAAAGAGAACACTGCGTTATTTGAAAGGTACAGTGAGTAAAAGAATTATGTTCTCAAAATGCTCTGACTTTAGACTCTTGGATTTTGTAGATGCTGATTGGGTGAGTGATCTTGATGATCGGAGATCCGTCACAGGCTACTGCGTCTATTTGGGCTTGAATCTTATATCACAGGCTACTGAGGCAGAATATGGAGCAATGGCCTCTGTTCAGTCTGAACTAGTGTCACTGGAACAACTGCTAAGTGAGCTTGGAGTTCCTCAAGTGATTCCACCATCGATTCTATTGCGATAACCAAAGTGCATGTATGCTAGCAGCTAACCCAGTACTACATAGCAGGTGCAAACATCTCGAATTGGACTTACATTCACTTCGGGAGATGGTCAACAATAAAGAACTCTATTTGCTTAATATTCTAGTGTTGGATCAGATAACAGACGTACTAACGAAATTGTTGTCCTCAAGATTGTTTGATATGTTTAAATGCAAACTTAAGGTCAATAATTCTCTTCCCCAAGGTTAGCATAGGTGCTCTACTACTATATATAGTAAAAGATTCTAAACTTGTAGGAAATCTCCATACTCAATAGTCAATACAAAAACCATCTTATTCATCTCTAATATCTACTATTACTGAAACTAGTATAACGCTGATAGTAGTTGAGTTTGGGATAAAATACGTTTTTTTATAATTATGCTAGCAGTGGCTAGTATTGGCTACAAAATTGAAATAAAGAAAATAACTTTCTATTTTACAGACAATAAATATAAAATTGAGAGATAATGTACAAAAATGTAAAATTCTTTTAAAATATTATAAAATAAAAAATAAAAAAATTATTTAAATAAGTAAAATTTCCGAATAATAATCTAATTAACTTACCCATGACCTGCATGATTACGGTACGGTTCTCTTCCATGGTAAGTCACATGCAACCAATTTTTTGCCTTAACATTGTTTCCAAAATTTTAACAGGACTATCGTTTATTATTCCGTTTAGTAGCGTTACTCCCCTTTTTGTATTTTACTATTTTCCAAGTCTCAGTTAATTTTTATTAAGATTTTTCAACCTCAATTATCATGATGATGATGATAAAAACGGAGTAGCATGACACATGTTATGAGGAAAGGAAGTGGACTTTTTATTTTTTTTCATTATTATTTAATAAAAATATAATATTTTATTATTTAATATCTTTTTTTATATGTTTTCTTTTCGTCTTACTTAAAGAATATAATATAAAATAAAATACAAAAAGGGGAGTAACGCTACTAAAATATCTTCTTTTATCTGAAAATTTCATTCCTTATTATCTGTACAGTTTTTTTATGAGTTTCGCTTATAAATTATTCTCCACGTACAAATTTTTTACCTATATAAGTTTTATCCATATAAGTCATACAAGTTTATATATTTTATTTCACACCAGACGCTTCTTTTAACACATTAATTTTACACGCCTCTTAATAACAGATTTTTCAATTAACATACACCCGTTCTTCTTCTTCATGTTACTGCATGTTCTTCTTCTTTTTCTTTTTTGTTATTTTTCTTTTTCGTTATCGTCGTCATCAATAGCACCCCTTCCTCCTCCTCTTTCTCTTCCTCCTTCTTTTTTCATTTGATTTTCTTCTCCTCCATCATCAGTTATCTCGTTGTTGGATATAATAAATAATTCAAGTTCAGATTGTCAATTAAACTAGAACAAAATTGATTATTATTTTTTAATCCAATCAAGTGGCAGAGGTGTGGTTCAATTAAGAAGAAAAAAATTAAACATTAGAAGAAACATTTTTCTGTATTTGGAGCAAATTTGGATATAACACGAAGATATTTGGGTGTAAAACAATGATATTGGATGTATTTTTATTCTAATAAGTTCTGCATAATTCAAAACTCTTCCTCTTCTTCTTCCTCATCTTCTGCTGCTGCTTCTTTTTTCATCATCATCACCATCTTCTTCTTTTTTTCTTATTCACCTTTTCTTTTTGTTTTACCTTCTCAAGTTTCTTCTTATTTTACTCTTTTAATAAGAATAAAAATAAAAAAATTAAATAATAAAGAAGAAGAACACATATTACAAAATTACTTGGAAAATGATGAACTTATATTCATTAAACTAAAAGAAAGAAAGAAATAAGAAAAAAAGAAGAAGAAAAAAAATGCAGCATTAGAGGAAACATTTTTCTGTACAAAAGTGTTATTCGTACACTAAAATCAGCCACTACAATTAGCCACCAATATATTTGTGTATAAATACATGTGTGGTTTAATTTATTTTCAATGTATATTTGTATTCCAGTATGTATTTTATACTGGTGGCTGACTTTGGTGGTTGATTTTAGTGTACACGTAGCATAACTCATTTCTATATTTGTAGCAAATTTGGATGTAAAACGAAGATATGTGGGTGTATTTTTATTCTGATAAGTTTTGTATAATTCAGAACTCTTCATCTTCTTCCGCCTCATTTTCTGTTGCTTCTTTTTTCTTTCATACACAATCTTTTTCTTCTTTTTTTCTTATTCATCTTTTTCTTTTTGTTTTACCTTCTCAATTTTCTTCTTGTTTTACTATTTTAATAAGAATAAAAACAAAAAAATCAAATAAAGAAGAAGAAGAAACACATAATGTTACAAAATTACTTGAAAAATGATGAACTTACATTCATTTAACTAAAAGAAAGAAAGAAATAAGGAAAAGAAGAAGAAGAAAAAATGCAGTATTAGAAAAAATATTTTTCTGTACAAAAATGCTATTTATACGCTAAAATCAGCCACCAATATATTTTTGTATAAATACATGTATGGTTTAATTTATTTTCAATGTATATTTGTATTCCAGTATGTGTTTTATACTAGTGACTGACTTTGAAGACTAATTTTAGTGTACACATAACATAACTCATTTCTGTATTTACAGTAAAAATGAGTGTAAAACGAAGATATTTTGGTATAACATAAAGATATTTGGATGTAATCTTAAATTTTGAGTGTATTTTTATTCTAATAAGTTTTGCATATTTCAAAACTTTTTCTCTTACTCCTCTTCATCTTCTGCTGCTTCTTCTTTTTCATTTTCTTATTTCGTATTCTCATAATTTTTTTTTGGGAGAAAAAATCAAATAAAAAATATATAATGTTACAAAATCAAAAGAAGGAGGAGAAATACGACGATGAAGATGAAACACACGAAGAAAAAGGAAGAGAAACACAAAAAAAAAAGAAAAAGAAGAAAGAAGAAGATGAGGAGGAGAAACGTGAAGAAAAATGACAGTTATGGTTTTTATCAAAGAAGAAAAAGAGTCGTTCATGATAGTGAATGAGCACTTTGTAAATTAACACGTTTACGTAGATGAACGTAATTTCTGTTAGATGAACGTAATTTTTGTTAAATTTAGCCTAATTTATAAGACTTGTAAGTCAAAAGACTTATAACTGTTCACTTGTTATGATTCCATCTTAAGTATTTTCTTATCGAAATCTAACGCTGGGAATCTGGGATTGTGCAAAATGCTCATCCTAGATCCACGGCTCATGTTTCGCTCTTGTGGCGGGAAAATAAGACGCACTGGCGCTGGAAATAAGGCGGGAGAGCAAAGAAAAAATGAAAAAGAGACGAGATAAATTAGTAGAGATAATTATTTAACAAATTATTAGTACCCGTACTTAAATTTTAAGGTAAAGTTAATTATTGGGTGCTTTTAGTATGTTTATTTCGATAGTGTGAAAGTGAGGTAGGAGCGTGAGTTGCAATTTCCCGTGTTGGACTGGATAGGACAACACCGACGGCAAGGACAGCCTTTTGTGCAAAGTGGGTCCCTCCCATAAATTTTTGGTGTCCGTTTACGTTCTCCAATCTCCATTCTACGCTACTTCTTTTGTTCTTTTTCCCATTTTTCTCGTATTTACATTATCGCCACTCACCACTCCTCTTCCTGCATCTCTCTCTTTTTTTCCTTTTGATTCAGATACGTCCATTCCAGTCACTCTATTTTCTACTTCTGTGCTTTTTTTTCTTTGTAACTGTAGGTTCATCACACACCACACATTATTGCCGTACTAAATCACAACTTGATGATAGTAATAATTCAAATTTTTGACGTGTCAATATCATTCAAGTCCTTCATGTTAATAAAGGACAAACAATCCTTCACTAGCAAGCAACTCTCTTAATTGGCATGTAGTACTATGTACACAAGGTTCTTGACTGTTGAGTGTTGAGTCTTGTGTATATCTACACAAAATTTACCCCGTCCATAACTATAATCATTTCAAATTTAACAAAAGATTATCACATCCTTGTGAATTTATAAACTCTCACGTGGGATACATTCTTGTTTTGTATATTAAGATTAGGATAAGGATAAAATAAAACAAATAATAGTCGCAGTAGTAGGGAGACAAATTTGGGGGAGAGAAAGGTAATTGACATATTGAGGCGGAGGGAGTAACAGTAACTAGAGAAAAGCAAAACCCGCAAGTGGTATTGGTATTTGTTGGTCATGCGTAAACTCAGCTCCCTCCAAGCGCATGATTAAAGAGCCCACCCTCCCGTACTGACGTGGCATGCTCTCATTGGAACATTTCGTCTCGTTGGAATTCATTCCAACACAGCCAATAAACAATATCAGTCACACTCTTCTCTCTGTGTGTGTTTTTAGTTTTTACCTGTGTTTTTCTCTCTGCAGAATTTTCCAAATTTCTCCTCTATCCTCTCTCCTCTGCTGCTGAAATTCCCACACTAATCATCAGGAACGCACGATCTTCCGTACGAATGTAATTTTGATATTTGATTTTGGAGCATTCCCTCTCATTTTGCTCGTTTCGTCCAATTTTATTTTCCGTTAACTGGCTGAATTGATTGTTTTAGTTGAAAGTGAAAGAAAAAAAAATGCTTGAAGCAATGGAAAGTTCCATGAATGGAGGCGTCCCGCAGTTACAGAGCTATGGAGATAGCAGTGAGGAGGAGCTCTCGGTGCTTCCTCGTCACACGAAAGTGGTGGTTACCGGAAATAACCGCACGAAATCGGTGCTCGTTGGTCTCCAAGGCGTGGTCAAGAAGGCCGTTGGACTAGGCGGTTGGCATTGGCTGGTAAATTCTCTTCACCAATGGTTACGGTTATTGCTATTCGCAATTGCCTGGTTCTAAATTTGAGTTACTAACCTGGTTTATCTTTGCATTGTTTATCGTTTTCATTTTTCTTTCTTATTAATGTCTTGTGTCAATCAATTTTGTTGTTCATAATTTGATTGCTATTTGGCCACCACTTTAATATGTGATCAAATTAAATTATTGCTCTTAATCTGCTATTGATTTTCTGGTGCCTATCTCATTGAAATATGTACAATGAGGTTTACATTTTTTTTAAACCCTACAGCATGAATTCTTAATCAGAATCATTTAAGCGCATGCACATATTTTTCAATTGAGATCTTCCAACTATTATTGGCTTCTAAAGGTTGCTGCTTGAATATAATTATTCCTTTTGTATTGCTTTTGAGTTACAATTTCTGATAATTAGCTGTGGTTGTTTATTGCATGCTTTATTTCATTGCTGGATCTGATGTATTTTGAGGTGTTCTGTTGGGATCAGTTGTTCATTGAGTGTTTTCTTTGGTTTTATTCATGGAAGGAGGGGAATTAAATGATCATTGCTTTAGTTTTGGTATTGCATTTGAGGTCTTAGCTTCGAATTGAGTACTTTTCATCCTTCCTGTACTACTTCCTAATTAGATTCATACTATTCCATGCTAGATTTTTCTCAGTCCAGAGGGGATAAATTGTTTGGGACTTTTTCCCCTGTTGTTTTTCCCTTTTTTTTTGGGGGGGAAGGGAAAAAATAATACCTGGCTCATAAAAGGTTCATGCATGTCTCTGAATTCTGATTGTGCGGTCTCTTTTTTTCTTTCCCATAGAAAAAAAAAATAAAAAATAGTAAATAATATATTTATTAATCATGATCTAGAACTCCTTCGTTGTGGATAATTAAGATGTATATATTTATCTTATTTGGATCAGAATAAGTGACATATTTATAAAATAAAATAAAATACTTCATTTTCTTTCTTTCTTTCTTTATTTATTAATCACTTTTTCATATTATTATATCATGTAAACAGTTCACTTTTTTCTGCCTAACTCGTATTTGCGGTGCTATTTTTGGAAATTTGAATTCCAAAGTTGCTTATGTGACCATCCAAAAGGCTAGTAGTTATTTTGTGCTTGGTGTATACGGATGCAGGTTCTTACAAATGGCATTGAAGTGAAGCTACAGCGGAATGCTCTTAGTGTGATTGAAGCACCCACTGGCAATGAGGAAGATAATGACCTTGAATTTGAAAACTTGTCCTGGAATGGATCAGATATGGGTAAGTTTACATTCGCAGCTACTGCATGTTTTGCATGCTGCAGCCTGCATGTACTAGGATTGTGTTTTCAATTATGAGGCTAACTTAATAAAAACTCTCAAATAAGTATATATCCTTATATAGTGTGTTTGGAAAAAATATTTTTGGATTCGATTTGCAATGAAATGAATTGAAATTGGAAATGAATTATTGTGTTTGAAATTAATGATGTAGAATAAGAATTGATTTAATTTAAAAAATGATATAATGATATAATTTTATATTGTTAACTTTTATTTGTCACGGAAGTTTTCAAATACCACCGCAGGTACTAGCACGGTTGGCCCGATCCTCCCTGTCGGCTGACTTGGGCGGCAGGTGTGGTCGGTTTGGTCTGCCTAGCACCTGCCCAGGCAGCCAGAGTGATATTAATACTTAAATTGTGAAAATATTTCTTAATATTTTAAGACATTAAATTATTTCAATTTCAACTAAATCCTTTCAAAAAATTAAGGAATTTGAGTTTAGTTATCTATTCTAAACAAAAGATTTGATTTCTAAATCAAATCAATTCCAATTTCGTAAGATTCTTCTCCTATAAATGTAATGTAATATGCTTGTGTAATTCCTACTTACACGCGTACAACCAGCACTCTCGATAGACATATTGGAAGGCTTTGATATTTTATTTGTTAATTACATTAATTCTTGTTTCGGCTTCCTTGTCGTGGGCTTAGAAAGTGATGGAGTTTGGTAACATTTGATCCATTGTGGCTTTTCCTTTTGCTTTTAGTTATTTCTAAATTTCTAGTGTCTTTAATTTTTTGACCCCACCGCAATTTCTGATCTTTATTTGTGCATTCTTTGATTTATCAGCATCCGACGACAGACGTAAGTCCCATAAATCGAGGCACAGAATGCATAGATCATTGGGATCATCACATAAGACTATGAGTAGGTCCTTGTCTGGTGATTCACTGTCTAAGGGTTCTTCTGCTTCTACGCCGAATGGGTCCACGGTACTTTACTGTTTCTTATTCATAATTTATATCCCACCAACTTCGCACGGTAAAATTTCATTATTCGTTAATATTTTTATTAACATTATCTATCTCTTATTTTATTATTTATTTCTCTTTAGAAGGTTTATTTAAGTAAGCTGGAGATGGCTGCATTGTGGAGATATTGGCGACATTTTAATCTGGTAAATTCCTAACTCTACATGTTTTGGTTACAATTTCCCGGCAAAAGATGCGGTTGGAAGTGTGTCTCGTGTATACTTACTCCTAAAATGGATTAGGTGGATGCCGTCCCAAACCCATCAAAAGAGCAGCTGGTAGACGTTGTTCAGAGGCATTTCATGTCACAGGTACCTAAAATATTTCGTGATTGAATCATTTTTCTCTTGCTAATCATCAGTGAAATGTTGTTTCATTGGAATATGACTCTGTTCCAAAGATGGTGTTTTTTTGTAGTGAACTCTGCATGGACCTAAATCGCCTGGAGTTTCTTAACTGGATGAATCTCAACCATAAGAAATATACAAATTTGTTGTGAAGTTAAATAGTAAAATATAAAAATATGTTAGACAAATAAGCTGTGGTTAAATATATAACTAACGGGCTTGAGGTTATGTTTCTCTTAACTGGACCGTTGCATTCAAATGTGAACGCACCGTATATGCTTAATCTTCTAGAAGTTTGATGTAGTAGTTGAACGAGTATTTGGCAATTACTGGGGTCCTAACGTTGTGGTTTTTTCTTGTGAAGCAAATGGACGAGTTGCAGGTCATTGTGGGATTTGTTCAAGCTGCAAAGAGGCTCAAGACTGTGTGCGATTGACACATGGTGACATGGAACCAAATGGAGTGAGATGTTATGATATTTTTGTAAGTTATAGTCTATGCTAACAGAGATAATGTGTGTAATATCCACTTCCATTCGTACTATGTAATATATTGTCGGTGATTTTATCCTTGATATAGTAGTAGGTTAGTACTGAGGTTATAGAGGTTCTTACTTTGTCGTAGCAGCCAAGTTATGTAGATACATTATATGAGAAATGCTAGGGGCATCAAAATTTATTATTTTTTATCATCACTTAGCCATCAACTCAATTCATTTAGTTTAGTAATCCAACAACATTTTATTTCATACTTTTCAATATTAATGGCTAACTGATGGCTAAAAACAACAAATTCTGATGGTCTTTTAGTATTTCTCATATTATATATGTGACCTTGCAACTGGATCTATCATTAGGGAAGTCTCCACAACTTTGTTTCCTTAAGCTTGATTCAATGTTCTCAACTGGGAAGTGGATTTTCTGAGACCATAATGTATATATATTTTAGTTCTCCTAACTTATGTTCTTCTTAACCAAATTGATTCTGTTATGATCATATATACTGGTCTCGCTGACCAGTGCCAGTGCTAATCCTTTCCTTATCTGTTTTTTGAGGACTAATTCATGATGATTTTAAATTGTTATTTTCTGTAATGACTTCGTTAAAATGTTTGCTAAGGTTGCTATTAGTTATTGTTTTTGAGATTGGTTGTAGAATCAGGGATTAGAAAATTTTTCTTTTCTTTTTTGGTAATTTTCTAGAAGTGTTGCCAAAATATTTGCTTTTGTCGTTTTGACTCGGTATTTCTGTTTCTCTTTTTCAATATATTAGGCATTATGCATCAGTGGCAGATTAGTTAAGTTAAATTAGTAGGTTAATCATAGTTTTTATTGCGGATGGTAGTTCATGGCGATGAGCAAAAAATCCGCCATAAAGTTATAGCGGATGACGTTGCGAAAAATGGCGAAAATCGCGGATTATCTAAAAAGTATACATATTTGTACAAAAAAATATGCAGAAAAATTGTAAATATAATAAACTATAAAATCTATCTATATAAGAAATTTTGTAATCTTAAAACATCCAATTAATATAGCAAATATAGTAGCAAATTTAGCAAATAAACAACATCAAGTTCAAATTATAATTCAAAAGTCATAAGCAAGCCATAAAATAGAAGACATAAAACATAAAAATTATAAATCATCTACATTCTAACTCTCATCAAATTCATCCAAATTAACACGATTATTATCGTGTCCCTTTGCCCTCTCATCATCCTCTTATTCGATATCAATGAATTCAATCTCCTCTTTTTGTTCTTCTTCATTTTCAGAATCCTCTTCATCTTCAAATTCTGGTTCTTCTTCCTCTTCCACAATTACTGCCTTTTCTTTTCCTTTTTTTGAAGCCTTAGACCCACTTGGTCTACTCTTTGCACCACCTCTTGCAGTTGCAGGTTCTTTTCTTTTTCTATTTTGTTGTCTTCTAGTATTTGTCGTAAGCTCATGTCCTTCCGTTGCTTCAAACACAAGGTTCTAACTCAAAGTGTTGTCATCTTGATAAACCAAATCAGCATCATCATCCACATTATCATCATCTCGAAAGGTGGTAGTTCCAATTTTTCCCACTAACCACTCATTACACTCATCAATGTCATTGAGTGCAATAGGGTCAACTTCATCTTTAAGGTTGTACCTCTCGATGAGTTGTTGATTATACTTTATGAAGACCAAACTCTCCATCCTTTCATGATCAAGCCTATTTCTTTTCTTAGTATGAATATGCTCAAATATACTCTAATTGTGCTCACATCCCGAAACACTACAAGTCAAGCTCAAGATCTTGATAGCAAGGTCTCGCATGTTTGGAGTTTCATGCCCATATGTCTGCCACCAAAATGCTATAAAATTAAAATAAATTTGTCTAAGCTTTTAATCAAACTAAATTTATAAAGTTTTGTAAAATTTATAACAATCTTACCGAGTGAAATCTTTTTTCTTTGAGATTTTGCAAAATCTGATCCAAAAAGTCCATAGCCGGCCTTGTATAGTGCTTGCTCCTCCAATATTTTCTTTTGCACAGCTTGACTTGGCACCAATCTAGTGATGCACTCAGACCACCCTTTGTAACTTCTGAATCCAACTCAATCCGAGGGTTGTCATAAAATAACTCGGGATTTAGAGCCAGCTGACGAAGTACTTGCTCTCATCATTAAGAAATGTTTTCATGATGCATTCCTTTGCCTTCTCCATTGTTTCATAAATATATCTCATTGGTGGCTTCTTCTCCCTATCAACAAGTCTAAGTATCCGAACAAGAGGGCCCATGATCTTAAGGGTGTACTTAACATGATTCCAAAAGGAGGGCATGATAACAATCTTTGTTGCCTCCTTTCCCTTTGTCTCCTTTGACAACTTATTCTTTGCCCATTCATCCGAGGTGAACATTCTTCTCATATTTCCTTTCTTCTAATAAAGCCTTTCCAAAGAGAGAAATGACGTGGAAAATTGGGTGACTGCATGCCTTACCAACTCCTTATTATTTGTGAAGTGTCTCAACATAGCTAACGTGCTAGAGTGACTATAAGTGAAGCTAACCAAAGAAATGGCCTTTTTATGGTTTTTTGAATTAATGGTAACTTCCCAATGTCCTCAAGCATCAAATCCAAACAGTGGACAGCACAAGGGGTCCTAAATAAATTTGGTCTGCAACTTACCGACAAGAACATAATTGCTCCCATTATCAGTTACAACTTGAACAACGTTGTGCTCACCAATTTTCTCCACAACATCATCAAGAAGCTCAAATAATTTCTGACCAATCTTCACATAATCAGAAACATCAATAGACTTCAAAAACATTGTCCCAGCTGGAGAGTTTACAAGAAAATTAATAATGCTAATTTTCCTTTATCTGTCCAAGCATCTGATATAATAGAGCAACCATACTTTTCCAATTGTTCTTTATGATCCTTCAACAATCCTTTGGTGTATTTCAACTCCTCATTAAGCAGTGGAACTCTTAGAGTATGATAACTGGGAGCAGGTAAATTGGGACCAAAGCTTCCAATAGCCCATAACATTTCTTGAAAACTCTTCAACTTTACTGGGTTCAATGGAATCCCAGCTTGGTAGAACCACTGTGCTATATATCGATGAACTCTATGAACTACTTCCTTATTACATACTTCCTTGATGTTTTGCTGCCTCAATTTCTCTCATTTGTTCCTTGCAATGGCAGTTTCAGGTCTTCTAACAAACAAGTCCATTGGACCTCTTATGCTAGTTGCACCCCCTCTAGCTGCTGCCATTGGAGCTGGATTATGAGGTTTATCAATCCCTTGAGCATCTTCCTCCGACAATCCAAACCCCAAACTCTCTAAGTCAAGTTCCCTAGCATTGACACTTTGTTCTTCGGTACTTTCCGGTGTGGCAGTTTGTTTTCTTCGATTCTTTTTCTGATTGTAATATTTCCATAATTCAGCAATAACATCTTTTGGGACCATTTTACATTCAACAATGTTTTCAGGCTTGATTATTAAGTGCTCTTTTACTAGTGTGATGCCTCATTTCATAATTTTTTCACAAAAATTACATACAGTGTCATTGGTATTTCCTTTTTCTACAGTACTAATATATTTTTAGCCTGGGTCAACTTTATTGGATTGGATTAGAAAAAGATTTGTGTTTATGGATTAAGATACATTTGATATTTTTGAAAAAAAAGTTTTTAGAGATTAGGATTAAAATTTTTGGAATTAAAGGATGAGAATTTGTAACATGTTTATGCAAGAAATCATGAATTGAAATGTAGAAAATTAAAAAAAATTATGAAGAAAAAACGAATTTACCTTCTCCCCACCATCCTGGCATTAAACGCCCAAACGCTGCATGTTTTGGGCGTTTAACGCCCATGTGCAGCTTCTCCTGGGCGTTCAACGCCCAGCTATTGCTTCTTTCTGGCGTTGAACGCCAGGAACTCCTTTGTCGCTGGGCATTTTTCTAAACGCCCAGGACGTTGTAAATCTGGCATTCAACGCCCAGAAGGTGCTTCTTTCTGGCGTTCAACGCCCAGAAGATGCTTCTTTCTGGCGTTGAACGCCCAAAACAGCTCTTACTGGTGTTTTCGCACCAGTGAGCTTCTTTTTGCTGTTTTTATCCTTTGAATCCTTCTATAACTCTGTGAACTCAAGCAATTGCTATTTTACCTTGAAGATAATTGACATATACCTGTAAAAATCAATTAATTAATAAATAAACTTTGTAAATGGCTGGGTTGCCTCCCAACAAGCACTTCTTTATTGTCTTTAGCTAGACTGTTACTGAGCTTTAATCAAGTCTCAGTTTTGAGCATTCTTGCTCAAAATTATTTTCAAGATAATGTTTGACTATCTGTCCATTAACAATAAACTTTTTGTTGGAATCATTATCCTAAATCTCTACGTATCCATATGGTGACACACTTGTAATCACATATGGTCTTCTCCACCGGGATTTTAATTTCCTGGGAAATAATCTGAGCCTAGAATTAAATAGCAGAACTTTCTGTCCTGGCTCAAAGACTCTGGATGACAGTTTCTTATCATGCCATCTTTTTGCTTTCTCCTTGTAAATTTTTGCATTTTCGAAAGCATTAAGTCTGAATTCCTCTAGCTCATTCAACTGGAGCAAACGTTTTTCTCCAGCTAACTTGGCATCAAGGTTTAGGAACCTGGTTGCCCAGTAGGCCTTATGTTCCAGTTCCACTGGCAAGTGACAGGCTTTTTCATACACAAGCTGGTATGGAGAAGTTCCTATGAGAGTCTTGAATGCTGTTCTGTATGTCCACAGAGCATCATCCAAGCTTCTTGCCCAATCCCTTCTACGGTTAATTATAGTCCATTCTAGGATTCTTTTAAGTTCTCTGTTAGAGACTTCAGCTTGCCCATTTGTCTGTGGATGACATGGAGTGGCTATCCTGTGGCTAACTCCATAACAAACCAAAGCAGAGTAAAGTTGTTTATTGCAGAAATGAGTGCCCCCATCACTGATGAATACTCTAAGGGTACCAAATCTGCTGAAGATGTGTTTCTGGAGGAATTTTAGCACTGTCTTAGTGTCATTAGTGGGTGTTGCAATAGCTTCCACCCATTTGGATGCATAATCCACTGCCACCAGAATATAAGTGTTTGAGTATGATGGTGGGAAAGGCCCCATAAAGTCAATACCCCATACATCAAACAACTCAATCTCTAAGATCCCTTGTTGAGGCATGGCATAACTGTGAGGCAGATTGCCAGATCTTTGGCAACTGTCACAGTTAAGTACAAACACTCGGGAGTCTTTATAGAGAGTAGGCCAGTAGAAGCCGCATTGGAGGACTCTTGTGGCTGTTCGCTCACTTCCAAAATGTCCTCCATACTGTGATCCATGGTAGTGCCAGAGGATCTTCTGTGCTTCTTCTTTAGGCACACATCTACGGATTACTCCGTCTGCACATCTCTTGAAGAGATATGGTTCATCCCAAAGATAGTACTTTGCATCTGTGATCAATTTCTTTGATTGCTGCCTACTGTACTCTTTGGGTATGAACCTCACTGCCTTGTAGTTTGCAATGTCTGCAAACCATGGCACCTCCTGGATGGCAAAGATTTGCTCATCCGAAAAGTTTTCAGAGATCTCAGTAAGAGGGAGGGACGCCCCTTCTACTGGTTCTATTCGGGACAGGTGATCTGCTACTTGGTTCTCTGTCCCTTTTCTGTCTCTTATTTTTATATCAAACTCTTGCAAAAGCAACACCCATCTGATGAGTCTGGGTTTTGAATCATGCTTTGTGAGTAGATATTTAAGAGCAGCATGGTCAGTGTACACAATCACTTTTGATCCTACTAAATAGGATCTAAACTTGTCAATGGCATAAACCACTGCAAGTAGCTCTTTTTCTGTGGTTGTGTAGTTCTTCTATGCGTCATTTAGAACACGACTGGCATAATAAATGACGTGCAAAAGCTTGTCATGCATTTGTCCCAACACTGCACCAATGGCATGGTCACTGGCATCACACATTAATTCAAAAGGTAATGTCCAGTCTAGTGCAGAGATGACTGGTGCTGTGACCAGCTTAGCTTTCAGAGTCTCAAACGCCTGCAAACACTCCTTATCAAAGATAAATGGTGTGTCAGCAGCTAGCAGATTACTTAGAGGTTTGGCAATTTTTGAAAAATCCTTTATAAACCTCCTATAGAATCTTGCATGCCCCAGAAAGCTTCTGATTGCCTTAACATTGGCTGGTGGTGGTAATTTTTCAATTACCTCTACCTTAGGTTGATCCACTTCTATTCTCTTGTTCGAAATTTTGTGCCCAAGGACAATTCCTTCAGTCACCATAAAGTGACATTTCTCCCAGTTTAAAACCAGGTTAGTCTCTTGGCACCTCTTTAGAACAAGTGCTAGATGGTCAAGACAGGAGCTGAATGAGTCTCTAAATACTAAAAAGTCATCCATGAAGACTTCCAGAAATTTTTCCACCATATCAGAGAAAATTGAGAGCATGCACCTTTGAAAGGTTGCAAGTGCATTGTACAGACCAAATGGCATCCTTTTATATGCAAATACTCCAGATGGACATGTGAATGCTGTTTTCTCTTGATCCTGGGGATCTACTGCAATTTGATTATAACCTGAATATCCATCCAGGAAGCAGTAGTATTCATGACCTGCTAGTCTTTCTAGCATCTGGTCTATGAATAGTAAAGGAAAATGATTCTTTCTGGTAGCTATATTGAGCCTTCTATAATCAATACACATACGCCACCCTGTAACTGTTCTTGTAGGAACTAGTTCATTTTTTTCATTATGAACCACTGTTATGCCACCCTTCTTAGGGACGACTTGGACAGGGCTTACCCAAGGGCTATCAGAAATAGGATAAATAATCCCAGCCTTTAGTAATTTAGTGACCTCCTTCTGCACCACCTCCTTCATGGCTGGATTCAACCGCCTTTGTGGTTGAACCACTAGCTTAGCCTCACCCTCCAATAAGATCTTGTGCATGCATCTGGCTGGGCTAATGCCCTTAAGATCACTGATGGACCACCCAAGAGCTGTCTTGTGTGTCTTTAGCACTTGAATTAGTGCTTTCTCTTCCTGTGACTCTAAGGTAGAGCTTATGATTACAGGAAAGGTATCACCTTCTCCCAGAAATGCATATTTCAGGGATGGTGGTAATGGTTTGAGCTCGGGTTTGGAGGTTTCTCCTCTTCCTGAGGGATTTTCAGAGGTTCTATTATTCTCTCTGATTCCTCCAGATCAGGCTGAACATCTTTAAAGATATCCTCCAGCTCTGATTCGAGACTCTCAGTCATATTAATCTCTTTCACCAGAGAGTCAATAATATCAATGCTCATGCAGTCATTTGGGGTGTCTGGATGCTGCATAGCTTTGACAACATTCAACTTGAACTCATCTTCATTGACTCTCAGGGTTACTTCCCCTTTTTGGACGTCAATGAGGGTTTGGCCAGTTGCTAGGAAAGGTCATCCTAGAATGAGAGTTGCACTCTTGTGCTCCTCCATTTCCAGCACCACAACGTCAGTAAGAAAGGAAAATGGCCCAACCTTAACAATCATGTCTTCAATTTCACGCCTGATGGGTATTTAATGAAGCCATCAACAAGTTGGAGACATATCTGGGTTGGTTTAACTTCATCAGTCAACCCAAGCTTTTTAATAGTAGCTGCAGGTATTAGGTTAATACTTGCCCCAAGATCACATAGAGCTTGCTTGGTACAAGTACCTTCTAATGTGCATGGTATCATAAAGCTTCTCGGATCTTTAAGCTTCTCAGGTAATCTTTTCAGAATGACTGCACTGCATTCTTCAGTAAGGTAAACTTTTTCAGTTTCCCTCCAATCCTTCTTATGACTTAAGATCTCTTTCATGAACTTAGCATAAGAGGGTATTTGCTCAAGTGTCTCTGCAAAACAGAATCTTTATTTCAAAAGTCCTGAGATAGTCTGCAAAGCGGGCAAATTGCTTATCCTGTTCCACTTGGCAGAGTTTTTGAGGATAAGGCATTTTGGCTTTGTATTCCTCAACCTTAGTTGCTGCATGTTTATTGCCTACAGATGTGGGTTGGGAAGCCTTTTTAGAAGGGTTATTATCAACACTAGTATGTGTCTGATCTCCCACTGGCATTTGAATGCCAGGGGTGAAAGCTGGAGTGGCGTTAGATACCAATTCCTCACCTGTTTCTGGCATCTGAACGCCAGAACTGTGCTTCCTTTGGGCGTTCAACGCCAATTCCTTGCTTGTTTCTGGCGTTGAACGCCAGAACTGAGCATGGTTTGGGCGTTCAACGCCAGCTTTCCACCCATTTTCTGGCGTTTGAGCGCCATAATTATTCCTCTCTGGGCTCTTACTGTCCTCAGAGGGATTTTGGGTAGTTTGCTCATTTCTTGGCTTCCTGCTATCTTGAAGTGAGGTATTTAATGTTTTTCCACTTCTTAATTGAACTGCTTGGCACTCTTCAATTATTTGTTTTGATAATTGCTGTTCTGTTTGCTTCAACTGGACTTCCATATTCATATTAGCCATTCTTATTTCTTGTAGTATCTCCTTGAATTCGGCCAGCTTCTTTGTTAGAAAATCCAGTTGCTGATTGAATTCAGTAACTTGTTCTACCGGACTGAGTTCAATAGTTATTGTTTTAGCCTCTTCATTGATAGAAGGTTCACTGTTTAAGTACAGATGCTGATTTCTGGCAACTGTATCAATAAGCTCTTGAGCTTCTTCTATTGTCTTTCTCATGTGTATAGATCCACCAGCTGAGTGGTCTAGAGAAATTTGAGCTTTCTCTGTAAGCCCATAGTAGAAGATGTCTAACTGCACCCACTCTAAAAATATTTCAGAAGGGCATTTTCTTAGCATCTCTCTGTATCTCTCCCAAGCATCATAAAGAGATTCATTATCTCCTTGTTTGAAGCCTTGGATGCTCAACCTTAGCTGTGTCATCCGTTTTGGAGGAAAATAGTGATTCAAGAATTTTTCTGACAGCTGTTTTCATGTCTTTATGCTGTCCTTAGGTTGGTTATTTAACCACCTCTTAGCTTGGTCTTTTACAGCAAATGGGAACAGTAATAGCCTGTAGACATCCTGATCTACCTCCTTATCATGTACTGTGTCAGCAATTTGTAAAAACTGTGCCAGAAACTCTGTAGGTTCTTCCTGTGGAAGACCGGAATACTGGCAACTTTGCTGCACCATGATGATGAGCTGAGGATTCAACTCAAAGCTACTGACTCCGATGGAGGGTATACAGATACTACTCCCATATGAAGCAGTAGTGGGGTTAGCATATGACCCCAGAGTCCTTCTGGACTGTTCATTTCCACTTAAGTCCATGATGGAGAAAGGGAGTTGATATGAATTTATTCTATTTATTTTATTATATATAAAAATTTCGAAATAATAATAATAAAATAAAATAAAATAAAGACGACAATAAAAATAAAAATAAAAGTAAAAATGAAAAAAAGGAATTTAAAAATATTTTTTGAAGATTTTCGAAAAAGTGAGGAGAGAGAAAGTGGTTAGGATATTTTTGAAATTGAAATCTGAATTTTTATAAACAAATTCGAAATTGTGGCTTAAAAATAGTTAGAGAAGATATTTTTTTGAATTTTGAATTTTATGATGAAAGAGAAAAACACACAAAAGACACAAGACTTAAAATTTTTAGATCTAATCCTCCTTGTTTTTCAAAAATTTTGGAGGGAAAACACCAAGGAACACCAAACTTAAAAATTTTAAGATCAAAACACAAAGAAGACTCAAGAACACCTTGAAGATTCACAAGAACAATAAGAACAAAAGAAAGAAAACCAAACTTAAAATTTTTGAAAAACTTCAATAAAATTTTCGAAAATTATAAAAAGATTAACAATAAAACACCAAACTTAAAGTTTGGCACAAGATTCAATCAAGAAAAATTATTTTTGAAAAAGATTTTAAAAAGAAGATACCCAATCACCAAGCACATAGACCAACGCTCTAGCCAATTGGGCCGTAAAGGTAACACTTGTTTTGAAGAGGTATATATATATATATATATATATATATATATATATATATATATATATATATATATATATATATATATATATATATATATATATATTTGAAAGACTAATGCTTTGGAAAAGAATAAGAAAAACAAGAAAAGACACAGAACAAGAAAAACTAAAAATCAAACAAGAAAAATAAACAAGAACAACTTGAAGATCAAAGATCACAAATTCAAAAATTTAAAAGGAAAATATAAAATATGCAATTGACACCAAACTTAGAACAAGACACTAACTCACGAAAAATTAAAAATTAATAAGGAAAAGTAATATTTTTGAAAATTTTTTGAAGAGAAATTAAAGGACTCAAATTTAATGACTCTATAGCATCAATACTCTATTCCTAATCTAAGCAACAAAATAAACCTTTAGTTGTTCAAACTCAAACAATCCCTGGTAACGGCGCCAAAAACTTGGTGCATGAAATTGCAATCACACTTTTGCAATCCGCACAACTAACCAACAAGTGCACTGGGTCGTCCAAGTAATACCTTACGTGAGTAAGGGTCGAATCCCACGGAGATTGTTGGCTTGAAGCAAGCTATAGTTATCTTGTTGATCTTAGTCAGGATGCCAATAGGGTTCTTTCATTTTAATTGTAAAAAGTCAAAGGGCATAAAATAAATATTTGTTGTGCAATAATGGAGAATATGTTGGAGTTTTGGAGATGCTTTGTCTTCTGAATTCCTGTAACATAATGCTTCCTCACTTTCATAAATGCAAAGTTCCTTTCCATGGCAAGCTGTATGTAGGGTGTCACCGTTGTTAATGGCTACTTTCCATCCTCTCAGTGAAAATGGTCCAGATGCTCTGTCACAGCACGGCTAATCATCTGTTGGTTCTCGATCATGTCGGAATAAGATCCATTGATCCTTTTGCGTCTGTCACTACGCCCAACACTCGCGAGTTTGAAGCTCGTCACAGCCATTCATTCCTTGAATCCTACTCGGAATATCACAGACAAGGTTTAGACTTTCCGGATTCTCATGAATGCCGCCATCAATTCTAACTTATACCACGAAGATTCTGATTAAGAAATCTAAGAGATATTCGTTCAATCTAATGTAGAATGGAGGTGGTTGTCAGACACACATTCATGGATTGAGGAAGGTGATGAGTGTCACGGATCATCACCTTCTTCATAGTGAGGCGCGAATGAACATCTTAGATAGGAACAAGCATGTTTGAATGGGAAATAGAAATAATTGCATTAATTCATCGAGACGCTGCAGAGCTCCTCACCCCCAACAATGGAGTTTAGAGACTCATGCCATCAAAGAGTATAAAATTCAGATCTAAAAATGTCATGAGATACAAAATAAGTCTCTAAAAGTTGTTTAAATACTAAACTAGTAACCTAGGTTTATAGAAAATGAGTAAACTAAGATAATTGGTGCAGAAATCCACTTCTGGGGCCCACTTGGTGTGTGCTGGGGCTGAGACTTAAGCTTCTCACGTGCCTGGGCTGTTTCTGGAGTTGAACGCCAGGTTGTAACCTGTTTCTGGCGTTGAACTCCAACTTGCAACCTGTTTCTGGCGCTGAACGCCAGACTGCAACATGGAACTGGCGTTGAACGCCAGTTTACGTTGTCTATCTTCGCGCAAAGTATGAACTATTATATATTGTTGGAAATCCCTGGATGTCTACTTTCCAACCCAATTGAGAGCGCGCCAATTGGACTCCTGTAGCTCCAAAAAATCCATTTCGAGTGCAGGGAGGTCAGAATCCAACAGCATCAGCAGTCCTTTTTCAGCCTAAATCAGATTTTTGCTCAGCTCCCTCAATTTCAGCCAGAAAATACCTGAAATTACAGAAAAACACACAAACTCATAGTAAAGTCCAGAAATATGAATTTTGCCTAAAAACTAAAAAAATTATACTAAAAACTAACTAAAACATACTAAAATCTACACGAAATTACCCCTAAAAAGCGTATAAAATATCCGCTCATCCCTTGTCTTTTTCTTTTTTTTCCTTTTTTAACTCAGATTTTACTTCTGTACTACATTTGTTTTACCCTTTTATATTTAAAGTATTAAATACGGGTACTCTTTCCCGCCATAACGGAGGGTTTTAACGAGGCCCAAATAAATTCCACTATGTTTTACCCTTCCCCCTTCTACATCCCAAAACGGAATAGAGATACAGCCACAAACACCGAGAGCTGATCACCCTCGGGGCCTAACACACGGATATCCCCGAACACTAACGGCCTACCAAAGGTCCCAAGTCACAACGGCTTAAAATAAAAAGCCCAAACGGCCGCACGAGTCATTAAAAAGAAAGCAAGTTATGAGCGACCACGATGGCACAACTCAGAGTCCAAAAAACATCAAAATACACAGCCTACGGCCAACCAAATATCCAACACAAAACAAAGTTTAAAACAAACCAAAATAAAACAAATAACAATAAAACTATGCAAGGTCAACAATCTGGCCATCACGGACAGTCTTGAAAGCCCCCATTACCGACACATCCACACCCGGGGCCAGCACCGAAGCTTGAGCCCTCATCGTTTTTTCGGTGGCCACGATAGCTCCCTTCGCGTCGACCAACAACTCCGCCTTCTCCTTCTTTAGAGCAGCAACTTCGGCCTTCAAAACCTCCAGCTCACCAAGAATCACGGCAGCCTGAGAACCCGCATCGGAAGCCCGTTGCCGCTCTGCACTCAGCTGAGAAAGAAGCGAAGTCTCGACCTCGGAAAGGCGTAGAATCTCCGCCCCAGCTTCCTCGGAAGACTTCACTGCCTTCTCCCTCGCCACCTCGGCAGCTTCAAACGGCTCTTTCAACTTAGCCACCTCAGTCTGAGAGTGACGGAGTTTCTTGTCCAACAGACTGACCTGAGCCATCACGGGCTCAGCCTTCCGAACGATAACAGCAGACCGAAGGAGGGCACGATACACCGACTTAGCTTGGAACGAAACATCACACTCATCAAAAAATGGCTCCGTTCTAGACATCAAGTGCTGATCTATGAACCCCGAAGCATCAAAACGGCGGTCCATCACAGTAGGCACAACACCCTCCTCCCTAAAGGTCTCACTACTAGGCTCCTCAGGCCTCTTTCTTTTCCAAGAAGCCTCGGCAGTCGTCACCACAACGACTTCAAGCGAGCTCACAGGACCAGGTGAAGCCCGAGCACCAACCCTCACTCCCGACGAAACCACCTCCTGAGAAACAGCTCGGGAATCCGCAGCGGGGTTGGAGGCAGGTTTAGCAGGAGATGCCGACGACCCCTCCTCCCGATCCATCGCTGCCTTCAAATGCGACAAGGAAGTCAAACCACCAGCCATCTCAATTGAGAGAAACCGAAGAAAAAACATCAAAAAACAACTAAAGGCACAAAATC
Source organism: Arachis hypogaea (assembly GCF_003086295.3). Lineage (NCBI taxonomy): Eukaryota > Viridiplantae > Streptophyta > Magnoliopsida > Fabales > Fabaceae > Arachis > Arachis hypogaea. The sequence continues at coordinate 237,907 of NC_092043.1, read as the reverse complement.
GGGAAAACAAACATGAAAAAGAAGGAAACAACCACACACCAATATACGTCCGACAGGCCTCAAGATCCCCGATGACATCCAAAGGATTTAACGGGCGCTCCCCGAATAAATGCCACAAGACACTAGCAATATCCTTATCCTCAGGAGACAAGCCATCATAGGTGACCTTAGTCAAAATCGACGGACCGGCACTGAAGTTCCAATAGGTCGGAAACCGGCGTTCACCCTTTAACGTCAGCCAAAATGGATGATGCCCCTGGACAGGGCGCACTTTAAAATACTCTCTCTTGAAACTGTGGAAAGAATCCTCAAACAAAGCGAAAATACGGCGGTGAGGCTGAGCCCGGAACGACATATACCCTTTCTTATGCTTTCCCTCTGGTGGACAAAATTGTGATCATCAATATTGTACTCTTTGTTGTTGTATGGAATAATTATAATGGCTCTTTGCTATGTGTGGACACAACTCCGTTCAACTAACCAGCAAGTGACTGGGTCGTCCAAGTAATAAACCTTACGTGAGTAAGGGTCGATCCCACAAAGATTGTTGGTATGAAGCAAGCTATGGTCATCTTTTAAATCTCAGTCAGGCGGATTTAAATAAATTATGGAATTTGGAAAATCAAATAATAGTAAATAAACATAAAATAAAGATAAAGTTACTCATGTATTTCCTTGATGGGAATTTCAGATAGGTGTATGGAGATGCTGTGTTCCTTCTGAATCTCTGCTTTCCTACTTCCTCCTTCTTCCTTCTCATCACTCCTTTCCATGGCAAGCTGTATGTAGGGCATCACCGTTGTCAATGGCTACATCCCATCCTCTCAGTGAAAAAGGTCCAAATGCTCTGTCACAGCATGGCTAATCATCTGTCGGTTCTCAATCAGGTTGGAATAGAATCCCTTGATTCTTTTGCGTCTGTCACTAACGCCCAGCCTTCAGGAGTTTGAAGCTCGTCACAGTCATTCAATCCCAGAATCCTACTCGGAATACCACAGACAAGGTTTAGACTTTCCGGATTCTCATGAATGCCGCCATCAATCTAGCTTATACCACGAAGATTCTGTTTAAGGAATCTAAGAGATACGTGCCCGGCCTAAGGTGGAACGGAAGTGGTTGTCAATCACGCGCGTTCAGAGGTGAGAATGATGATGAGTGTCATGGATCATCACATTCATCAATTTGAAGTGCAATGAATATCTTAGAACAGGAATAAATCGAATTGGATAGAAAATAATAGTAATTGCATTGAAACTTGAGGTACAGCAGAGCTCAACACCCTTAATCTATGGTGTGTAAAAACTCCACCGTTGAAAATACATAAGTGAAAGGTTCAGGCATGGCCGAATGGCCAGTCCCCAAAACGTGATCAATAGTCTCCTCAGATGAAGAATAAAACAAAACTGAGACCAAAGATGTCTAATACAATAGTAAATTATCCTATTTATACTAGACTAGCTACTAGGGTTTACATGAGTAAGTAATTGATGCATAAATCCACTTCCGGGGCCCACTTGGTGTGTGTTTGGGCTGAGCTTGATCTATCCACGAGCTGAGGCTTCTTTTGGAGTTGAACGCCAAGTTGTAATGTGTTTTGGGCGTTCAACTCCGGGTCGTGACGTGTTTCTGGCGTTTTACTCCAGACAACAACATGGAACTGACGTTGAGCGCCAGTTTACGTCATCAATTCCCGAATAAAGTATGGACTATTATATATTGCTGGAAAGCTCTGAATGTCTACTTTCCAACGCCGTTCAGAGGGCGCCATTTGGAGTTCTGTAGCTCCAGAAAATCCATTTTGAGTGCAGGGAGGTCAGATTCCAACAGCATCAGCAGTCCTTTGTCAGCCTCCTATCAGAGTTTTGCTCAAGTCCCTCAATTTCAGCAAAAAATTACCTGAAATCACAGAAAAATACACAAACTCATAGTAAAGTCCAGAAATGTGAATTTAACATAAAAACTAATGAAAACATCCCTAAAAGTAGCTTGAACTTACTAAAAACTACCTAAAAACAATGCCAAAAAGCGTATAAATTATCCGCTCATCACAACACCAAACTTAAATTGTTGCTTGTTCCCAAGCAACTAAAAATCAAATAGGATAAAAAGAATAGAATATACTATAAATTCCAAAATATCAATGAATATTAATTCTAATTAGATGAGCGGGACTTGTAGCTTTTTGCTTCTGAACAGTTTTGGCATCTCACTTTTTCCTTTGAAGTTCAGAATAATTGGCTTCTCTAGGAACTTAGAATTTCGGATAGTGTTATTGATTCTCATAGTTAAGTATGTTGATTTTTGAACACAAGCTACTTACGAGTCTTGGCCGTGGCCCTAAGCACTTTGTTTTCCAGTATTACCACCGGATACATAAATGCCACAGACACATAACTGGGTGAACCTTTTCAGATTATGACTCAGCTTTGCTAGAGTCCCCAGTTAGAGGTGTCCAGAGCTCTTAAGCACACTCTTTTTGCTTTGGATCACGACTTTAACCACTCAGTCTCAAGCTTTTCACTTGGACCTTCATGACACAAGCACATGGTTAGGGACAGCTTGGTTTAGCCGCTTAGGCCTGGATTTTATTTCCTTGGGCCCTCCTATCCATTGATGCTCAAAGCCTTGGATCCTTTTTACCCTTGCCTTTTGGTTTTAAGGGCTATTGGCTTTTTCTGCTTGCTTTTTCTTTTTCTTTCTATTTTTTTTGGATACTTTTGCTATTCACTGCTTTTTCTTGCTTCAAGAATCAATTTCATGATTTTTCAGATTATCAATAACATTTCTCTTTGTTCATCATTCTTTCAAGAGCCAACAGTTTTAACATTCATAAACAACAAGATAAAAAATATGCACTGTTTAAGCATTCATTCAGAAAACAAAAAGTATTGTCACCACATCAATATAATTAAACTAAATTCAAGGATAAATTCAAAATTCATGTACTTCTTGTTCTTTTGAATTAAAAATATTTTTCATTTAAGAGAAGTGAAGGATTAATGGAACTATTCATAACTTTAAGACATAGTTTACTAAACACTAATGATCATGAAGTAGAGACACAAAACATAGATAAACATATAATATAAAAACCGAACAGCAGAAAAGTAAGAACAAGGAATGAATCCACCTTAGTGGCGTCTTCTTCTTGAAGGACCAACAATGTCCTTGAGCTCTTCTATGTCCCTTCCTTGCCTTTGTTGCTCCTCCCTCATTGCTCTTTGATCTTCTCTTATTTCATAGAGAATGATGGAGTGCTCATGATGTTCCACCCTTAATTGTTCCACATTGTAGCTCAAATCTTCTAGGGAAGTGTTGAGTTATTCCCAATAGTTGTTGGGAGGAAAGTGCATCCCTTGAGGCATCTCAGGGATTTCTTGATGATGAGCTTCCTCATGCATCTCTTGAGATCCGTGGAGGGTCTCTCTTGCTTGCTCCATCCTCTTCTTGGTGATGGGCTTATCCTCTTCAATGAGGATGTCTCCTTCTATGATAACTCCAGCTGAGTAACATAGACGGCAAATAAGATGAGGAAAAGCTAGCCTTGCCATGGTGGAGGGCTTTTCGGCTATTTTGTAGAATTCATGGGAGATGACTTCATGAACTTCTACTTCCTCTCCAATCATGATGCTATGAATCATGATGGCCCGATCCATAGTAACTTCAGATCGGTTGCTAGTGGGGATGATGGAGCGTTGAATGAACTCTAACCATCCTCTAGCCACAGGCTTGAGGTCCAGTCTTCTTAGTTGAACCGGCTTGCCTTTGGAGTCTCTTTTCCATTAAACTCCTTCCACACATATGTCCATAAGAACTTGGTCCAACCTTTGATTAAAGTTGACCCTTCTAGTGTAGGGGCGTTCATCTCCTTGCATCATGGGCAAGTGGAATGCCAACCTCACATTTTCCAGACTAAAATCTAAGTATTTCCCCCGAACCATTCTGAGATAATTCTTTGGACTCGGATTCACACTTTGATCATGGTTCCTAGTGATCCATGCATTAGCATAGAACTCTTGAACCATTAAAATTCTGACTTGTTGCATGGGGTTGGTTAGGACTTCCCAACCTCTTCTTTGGATTTCATGTCGGATCTCCGGATACTCATTTTTCTTGAGCTTGAAAGGGACCTCAGGGATCACCTTCTTCTTTGCCACAACATCATAGAAGTGGTCTTGATGGCTTTTGGAAATGAATCTTTCCATCTCCCATGACTCGGAGGTGGAAGCTTTTGTCTTCCCTTTTCCTTTTCTAGAGGATTCTCCGGCCTTTGGTGCCATTGATGGTAATGGAAAAACAAAAAGATTATGCTTTGACCACACCAAACTTAAAATATTGCTCGCCCTCGATCAAGAGAAGAAAGAAGAGAAGAAGAAGAAAATATGGAGGAGGGTGAGGGAAGGTGTTTCGGCCAAGGTGAAGAAGAGGGGGTTTGTGTTGTGTGAAAATGAAGTAGAATGGAAGGGTATATATAGGGAGGGGAGTGGGTGTAGTTTCGGTCATTTAGGGTGGGTTTGGGTGGGAAAGATTTTTGGATTTTGAAGGTGGGTGGAGTTTATGGGGAAGAGTGGATAGATGTGAGTGGTGAAGGGGGTAATTGGGAAGAGAGATTGAAGTTGTTGGGAAGTGTGTTTATTGGAAAGAGAGAATAAATGTTGAGAAGAGGGGTGAATATGTTAGGTGGGGATCCTGTGGGGTCCACAGAGCCTGAGGTGTCAAGGATTTACATCACTGCACCAATTAGGCATGTAAAATGCCTTTGCACACCATTCTGGCATTTAAACGCCGAAGTGATGCACACTCTGGGTGTTCAACGCCCATGTGTAGCATGTTTCTGGCGTTGAACGCCAGTTCCATGCTTGTTACTGGCGTTCAGCGCCAGCTTTCCTCAAGGCACATTCCTGGCGTTCAAACGCCAGGATGTTGCTTGTTTCTGGCGTTCAGCGCCAGAAACATGCTCTGTTCTGGCGTTGAACGCCAGCCAGATGCACCTTACTGGCGTTTAAACGCCAGTAAGTCCTTCCTCCAGGGTGTGATTTTTCTTCTGCTATTTTTGATTCTGTTTTTAATTTTAGTATTTTTTTCGTGACTCCACATGATCATGAACCTAATAAAACACAAAATAACAATAAAATAAAATTAAAATTAGATATATAAAAATTGGGTTGCCTCCCAACAAGCGCTTCTTTAGTGTCATTAGCTTGACAGTGGGTTCTCATGAAGCCTCACAGATATTCAGAGCATGATGAGGGCCTCCCAACACCAAATTTAGAGTTTGAATGAGGGGGCTTCTCAACACCAAACTTAGAGTTTAGTTGTGGCCTCCCAACACCAAACGTAGAGTTTGACTGTGGGGGCTCTTTTTGACTCTGTACTGAGAGAAGCTTTTCATGCTTCCTCTCCATGGTTGCAGAGGAAGGTCCTTGAGCTTTAAACACAAGGTAGTCCCCATTCAATTGAAGGACTAATTCTCCTCTGCTAACATCAATCACAGCTTCTGCTGTGGCTAGGAAGGGTCTTCCAAGGATGATGCATTCATCTTCTTCCTTCCTAGTGTCTAAGATTATGAAATCAACAGGGATGTAAAGGCCTTCAACCTTTACTAACACGTCCTCTACTAATCCATAAGCTTGTCTTACTGACTTGCCTGCCAATTGAAGTAAGAATAAGGCAGGCTGTACCTCAATAATTCCCAGTTTCTCCATTACAGAGAGTGGCATAAGATTTATGCCTGACCCCAAGTCACATAGAGCCTTGTTAAAGGTCATGATGCCTATGGTACAGGGTATTAAGAATTTACCAGGATCTTGTCTCTTTTGAGGTAGAGTTTTCTGAATCCATGTATCTAGTTCACTAATGAGCAAGGGGGACTTACCTTCCCAAGTCTCATTACCAAACAACTTGGCATTCAGCTTCATGATAGCTCCTAGATATTGAGCAACTTGCTCTCCAGTTACATCTTCATCATCTTCTGAGGAGGAATAGTCTTCAGAGCTCATGAATGGCAGAAGGAGATTTAGTGGAATCTCTATGGTCTCTATATGAGCTTCAGATTCCTTTAGGTCCTCAATGGGGAACTCCTTCTTGTTTGAGAGACGTCCCAGGAGGTCTTTCTCACTAGGATTTTTGTCCTTCTCCTCCCTTGTGCATTCGGCCATATTGATTACCTCAATGGCCTTGCAATCTCCTTTTGGATTCTCTTCTGTATTGCTTGGGAGAATACTGGGAGGAGTTTCAATGATTTTCTTACTCAGCTGGCCCACTTGTGCCTCCATATTTCTAATGGAGGACCTTGTTTCACTCATGAAACTTAAAGTGGCTTTTGACAGATCAGAGACTAAGTTTGCTAAATTAGAGGGGCTCTATTCAGAATTTTCTGTCTGTTGCTGAGAAGATGATGGAAAAGGCTTGTTATTACTGAGCCTATTTCTTCCACCATTGTTAAAGCCTTGTTGAGGCTTTTGTTGATCCTTTCATAAGAAATTTGGATGATTTCTCCATGATGAGTTATAGGTGTTTCCATAAGGTTCACCCATGTAATTGACCTCTGCCATTGCAGGATTCTCAGGATCATAAACTTCTTCAGAAGTTGCCTCTTTAGTACTGTTGGATGCATTTTGCCATCCATTCAGACTTTGAGAGATCATGTTGACTTGCTGAGTCAACACTTTGTTCTGAGCCAATATGGCATTCAGAGTATCAATTTCAAGAACTCCCTTCCTCTGAGGCATCCCACTATTCACGGAATTCCTCTCAGAAGTGTACATGAATTGGTTATTTGCAACCATGTCAATAAGTTCTTGAGCCTCTTCAGGCGTTTTCTTTAGGTGAATAGATCCACATGCAGAATGGTCCAATGACATCTTGGAAAATTCAGATAGACCATAATAGAATATATCTAATATGGTCCATTCTGAAAATATGTCAGAAGGACACTTTTTGGTCATCTGCTTGTATCTTTCCCAAGCTTCATAGAGGGATTCACCATCTTTTTGCTTGAAGGTCTGAACATCCACTCTAAGCTTGCTCAGCTTTTGAGGAGGAAAGAATTTATCCAAGAAGGCCGTGACCAGCTTATCCCAGGAGTCCAGGCTATCTTTAGGTTGTGAGTCCAACCATGTTCTAGCTCTGTCTCTTACAGCAAAGGGAAAAGCATGAGCCTGTAGACTTCAGGATCTACTCCATTTGTCTTAACAGTCTCACAAATCTGCAAGAACTCAGTTAAAAACTGGTAAGGATCTTCAGATGAAAGTCCATAAAACTTGCAGTTCTGTTGCATTAAAGCAACTAGTTGAGGCTTAAGCTCAAAATTGTTGGCTCCAATGGCAGGATTGGAGATGCTTCTTCCATCAAATTTGGACGTTGGTTTTGTGAAGTCACCAAGCATTCTCCTTGCATTATTGTTGTTGGGTTTGGCTGCAATCTCCTTCTCTTGTTCGAAAATTTCAGAAAGGTTGCCTCTGGATTGTTGTAGTTTAGCTTTTCTTAGTTTCCTCTTCAGAGTCCTTTCAGATTCTGGATCAGCTTCAACGAGAGTGTCTTTTTCCTTGTTCCTGCTCATATAGGGAAGAAGAGAACAAGAAAAAAAAAAGAGAAATCCTCTATGTCAAAGTATAGAGATTCATTTATGTTAACAGAAGAAAAAAAAGGGTAGAGTAGTGAAGAAGAATGGGTAAGGATAGAGGTGGTGATCTGAGATGAAGAGAGATGAAGAGAAGTGTTAGTGAATAAATAAATAAATAGAAAGAAGGAGAGATAGAGATTTCGAAAATAATTTTGAAAAAGTGGTTAGTGATTTTCGAAAATTAAAGATAAGATATGATTAAAATTAAAATTTAAACAATTAAAAAGAATTTTTTTGAAAAAGAGAGAGGTATTTTCGAAAATTAGAGGGAGAAAAGTAGTTAGGTGGTTTTGAAAAAGATAAGAAACAAATAAAAAGTCAAATAGTTAGTTGAAAAAGATATTAAAATCAAATTTGAAAAGATAAGAAGATAAGAAGTTAGATAAGATATTTTGAAATCAAATTTTTGAAAAAGATAAAATTTTGAAAAAGATATGATAAAAAGATAAGATATAAAAGATATGATAAGATATGTTTGAAAAAGATTTAATTTTTAAAATTAAAATTAATTACTTTACTAACAAGAAACTACAAGATAAGATTCTAGAATTTAAAGATTGAACCTTTTTTAACAAGAAAGTAACAAACTTCAAATTTTTGAATCAATCACATTAATTGTTAGTGTAATTTCGAAATTTTTGAAATAAAGATAAGGAAGAGATTTTGAAAATATTTTGAAAAAGATTTTTAAAATTTTCGAAAAAAAGAAAAAAATGAAAAAGATATGATTTTTGAAAAAAAGATTTTTGAAAAGATAAGATTTTTAAAATTTGAAAATTTGACTTGACTTGTAAGAAACAACTAATTTTGAAAATTTTTTACTAAGTCAACTTCAAATTTTCGAAATTTTGAGAGAAAAAAGGAAAAGATATTTTTTTATTTTTGAATTTTTATTGATGAGAGAGAAAAATTAAAAACGTCATTTTTGTGTTTTTCTCTTTTCTTTATGGATCAAAACAAAGAATGCATGCAAGAACACTATGAATGTCAAGATGAACACCAAGAACACTATGAAGATCATGATGAACATCAAGAACATAATTTTGAAAGATTTTTGATGCAAAGAAAACATGCAAGACACCAAACTTAGAAATCTTTAATGCATGGACTCTAACAAACAAAAAAATGCATATGAAAAACAACAAACAACACAAAACAAGAAAACATCAAGATCAAACAAGAAGACTTGTCAAGAACAACTTGAAGATCATGAAGAACACCATGAATGTATGAATTTTCGAAAAATGCAAGAAAATTTTTTTAAAGCATGCAATTGACACCAAACTTAAAAGTTGACTCAAGACTTGAACAAGAAACACAAAATATTTTTGATTTTTATGATTTTATGATTTTTGTTTTGTATTTTTATTAATTTTTTTCGAAAATTATATTTTAAGAAAACGACAATAAAGAAAAATTTTTGAAAGATTTTTGAAAACTTTTTTGAAAAGAAAATAAAAAGAAAATTGCCTAATCTGAGCAATAAGATGAACCGTCAGTTGTCCATACTCGAACAATCCCCGGCAACGGCGCCAAAAACTTGGTGGACGAAATTGTGATCATCAATGTTGTACTCTTTGTTGTTGTATGGAATAATTATAATGGCTCTTTGCTATGTGTGGACACAACTCCGTTCAACTAACCAGCAAGTGTGCTGGGTCGTCCAAGTAATAAACCTTACGTGAGTAAGGGTCGATCGCACAGAGATTGTTGGTATGAAGCAAGCTATAGTCATCTTGTAAATCTCAGTCAAGCGGATTTAAATAAATTATGGAATTTGGAAAATCAAATAATAGTAAATAAACATAAAATAAAGATAAAGTTACTCATGTATTTCCTTGATGGGAATTTCAGATAGGTGTATGGAGATGCTGTGTTCCTTCTGAATCTCTGCTTTCCTACTTCCTCCTTCTTCCTTCTCATCACTCCTTTCCATGGCAAGCTGTATGTAGGGCATCACTGTTGTCAATGGCTACATCCCATCCTCTCAGTGAAAAAGGTCCAAATGCTCTGTCACAGCACGGCTAATCATCTGTCGGTTCTCAATCAGGTTGGAATAGAATCCCTTGATTCTTTTGCGTCTATCACTAACGCCCAGCCTTCAAGAGTTTGAAGCTCGTCACAATCATTCAATCCCAGAATCCTACTCGAAATACCACAGACAAGGTTTAGACTTTCCGGATTCTCATGAATGCCGCCATCAATCTAGCTTATACCACGAAGATTCTGTTTAAGGAATCTAAGAGATACGCGCACGGCCTAAGGTAGAACGGAAGTGGTTGTCAATCACCCGCGTTCAGAGGTGAGAATGATGATGAGTGTCACGGATCATCACATTCATCAAGTTGAAGTGCAACGAATATCTTAGAACAGGAATAAATCGAATTGGATAGAAAATAATAGTAATTGCATTGAAACTTGAGGTACAGCAGAGCTCCACACCCTTAATCTATGGTGTGTAGAAACTCCACCGTTGAAAATACATAAGTGAAAGGTTTAGGCATGGCCGAATGACCAGCCCCCAAAACGTGATCAATAGTCTCCTCAGATGAAGAATAAAACAAAACTGAGACCAAAGATGTCTAATACAATAGTAAATTATCCTATTTATACTAGACTAGCTACTAGGGTTTACATGAGTAAGTAATTGATGCATAAATCCACTTCCGGGGTCCACTTGGTGTGTGTTTGGGCTGAGCTTGATCTATCCACGAGCTGAGGCTTCTTTTGGTGTAGAACGCCAAGTTGTAACGTGTTTTGGGCGTTCAACTCCGGGTCATGACGTGTTTCTGGCGTTTTACTCCAGACAGCAACATGGAATTGGCGTTGAGCGCCAGTTTATGTCGTCAATTTCCAAATAAAGTATGGACTATTATATACTGCTGGAAAGCTCTAGATGTCTACTTTCCAACGCCATTGAGAGCACGCCATTTGGAGTTCTGTAGCTCCAGAAAATCCATTTCGAGTGCAGGGAGGTCAGATTCCAACAGCATCAGCAGTCCTTTGTCAGCCTCCTATCAGAGTTTTGCTCAAGTCCCTCAATTTCAGCCAGAAATTACCTGAAATCACAGAAAAACACACAAACTCATAGTAAAGTCCAGAAATATGAATTTAACATAAAAACTAATGAAAACATCCCTAAAAGTAGCTTGAACTTACTAAAAACTACCTAAAAACAATGTCAAAAAGCGTATAAATTATCCGCTCATCACCCTCCTTAGTCGGAAGAGTACATAAGAAAAGAAAGAGAAACACAGGAACAGAAGCCGGAAGATCGAGATACTAACACACCAGCTCAAAAGACCGGACGGCGGCCCAGCTATTCGGATGAAGCTGAGACGGTGCCACAGAACACCGACTCAGCAAATCCTGAACAAACGGCGAAAAAGGAAGTCGCACACCGAGCCGAGTAAACATCGACTCATAAACCCACATCCAATCCGACACAGTGGGTGAATCAAGATTCAGATAGCAAACACGCTCTTCGGCATCCGGGAGGGCAAGCTCGTACTGCCGCTCCGCATCACCGCCGCCACAAATCGCCCCCTGATCACGGAGCCTCTGAAGATCGGCCTCCGTCATCCGTGACGGAACGCCTCACACATCACTAGTCACCCAAGCGTAACGAGCGGGGACGCCCCGGGAAGGGGCTATCGGAGTACCCACATCCTCACTCCTCCGTCGGTGCATACCTAAAACAGGGAGGAGCACCACCATCAGCCTACTAACCCTACATAGAAGCATGGAAGATAAAAATCTACTACCCACTATCGAACCAACACGGCGGTGCTCTGCCCCTTTAAACATGAATACCACCACCCCAAAAGACACAAATGCAGCATGAAAGGAAAACAGCAGAATAATGCATGACAAAATACAAAGCCACAAAAACACCACAAAAACGAAAGCAAGAAAGAAACGAAGGCATACCAACTTGATAATGCAGGAAAAGAGCCTGGAAAAAGCTGAGAAGCAGAAGTAGTAGCTCAAAGAAACACCAGAAAGCACCACAGAGAGAAGGAGAATTTTTTCAGAAGAGAGAACAAAAGGAAAATGAAATGAACGAGGGAAGTGAGGTGGAAAGCTAAAACGGTTTCAAAAGGGGCAGGAAAAGACGCAAATAGCCCTAAATAATAAAAAGGCGCATAGGGGCAATAAGGGAAAAGACACCTAAAACGTCCCCTCACAATAAATGCCCCTTGGAAAAAAGAAACCAATAAAGTACGCCTCGAAAAACGCAACAGGCGCATTGGGCACGGAAGAGACACGTCATGACCAAAACGGCCAGACAAAATCTTCGACACGACCATCAAGACTAGGGCTGACACGCCGACTCCCCCTCAAAAAATCAAACGACCATCCGAAGAGAACTAAAGACCTAGCTCACGGTCAAAACCACATCTCCCAGTGACAGACCGACCTTGCTCGCTCTCCCGCTGCGAGGGAAACTGTTACGGATCTGGCCCACGGATCCATGACCCGGGATTGAACCCAAATCCGGCTGCCTGGGTCCAACCCGCCTCGCTCTCCTAGAAGGCCCAAAAGCCGGCCCTCTAGAATTCCTAACCGACTTTCGAATTCAAATGTCTTCCTTATCTTAGCCAGATAAGATAAGATAAGATAGCTACCATCACCTATAAATAGAGGACCCAAGTCCCCTCAGCTATTCATTCATTCCTCACATCTTCTACCTCTTAGATCCCTTCTGACTTGAGCGTCGGAGTGTCTTTGCAGGTACCTCCCCTCTCATCGCTCCAGTCAAGTAATCCGGCATCCGCCTCGACCCGCAAGTTCTCGATCCATCTCTCAACCCGTACCGGAGACATCCAGTACAGTATGTGATAGAAAATATTGTGAATGGTTGGTGAATTTACAAATTATTTTGGTTACTTTTTACATTGTTAATCAAAATTGCAATTGAGTGTTAAGAAAATTGTCATTCGAAAATTATAAGGGTATTTGATGATTTTGCATTCAGAGATTATGTAATATATACTTGACATAAGATATCTTACTATACCCAAAAAGAAAAGAAAACTCTCCTTTTGTTACAATTACATTACGGTGATTCTCCCATTTTTTTTTGTTGCCTTTTTTATTGTATCTTTTGTATAGTTTCCTTTTATAAAAGCGGGAGTCGATAACAAGTTCTACCCACTTCAATTCAGAGATAATCAGTAAAAACTATACACATACTTTAGTAAAAACTACGATATAATCATAAATTTCTTTGAAGAAAGGAGTAAAAAGTACTTTATGACTTGGTATTAAGAATATCTGCGTTAGTTGGAGAAATGCATACAACTTTAAGTTATTTAAGTTATCCCAATGAGATGCTGGTGTGTAGATTTTTGCTTCATACTCCCAACTGATTATTTACATGATGGATTATTTGTCAATACTCAATATGATATAAGGCAAGTAGTTAGTTACCCATTGGCCATTTTAATACACGGGAAGCTATGCACCTAATCCTTGGTTTCATCTACCACAAAATGGTGTCAGTACCATATGAATTGAACATTTTATGTTGTTTTATGGCCCTATACATATGAACGACAATATAGCACTCTAATTGGAATAAAAACTTAGAAGTTACTGCCTTCAGTGATGTATTACATAAGTTTGATTCGAGAAACACATTTATTGGTGATGTTGTTACCTACATTGAGTTCCTTGCTACCTTTCTTCTTGTTATTCTTGGCAAATTGTTGGGTAATAAATTCAGGTTTTATACCCCAAGCGTCCAGGGACTTATAGTACCAGATTGATAGTTTATTATTTGTGCATATTTTTAGATTCACATCATTCATTGGAAGAATATGAAAATTGAGTTTCAAAGTTTATCCAGAGACATCTAAAAACAATCTAAATATTGCGCAAAAACTTCACATGTGAAAAAAAAAATGGCAAAAGAACAAGAAATAATCAATAAAGAGCAAAAGATTAAGTTGGATGGTGCTAAACAAAAGATAAAAGATTAAAGACGTCAATTAAAAGTTCAACAGGAAAAGAATTGATTTTACTGAAAAGACACTTCATACTTTATATAAAATGTTGAATCTCCAACTTTCTTTAACTTTGTCTATTCCTGCAAAAGATGAGCTTAGGACAGACTTTAGTGATGATGAAGATGATAACATGAGTCATTGATGTTAGGAATATATACTTTTTGATTTAGATTAAGGATTTTTTAGATGAATTAGTTAATACATTTTAATATATTCATGATTTGTGATCTTTTTAAAGACTTTCTTTGTTTTAGATTAATTATTTTTTTCTTATTTTAGTTTGTTTACATTTATAGATATAAGTATTTTAATAATAAGTCTTTTATTAAAACTTTTTTTGCAATTAATTTTTTCATGCCTTTATTATAGGTATGTGTTTATAATTTTAATGATATAATATAAAAAATTTATTTATTATAATAGTCTTAATATAAAAAGTATATCGTATACAAAGTTTTTAATAAAATTATTATTTTTTAAAATATTTATATTAAATAGTAAATTATTTTGTATGATCATTATTTAAAAAAATTATATTAAATTTGTAGAAAATTTTTGTGAAAATAATTTTTTATTTTATATGAGATTTGTTTGAAATACGTAAATTATATTGAATTAAATCTGTTTGAAATTTAATCGAAAAAAAAATTCAATTTGTCTAAAATTTGTTCGAAAAAATGTTATATTTGACTCAATTCATTAGAAATTTGTCTAAAATAAAGTATTTTTCGTTTAAAATTTGTTTAAAATATATTGTATTTATGTTGACTAATCCATCTAAAATATATCATAATAGTTAGAAATATGACAAATAAATGTCTATTCGAAATTTGTTACAAAATTGTCTATATTAAGTTTCAGATGAAATTTCAAACAAAATGTAAATTAGCAACAAGGATTTTTGAGATAAAAAGTTTTGTCTAAATTTTGTTCAAAACAAAAATTTTGTCTTTAATTTGTTTAAAATTAATCTCAATTTTATCTTAAAATTCATCCAAAAATTACACGATTGGCAATCAAAGATCACAATCAAGTAATTCATGATTCAAGCAAAAACAAAACATGATTAATTCTTTAATTTATAAGCAAGAATAAGTTCATATATGGATCGAATAACCGTTGCATTTTTATCAAGCTAAACAAGGAATGGATTCCCATTCAATTGCCAACGACCTCAAGCATAAATTGTACAACAGCTAGTTGATGTAAAAGGAAAATTATTTTTACATTAAAGAAGAGATATGAAATTCTATATATTGATGAATCATCAAGAAAGAAGGTAACTATTTTTGTGCATATTGAAGATTATAAAAACAGTCCTTTTTCTTATTTTTGAGTGTATTTTTACTTTTCTTTTGTCTAGATTTAAACTTATTTTAAAAGATATAAAAAATAAATAAAAAAAATAGTACACACAAAAGTCATTAAACCTTTGATTGAGAGTTTTGATTTTAAAAATGTATTAGGTTAGAGTGCACTTGATTCTCCTTAACTAGTTTGGGTTAGTATTTAAGTGATTTACTAAATTTGAAATAGTTTAAGTATGTAATTTACAAGAGTGTGAGTCTCTTAGAATTAGAATTTGTAATTAATCTTTATTATAGTAAAAATTTTACCATTATTATGATAGAGACTAGACGTAGGCCACATTACACTTCATAATTAAATTAAGATATATTGTGATGTTACTTTTTTTTTTTTCCAAAATTTGCAACTTACATTTTTATTTTATTCTCTTATTGCGGAAAGAGACAAAAACAAAAATAATCTTTTACTTATCAATTTTGTTGCATAATAAAAAAAAATATTTATCATTTATGTTTTATTGAGTCAATCCCGTTGTCAACTCACTTGAAAACTTTCACAAACCTCTACCTCCACTAGCCACCTAATCCTATTCCAACCCCAACCCCAATCCCAACCCCACCTGAACTAGCCCAACCACATAGCCACTAAGCCACCACATCAATGTCAACGCCCTTCGCTCATTGTCACCTTCGTCCAACTTTTCACAATCAATCATTAACGACAACATCAACCATTTTTATAAACAGAAATAAATCAATTTCATAAATTAAAAAATTTAACAAACACTCGAATTCAAGACAAGAAGTAAGAAGACAAGAGTCCGAAAATGAATATAAAAGCAGAAGAGGAGCTTAAAGACAACAGCAAAGAAGAGGCAGAAAAAGAAGGCTTAACAATGGCAGAGTTAGATATAACAACTGCCATTGAGCTTGAAGGCAAAGAATGGAAGCACACACTAACCTAGAGATGGAGGTCAGTGAGGCAAAGGCGATGGCAGTGGCACCAACCACATGCTGGAGGTGATGGCAATAGCGTTGTTGTTGATCTGGAAGAGAAAAAAGGGAGGCTTTGGGGAAAAGCAAAGGTTATAGGAAGGGGATGATTCGGAGGATTATACCATGCTTACTTTTACCAGGAAGTTGGTTTGCAGGTGGGTCGGAGGTGGTCGTGAAGAGTATTAAAAATTGGAGGCGGAGTCGAATTAGAGTTTGAGATCGTATAATTTGAGAATTTTTTATAATTTAGATCATTTTATTTATTGAAACCTATTTTTTAGGATTACAACTTAATTAGTCAAATTTATAAGCATTATAATTTTATCGGTCAGCTTTACTACTTTAGTCTTTTGGTCGTTACGCTATTTATTAACTTAAATTCGACTATGTTATGTAACTTTAAAAGACGATGTTCATTGAAAGTGCTCTTGGTAGGTCGTCGCCCATAACCAATTACAAGGACAAAGTTTTCAAACAAATTATTATTAGACGCACTACTTTTCTATTACTGTTTATTATCCATAATGAAACCAATAAAGAAGAGTAGTTCTTCATATTTTGGGGTGTTTTTTTTTTTTTGGGGGGGGGGGGGGGGTTGTTTTAAATTAGGATTTAATTATTTCGTAGTAAATGCATTCTAATATTCAGTCACAAAAATAAATGCATTCTATATTCATGCACTACTATCACATGGACCAAATTTTTCATTCAATTATCTACTTTCTTTTTCTTTTTTATCTTTGGATTCGAAAGATGTTAAAATCTATTATATATATCTGATTTTAGAATAAAAATATGTCTCATGTTATTTTTTTATTGTAATTGGAATCAAATTTTTTTCTCTAAAATTAAGAAATTCTCTTTTCCTCCTTATTAATTTTACAACCAAAATATGCGACATGTCACTTTCTCATTATAATTGAAATTAAATTATTTCCTCTAAAATTAAAGAATTATTCCCTCCTCCTTACTAATTTTACAACCTAAATGTGCCACATGTCACTCCCTCGTTGCAATTGAAATCAAATCTTTGGCTCCAAAATTAAAAAGTTCTTCCCTCCACCCTCTTCCCTCTTCCTTTCTCCATTTCTCTCGTTCCTTCAATCACTCTATCTATTTTATATATCTTTATCAATATCAATAATTAAATACTAATTTGACAATCAAAATGTGCAACATAACATTCTATAATTGCATTAAAATTGAAATTGAAATATTAAAATTAAAATTGAAATATACCTCTATTATGTGTCATATATTACTATCTAATTTAATAATCAAATGTGTTACATAATACTCTCTTATTAAAATTGAGAGAAAATATTTTTTTTTTCAAAATTAATAAACTTCCTTCTTAAATTCTCTCATCTACTTCTCTCCATTTTTTTATTTCTCTCTACTATTTTTACTCTATATATAATTTATATTTTATATTAGTAATTTGACAAATCAAAATATGTCATCCGATATTTTTTTTACAATTAAAATAAAAATTTTTCTTCAAAAATTAACAAACTCTTACTCTCTTCATCTTTATTTTTCTTTCTCTTTTCTCTCATTCTCTATTTTTCTATCTTTTTTTTTTACAGAAAATGAAATTAACAAAATAATATAATTTAAATAAAAATATTATTATTATTATTGTTATTATATACATAATTTTTTAGTTTTTTATTTAGTTTTAAATTTTTACTGCTTATCTTTTTAATTTATATTTTCATTTCTCTTCTTTCAAATATTTATTACATATAATTTTGAGAGAATACTAATGTTATAATTAAAAGTTAGAATCAAGATTCAATTATTTTAAAAAAAATTAATTTTGAGTTAGTTTTATAATTACCAGTATAATTTTTTTATTCTAATATCTAATTATATTTTTATATACATAGAGATAAAAAATATTATTTTTAAATAGTAAGTATAAAAATTAATTATTTCTATTTTGCAGCAGACTTAACAGATAACACCTAATTAAATATAAAAATATACACGTTAAATTGTTTTAAATTTTAGATAACAAATGTTAAAATTAATTATTAATAAAAATTAAACTTTTTCATATAAAAATGATAACTAAAAATATTATTATTTAATTTTTTATTTACAGATACTTTGATCTTCTTAGCTAAAGACTTTTATCAACCTACATTTTTTTTATATAAAAATAGTTTAATTTTATAAATCTTTTGTGTCATGTATAATCTATATTGTCCGAACAAAGTAAATCGTAATTTTAAAAAATTTATATTTTCGTAATATTATTACGGATAAAAATACTAGTATACACTAATTTGAATATGAAAATAATGTTTGAAAAAAACAATATAGCTCAACTAGTTATCATGATTTCTTATTGTAAAATTAGATGGTGTAGTGGGGACAAGGAGCGGTGGGAATTAGGAGTAGTAATAAGTAGAGGCGCCGGTGAGAAGTGAATACCTTAATGCAAAAAAGCAGAAACATATTAGACACGCCTATAAAGTTTGGTGGTCGGTTGGTGCTTTCATTGACATTCATAATAAATTATTATTCTTCTTCCTGTGCCGCAACCAAACACGCCCCAGTTTTAGGATATATGGCAAACCCATCATTAACGCGAATCCCTTTGTTATGTACTAAATTAATCAATACGGTAGTGCGTGTGGACTTGTATGCTACAACTTTTGACCATTTTCCCTATATAAGTACCAATAAGCTGACTATTATTATTCAATGTAAGTCGTAACGTAACTGTATGTTACATTTTCAGTGTGGTAAGGAAATTGATAAAAGCAACAAAACAAGGGATGTGTAGCTTTCAAATGTGGATTGTGTTTCTCTTCTCATGTTTGTTACTCTTCAATTCATGTGCACTAGTCTACTCATACCCCAACACCATTTACCCTAACACTCCTCCACTGCACCCTCACCACCGGGCACCACCACCACCACCTGGGTGCCACCACCGCACACCGCCGCAGCTGCCTCCAAAACATAGGCCTCATAAGGCTCCACCACCACCGCCGCCACCCCCGGCCGCATTCTACTTCTTCTCGCCGCCACCTCCCAGTCCACCACAACCACATTATCATTATCCTAAAACACCAAGATCGCCACCATCACCGCAACCACAAAGGTATCGGCTATTTTGATTTGGTCCAAACAACATCGATCACTGAAGGAGAATTGCTTAAAGTCTTAAACTATGGTTCTAAGTTTTAAGTCCTAACAAAGGCATGGCCGCTAAATCCATGTTAAAGCTATATATACAATACACACTAACACTAGTGTAGTGTGATGAGTAGTGCTTTAAGCTTAGACTATCTTGAATTTACGTTACTGTTCTGCTCTGTCTTTGTAAGATTAACTATTATAATCAATTAAGTAAATTCCTAGTTTTTACCTTAACTCGAAAAGCTGGTGTAAAATCGTAATTCATAAAATTATAAAACAAAACATAAATATAATTCATAAATTATAAAAATATAAAAAATTTGAGGACATGAAATTAGTTTTATGAATAAGTATTAAATAAGTCAAATCACACATAATAATTGACATAAATTATCACAACTCACAACTCAATAGTTTATACAGTATAACAATCAGGGGCGGAACTAAAAATTTTTTTGGGAGGGCCAACATGAAAAATATAAGTTAAGAAAAAAGAAAAATTAAAAATTAAAAAGGAACTAAACTAAAAAATTGAGGCTTATACATATATATTATTTATTTTGGGGGGGCCAATGCCCCCTTTTCTATAACTTGGCTCCGCCACTAATAACAATATTAATTAAATTTAAATAACAAATAAAACAACTAAATTACTAGATGTCATTCTTCACTCCAACTAAAATTTGTATTACAAATATATTAGATTAGATCTAGACACCACGACAAAAAAAAAAATCAATTATTCAAGCATTTAGAATAGAACAAAACAAAGTACAGAATAGCAAATTAAAAAAAAAACATTCCAAAATCATATGTATTGTTCTTACCAGTCCGAACCGAGGTATAGGTCGTTCCTTCTGGTAAGGTCGGCAAACTTCTAAGACGCGTTCCAAACTTCGTCGGCAAGAGAGAGCGGGGGAGGTGGGTACCTGCAAAGGTACTCCGACGCTCAAGTTAATAGATGAATATATATGAGGACTTTTTCTTAGAGAGATTGCATACCTCTTTCGTTCCTGTCCCTTGCTTTTATATTTGTTCGGATTGGGATGACCGTTTTATCTAGGTCGTAACGTCTGAGGAGAGAATTAATCATATGTCCGACGTTATGGAAATAAATGCCGATTATTGCGAATGTTCGGCCATTATTGTGGGTGCGTTACCGAGCTATAATTCATAACCGATCTTACTGGTCATATCACAGCCCCCAAGCTTAGCCTGGCTTTGAGGAGACGGGTTGAGCTTTTTGACGAGTTATAGCTCGGTGTATGGAGCCCCCAGGTCAACGTGGCTCACTCAGCAGTACTTTCTCTTCTCTCTTCTCTTTTTTTTTTATGATTAGAGGGTTCAAAATGTATCAGTATAGGGCCTGTTTTATTGGGCCTTGTGCATAGTCATTATTATGATTGGGTTCAACTTCCCAAGTTGGTGCATAACCGTTCTAAGTGGGTGTTGATGAACGGTTTAGATTAATTGATGGAACTGAAAAGTTCATTTAATTAGTGGCTTAGAATGAGGGTGGTTGCTTTGTTTTTCCGTTTAAGTGTGAAGCGTCAGTTTTTCATAGAAGCATGAGTACCAGAGGTTAGTAAACCTTCTTTACTTCTACCTTTGTTAATTTTTCCTTGAGAATGGGTGACAAAAAGAAAATTTTTTTACCTCAAGTCGAAAATGATGAGGATTATAGTTGGGTTGATAGGGACGTGCACATACGAGGGTCATTGTTTTATGATGTTGAGAGTGTCAACAGGGTGAATCTGGGTAGGATAGTTAGGGCTGGGTTTCGGCTGGAATTGTTGCCATGCAGCCGGTCTGATCGCGTTTTTCATAGAAGAAACGATTTTCAAAGCTTTTATATGTATAGCTGCGTCATGGAGGAGTTGCGAGTGAAGCTTCCTTTTACCAGTTTTGAATGTAATGTGTTGAAACAACTGAATTGTGCGCCCTCCCAAATACACCCTAATGGCTGGGCTTTTATTAGGTGTTTCCAAGCCTTGATGGATTTCCTTGAAATTAAACCGGATTTAGAACTATTTTTTTGTTTGTTTCAGGCTAAAGGGGTATGGAAAGGCCTGTGGATTAATCTGAATAGTACACCAGGTTTTTCGGTTTTTAAACTTTATAAATCGTCTTTTAAAGATTTCAAGGAAATGTATCTGAAAGTGAAATCGGTTGATGAAGAATTTCCGTTTTACATTGATGAGCATTTGGGCGAAAAATTTCCTATGTACTGGTGTTGCCACCCGCAACACATACTGGGCCCCGAGCTCATAAATAGTCAAAATGAGTGTATAATTTCGTTTCTGCTAGAGATGGTTGAGAAAAGTGGTTTAATTTCGGTTTCTGATTTACTTCCTTGGGAGGAAGATAAGGGCTCTGTTATAGAATATTTTGGTAAGGATTTGAAAAACTGTTTGCTAGTGTTACCTCTTTTTGATTGCCTAGCTAAATAACGGTTCAATGTTTTCAGCTGGTACTTTTCCAGGGGTGACCGCATCTAGCTTAAGGTCTCGATTTAAGACAAAAAACTTTGAGGGCTCGTCGTCCAATCAGGACAAGGATGATGGGGGTGCCGAGGTTAATCAGCCCCTGCCGAGGAAGAAGGCGATTGTTTTTAAGAAGAGGAAGTCAGAGTCAGCTTTGTCAGGTGATATACAGGGTAAGGAGGAAAATGTTCAGCTGGATGATTTGTCAAATTTTTTGATGAAGCAGCAGAGGCTACACCTATTTGAAGAGGAAGGGGAGAGTTCGTCGGTGTGGAACAAGAAGTTTCCCTTTAATATTGTGGCCGATGAAGTCGTTCAGACTGTGACGGATATTAGGCGAGTAGAGGAGGTTGGGGATATAGGGGTTGATCAGTTTCTACAGGTATCTCTTTTTTTTATGTGTGTTTTACGAACTGAACGTTGATCTGTGGGTATTAGGTATTGGGGTTTCGGCTAGCTTGCATTGGGCGGAGTCAGGAGAAAAAACATAGGAAGTCAATTGGTGAGGCTTCGCAAGTTGCCGAATTAAAGGAACAACTTTTGCTGAAAGAAACGAACGTGACTGATTTGAAGAAAAAGTTGTCTGAGGTTGAGACTGAGCTGAAAGTCCAAAAAGAGTGCCATGAGGAGATTTCTGGTTTGCTGAAGAAAAAAGAAAATGATTTGTCGAGTTTGAGTAACCAGGTGATTGAGGTGTCGGCGAAGATGAAAGAGCTTGAGAATCGTAAGGAAGGGGATATTCTGGATGCTTTCGCTGAGGGGTTCCAACGAGCTGTTAATCAGGCGAGGTTTTTGTTTCCGGAAGAAGATTTTTCGGCCATGGATCCTGGCAAAGTAATTCGGGATGGTAAGCTTGTTGACGATGAAGAGGTTGGTGAGGAGGGAGGTGACAGTTTAAATGACTAATATTTTCTTTTGGGAATTTTTTTGAAGTTGTTGCTGTTCGAATTGAGAATCTGGTTTCTTGTGACTGAACATCAGTATTTTGTATTTAAGTGTTTATTTGTGAAAAACTGTTTCGATTGGGGTTTGTTTGCTTCCCAATCGTGTATTTTGTTGCCCTTGGATGGCTTGAATGACAGTTAGAGTTATGGTATTTGCGCATTCGTATGATAGTAATGCGACTTTAGATATGATCGGTTTCTCCTTTAAAGGAGTGTAATTTTGTTCGGAATAAGTCCCTTTCGGGGAATGAATGATCGGTTTGATTTATATGAAATGAAATGTAAATTACATTGTATGAACAGTAGTACCTGTGAAATGTCTTAATTTTTTCAAGGTAAGCCAGCCTCATTAAAACCTCCACGAGCAAAAACCCTTTGGGAAAAATTCTCATGGTAGGAAAAAGAGTACTGGTTTGCTAACTGTAGTATCGCTTTAGGGAGCCAACATTCCATGTGCTAGGTAGTTTAGTGCCATTTAAGTCTTCTAACTTGTATGCCCCTCTGCCGAGGACTTCAGATATTCTGTACGGACCATCCCATGTTGCTGCAAGTTTCCCATGGGAGGGAGGTCGGCGGGCTTGTTCTGTTTTTCTGAGTACCAAGTCACCAGTGTTGAAGGATCTTGGTTTCACCTTCTGCCCATATCGTCGGCTGAGTTGCTGCTGTAGTGCTCGGTGGCGAATGGCTGCTGTTTCTCGTATTTCTTCGATTAAATCGAGCTCTGCTTGCCGAGCTTGATCATGTTCTTTAGCTAACGTCCGCATTGAGCCATGTGAGACTTCTATAGGGATCATAGCTTCAGATCTGTATACCAAACGGAACGGGCTTTCCTTTGTTGTTGAATGAGCTGTAGTATTATATGCCCATAATACTTCTGGCACAAGTTCGGCCCATAACCCTTTTGCGTTGTCGAGCTTTTTCCTTAAAGCCTGGAGAATGACCTTATTAGCGTCTTCCGCTAATCCGTTTGACTGTGGATGTTCGACAGAAGAAAAATGCTGTTTTATTTTAAGATTCTGCAAAAAAGCTTTGAAACTTTGGTCGATAAATTGACGGCCATTGTCAGTTGTAATATTATTCGGTATACCAAATCTGCATATTATGTTTTTCCAAACGAAGCTTATCATTTGTGCTGATGTGATTTTCGCCAAAGGTTGTGCTTCGATCCATTTGGAAAAGTAATCAATTGCAACTACCAAGTATTTTACCTGTCTTGGAGCGGTGGGGAATGGTCCTAGAATATCGATTCCCCATTTTTCGAATGTCCAGCTTACCGTCAAATGATGAAGATGCTCTGCTGGTAGATGAATGGTCGGCGAATGCTTCTGACAATTATCACATGTTCTGACCTTGTGTTTGCTATCTTTCCATATCGTCGGCCAGTAGAACCCGGCTCGAAGGATTTTCTGTGACAGGCTTCGAGCTCCAGAGTGTATTCCACAAATTCCCTCGTGTGCTTCAGATAATACAAGGTCGGCTTCTGCCCTGTTCAAACATTTTAATAAAGGTCGAGAGTATCCTCGCCTGTACAGGTTATCATTTAACAGTGTGTAATAGGAGGCCTGTCTTCTGAATTTACCTTTATTGTCAATGTGATTCGGAATTGTTCCAGAACGGAGGTATTGAATGTAAGGGTGTTGCCAATTATCTTTATTAACAATGCTTAGAACGTTATGTGTATCAATGCTCGGCTTGTCTAGTGTTGACTGTAAAAGAGTAGTGGTGTGTGCCTGTGTAGTTGCTAATTTCGACAGAATATCCGCTCTATGGTTTTGTTCCCTAGGTATGTGAATAATGTGGATTGTTGAAAAATTTTGGAGTAGTTGATGGACAATATCCAGATACTTTAATAAGATCGGGTCTTTTGTTTGAAAACTGTGCTTCACCTGTTGGACGACTAATAATGAATCGCAGTAAACTCTTAAATTATCAATATGTAGATCGGTTGCTAACCTGAGCCCTGCTATGAGGGCCTCGTATTCGGATTGGTTATTGCTAGCCTTGAATGAAAATCTGAGGGAGTGCTCGAGGACTATGCCATCTGAGTTTTCGAGTAGTATTCCAGCGCCGGCGCCTTGAGGGTTGGAAGCCCCGTCTACGAATAAGGTCCAGGTCGGACTTGATGCGTCTGAGCATGGTTCCGTAAGTTCGGCGACAAAGTCAACTAGGTATTGGGACTTGACCGACCCTCGTGGCTGATATTGAATGTCAAATTCCGACAACTCAATAGCCCATTTAATTAGTCTTCCTGCTAATTCGGGTTTTGAAAGAACCTGCCGTAAAGGTTGTCCTGTTCTGACGATGATCGTGTGGCTTTGGAAATATGGTCGGAGGCGTCTTGATGAGAATACTAGAGCTAAGGCAAGCTTTTCCAACCTTGGGTAGCGAAGCTCGGCGTTTTGTAAGGACTTGCTCACGAAATAGACTGGCTGTTGGTTCCTATCTGTTTCTGTTACAAGTGCAGAACTAATGGAAGCATCAGTAATGGATAAATATATGTATAATGGCTCGCCGGATTTTGGTTTTTGTAAGACAGGGGGGTTTTGAAAGAAATTCTTTTAAATTCTTGAAAGCCATTTCACAGTCTTGGTCCCATTCAAAATGCTTTGCTTTCTTTTTTAAACATTGGAAGAAATTTGAGGATTTAGGTGCTAAGCATGGTAAAAATCTAGATAAAGCGGCTAATCGTCCTGTTAGCCGTTGAACCTCTTTTACTGTGGATGGGCTTTGCATGGTGAGTATTGCTTGACATTTTTCTGGATTTGCTTCAATTCCTCGGCTTGTGAGGATGAATCCGAGGAATTTTCCTCCCTGCACTCCGAAGGCGCATTTTTCTGGATTTAGCCTCATGTTGTATCGTCGGATTTGTCCGAAGATTTCAGCTAGGTCTTGGATATGAGAGTCGCCGAGCTTTGTTTTGGCGACCATATCATCAACGTAAACTTCTATATTTCGGCCTATTTGCTGCTGAAAAATCTTATTCATCAGCCGTTGATATGTGGCCCCATTACTCTTTCTTACCATAACCACATTGGCGAGCCATGTTGTAAATCGGATTTCTCTGATGAAGTTGGCATTAATGAGCTTTTGTACCTCGGCAATTGATGCTTGTCGCTTTTCGGTGCCGAGATTTCTTTTTTTCTGGGAAATCGGCCTAGCTGCTGGATTTAGTGCCAATTTATGTGTTATAATAGACGGATCTATTCCTGGCATATCAGCGGAGGTCCATGCGAATAGGTTGGCATTCTCCTGCAGAAAGCTTGTGAGGCTTTTCCTGTCTTCTGTACTCATGGAAGTACCTACAAAAGTAAATTTTAGTGGATCTTCATTTAAAGTGATTTTTGCTAACTCCTCGTTCGGCGCAGGCTGATCCTGAAAGTCGGCGCGGGGTCAAGTTCGGATATTGTTATCTGTTCCGACTTTATGGAATTGATATGTGATTGTCCGACTTTTTTGAATGGCTTTAGGCTCGTGTTGTAGCATTGCCTCGCCTCCTGGAGATCTCCGTGAACTGTAGCTATGATATTGTCCTGCACAGGAAACTTGACACAAAGGTGAACAGTAGATACGATTGCAGCAAATTTATTTAAAAAGGGTCTGCCTAAAATAACATTATAGGGGCTAAAACAATCGACTACAAGATACTGAATATCCTGTGTATTGTGTAATGGTTGCTCACCGAGTGTGGTTTGTAACCACACTGATCCCAGTACAGGAACTCGTTCTCCTGAAAATCCAACCAGGTCTCCCATGTATGGCTGCAGAATGTTGTTACTCAGCTTCATTTTTTTGAAGGTGGTGAAAAATAGGACATCTGCACTGCTTCCTGGGTCGAGTAAAACTTTCCTCACTATCAGGTCTCCCAGCTGAATTGAGATGATAACAAGGTCGTCCAGATTGGTATCAACACCGTTAAAGTCGGTTGATCTGAAAGTTACTTCTGAAATATTCGTCAGTGGCCGAGGATGGCTTGGGGCATCCGTGATTGCTAGCATGGCCCTGTAAGTACGTTTTCGGGCTGAGCTTGTGTGTCCTCCTCCAGCGTAGCCCCCGGAGATACAGTTTATTACCCCTCTAGGTTGCGCCGGTGCCTTGTCCTTTCCTTTTGAGGAGGCGCCAGCTGTTGATGTGTCGGGTGTGGGGCTAGTATTTTTCTGCATATGCCCTGCAATAAATTTGTCGAGATGTCCTTGCCTTGCTAGCCGTTCAAGGAGATCTTTAGCGATGACACATTCGTTGGTGGTGTGTCCGTGTTTCTGGTGAAAAGTGCAATACTTTGATCTGTCGACACTTTTTGATTCGGGATAATTGCCAGCTTTGCGAGGAGGCTTGATTAGTTTGGAGTTTAATATCTCCTTTATAATATCGTCCCTTTTTGTGTTGAATTGAGTGTATGAGTCATAACGTGGAACCGGCTTAAATGCTTTTTTGCTATCCCGAGGTTTATCGTCGTCCTTAGTTGTGGCCGATCTTTCCGTTTTCCTTGCTTGTCTGAGTTCTTCGACGTCGATCTGACCCTTGGCCTTTTCACGAAATTCGGCTAAAGTTTTTGGCTTTGTCACAGCGATAGTTTCCTGAAATTTGCCAGGGCGAATGCCGCTTTTTATGGCGTGTAGATGAACTTCTGGATGGAGGTCGGGAATCCTCATGGCAACCTTTGTAAAGCGGGTGATATAGTCCTTCAGACTTTCTTGTGCTCCCTGTTTTATGGTCGTCAAATAATCAGAATCGTGGAGATATATTGCGGATGCTGCAAAATGATCTTCAAATTGGGCAGCCAACTCCTGAAAACGAGATATCGAATCTGCAGGCAAAGAGCAAAACCAGTCAAGTGCAGGACCGTCTAAAAAAGATGGAAAACATCGACAAAGAATTGGATCGGATGCACCGTTAACGATCATAATAGATCGGAACTTCTTGACATGTTGCTTTGGGTCACCCAACCCGTCGTATGGGGTTAAAGTTGTCGGCAGAGTGAATTGTCGGGGGAGTTGGAAGTTCATTATATCTGCTGTAAATGGTCCTGCCGAGTTGTCAGGTTGTTCTTCCTCGTTATCGGGTTGAGTTTCATCATTCTGCCGATTTCCTTCGTTGTTGCTCTGTGGTGTCTCAGAGACATGAGTTCGTTCGCTGTTTTCATGATCGTGGTTATGATGCTCTAGGCGAGCTTGTTCTAATTGCGCGATTTGGTTTTGCATTCTCTGGTTTTCCTCCGCCATTCACTGATTTGCTTGTTGAAGTTCAGTCACCATCCTCAAAAGTTCGGATGGAGTGGGCGGGGGAGCATCAGCCATGAAAGTGTGTGGAGATTTTGGGGCCTGCCGCGAATGATGTTTTGAAATTTTTCGGCCCCACGGTGGGCGCCAATGTTCTTACCAGTCCGAACCGAGGTATAGGTCGTTCCTTCTGGTAAGGTCGGCAAACTTCTAAGACGCGTTCCAAACTTCGTCGGCAAGAGAGAGCGGGGGAGGTGGGTACCTGCAAAGGCACTCCGACGCTCAAGTTAATAGATGAATATATATGAGGACTTTTTCTTAGAGAGATTGCATACCTCTTTCGTTCCTGTCCCTTGCTTTTATATTTGTTCGGATTGGGATGACCGTTTTATCTAGGTCGTAACGTCTGAGGAGAGAATTAATCATATGTCCGACGTTATGGAAATAAATGCCGATTATTGCGAATGTTCGGCCATTATTGTGGGTGCGTTACCGAGCTATAATTCATAACCGATCTTACTGGTCATATCATGTATTATGTACATTATATGCTAATTGTTATAGAGTGAAAACTCATGTACAATTGACTTTACCTGAAATTGATGGCTGAGAGTGGTTAAATAATTTGATTAATTTGACTAAATTTTCATTTGACGACTCTTAGCCATCAACTTCACATGAATAACATATATTTTATCACTAATTAATACAAAAATAACATATATTTTTTTTTCTTAACATTTACGATCTTCTTCAAAAATACTCTAGATAAAATAAAATTAATCATATTAGAAAACTAGTCTAATTTTTTAGAAAAGAAAAAAAAAACACTTGTATGCCAATATGAAAATCTTTATTATTTGATAATTATATATGCCGGAGGGAGTAGTCCATGTTACATTGAAGAAGTAAAAGCCGAAGAATTAATTGATGAACATGAGATCAACAAAGGATATACACAATCTTTTGGATCGATGCTTATTCTATATGTTAAGACAAATGAATGCCGACCCAATCGTGCCATAGTTTGCGGGCACAAACTAGAAACTATATATATATATTTTTTTTTAACCAAAATAGAAAGAATCGAACCCACAATTTTTTAGATAAATATAAAAAAATTATGTCATTTAAATTATAATTTATTAACAATCTTACGTTAATGAACATATCAATGGCGGCATATATTTATAAAAAATTAATTATTAATTTGTGATTGTGCATAGAAATATATTGAATTGGATATCTCAATTTTTTTATGATACTACTGAAAGTATTATTCGTTTATGACTAGTTTAATTATTTTGGTATAAAATATTTGATTATTTTAGTAATTTGTTATTTAGTTAAAAATATATAAATATATAATTTCTAATTTAAAAACTGATTTCTAGTATATCAAACATTTTTTTATTAGCATATATCATATCAATCAGCTAATAAAAGAAAATTACACATTTAAATTTTTAAAATTATAACTTCAAAATCTAAAATCTATACAATCAAAATTCATGATAGAGAGAATTGATAGTTTTTTTTTTTTTTTTAATTGTTATACGAATTTATCCGTTACTACATTTGGAAAAATAACTAGTTTCTTTTGCCGTGTTTTAAGGGTGGAATTGGAAACTGAGGGTCTTTGAATTTTCTTATGGTTGAAATTATATTTTTGTAGCTGTCAATTCCTTATTTCCTACGTAACCAAAAATGACTAAATAATACTAAAAATGTAATACTAATTCAAAATTATTGAAGTATTCAACGACCATTTTCTAATCTCTCTCGCACACATATGAGAATGACATTTATAATATATATATATATAACATTTACGTTTTTCATATATCTTTTAGATAAATGTATTGCTTCTTTTTTTTTTTTTGGTCAGAACATATAATAATACGAGCTCAATTATACCAAGCAGTGATTCTGGCCCAACAAATAAGGTGGGGAGTGAGATTGAAGCAGTTGGGCCGAATGACCAAGCCCCAGAGCGGAGAAGCATTAGAGTAAGGAAACAACGAACATGGATGAAAGACTGTGTGTGTTTCGGTTTGTAAAATTTGTATAAAATTGATTTTGTAAACTTAATTTTAATGAAAGTAAGTTTGTATTGAACGATTTATGTTTAGTCATTTTTATATTAAAATGGATTAAATATTGTTTGGTTTATACTACTTAAAATATATTTTTAAATAAAAAATTATTAAAATAAGTATTAACTTAAATAATTTTTTTTATATTATCCTATCATTTTAATTTAGATATTTAAATAATTTTATTAATTAATTTTATAATAAAATTAATATTTATTTATTAAAATAAAAATAACATATAAAAATTAGTAAAATATTTTTATATTAAAAATAAGAAATATAAATTATATATATATAAGATTATTTAATCAAATATGTTATATCTTTTAAAATTTTAAATATTAACATGAAAATGTTAATTTAGTATTTTTTATATCGTATTTTTATTTTAATACTCTTAATAATCTTATTCTTAATATTATTTTGGAATTCAGCGTTTATGATTTTATTAATATATATAATTAATTTTTTATTTAATTTGTCTTTTTTAATAGGATCATAATCTATATTATAAAAAAATTACAATAAAAAATTGTATATACTAGAATTATAATTATAAAAAAATACTAAAAATAATAAAATTAAATATTTATATCGATAGTGATGAAAATAAATCTAAAAATTCTTGATGATATATTTTATATAGTATATTTTTAGTTCTTTTAGTACTTTTTTTAGTACCTATAGTTTTTTACTATTATTATTATTTATGGTTAATTTTTTGTTTAATTTATTTTACCTAATGTGATCAATAAATCATATTATAAAAATATAAAAATAAATATAATATACAAGAATCACAATTATAAGAGTGTATAATGTCAAATAAAAATTTAACAAAAAAATAAAAATAATAAATAATAGAAAAGAGAGCTCATATAAAGAGAAATAATAAGAATTCTATAAATAATATAATAACATGTCTAAAGGATAAAATTGGTAAAGAAAAAATAGATGCTTAGTGTAAATGGTTAAAAGCCCGTTAGTGAAATGCAGAAGCTAGAAATTGTTGCTTCTGATAAACGTGATTTTGACTACAAAATTACTTCTACGTTTGCCAAACCAAAAATTAGCCAAACAAAAAATTAAAACTTTCAATAAGTTTAAACGTACTTTTTCTCTTCAAACGAATTTGCCAAACACACCCTAAAAGTGACGGGTATATCGAAATTTGCAATTATTTTCTTTTATATATATATATATATATATATATATATATATATATATATATCAATTTTAGCTCTATGAAAGCAATATAGGAATAGAATCCACTGCTACGGGGCTTAAGCATTTGATCAAATATATTCGAATAAATAATATTTGCAACGTCGAGTTTTGTGTGGCGGTTTGGTTGTGAATCCCTGGTCGGCACAATATGATTATTTGGATTATTGTAGATTGATCGATCAAGTTTACTTACTTTTTGTTTATTCAAATGAATTATTCATTGAAAAAATTGGTAAAACTGTACATTAAAAAGATAGTGAAATTGCACGATGTGCTAATTGCCTTTGTGTTGATATGAACTCAAAAGGTCAAACGTCTTAAGTTTTGAATTGATAGCCAAGACAGCAGAGAACAGATTAAGCGAATTCGAGTTAAGATTTTAACTAAGTCGACAGAAGAGTTATGTGAATAAAAAAAAAGAGAAAACGAAAAGAGTTTGAAGAAGAAAGTTAAGTGTTCTTGAAGGTTATTCCAACAACTGAGATCGAAAAAGCAATTAAAACCAAGAAGTTTAAAACTTCCGCTATATTGGTTCCTCCCAAATTCTAAAGAGGATTGGTGGCCAGTGGCATATCAAAATAGTTTTACTGATATATCTTTTAAATCTACACAACATACTCCACATTTCGTAGCTTCGAAACTACACATCTGATGCAACCCATATCTTATAACTTGAATCAGTTCAATTGAAAGAAAATTAATGTTTTAAGTGATTCCAGTCAAGAGTGATAATGTCAGTATAAAAAACTCCAAGGAAAAGAAGTCTCGTTAGAAAAGGTTGTTTGGTATCAAACTGGAATCAAGGAACATATGTGGGAACTTGAATTGGAGATGAGGAAGAGCTGACCGCACTTATTTTCAGATGATTGAATTTTGGGGACAAAATTCATAATTAGGTGGATAGGATATAAAATTATGTAAATTAATAAATAAATAAATAATAAATTAATTATGAACTACAGAAATTAAAAAATTAAATTTTATAATTTAAAGGAGTAAAAATATTTAAAATATAAATTTAAACACTAATTTTAAAGATTTTGGTTCAAAATTGGGTCAACGGGCTAAATCGGATAAACCAGCCCAAGTGGACCTAAGCCCACATAACCAACCCCAACATAAGCAAGCTTTCAGCCTCTCTTCCCCCTTTCTTATTGTGTTCCACGGAGAAGAGAACTGAAGGGAGAACAAAACCCTTGTACACTATTCACTCCAAATTTTCTTTGCTCATAACTTTTAATTCGAAGTTTCGATTGCCGCATTGTTTGTGGCCACACATTCGTCTCGTCAAGCTCTTCAATTTTATTTGAACAAAGTGGTAAGGATCTCTGAATTTTGTGCCTAATTCTTCATTCCTTTCATTTGTGCAAATTTGGTTTGGGTATTAAGATATTTTCATGATTTTGGTGGTTTAGGTGCAATCTAGCATTGGGTAATTGTTGAGTTTTGCCTTAATCATCGGTGGGTAAGGTAAGGAACTACTAAACCCTTGTAAATTGATGAATTAGTAAATTCTAGTGTTTGATTTTGGTATATTGTATGAAATTAGATTGAATAAATGTGAATTGGAGTTAAATTAGTGAATTGGAGTTGGAATAATAAAGCTTTGGTGGCTGGAACTTATTGGATTTAATTCGGAGTTTTGAAAACTTGAATTGTGGTGTTTTGATCTTGGAAAAAATTGGCTAAGGTATGGTTTTAGTTTCTTGTAGTTAATATATAATGCTGTGTGAAACTCAAACTAGTAGCCTTTAAGATAGGTTTGAATTTCATGAATTGGTTAATTGATGAATGAAAATTGTTGAATTTGGTATTGAATGTGTAAATTGTGAGTTTGTGATTTTGTGAGTGAAATTATTGAATGACGTTAATGTTAAAGATTGAAGTTGACAAAGTGAAACTGGATGTGTGATGAGAAGAAATTTGTCGGTAAAGAATTCACAAATAAATTCTCGTTACAAGTATAGTTTCTAAACCAACAAAGAATCCTCTCATACAAAAACTTGGTTGTCACAAGTAACAAACCCCAAAATATAAACCGAAGTATTCAAACTTCAGGTCGTCTCTCAAAGGAATTGCAGGGAAGTGTTATTGTTATTGGCTATGAAGTATGTTTTGGGATTTTTGAGTCAAGATACAAGAAATGTAAATTGCAAAGGAAATAAACTAATAACTAAGAAAGCTCTTGGCAAGGTAAGAAAACTAGAAATCCTATCCTCATTATCCTCCTCAATTGTGATAAGAATTGTCCATTGCTCCACTTAGTCAACCTCTAACTATGAAGGAAAGTGAAGTGGAAATAATTAATTTGATTCCTCAAGTCCTAGTCAACTCCTAAGGAAAGACTAGCTTTAGTGGAATTCAAATCAACTATAGTAACTTTCAATTATTAATCAACAAGAGAGTTTGATAACTCAAGAGTCACTAAATACTCAACCAAAGCCAAAAGGAGAGAAATCTACTCTAGCATTCTCCCAAGCATTTTGTCAAACACTTGGAAGGCATAAAAGGAAAGTAAAATCGAATTGCAAGAAATATGGATCTACAACTACTAATTGAAAGAAATTAACAACAACAATTCAAATCAACAATAAAAGAAATCAAACTCAAATTGAATTAAAGGAAAATAAGAGGAACAAGAGTGCATCAATAACAAAGTAGAGAATTACAAGAAGTATAAAACTAGAGAGAGGAAAGGTAGAAGAACAAGAATTGATAAAGGAAAAGTAAATCAAATCATGAATTAAACCTAGATCTAAGAAATCTTAATCTACCTCTAACCTAATTCTAGAGAGAAGAGAGAGCTTCTCTCTCTAGAAACTACCCTAAAGCATTCCCTTCGAAATTCAATTTGACTTCCCCCCTTGACTCCTTTTGATTTCTACATGAAATAGGCTTAGAAGTGAGTTGGATTTGGTCCTGGGAAGACCAGAATTTGCCTCCAGCAGATTCACTTTAATGAGGTCACGTGCAAGCATCGACGCGTACGCGTGGGTCACGCATACACGTCGCTTGGCAATTTTTCATCCACGCATGTGCGTCATGTATGCCTACGCATCCCCATGCGACTCCATATCTATGCGTGCGCGTCTTCTTCGCGTGCACGTCGGTGAATGCATCCCAAATCCTTGGTTTTCCATGATTTATCCACTTTGTATGCTTTTCTCTTCATTCCTTTGATCCATTTCTAGCCTTTTCAATCCTGAAATTACTATTAAACACATCAAGGCATCTAGTGGAATCAAGGTGAACTAAAATTAATCAATTAAAGGCCTAAAAAAATATGTTTTCACACTTAAGTACAAATTAGGAGACAATCATGAAACTATACAATTTTATTGAATAAATATTGAAAAAGTGGATAGAATCCACCTAAATTAGGCACAAAATGTACCACAAAAAAGTGGTGTATCAATGTGATGAATAATGGTTGTGATGTTATTGAATGATGATGATTTTGATTTTTAATGATGATTGATGAAAATTTTTTTAAAAATTTGAATGGTGGATTGAATTAGTTTGAAAGTGAGTGTTTAGGTTTGGGTTGAATGAGTTGATAATTTGAAAATAATACTTGTTAGATGTTTAAGGATTGAATTTGGTATGGTTGATATTGATTTGGATGTAGTTGGGTTGATTTTGAATTGAGAGTTTTGAAAATTAGAGGATTTGGCAATTTTTGGTAAAATCTTATTTTTAACTAACTTCGAAAGGTTATAACTTAGTTTTCGGACTCCCAAATCTTGTGAAACTTATTTTGAATAAAAATTGGGTCCGTGAAGTTTACAATGTTTGAAGAGCGGACTGAAAATAATTTTTAACGAAAAAATTATGCACGTTTGTAGTTTGGTGTAAAATATTGAATTCTGCAGCAAACAGCTTTTTAGGAAAACTGGTATGTGTGCGTATGCGGACATGCCACGTGACGCAAGTATTGAGCTTTTTCCAGAAATCTTGCGTACGCGGATAGGGTCTCACGTACGTGGCACTGTCTTTTTCAAAATCTCACGTATGCAGACAGGGTCTCACGTATGCAACAATATTTTTTTGTCTCGCGTACGCAGCAGGTGGCTCACGTACACATGACCCCTGTTTTGTTGAAATTATAATTTTGAGCTTTTAATATTTTTTCTAACTTTTTATACCTCTGTAAACATTGTTTAAGATTCCCTAACTAGTGCTTAGGCTTTGAGATGAGCGAAAGAGTATTGGGTGAAATAAAAGGAGTATTTTTTGTTAAGAATTTAGAAACGGTGACTATTATAGGTGGATTAGCTAGAATGTTTTGTGGAGTGTACTGAGTGGATTAAAGAAGACATATCAAAGTATAGTGGAGTTAAGTTTGAAGAGGCATATTTGGACTATGAAACTATATTTTGATTATGAAATTGAATTGGGCATGATTGTTTCATCTTGAGCACTCTTTCTCGAAAGTGCGACCCCAATGAGATGGTGGAATGTGAGAATTTCCTTTTTTGTTCCTCATGGTATTGTAAAATCGCCTCCAGCGAGATGGTGGGAGGTTAGGATCCCCTCCTTTATTCCTCTTGGATATATAAGAACTTACTTCCTGGGTAGATGCAAGGGTGTGGTTCGCCCCACTTGCTCTGAGTTAAGATGATTTGAGATTTTAAGTAGACGCAAGGGTTGTGGTTTTGTCGCACTTGCTACAGATTGGTTGATATTTATCTGAGTCACAAGTCTCCCTAGATGAACGTAGTGGCTCACCCCCACTTGCTTCAGGTTAAGATTTGAGATTCTGTTGACCTTCAGTCACAAGATGTGGCTAGACACTTATACCTTTCCAGATGAATCCCTCAAGGAGATGATAAATGAATGATTATATATATGCATAGACTCTTGGGGATGCGTGCATACAGGGACTATCTAGGGTTTGCTACCGAATATGTCGGGTTTGACTGTATAACTGACAGATAAGATCCATCGACCAAAGGGCAAATATGCATCATGTGCATTGTATGATTTGTTTGAGTATGCATATTGTGTTTGGATTTGCCTAATTATTTATCTATATTTATATGCTACTTGACTTAAATGATGTATCTATTTTCTTAACTGTGTATTACTTGTATGCCTTATATGTGTTTGTTTTTAGAGATCTCTCATACTAGTAGAAGTGACGCTGAAGATTATTCCAAACTAGCAATTGGAATATTTGTAAAGAACTGGAATTGAAGAGATGGATTAGAATCTTAAGTAGAATTACCATATTTCTAGTTAGTAATAACTCTAGGCTTTGATATGGGTTGTAGAAGTTTAGGATTGTCTTTGGCTTTCCGGAGCCTTATATCTTATTTATTGGGCACTGTTACCATACTGAGAACTCCCGATTCTCATTCCATACGTATTTATTGTTTTTCAAATGTAGAACGTGAGACACCTCACTGAGCATGCTGGAGACTCCTTCAGAAGTGAAGATCTACTTTTGGAGCTTTCATTTTATGTACTTAGAGCGCACGTGTGTATTTTTCACTGTTGTATTAAAACTTGTATTGTCCTCCTAGAGGTTGATTCGAAGAATCAGGATTAGTATTTTATTTTTTGGTTTATTTTTGGGTTGTATATATTTTTTTTTCTAACCGGCCTTAGCTTCGTAGGCAGAGTTTAGAGCTTTATATATATATACAAATAGTCTCAAATACCAGGATTTTCATATGGCATAAAAATATAAAGGATATAAGTATGATGTGAAACAGAAGTTACAAGACATGCTTGATGTACAAGATGATATGTTTCAAACATGTGATGGTAGAGCAATACGGCAAAAGGTTATAACACAAGCTGGGGTTAAAATGATGTGCTTAATGTTCACATACTAATCTTATATCAACTTTAGAGATTCAATTATTCAAACTTCAACATAATTTATCTCCACCATTCTTAACCGTATTTCATTGAGCAACTCATCCGAAGGTTCTCAACTTTGTTAAACACTTTGCAATCCTTACTACTGGTTATAAGTCCCACATCAACAAAACTCTTTCACGTAAAACAAGGTTTCACAACTCCCTGTGATGTCGTACACTTATGAGTTTCGCCTTTTGCATTCACCAAACGTGTCCTAAAGGACTAATGTGTCGTTTACTAAGTCTAATGGTCGCACAAAATGCCAAAACTAATCTCGAGTATACTCATAAGGATAGTAGACCATAGAAAAGGAAGAAAAACGACAAGGACCGTATTCGCGAGAATTTGACAGAATTGCTGAAATCACAAGTAGACAAGGATGAACAAGTAATAGAGTGCTAGAAAGAGAGTCAACTAATATCTTTAAGGATAACTCTTGAATCGAAGAAATTTGATAAGACCAATAAGATGAAAAACAATGCAATATTTTGAAACGAATTCAAGCTGAGACAAGTAAATATGAGATTTGCAGAAGAAGTATATCCAAACCAAAGACAAAGTTTATAGAACTTGAGTATGGTTAAAAATATTTTCAAATGCATTGTTCGTAAAGAATGGAAACTTAAGGGGAAATCATATCATGTTCTAAAGAGAAAATGGATAACAAACATCCTTCAAAAGAGTAATAAAAATGTAAATGTGGCATTATTTCAATATAAATTCAAGTGGAAATAGATTACACAAACTTTGTAAATGGAAAGATTAATTTGGCTAAGAGAAAAATTGTATTTTCTCTTCTTTTTTAAGCATGTATGAAAACTATAATCTTGTTGGAAGAAAATCTGAGATAAAATTTTACTCATAAAAGAAAAGATGATGCATTACAATCAAACAGGTTTAAATCACATAGAAATTTTCAGAGATAAGGCAAAGGAGTGTAAGCTAAATTGAAAGCGATTTTATTAAAACTTTAATAGATGTATCGCCCCAAAACAAGTTCAAATCACACCAAAGAGAGGCACTGCTCAAGTAAAGCAATTCTAGTTAGGGACAACTTGCATAAAAATAAATCGAAACTTGTTTAAAAAGGTTTAAAACAAAACTTCAATAATATACTTAAAAATCACAACTTTATAAGGATGTTCAATAATATTATTATATGCTAAAGAGGAAACTAACTCATTTTAAGAAAGAGACTTAAATTAAAGGATTTCAATTAAGATTCATAAAGCATGTCACTCATAGAAACAAAAAGCTTAAGAAGAAACTTAACAACTTAAAAAGTTGATTCAAAACTTAAATTTCTTCAAAAGAATTCAAAACCTTTTCAAAAATGGTTCAAAACAAAATTCTGAAAGTATATTTGAAATAACCACCTTGCAAATATCATTTAAGAAGATCACGATGTGCTTAAAATGAAATCGACCCATGGAAGAAAGGACCTTTAAATTAAGGGAATTCAAACAAGAACTCACTGGGTATGGATTATCAAATGAATTTTCAATTGGTCTAAAGGAATACAAAACGCGCCAGGAAGACAACTCAATCAATAGAAAATTCTCAAGAAAGAACCTTTGACTAAAGAAAGACAAATAAAAGGACAAATGGTGCATTAGATGGAAACAAATTAAAGTTGACTCGGATGAGAATGAGATTCACAAGAAATGGAAAACTAAGACTAATGGTGACGTTAAAAAAAATAAATGAGTAGTTTAAAACAGAATTAAATATGACATCCACAGAAATAAAAAGTTTAAGAAATAAATTGGTCCATTCATGAGAATAAAGACATGAGTCTAATATTTTTTTTTTGTAAGAACAACAATTGCATAAATGATATAGTATGTTAAACCAAATTCGAATAAAAATAAATTAGGTGAAGCTTATCAAACAAAACCAACTGGAAAGAGACAAAAACTTTTCTTTGAAAAATATCTAAATATATAGTCAAATCAGGATATTCGTAAAAACTGTAATAAAATTGTTAGAAAATCAAATTGTATTTAAAGTATATATACATTTCCATAAATCAGTGAAGAAACAGGCGAGGTATTGGAAACAACTAGTTTTAAATTGTATAAGAAACTTTTAACGTTTATATAAAGAAGTACATATCAAATTAAAAGCGGTCGTATATTTCAAATCAAAAATGGTTTTGTTAAGATTTAAAGAATGGCTGTAATTATTATCAAATAAGAGGAAAACTAAATTACAATTTATTTACAAAGGACTCGAAATATGAACTTAAAAAGGTGTCCTGCATCAAAACAGATTCAAATATATATAAAAAAAATACATGATTCAAAAAGAAGTGCCTAATAAAGAAGGTAAATACACCAAGAGTTTTAAACAGGCATATGCAGTTAGGATCAAACAAAAGCGTACGTGAATAAGAGAGTAGGATTGAAAGATAATCTGTTCACATTCCAAGAAAAGTATCGCAGACAAGAACCTTAGAGCATACCAAGCAGGAATAAGATACGTGATATTCGCAGAGTTCAAGATACCTAACCGATAACCTCAAGAATTAACTCCTAACGTTTCCGAAACCCGCGATTCGCATTACCTATGACTCGCATATTGTCTATGATAACCCATTAGTGCCTACATATACATAATTCATTAGTGTTAAGCTGGCCAAACTTAATTCCAGGAATTATGCAATGCAAGATTAATGGTATTTATCAATAGACTGTCATGTACTTAAAGCTCTATTCTCGTTATCCAAACAAGACCTACTACATGACTGACTCTCAGAGTATGCAATTGAAGCATAATCGGTCCATTCCTCAGGCTCTACAGGAAAGACCGCTCTGATACCATAATGTAACACCCTCACTATCAGAAGTCATGCTTCCGGCTACGCCACTCTGATAGGAAGAAGTATTACGACTACTTTATATACTAAATACTAAAATAGGAGCCTGTGACTCGACACTGTATCGCTGATTTCTTAGAAAACCGAAAATAAACACTTTATCTTAAGAAAATACAAACAGGCATAGATTCATATACAAGACTCCTTACATAATAACTTATAATATAATATACATATAAAACATACAATTCTTATCCCTCTTACAAACTTGTAATAACAAGGACGAGGGGAGAAAATATCTAATTAATACAACATCTTATAAACCAAACGCAGTATAACCCTTTTTAATGCTTCTTCATCCGGTTTCTGAAAAGGTAAAGTTGTAGGGGGGTGAGAACCTAACCACACGGTCTCACCACGCAGTTTCAAAGTTGTCATAAGAAGATATTTAATAAGAAAACTGTTTTCAAGCTCGGTGATTATCATTGCCTTATGAATCTTTTAAAAACCAGTAGGTAATCGTTCAAAACCTTTTCAAAGAAACGTTTAATCTATCAAAAATCTGAAACATTTCCTTTCTTATAAGAAAAAAATCTCAATCAGAAACCGATCACGCAATCAAACAATACAATCATTAATTCAGCACCAAAGTTTATTCTCAAATATAGCACGCCAGGACAAACACAGGCAAGATAGACAAGGAAAGCACAAGTAGGTAGCAGTTACAGCAAATAGTTCAAGTAGCAGTTAAGAACAGTTTAGCAATTAGGCAAACAAAAACAAGTTTAAACCCAAACAAAGCATATAAATGCATATGATGCATGTCTGTCCTATGGCTGATGAGTCTCATCTGTCCAGCCAACCCGACAAGTCTGAATTGTCCTTAGACTGTCCCCCGACGTGCATCTCCAAGAGTCTATGCATAGTTTTTTCTCAAATAATCAATATTGCTCAATGGGGGTAACATTTTCGAGAATTTATATAGTGTCCAGTCACACTTACGTCGTAGGGTCATCAGAGTATCGAGTTTTCAACCTGGTACATGTGGTGGCAAGCCACGGCACTTAATCTAGGGAACCTCGTATCTCAGATATTTCAAATTCATAAGCCACATAAATAATTCATTCATCATTCATCAATATCTAAGCCATTCTCAATATCATCATCATTCGTCAATCCATATCCCATTTCCAAATTCATTCAAAAATCATATTTCAAATCAATTCACATCATCCTTCTTTCCGTTAATCAACAATCTCAATTCAAAACATAATTCTTTCCCTTTTAAATAAATCAATTCGAAACAAATAACGTTTAAGAACTAAATCTTTTTAAACAATTACTTAAAACAAAACTTCCAGTTTTATAAAATTTCGGCAACATCTCCTCTAAAACTTGGATTCTACCACCCTGTTCGGGTCCCAACCAAACCAAACCAAACTTCCCGGGATGTACCAGCCTGAGATGTACCAGCTTCCTGGGATGAATAATGATACCAAATACACTCAAAATATGGATAAATAATTATCATAACTGTTCTAAATAATAAATTAAAATACAAGATACACTCAAAATATGGATAAATGATCATACCTGCTCTTCTATCTTAGAAACATCAATAGGAATTACTCCATGTGTCAATATATCAGTAGATATTGTGTTCCCTTCTAAATCCTCGTGTGTAATTGGTTCACGGATGATGTTTCCATAGCCATTCTTTCCCCTTTCTGTCCCCAAGAATTCTTAATTATATAATATTCTACCACTTTTCCTTTAATTTTTTTTTACCAGGTCCCACTACTAAAACAGAATGATAACTATTGTCTTTTAGGTCTTTTGCTCTAATGGAACCCTTATATATAGAATCCTACATTGTAAAAATACACAAAAAAATTAGATAAAAAATACAAAAAAATTTATATAGAATAAAATTAACATTAAAAAAATAGAGAAAAAAATTTATATAAATGTAAATTTATACTCACATTTTTTAGATTATAAAATGCTTGCGTTAACAAAAGAGTTGCAATTACAGGTTGTTTACCAACAGCTTCCCATATATCAGAAATTTCTTCCAAATTTCCCACCTTAAACTCGGCCTGCATAAATATATATAAGAAAATATTTTATTGCAATAAATAAAAACTATTAAACTAATAACAAAAATTAAATGGATACCTTTCTGTTGGGTGTGTTGCATTGTTTTTTTGCTATAAACTGGTTGCTATTACTCTCTTCTACACACCCATATTTAATCACCGATCTTAAAACTTCAATAGGTCTTGCTGAAAAACAACCACGTGGACCCACTGGACTAACTCCCATTTCTTCCAGGCATGTGCCGTCTTTCCCGAGTTGTTCTGCTTGATCATCCGTCAAATAATTATCCAACAAATCATGTGGTGAAACAGTAATATTTTCACCACTGGGTTTGTCAATTATATTGTACCGACTTTCAATAGCAGCAGCTACCACTATAGCCCAGCAGCACACTAAATTTAAAAGTTAATAGTTAATAAGTAATTT
Source organism: Arachis hypogaea (assembly GCF_003086295.3). Classification (NCBI taxonomy): domain Eukaryota; kingdom Viridiplantae; phylum Streptophyta; class Magnoliopsida; order Fabales; family Fabaceae; genus Arachis; species Arachis hypogaea. The sequence continues at coordinate 195,635 of NC_092043.1, read as the reverse complement.
ATATATATATACTTTTTAACCATACTAAAATAAATAAAATTCTAAAAAATAATATCATTATTATAAAACTTAAGAAAATCCAATATAGAAAATCCAATGCAGAATTTCAGCCATGTTTCTCTTTTGAATCAATGACAGCAAAATAACAAGTAAAACAGATTGGATTTATAACTCAATCTCAGCAAAAATCATTCTCAGCATAATTAATAAATTAAACTTAAAAAAGTTCATTTTATAACTCCATCTCAGCAGAATTAATTCAACATCAACCGACTGAATTCAAATAAAACTTAAGAAAATTAATATCTCAAAACTCAGCAGAATCATCAATAATATATCAAATGTCTATTCAGAACAAAACGAAGAAGAAAACAATATAATGCAATTCTTACGGCAATCCTTTTGATTCCTCATCTTTTCTGAAGCTTCCTTCCAATTATTGATCTGTAGTATGTTGTTGAGAATAAAGTTAATATCTCTCTCAAAATATCATTAAGAGGAAAAAACAATAATATTATCAGAAAAAAACTTTTACATCATTATTCATGACAGTTTTCTTTCTTTTGGGAGCCATAGTCCCGAAATAGCAATTGAGATTAAAAATCAATTTGATTTTCGGTTTTTTTGGTTCGGTTGATCGGTTTAGTTCGGTCCGGATCGGCTTTGAACACCCCTCCTCACAACTCCTACAAAAAGGTACCTCATTGGTTCAACAAGGTCATAGGTGCTGGGGCGCATGTTCCCACGTATAACTCTCCCACCAACAACTTGGCCCCCTCCAAGATAAGGGCTTGTCTCTTTCAATGCATAATCAAAAAGGAGAAGATGAACCTGCATACACGAATTTCGAAGGAGGCGGCATTCCAGATTTCATCTCATGTGTCATATAGTTTGAACTCGGCTTGGCAGCTGCTGAAGAAGAAGATTGATGCTGTTTTTCTTCATTTGGTTTGGCAACTGTATGAAATGTGTGCCTTGAGTCATTTTTCTTTCGAGAAAACACATTCAGTATTGAACTTGTGAATGATGGTGTTTGATCTTGAACAGTGTGTTGATCTGTATTAGTAACTGGTTCTAAATCAGGAAGAGGACTTGAGGACTTAATTGAAGGGTCATCAGTAACAAATACTTTCAAGCCAAGCTCTCCTTTTACGCGGGAAAAAACAACTTTCTTTTCCAAAGGGTAGTGAAGAACAGCAGCATCTGCATACGGGACAAATGATGTTGCAGTGAGGTGGACCTTGCCAAGGAACACTTTGGAACCGGTGGATTTGTTATAGTGGTAGACGCAGGCGGTAAGAGTGAGGTTTGGCAATCTGCTTGGATCAGTAATGTTGAAGTAGAATTTCTCATTCCAAACTGGACTCAGATCTTTATCCTTAGTGGTTGTTCGAAATTCCTGACCATCAAAGTGAAGTTCCACAAAGGAACTACATGAACCTTGGCCATCTTTTGGCATAAGGTCATGAGCACCTGTAACCTCCACCCCAAGCTTGAGATTGCTCATCTCCAATTAGCAGCTTCCACTAAAATTATGACAACCTTATATACCTAAAAATGAAATAAACAGATGAGGTTGAAAAGTCTATAGTCTCATATATAAATTTATAACCCTAATATTACATATATATGTATTTGCACAACATTCTCAACTATCTGCCACTAGCAATGTGTTTAATGAGTAATGAAATAGCAAGCATCCATAGCAACTGTAAGACTTTGATTGTTCTAGTTGGCTTAAGGAATCGGATTAATGTATAGCTAGCTAAGGGGCAGAAGAATTCACAATTATCATTCAGGGGAAGTAAACAATTGTTTAAGTTAGAGTATCAATATCAATTTCTTTTTACACTTCCAATGGATAAAACAAGTCCTTGAATAACAAGAGGTTTTGCTTCAAATATGTAGATATAAACTAAAATCTTGCTAAAAGCATAAGAATTCATGTGAGTGACTGAGTGTAAGTATTTTGCCAGTGTGAAGTAAAGCTATATAAGTCAACAATTATGATTCAGTTGGTTCCTACCTACCTATATAGACAAAAGGGCAGCATGAAAGGGACCCAGAACATAAAAATAAAGGAGGTTGATATTATCAGAGAGAGAAAGAGAGTAATTCGTAAAGTTCAAGCAAGAAAGAGGTAGACTCCAAAAGCATCAAACCTTAACCTACCAGTCCCACAAATTTGTCCTTTTCCCTTCATGAACAAAAAAAAAGGCAATACAAGAATCAAAAGGGAAACATACTGGATACTTTCAACTCTACAAACAGATGATAAAAGTATTCCCTAAATTCTGCTAAAAAAGAACACTTAATCATAGTAGAGGCTGATGTATACCAACATTATTTTTTTTGTGAAAGTCACGATCTCAGTATCCCCAAGGGTCACTATTTTATGTTATTCTAGGATCTGAGTTCCAAAGGTTCATATTATTGTTAGTACTCCCAGCTGATCTAGTTATACAAAACTTTTTCCAAAATTTATACATAAAAAAATAGATAATAAGCTAGCAGAAGCCTTTTCCTTTGATAAACTTCACCTAAAAGTTCCCATACAAAAAAAGAGAGAATTTATTTGCTCATTTATGAGAAGCCCAGAAGGAAAACAGTATCTGCATGGCCAAAATTCCAATGAAAATAGCAGATTTGAGTAAAAAAGTTTAAGCTTATAACTTTTAAGACACAGAAAGGTTTTATCAAAACTTGAATAAAACCCAAAACAGAATATCAGAAAAACAATCCACATACCCAGATAAGAAAATCATACAAAGGTTGCAAATAGACCAAAATCAAAGATGACGAACAAGAAAATGGTGATTCTGGAAACGTACCTGAGCTTTTGATTAAGCTGAAGAAGAACAGAACAAAATGGCAAAAATATTTTTTCTTCTTTTTCCTTCTCTTTTTCTTTTTGGAGCTTGAAGGTTTAGTAACAGCAGAAAGAGGGTTATAACTTATAATTTATAAACTAGAGTATGGCCCGCGCTGCGCGCGAGTCATGTAGTTAATTTATTTAAAAAGATTTAAGTGTATTGATACATTAATAAATTAATACTTTTAATTATTAATTTTAATTAAAAAATCTATAATATATAAATTAAAAATAGCAGTTAAAATTATTAGTATACTAATGATTTAGATATGTTTAAAAACTTTTTAATTTATTTTATTATAGTAATGTATATAAATAGTTAATTTATCAAAAAAATAATATATATATTGATTAAAAAAATTTGTTAAACATATGAGTGATTAAAAAGATAAATATATAAAATGTAAAGTAGTTAATATCTTTTAAGATTTTAAGTAATATTATTAATTTACACTTTTGTTATTTAGTTAGTAATATTTAGAATACATTTTAACTAAATATGTAAAAAAATCTAATAATATGTGTTTTAAGTATCAGTAATTAAAAAATATCAACATTTATTTATATCCGATCTAATCTTTTGTTACATTCAGTCATGTGCTTTAGTTTGGGCCTGACCAATTTAAAATATTAAATGTATCAAAATGTCAGATTAATTCAAGAGTAAAATTTTAAAGAAAGACTAATTGATGTAATAAAAATAATTAAATTTGACTAAAGAAACTCTATTGAAGCCACCTAATATGATACGTGTTGATCACTTAAGAAACTAAAATACATGTGTTTGTATACACACTAAACACAATTCTTTAATTAAAATTTGATGGCACATATGTATCCATTTAATATCTGTGCATATAAAAATTAGAGTATCAAACTCCACCTTTACCAAATCACCAACATTTAATAGCCATATCTTCGCACACCTAAAGTGGGCAATTTGCATTGAATTCTATTGAATCTCTACAACTTCTGATAATACTTTTCTATTCTGTATTAGAAAATGGTCTTAATCCATTTTTCTATTCGAAGAAAAATGTATGAAGTTTGTCGCTGAATGAATTTGTTGTTGTGGAGTGGATACGGTTATCTACAAAAATTTTTCTTCTGCATTCCACCATCAACGACAGAAGTGGTTTGCAAATGAAAATAGAAGGCTAAAGTCTGAAAATTTATTTGTCAGAATTTATAATTTTGTTTTAATAAAGTTTGTTATACTCTTTTGTTCAATTGAATTATTTTTTATTTTTTAGGTAGCTCTTCATGCCAATATACATGATAATGCTGGTGAATGGGAGCAAAATAAAGGTGAGTATTTTTATTCTCAAAGCTTATTAGTGAAAATGATTTTTATTTTTTTAATTAAGTTCCAACCGTTGAGATTTTTTTTCATAACAATCGAATTAAAATTTGATATGACTAAGCAATTAGTTGTTGATAAATAAGTGCATAAAGGTTGATAGAGGATTTCAATTTCTATAGTATAACTAAATAAATATTTTTCTTTTGATGCATGTCAAAGAAAAGACTAATGACAAAGAAGTCTCTCTTTAATTGATTCTAATTTGATATAACAATTATCAGAATATTGTTCTATGTGAACTAAGGACTAATCTTAATTATCAAGTAAGAAACTCTCATCATAATATATGATTGAGTTGGATAAATACAAATTTAATTGTAATTCACATTTTTGATGGATTTTATTTTTACTTCTTTTTTACACTTTTCTTGTTGCTAATGATTTAGTGCCCGCGCTATGCGCGGTTTATGTATTTAACTATTCATCGTATTATATAATTGAATTATTATATATATAAATATATAAATAAATTGTGAAATGGAATGATATGATTTAATAAGAATAAATTTTAAAAACAATGACTCAAAATTGACTCCAAATTAAATATTATTTCGTATAAGTTAATAATTGGTATAATGTATACATTAAAATATTCGTTAGATCGATGATTTCGATTCATAGAAAATTCATTCAAGTAAATGGTCTAATTTATATAAAGTATATTAATAAAATAATTAACAATTTGAAAATATTAGTTAACGTTATTGCACATGTATCATTTGAAAAAAAATTAAAGGACAGTAGATTTTTGTATTTGAAATAATTTTAATATTTAATAAGAAATAATTATTCAAAAGAATTATAAGCTTTTTGTTACGTCAACTAAAAAAAATAATTTTTAAGTTGATATATTTTAATAAGAGTAAAATGTATTTTTTATTTTTAAAATTTTTTAAAAGTTAATCAAATATTTAAAATTTTAATTTATTTTAATTTTATCTTAAAAGTATAGACTTGACAATTAAAATTTTTAAAAAAATTATGATCTATCCAATAATAATATATGACAACCATATTTGATTAACTTGTGTTAAGAATTATTTTTGTTAACTTTTTGTTAAATTAGTTCAAAATTTAATAAAAAAATAGTAATTAAGAATATATTTAATGTAAATTAAAAATTGTTGAGATAAAAATAAATTAAAATAAAATAAAATCTTTTTAAAAAAATTTACATATTTTAAAAATAAAAAATATATTTTAATTTTTTTAATTTATTTTTTTTGTTTGATAACTATATTATAACTTTCTAATAATTGGTCAACTAAATATTTAAATTTATTATAATACTATATATACTAATTGAATTAGAGAAGATCATAACTCTCGCTTAAAAATCATTTTCAAACTTATTGTCATGAATAAAATATTTTAATAATAATAAAAAAACGTATCTTTCTCTTTTCCACTCCCACTTGTATATACAGATATACACACATTTATTATTACTACCATTCAAATTTAAATTGGCACCTAACTTTTCACCAATCAAAAAAAAGATGTGTGCCATGGCTTTCTGGGAAAGTAGAGAGTCAGAGAAAGGAAAGTTATTGGAAAGGAGTCAAGCACTTATTATATCTTGACATGAGACATGTGCCATGGCAACACACAAATATGTGTGCATTTTTTCTGTGTACTTTTTTTTTTCCTTTTAAGTTTCACTAATTTTTTTATGTTATCTTATTATTATATATAATACACCCAAAAATATTATATTATATTATATTATATTATATTATATTATATTATATTATATATAGTTCTAAAAGAAAGATGATAATTATAACTTCTAAATTTGATACTATTTTCCTACTCTTGTCTGATATTTTTTAAATTATCATTTATTTTTTACTATTTTATTTTCTATAATGATAGGAGTATTTTTTATTATAACAATAATTTAGAAATACCATATAGAGAAAGTAGCATTTTATCATTTTATTTTATCACAAAATAATTCTTAATGTTATTATTATTTATCTAATAGGATTATTATCATCTAAATTTTAATCGAATGAGAATTTTACGAAGAGAGTAAGTATCATACCTAGCATATGAAGCAATATGTGGTGATATTATTATTATGATTATGATAAATTAATCTGATTAAAAATAAGATAACTTAGGAAAAAAGGGGAAAAAAATAGTGTGTGGGGTGTGTGACGAGGATGTATGATGTATTGGATTTGTCCGGTAGTTGTAACAGGGAAATGCGGCAGCAAGCATTATGATTTATGAGAAAAACTCTGAACAACACACAACACATGTTATTGGATGCCTGTGCCCCACAGGCCCACACCCCACCTTTCTACTACAACTTTGTTTTTACAATTTTCTCTATTTTCTCTTGAATTTTCAGAACCTAGATTTTAATTTTACTAGTGCATCGACCCGTGCGTTGCACGGGATGGCACAAAAATAATAATAAAATATTAGATATATTATATATATATGTTAATTAAAACTTAAAGATAACTTAAATAATAAAAAACTATTAACTAATATATATAATAATTAATTTTTATAATACATAAATTATTTTTTATAATAATTTAATTTATGTAATTTCATAAACTAATAAAAATAAAAAAATACTAAGATCTTATGTTTTCTTTAAACATATCTTATATTATTCTCAATTAAGTTGTTCTTGCTTTAAACTCCAAATATTTAGTTTCAAAATTTATATAACTTGAACTCTATTATTAAATACAAAAAAAATAAATTTTATAGTAATGTAAATTATCTATTCATTTTTTAAATTTTTAATATTTAAACATATCTTATATTATTATATTATTCTCAGTTAAGTTGTCCTTGCTTTAAACTCCAAACATTTAGTTTCAAAATTTATATAACTTGAACCCTATTATTAAATACAAAAAAAATAAATTTTATAGTAATATAAATTATCTATTCATTTTTTAAATTTTTAATAATGAAATGATCAATCTGTATATCAAAAATATATTAGAAAAATAAGTCTTCCAACTATTATTTAGGGTGTAGTATTCAAATGAATTAAGCAAAGAAAAATTTAACATCCCCGACCATTTTATCTCTAAAATTATTAACATTTAAGTGTCTCGTTTTGTTTGACATGATGTCATTTTCTTTATTATTCGACATCATGTTATTTTCTTTATTAAATCACGTTCTTGTAGCATCCGACTCATGTCATTTTTCTTATTAAATCATGTTCTCGTAGCATCACAACAAATAGATGCTGAAATATATGTCTAAGGCTAATTAGAATTCCAATTAAAAAAGATGGCTTTCAACCTGTTGTTTCTTAATTCAAACACATAAAAACACAAAGAATTAGACTTTATCTCAAGGTATTGTTCTTATGAAAGCAGTTCACACACAAATCATCTATACTTACTGAAAATTAACGTAAACTCAACCGAGCGATCATAATTAATACAATGCTACCTACCTAACACATATATGAGACCAAGAAGTCAACCATGTCTTAAAACTCAAAAAATTAAATTTCCGTTGAAAATAACAGATTGGCAAAAGATATCCTACCGATATATCTGACTCCAACAGAGTTTCAGTACTATGAGCATCCCAAAAGTTTCTCATTAATACGGAACAGGCTCCCACGAATACACCTCCAACGTTATTAAGTGAAACTGGAAGGGTATGCGCGATCTGTAGGAGAACAAAATTTAACCAAATGAAGAACAAATTTAAAAGAGGAAAAACTGATCAGCTACACACTAATTTTAAATTAGTTGTACATCACAAACACAACCTTGAGAAACTTTTCTCTAACAGATTTTTTTGTTTTTTCTTTTTTTGCATTACTTGATGATCTTCATTACAGATTGACATGAGTACCTCGTTAGAAGGAAGGTGATAATGAAATTTGAGTTTGTGATTTATATAAGAACATATAAATCATGTTTATCAACAACCGTACCTCATAAAGAAAACGGGCTACATCACTTAAAAGAAACATGCTAATAGATTGCCCAATGTCCACAGCAAATAATCGTTTCATTTGAAATCTACAACAGCAAGAAAACTCTAACAGTAAACTGAAAATCTAAAAGAAATATGGTTGAATAAAATACCTGCCCAATGATTCCCCCAAATAATAGCACACACCAAGTCTAGAAAGAAGAACATAATCATATATTATGTGAATAGTTTCCTCCCTATTTTATATTATATTGTAACAATATTAATTCAAAATATGATGGACCCAATAGTAAGCACAGAAAGAAGAACATAATCATATAGTAAAGTTAACATATATGTGGAATTTTCAAAGTTTTCTAAGGTACAAATTGCCCTAAAGCTAATTAGTTCCTTCACCTAAGAAGAAGGAGAACCTGGAACCAACTCAAATTTATATTAAACATGACATCAACGACAACAAAATCGCTCTTATACTTGATAGAGGCTAGTAGTGACATGTACTAATTCAGTATTGACGGGTTAACATAAACATAGAATTAACAAAGTTTCCTTTGAAAGCAACAAAGCTGAAATGGGTCGCGGAAAAAAGAATTTTGACCCAATTTTAGAAGAGAAAAGACCCAAAAAATGAGAATTGAAACTCACTAACGTTGGGCAGCCTGTTGCAAAATGCCCACAGATGCCTATGGTTGTAGCATCTGCCGCTGGCACAAATGCCGCCGCGGAACCTGCCTCTGCATCTGCCTCCTCCCTGGTTGCTTACCTTGACCCATTCCACAATGTGCTTTAGCATGCAGGACTGTCATCACATCCTCCCCCTTATTCACCACTGTGATAAACTCCACGGCGACCAGTCAGAGCCATGCTGCCTTAGACTCCTCCACCACCATAGCCGCTGTCGCCACCGCTTCAACCTTTGTAACCTTTACCACCACCGCGACGACTTCGCTGAAGGTTGGAGCCATCGGGTACAGTGACATCAACTGCCTTCAAACTCTATAATCTCCACCTTCAGGGGAGATTAGGAACAAAAAGAACTGAAGAAGAAAAAGAAATTGGAAAATAGTATCAGTGAACCGAGAAACGGACTGAAGAGGAAGAGGAAATGACCCAAAAATCGAGAATTGAAACTACCTCCCTGAAGAGTGAAGAACATAGCCAAACTTGAGAGGAAGGAGGATGGATAAGGTAATAATAAGCAGTAGAATAATAATAAGGAAAAGCAAAGAACAAATTTAAGCAATTGAACAAAAAGAGAACTAATAAAGACACAATAGAGTGGGTGGATGCAAACCTTCCACAATAGCTACACAGGAAGAACTTCTTTTGCCTTAGTTCCTAAATTACTCTGAAAATACAAAAGCCAGGACTTCAAATACTAAAGGAAAAATGAATAATTCATGCTGCATTACTTTGAAATCTGATTTAGTTTTGTATATTGGATGTAAATTGAATATAAGAGAGAAAGAGGTTAATGAAATTTAAGCAAAATACAAATAGAATCCCGGCAACAACAATGAGGTTCTGGATTTTTTTGCATTAACAGCTCCACACCAGACAAAGACGCCTCTGCACAACAACAATAACATTTCAAATCTTACCGAGATTAGAACATATAAATCAGATCAAATAATAAGGAACACACTTAACTTCATCATAGAAGGTACAGTTTATATAAAAAATAATATTAAAGGAAACAAAGAGGAGTATGAGTAGGGATAAATTTAGAAATCTTATATATACTTTCATTTGAAGAAGACCACTACTACTTACATAAGCACTTAAGCAGAGCATACAGAATCATCGCACCAAGACCGTTGCTGGCCGCTTCCGGCACTGCAACTGTGACTTATCTTCCGTGGCATCTATCGCCATCGGAATCATCTCAGCCGCACCAAATTGCATGCCCATTGTTGTCGACTCCAGTATGCATCTCTCGCTCCTCCATGTCGTGTCTCTACTTCTTTCCTCTGCTTCCCTGCAACAAAACCGTGCCATAATACCATCAAGAACTCTCCGCTTGACAAAGAGAAAAAAAATAAAAGAAAAAAAGTGATGCAGAGAGATATATAGATCTAGGAGAGAAAGACATGAGAGAAGATAGAGAAAAAAAGATGGTTATGGTAAGAAGAAAATCGAAAGTTGATTATCCGAGAGATGGATTGAATGCTTGATAAGGTTGTGCATATTTAAAATTCAAATTTCAATTTCAAATTACATGCAGATTTAATCAGAATTAAAATTTGAAAAAATTGTAAAAGGACGTACATCAGGAACGTCTTGAAATTTGAAAATGAAGATGAACAGGGGAAATAACCTAGATAGAAAGATAAAGAAAAATATAAAAATGTCATATTACTGTTGTGCTCTCTTTCATAGCGTCACTGCATGTGTTCTATGTGGCGGCGCGACTCAGTACTTTCCATCGATTTGCTCTCTTCCGTCGCTGCCTCCTCCGTATCCATCATCACATCATGGATGACCATCACAAACTCCACCGCCCCTACTACAACACCACCGCCATATTATGATCCACAACCATAGCGGTTGCAACCTCATTCACCGCCGTAACTCTTCCTTGGTGCGTACATGAACTCTATAATCTCCACCTCTAACTTAAATTAAGAAGATTATACAAAAATAAAATCAGTGAACTGAGGACAAAAAAAAAAGAAGAGGAACTGAAGGTGAAAAAGATGAAGGAGAAGAATCGAAGAAGAGGAGGAAGAGATAAAACTGAAAACAAAGAATGGATAGAATTCCCTTTTTTTTAATTTTGATTTTGAATTCAAAATTCGAATTTTGAAATTTCAGATTGTGTACATGTAAAGCAAACAGAAAACAGAGGATAAAAAATTCAGACACAATATTCAGAAGAGTAGTGAAAATGTGGAATGAGGATGATTTGATAATGGGGTGTTATTATAATAAAGATCATACATTAAAAATTTGAAAAAAATCTGGAGCAAGCCACGTTGGATTTCCACTAACGCATAAACCTTCTTTTAAAGGATTGTTATAGGATTTCTTTTTATGAATTTAATTCAATTCTTTCTGCACATTATTTATCTACTTTTTCTTTTTAAATTTAATAAGAAAAATATTCTTTATGGAATAAGAAATGTCTATTTTCAGACATTTTGCTTCTTTTCTTATATTATTAACTATTATATTACAGCCTGGCCCACTTTAGTTTCATGTTTTAAATAAATAAATAAGTAAAAAATAATATAGGACAAATTATTTTTGTTGTTTCTGCCCATTCTTCCAACCGTAACTTTCTCTTTTCACTTCAGTTTTTTACTAAGACATAAAAGAGGGTTTAAATACTAGTACATATAATACATTTTGGAGAGTACTTTCATAAAAACACTAAAATATCATTTTTTGTTAAAATATTTACATATAGGAAAAGTATAGGGTACCAATATATTATCTGCCAACTTATTGCCAACAATGATTAGTTATTATATTTTAAATACATATATAAAGAGACACATTCAAAAATATATCTATAAAGACACTTCTATTAAAACACAGTTATAAAAAAGATATTTTTATTAGACACATCCACAAAGACACTTTCATTAAACACAATTATAAATAAGAATTGGCAGATGTTGACAGAAATGGTGTTGGTAACGTAACGGGATTGTTACATATATTATGATATTATTAGACATTTTTATTAAATTGGTTAATAATTTAATTTTTAATAAATCATAATAAAATCGATTTATTATAACAACAAATAATAAATTTAATTGTCCGCATTATAATTATTAGACCTAATTTAATCTGATGGATTTACATAATTTAAATCGAATCATGTTTAATTTTTTTTATAAAAACATAAATATATCCCTGATTTTTGTTTTTTTTTTAAAAAAAACTATGATCTAATGAGTTACGTAAATTGATCGGTTCGATCGAATCTAATAACAATTAGGTTTATTGTTATTATTATAAAAAAATTGGTTTTATTTTAATTTATTAAAAAATTTAAAAATAACTGATTCATTAATACGTTCAATAATAATGTAATATATAAGTATCTTTAAAAAAAATATTTTAAGAATATTTATTATTACAACAAAAATATATTACTATTAATTAGTCAATAGATCTTAATCTAAATTCTTTTTCTTTTTCTTCTTCTTTTCCAACTTCTTAGTCCTCTTCTTCATGCATGCCATCTTGCTAAAGCTATAACATGGATCGTGTGTGTTTATATATAGTTTCTATGTAATTTTATCCTATATATAGTTTCTATGTAAAACATTTGTTTAAATATATACAATTTATATGTTGAAGAGGTGGGAAACAAAAAAAGAGTGAAGAAGAATGCTAGGAATCAAAATAAGAGAGTGTGTGTGTAAAACTTAGTTGGAAATTAACGGAAGAACTTCAATTCACGCAAGTTCTAATTCTAATATTTAAACCTTTTTTTTATTGATAAAAAATATAAGAAAAAAGAAGTATCCTCTAACTGCCACGTACGTGTGGCTAGAATATTATTCTTTTGAAATAGAAAATTCAGAAAATTAAGGTTGGTAACACGTTTTTAGTGGCGACAATTTGACAAGTCATTGTTATCCTGACTCTTGTTGCATCGATTGTTATTAAAATATTAGAATAAAGGACATTTTTGTTTTTGACTTTTTTTTTTTTGGATATTTTCGTTCTCAAGAAATGAAAAATACATTTAAGTATCTCACCCCAAAAAATGTGGACATTTCAATCTTTCCATCGAATTCAGGCATTTGGACGGGAAAAAAAAGTCTGACCTGGTAGAAGTGGCGCTGACTTGGCCGTTACGGAGGCCACGTGGCAGGGAGCATTTCGAAACAGGACATATAAGTCTCTAAAGACAAAAACGACGCCGTTTTGTAACCTCCCCCAATCTTTCAAATTTCTCTGTCCTTTTCTTCTTCCTTCATCCTTTTTCCCTTCCATTCTTCTTCCTCGGCCCCTGTCTCCATTACCGCCGCACAGTTGCGCCTACGTCAGCCACGATCAACGCTTGCGACCTCCTCCTTCCTCTCTTTTGAGTGATCCTCAATCTCATACCCATTAATGGATGCTTCCTAATCAGGACAACCTTTTCGGATAATGGATCTTCGATGCTACAAACATCAAAATAATTAGGGTAATCGGCCAAAAGAGTCTTTACATAATCATGAGGAAGATCCAGATCCCATTTTAGCTTCTCAATTACATAAAGTGGCAATTTTCCCATACCAGCAAGCATCAGAAGCCTTGCAATCCTATGAACAATGTCTACACAGTTAATGAGACATTTGTGGATATCCATTTCTTCTTTGTGTAGACATAAAGCATGAGGTGTGAGTTTAACATGTGGAGGGAAGCCACGATCTAGTTGGAATTGCATGAAAATACAATGATACTTGTCTATAAATTTGGTGGTTGTCATGGAAAGGTTGAGGGGTTCTTTCAATAAAGAAGCATTGTATAAGGAGAGGGATTTGGAAGTAGATGAAACTATTTCATTCTTGAAGGAAAGGGCCTGTTTAAAATCTTTCTTTTTAAGGATTGCATTCAACTATGTTGACCAAAGGACAAAACATCCGGCACAAACTTTTGTGCCATTCAACTATGTTCTATTTTAATAGAATGCTACAGCATTGCCTAATCCACTGGAATAAGACTTAATTGTTTTTGTCAACTGTGTTCAATTAAACCCTAATCTACTCAAATTTGTGTAAACATAACCTACGGAAGAATTCTCAAATTATAGAAAAATTGCAGCAGGTGAAGGGAGTGGGCCAAGTTAAGCTGTAAGGATCATATGTGTAGTTGAAATATTTAGTATGACAGTTAGCAACATCACAACATCCCCTTCCCAATGCAGCAAACAAAACTTTTCTAAAATTCGACAGCATCTCAGTAGTACATAGTACATTTCACAAAGTCAAACAAATAATGAATTCAACAGTCAATTACAGGTAGAGAGTGTAGATCAAATAATCAAGTCTCACTGAATCAAAATTGAAGTTCAATATGCATTAAGAACTCAGCATCACTAAGCAAGAACAAAAACAAGTAACATGAACCATAATCAAGCATAGTGAAAATCAAGTAGCACAATCAACATAAGTATAGCACAATGGCTTGAAATACAACACAGAGAACAAAAGCACCAGATTCAAGTAGCAATTCTCATCAAGTTCAACAATTATATCAAAAGTAAATTACATGAAACCTAACAAAAGTGCATCATTGAATCAAAGGAATTAGCTCATTTTAAAATAGAGATGTGGCATCAGACAGCAAAATGAGCACATAAGAGTACATTGTTAACCAAAACAGGCAATGAGAATTTACACAGAACATCAGTCTCAGCAATTTCCATTAACCAACCATAATCCTAACAACTCAAGAACAATTGAACAAACTAAATATAATGAACTACAAACAGTGATTGCACAGACAACAGCATTAAGCAAGCAAGACTTAATCCACTATTCACACTAGATTCTCTAACAACCTAATGTAACTAACTAATCTAACCAAATTGAAATTAACTAAACAAAACTAACTAAACAATATTAATTAACTAATTGCAATAACAGAGTGAATTAAACAGAGAGAAAGAAGACCTGGGAAGCACAGGGGTGGTAATGAGAGAGAGAGGAAATGATGGTTGGGCCCTAGTAGCGACGGTGGTGCGCCGGTAGAGAGGCGGCGGCGCGGCGGCAGTGGATCGCCGAGAAGGTTGTCGCGGACGAACGGTGGGTGGAAGGAGGGTGAGAAGAGAGAGAAACTAATGGGAGTAAGGGAATAAAAAAGGGAAGAAGACGCAAAAAGAGAGGAAGGAGGAGGTCGCCGGCGTTGATGGTAGCTGACGGAGGCGCCGCTGTGCGACGGTGATGGAGGCAGGGGCCAAGGAAGAAGAATGGAAGGGAAAAAGGACGAAGGAGGAAGAAAAGGCAGAGAAATTCGAAACAGGATTGGGGCAGGTTATAAAAACGACGTCGTTTTCGTCTCCAAGGACTTATATGTCCTGTTACGAAATGCTCCATGCCACCTGGCCTCCGTTACAGCCACCTCAGCGCCACCTCTGCTAGCTCATCCTTTTCCGTCCAGTGTAAACAGCTGAATTCAATAGAAGGACATAAATGTCCACATTTTTCAGAGGTCATGGATTTGAATGTATTTTCCATTCCTTGAGGACGAAAATGTCCGCGAAAAAAAAAAGGCCAGGGACAAAAATGTCCTTTACTCAAAATATTATAAACTTTGAAATCAAGCCATGTACAGTAGTGTTAAGGGAGAGTATATTTTGTAATTTATAAATATTAATTAGTTTTTATTAATATTTTTAATAATGTAAAATTATATTTAATGATATAAAATTACACTCTTTTTCTATTAATTAAATACCGACTAAATTTTAATAAAAATATTAGTTCTTTAAATTTTTTTTTTATACTGGAGCCTCTGAATCTTGCTCTTTTAATTACTCTTTTAATGTGGGGATAACACTTAACACGTTAACATCTAATGCTAATAAGTAATAACCAAGTCCAAACATTTGCTGAAGCAATAACAGTAGCATGGGAATATTAGTGGAAATTAAATAGTAAGAACTCAGGTGCAGTTAATTTCATAAAAAGTTGATAGTTGAGAGTCGTTAAATGATAATTTAGTCAAACTTATCAAATCATTTAACAATTATCAACTTCACATGAAGTTAACTGAGTTTCCACCAAATTAAATTGCATTGTTAGGGCTGGTTTTTGTTTACTACTACTATAATCGATTTCAGAAAAGAAAAATTTGCAATGATATCTAATCATCAACTCATCATGTTATATCCCCTAGAATTGGTTTTGCAAAACTCACACCTAGCTAACTGTGTTATATTTTGATTAATTAATTGTTACACTCTTAACATAATGAAAATAGAAATTTTACAATTTCTGATGATCTGTTTCAAAGTTAAGTAAATGAACCATTTTTTTAAAAAAAACTTTCTGATGATCTCTTTGTTTGGGCTTTAAAACTGTTTTAGCAAACTAGAATTCTTTGAAATGCTTAATTCGTTAGACTAGAAGTAACTATGAGTAACAAAACATGCATGAATTGAAGGGAAACTCCTTTGAATTTTTAGAAAAAGGGTATAGTATAATAATGCATAACATGATCCAATTCATTGCTTCTTAGCAGCATCACTAAGAGACCTTAACCTGACTTTGTCAATTAAATTATCCTTTTGATGAAGTAAATGTTGAAGAGCTTGAGGTTCATAAGGAGGAGGCATGGAACATGGAAGTGTGGAACTTGGTGACTTAACAAGGGATTCATACATGTATCTCTTTCTTGGTCCATTGCGCAAAGAACATGCCATTCTCTCAGGACACATCTCTTTAGCTCTTTCAGGTATTTTGGGTTTGAACCTTTGGAGCTTAGCATATTCTTTTAGTAGATGCAACATGTAATCATACACATACTTCATTTTGAGATTGTCAATGATGTAATTTGATCCTCCTTTTCCAATCTGCTGTGCCTTATCTTGGTGAGAATTGCCCCAGTCGACGGCAAATTTGATGTCCTCACACATGTTGGTGGTGCTGATAGGCCAATAATGCTGCAGAGGTACCATGTTTCTTGTAAAGAAGTCAAAGTATTGAGGCTCTATGAACATTGTCATTGAGTCACATGCTATTATGTATTTCTCGCTCACGGACCATGTAGCACCTTCTGCATATATTTTGTACCTTTAATTTGTAATAACATCAATTAATTTAGTCACTAATATATTTACAATCTACATTTCTCTAAATTTAACAAGTTTTACCTACCTGTAAGTACATTGATCTCCCAGTTTTGTGTCCTGAAAATTTTTCTCTCTCTCATCAAGCCATTGCTGAAAAACAAAAATCAAAATTGATTATTGTGTCTTGAAACAATGCAATTAACTATTTGAACACATAGAGTTAACAAGGTTTAAAAGTTATCTACTTACCACACTATATATTCTGGCATTCCAATCATTTTTATCTGTGACATTGCACTTACAAAGGTTTTTTCTAAGAAGAGAGACAGTGGGGTTGCCCTTCCAAAAAGCATAGGGTACCCTATCCTTCCATTTCACCCTTTTGTTTCCTTCTTCTATACTTTGCAGTGTTGATTCCCATGGACTTATGTGGAGTTCAGCCCTATTGAAAAAAATGTAATTTTTGTTTCATGTTTTATCATCCTAATCAAATAAATGAAATGAAATAATTCATCAAGTGAAACAATAAAAACAGAGGAATGAAAATAAAATATTTACTTTTAGGACAACATATTTTCAAGAGGGATGATTAAATTTAGAATAAATTACCATTTGTATTCATGAAAGACAAATGTATCCATGTAAGAATAAAACGACAATTGTACTCACGGAAGATAGCTTCTGTGTGCCAAGAATACTCTAACAGACCAATTGTGTTACCAACGTCCGGGTACTCTTGGCACACGAAAGTCATCTTTCGTAGTTATAATTGTCGTTTTATTCTTATATGGGTACATTTGTCGGCATCTGTATCTTTTATAAGTACAAATAGTAATTTATTCTTAAATTTACGAGGACTTAAATGTTTGTGAATTAAAAGTGAAGGACTTATTTGTTTTTTTTTTTTCTATTTTTAATAATTAAAAAATAATGTTTATATGCAGAGAGATGTATTTGTATACAACAGAAATAACTAATAAGAACTAATTAAGGGAATATAGAAGCTTTACCAACCCCAGAAGGTCCAATCAGGGAAGACAATGTCAAATGAATCATTATTTCCACAATAGTGAAAAATAGGAGGAGGTGAAACATTAGCATGTGGTCCACCTGCAAGATATAGACCCTTATCCACCACAGTCTTATCTCCACATTGAAACATGAGCTCCAAATCAGGTACTTCCCCAGGATACAACCTTAGAAGTTGTAGGATTCCCCATATTGTAAAAACATCCCTGGTTTGAAACGATTTCTTGTATTTTTCAATGTATGCTTTTCCATTCACAATCACAAGCCTAAAGTGTGACACGTTTTGTCCCCTGTCAACCATGTCTCTTGTGATCCCTGTTTTCTGCCATGGCTTCAGATCTTCATGGATCCATCTGAAGTATTCTGGGCATGATCTTGATGTTCTATCATTCGGTTCAAATTTATCTGGGTAGTTAGAATTGCATATGCTTGAGCTTTCATTGCTGCAATGCAATGGCGGTTCGGGTTTCCCATTGAAGATTGTAATTGTCTTCAGGATAGTAGAGCTTGTAAATTTGCTCTGAGAAAAAAAAAAAGAAGAAGATAGTGTTAAAAAATCCATTCAATTTTTTTTTATAACTTTAAACATTATAAATCAAATTAGTTAATGGTAAATATTGTAGAAACATGTATTAAATATATGAATTTTAGTCCACAAAAAATTATAGATTGATAATATACAGTGACATTTATGGAATAATATAAACTTGAGAATATAAATAGAGACAAGGACATAAGGCCAACAAAATAAAACTTAAAAACACGTATCTAAATTTGAATTTCTTCTGATTTTATTGATTTAAGTCACATCAATTATATGATCACATAAGTACAAATAAAAATAATTTAAATATAAGGTGTATACTAATAACTATTATCCAAATTTATTTATCCTATAAACTTCTACTAAAACAATATAAGTAGATATATAAATAATAAAAAATATTGTGTATATATTTAAACATTAATTATATAATATTTAATTTATTTTAATATATATTTTATATTTAGAGTAGATAATATCATAATTGATAAATTATCAATCTCGAGATATAAATTTGTAAAGTTGAAGGGATGAATATTATTATTGATCGATTATCATGGACGCACATTTGTACATAATGGTCCCACAACAAACATAAATAAATAATTAAAATTAAAGAAAAATAGTGTAGTTTACTTCAATAACACATCATTCTTCAATTTTCATGCACAAATGGTAGGTACAAGGGATCCATGTATGTTATTATAATCTTTGTTTTTCTCTTTGGTCAATCTATCTATATATATGTTATTAGAATCAAACACACACGCACAACGTGAGCTTGGATATTGAATTGTCAAAGGGACGGCCAAGATAGAAACAAAAAAGAAAAACTTAGAAAGAAATCATATGTATGTATAAAGGAAAAGAATATAATTAATTAATATGGCATTGTATTTTTTTGTTACAATGCATACAAATCCCATTACCATATGTATGTATAGGATAATTATCATCATCATCATCTTATTATTATTATTATTATTATTATTATTATTATTATTATTATTATTAAATTTAAGTAGTCATGATGCACTAAATCATACAAGTTTTTGGAAAGTAATATCCACAAGATTTTTCTTTTAATTCTTTCTTAATTAAGTAATTAACTACCACCGTACCATGATCGTGAACTATACAATCTTCCATTATTAGTATTTATTTATCACATTTTTCTCCTTAATAAAGATGAAAAAATAACTCCACTTTTTTCGTTCTTTTACCAACTTTCTTTTTATTTTTCCTTTTAATATGCCTGCTTTTATTTCACTATCTGATCTCCTTTAAAAAAAAGACTAGTCTTCAACCTTGAACCCAGAGAAACATGTTTTTTGGATAATTAATTGTAGGAGCATTAGAGATTTAAAGCAAAAACTATCAAAAACACTAACTTGGAGAAGACTCAAAAACGTGGAATTAATTGGAGGAATAGAGTTGACCTTGGAAGAGGAGAGAAAACTGCTGCTATCATTATATATATGAAGTTCCCGTTCTTATAATAATCTAGTATACCTAATAACTATGTAAATAATATAATTTGAATTTCTGTGTTTTGCATGCCTTTCAAAACTTGCAAACGAAGAAGCATGTGTATAGAATTATATCCTTAATAAAATTTGAAACAAAGCATGCATACCCTAGCTAAGACCTAATATATTTGAAAAAAAGAAAAGGATAATGGAGACTTACAAGGTCAGTTTCCAGAAAATAGTGGCTTGTAAGAAAGAGAAAGAGGAAAGCAAAAAGGAAGAGCCATCTTGTCATGATGGGAAGAAATGAGTGAGAGCAGCCATTACTATTATGAGCCTTGTCCACCATGAATAATGAATTTGGGATGAGAGGTAAGGCATGAACTTCTACAAAGCTAAGAAAGAAGGTTTTGTTGACTATAAATAATTAAAGGTGGATACTCCCATGAAGATATTATAATTGTCTTCATGTGATGATTTTTCTTTTTGACCTTTAGATGATGGAGTGTAGGGTTAGATTTTGATATGTTATAAAAGTGTTGTTTTTATTTGAAGTGTGGCCAAATTAATAAATTACACTTTTATACAAAGCATCTTCATAAAAAGATGTTTTTTGCATCTTCATTTGAGTAGCTCCCATAATTAAAACTATGGATGGCGTGTATCTGCCAAATTTCCAATTGCATCATGCAACTCTTCTACTCTTTATTGGCCCTCCAAATATCATTATATACTCACAATTTTCAATTTCACACTAAATATAGAATCTCTTTCATTTATTATAATAATAACCTTAATTATCTTCTCTGCTTTTTTATTGAAATGTATAATGATATTGATATTGATACAACAATTGTTGGTTTATAGTTGACTACTCGTGACTGCCTTTAATTTGTAAAAGGGATTTTATTTTAAATTTTAAAGAATAAGAAGTGGTTAATTTTTAATTTATTTTGTAAGGAAAAATAATAAAGAGCTCATCATTTTAGTGTTATCTAGGGTATGCATTATTCATTCTCAACAAAAATGATTAATTTTTTTATATTCTTGAAATAACAAAAATATCCCAAAAATATTTCTCTATATCTCGCCATGATTCTATTTCTTATTAGCAACAAAATTAGGATAAATATAAGTAAAGAAGTTACTTTTGTAATTAATAGTTTAACTGTCTTTTTTTTATTATTTTTATGTCTCTTCTTATATTTTCTTCCTTTTTTTTAACTACAATTTTTTGTTGTTCATCCTTAAAGCTAGTAAACTACCTTTGATTAAATTTGGTGGATAAGATGACATAGTCATATAGCATCATAAAAAAAAGTTAGTTTAGTTATTGGATTGATTTTAAAGGTAGAGAATAATGCTATACAATCAAGTATTTTTATGAACTAAATTTAACTAAATTAAATAATAAGACTTAGAATAATATTTTTTATAATTAATTTTTGTCATGTTAGACTAACTTGATTTAACTTAATTAATAAAAAGACTTTAATGTATAGTATTATTTTTAAAAATATACCTAAAATTCAATTCTATTTAAAATATAATCCGATCCGTACATAATTTGTTAATATAGAATCAATTCAGTTCAAGTTATTACAATCTTACTTGGTTTGGATTAAATTAAACGAGTGATTTGTTTGAATTAATTTATACTTTCTATTACTACTTATATCCCAACTATACTTTCTTTGGGAATCATAAGCTTTTCAAAAAAAATATCATATTTGAATAGACCGTTGAAAATAGATAATAATCAAAACTGATAATTTGAAGCTAATATTAAAAAAATAATTCATAAGTGAAAGCAAACGATATTTTTAAAAGCAAAGCTTATTTTTTATATATTCTTTCTAATATTAATTATTTTAATAATTTAATCTCAACTATTAGATATTAAATAATAATATAAATAATTATTATTTCATACCTGTTTTTATAATTATTTCCACTAAAAGTAGCTTTTACTCATTTATTCTAGAGTCTAGACACAATAAATAATTATCTTAAATTCACTTTTCAACTAAATTAAAGTATCTGAACATAAATTAATTATTACATAATCGATTATTTTAAAAAATAATTACAAATTAAATAAAAAGGTTAAAATAATACATTAAAATTTTAAGCGTTCCAAAGACGCACTCTCTTAAGTAGTAAGTACCCATTGTGGTTGACTTTTTTATTATAATAAGTTAATAACTAACCCAGTATAGCTTGGACATATAATAAGACTGGGGAGAGTGGGAGACATCAATCCTAAACTTAATTTGATAAAAAAATTATAAAAAAGTATTTGTGTTCTTAAGATTGGAGAGAGTGGGAGACATAATCTTAAACTTAATTTTGATAAAAAAAATTAAATATTATTGGTGTTTTTTAAAAGTATAAATTTTTATTTAATTTTGTATTTTATAAATAAAAAAAATTATATATTTGTGCTTTTAACTTTTTAAAAATATCTAAAGTAAATTTTTTTATAAATAATTTGTACTTATAAAAATTAAAAAATTTAATATAACCTCACAAATCAATTAATTTTTAATATGTTTAATATAATATTTTTAAAATTTAAAATATTTTATTAAATATAATTATTGTTGTTTGTGCTTATTTAAAGTTATTTTTAATTTGATTTAATAAATATAGATGTTATAATTTTTAAATTACTATTTTTAAAAATTAAATTTTATAAATTATTTTTAAAAATAAAAATTTCACTAAACTAAATCTTAATCTAATAGTATTCTAACTTGCATGGTTTTGCCTCGTTTAATATTAAGTTTGGTAAAATACAATTAGAGACACTTCTAAATTCTAATATTTCATTCCTTTACTTTGTCAACTCCGGCGGCCTGCACGCTTCCCCCAAAATTTATACCCCAAAAAACCAAAAATAATATAAAAAAAAAGAATTCCGCTACATATCATTTAATTTTAATAAATATATTAATATAGTAAGTCAATAACGCTAGAAATACAATAATGTTATTTGTGTATCAAAGTAGGGAATTGTTAATCTAAACAGGTTTAATTACTCCGTTGTAATAAAGTCTCTGTATTAATTAAAACTTTTAATTAAATCCTATTTATTTATTCTGAAAAAGTTGGCAAGTTTTGATTTTATTCCATAGCAATTGCGTGTTTTGACTTTAATCTCGGTATCGTCTTATCTCGTTTGATCATTCATCTCTATCATATGGTAGGTTTTTTTCCATATATAACAAATAACTATGTGCTAGATATATATTGATATTAAAATTATTTATTAAATAAAATATATATTAAAATCAAATTAAATAATATATATTTATACATAACTATATAAATTAAATTAAATTGTGCCATGAGAAATTTGTGGAGATAGTACAGCATTCACAACCTGTATATGCTCTCACTTTCGAAAATAACATCCAAGATATACTATATATAATATTATAAGCCTGCGTTTGTTTCTAAAAATAAAACAGGACAAAATATTAAAAATATGATAGAATAAGACACTGATGGATAGAAATATAAAATTTTGTGTTCTTATATTTTGTTTAGTGGTAAATTAGAATAAATTATGAAAATTCAATTTATTTTTATTTTTTTTATTCAAAAAATTTGAGATGAAAAATATAACAATAAAAAATATAATTATAAAAAATTAACAAGAATAATAAAAAAAATTGTATTTTTTATTAGTGTCTCCGTATTCTTCTTGTCAGAATAGATACAAAATACACTAATTCAATGTCTCTGAGTACATTATCTATATCTATATCTCTTCTGTCAAACACAATTTTAGATCGATACACTGAATAATATTTTTTTAGAAAACAGATCAACTTCTCTAATCTTAATTATACAAATTATGAGATGGTTTTTTATCACCAGCAATAATAATACAGTCAATTATCTTTTTCTGTCACCTAAAATATATACAAGCTATGTTGACTTTTATTCCTTTTAATTAATAATCTAATATTGCAGTATAGTGTTAGAGTTTAATTTTAACATATTAGTTTTGTAAAAAGGTTTATACAATATAATGATGAGATTTATAGATTTAGATAGTTTTTAATAAATTTACTAAAAAAAATTAATAAAATATGTAAAAGCTTTTTTTTAATATATCAATTTATTATTTTTAATTAATATTTAACTAATTTTAAAATTTTAAATATTAAATTCTAAATTCTAAATCTTAAATCCTAATATCATAAAAATAAAGTATTAACTAATAATATTGATAAAAAAAAAACAATAGCCCTTAATTTTCTCGTATATATAATTATATACACATACATACATGTAGCTTTGTAAGTAAACTAAACTATATAGCTTTTTTGTTTTATGGATATCATGCTTAGCTTCTCCTTTAATTTATTTATGTTCGTATAAGAAAGTATATGGAGACCACTTCTTACTTCTTAAGAGTTTAATTACAAATAACAACTAAATATAAGGGAGATATATAGAAGGAAATTGAAGTAAAAGATTAAGCTACAAAAAAAAAACATGCATATCATAAAAATATCAAACTATATATATGCACAAAATTGTATTAACATGAAGATAATTAGGAAAATAATTAAGAGGAATAATAAATAAATAAATAAAACTTACAAAGTCAATCCAATAATGGATGATGAAAGTGGAGCTTGCAGCAAGAACAAATAGGAAGAAGATGGACAAAAAACTTGATCTTGAACCCAATCTTTTCGCTTTGCTAAATGATCCTTGACGATTATAAGTTGCCATGGACATATGTGTGTGTTGATTATTGTTAAACTCACACATTTATATGTTCTAACTACATACCCCAATATTTGGATCTTGATGTTGCTTTATTTAATATAATCAAGGTTCAAAGTTTTCTTCCAATATATAATAATAAATAGATCATCAGATAGCCAGATAGGTCTGAAAGTTGACACAGAAGGAATATACATCAATTTAATAGCATTTCATAAAACTTTATTTAAAGTTGATTTTATATATACAGGACTGTAATATTTATTTTCTGTACGTATATGATAGTTTTAAAATGCAAACAAGCTAAGACTATAAATTTATATATTAATTTAATTTGTTGATGTATAAATAATGTTCTTAAATTTGATAAATTCTCGTTTGATTATTAGGATAATATATAATATGATTCAGTTGATATTATAGTATTAGAGTTTATCTAATTTAATATAGTTGAGTTATTTATTTATGAATTTTTATGTTGTAGATTATTGTTCTTATTAGTAAAAGAAGCCTTACAAGTAGTGTCACATTTTTAACGATAATGTCTTTAGAAAATTTATAAATGTGAAATATTTTTTCATTTTATGAGCTAATTTTTGAAGTTAAGTTAGATCCAATATTCTTAATTTTAATAGTTTGTAGTAGAATGAAGGTGCTGATGAATAGTGATATACATGTGTATATACGAGACCATATATTATATCATTGCCAACTATTTGAAAAAGAAGAAGAAAAGATTTTCAGGTTGAGATGATGTTTTATAATCATGGGAAAATATGGTGTTGTTTAATTTTGGTTTTGTTCACAGAAAGTAAAAAATATTACTTTAGTGCGAATTTGAACTTTATTTAAAGATTTATAGTTAATATATAAATTATTACATGTATAATGTGAATTTGTTTTAATGACAAAAAAAAATACTTTTTCCTTCAATTTCACTATTATTGTTGGTTAACGTTAGATTTAAAATTAAGGAGCAATTTAGGTAAAGATGCAAAAAATATATTTTTTTTAAAGATATTTTTGAAAATTAAAATTTAATATATATAATCAATTAAATTGTGTTATTTTTATTAAAATTAAATCGGACAAATCAGTTTAGCTAAAAAATTAATGAATTAAATTTTAAATTGGTCTAAATTAATATTTTTTTATAAAAATGACTACAATATCCATATTATAAAAAATAACTAAAATACCCCTATTATATATATATATATATATATATTTTTAAAAAAACTCTAAATACTAACTCTATGACGACAGAGAAGAAAAGAGCTAGAATTTAATATTCTCAATATATATATATATATATATATATATATAATAAAATTTTAGTCATTTTTTATAATAGGGGTATTGTAGTCAGTTTTTTATAATAAATTACCCCTATTATAAAAATATATTAATTTAGACCGATTCAAAATTTAATTCATTATTTTTTGATCAAATTAATTTGTCTGGTCTAATTTTAACAAAATAATACGATTTAATCGATTATATGTATTAAATTTTAATTATTAAAAATATATATTTAAAAAAGACATTTTAAACGTATTTATCGAAGTAATTCCTTCAAATTAAACAATTGAAATACTAATGATAATAAAACAGGACAAAAATTAAAATAAAGAAACTAAAACTAAAATAACACGTTTATATATGTTTTACACAAAAGAAGCAGGTATATATATGCATGTTTGGTGCTTCGCGGTCACACCTCCACACATATGGACTTTGATTTGGAGGATTACTAATGTATATAATATAATTGACTAGGAACTTTAGTTAAGTAGTATAATCGAAGTTAAAGCCACACAAAATTTAATTAGATGTATGTGATCCGGTTTAGTGCAATGAAATAAGGCATCCTACAAACTCATCATTTCTGTTTTTGTGTATTTTTATATTTCTTCACTAACATTATACTATAATCTAGCCGAAATATTAATGCCCAATAATTTAGGTAGGTCTTAGACTAAGAAGTATACTAGTTAAGACGTGTGTTTAAGCTTCCTCGCCCAAGTTGACCATAAAAAATAAGCTTCCTCACCCAAGTACTTACATATAATAAGTTTGGTAATATTAGAGAAACACAAAAAAATAAACCACTCAAATAAAAATATTTAAAATATTTTATTTTAAAGATATTTTTTAATAATTAAAATTTAATATATATAATTGATTAAACTGTCTTATTTTTGTCAAAATTAAATCAGATATATGGATTTAACCTAAAAATCGATAAACCAAATTTTAGACCGATCTAAATTAATATTTTTTTTTATAGAAAATAACTACAATAATTATATTATAGAAAATTACTAAAATACTCTTATTTTATATATATATATATATATATATATATATATATATATATATTTTAAAAATTTTAAATTCTAACCTTATAACAATATAGAGAAAAGAGAAAGATTAAAATTTAAGGTTCTCAAAATTTAATAATAATAATAATAATAATAATAATAATAATAATAATAATAATAATAATAATAATAATAATAAGATTATTTTAGTCATTTTTTATAATTGAAATATTGTAGATATTTGTTATAAAAAATATTACTTTAGTTCAAGATATAATCTACTGATTTATTTGGTAAATCAATTTATCTAATCTAAGTTTGATAAAAATAACATAGTTTAATTAATTATATGTATTGAATTTTAATTACTAAAAAACATCTTTAAAAAGAACGTTTTAAACGTTTTTATCCAAGTAACTTTTAAAAAAAGTCAAAATTTATCTTATTTAATATTCATTAATTACTGCAACAATTAATAAAAATTAAATAAAATAAATTATAACTAATTTTAGCTAAAATTTTTTTGTTACCAAACATTTCTGTTATCTGTTATTAAAGTAGCTCTCATATTGATAGAATTAAATTCGAATCCTAATAATATTCAAGCGTACGTGCTATTTGCCAACTTTATTTGGTAAAAAATCATACAGGTGAACTCATAGTATCTTGTTGATTTTGTTACTTTTCTTCCTTTTTTTTTTAATAAAGAACACAAAATTTGACCATGCATATGCAAGATTATTTTCGCATCTCCCTTTACTTAGGATTTAAGCATGTACTCAATTTGATATTATTTTATTGAGGGTTGATCTTTAAATTCCTAATTAAGCGGCAGGGTATGTAATTAAAACCTAGATTAGGCAACATGAGAATTCTTGATAATGAGCTGTTTTCTTTAGTCTTTACGTAAAGCAATCCTAGCAGGTATCATAAATTAAAGAGGAACAGCCTCTGAAATATATTTATTCAGCAAACAGGCAGAAATTTTTCATTTGTTTCTTAAGAGTTGAGACGAAAGTGGAAAAATTGCATTCAAGAACATGGGAAACACATTAATAATCCTTAGTATTCTGCATACTCATGTAGTGATAAACTAATAATATGAATACTATGCATGTTAAGACTTTGACACATTTTATGATTAAAGTCAAGTGATCATTTTGATATAGAAAGATTTTAATCCGACAGAATAGTTTTTGAATTAAAAAAAAAAGTCATTTATAGAAATTTTTTTTATATTGTATTATTAGGTGTAAAATTCTTCATGATGAATCAAATTATATATTAAACACTGCTATAATAATCATTTATAAAATGTCACTAATATTTTGTGTTTTTACAATAAAAATAATATCTTTTTATAAAACGTGAATGTCATTTGGTGTTTTAATAATTAAAATAATATTTTTTATTATAAAACGTCAGTAATTTTGTTCTTTTATAATTAATTTTTTTATTATAAAACATCAATAACATTTTGTGCTACCATTATAATTGTGTAAAATATTAAAATGATCAAATATTTTTATATTTTACGCTAAAATTATTTATATATAAACATTTTAACCCCATTTATAGCCTCTCATAAATCACAAAATTTTGTCAAATTTTACAATTTTATAATAAAGTTTCAATGTGAAAGTATAATTTAGTATTGAATTGTTATCACATAATTAAATAATTTGACTTTTGGACAGTGTAAATGTTAATTTTTTTGTCATGAAATGTTAAATTTAATAAATCATAATAAATAAATTTTTTGAATTATGTTATGTATATATTAAAATCAGTTATTAAAATAAAATACGATTTATAACTAAAAAAATTCTTGTTAAATATGACTTATTCCGATGGACCTGTGTATCTCTAGAGACGATGATAATTGTTGTCATTGTTAAATATGGTTTATTTTTTTAATTTATAATTAAAAAAGTTCTTGAGAAAGCTATAGGGTGTGTTTGGGGTTCACGTTGAGAAAGAGAGAAGTCCGTTTGAGTGTTTTGAACGTTTCGCTTTTATGTTTGGCAATCTTTTAGAACTCTCAACCTAGAAGTACTTACACTTCTAAACGTACGTTTATGAGAATAAAAATTTATAGCTTATACGTTCACGTTGGAAAAGTTTGGTTATCATTAAGAAATTATATGAGAATTTTTTTCCTTTTCTACCAACTTTATCCTTTGTTTTCTTCTATAAAAAAATGTAAGTAACCATATAACTTTTACAATAGTTCTTTGTATATGTTTTTTGTTCCAATTTTTTTTTCATACAAATTTATTTTAATCATGCTCCAGATAAAAAATTTATTATTTTTTGTTTATATAAATTCTTTTTTCTATCCTTTATTATACTATATTTATGTTGTGTATAAATTTTTTTATTTTTTATTTGGTTTTATTCGTATGAATTTTATTTACTTTTTATTATATTTTTTTTTATATAATATATGTTGTTGATCGTAATTATTATATACGATGTTTGCATGTTTCTTCCGTTTTTATTGTACTTTTGACTATACTTTATTTTCGTCTTTATTATATACTAATTATAAGTAACAAAAGAGTCATAAATAATAAAATTTTATAGTCTAAAATGATACTAAATTAAAGAGTACTAAAAAAATTATAGAACATTTCCTTTTTCTTTGACATTATAAAATGTATAATACTATCTTTCATATTTTTATTTTTTATTGTATTTATTTTATTTATATGATAAATATTTTTTTAGTGTTCTGTTTTTTCATGTATATTATTATTTTTAATTGTTTTCTAGTTCATATGAATTTTTTTATTATATGAATTTTTTTATGATATCTCGTATTATTTTTTATGTATTTTATTAGTGTTTTATCATGTCTCTTAATAAGATATATTCAAATATCTAAAGTAAAATAATAGAATAATATAAAAAATTATTTAAATTGATGTCTCTTTTAGTCATCTAAAAGTGATATTGAGTAGTATAATAATCCAAACAACATTTATTTTACTATAATCCATTTTGATATAAAGATTGCCAAACATAAATACCGTTAACACAAATTTACTTTTCATCAAAAGCAAATTTGCAAAATCTAATTTTATACAAACTATAATTTACAAACTGTAATCCAAACACATACATAGTTGTTGTCTGTATATTTTTGTGTATTTCTTCTTATATATTTATATACTATTTGGAGATGATAATAATAGATTAAAATAAATTAAAAATACGAATTTCAAAAAAGTTAAGTCGGGTGCCACGAACTTGAAAAAAATCTAAAAAAAATCGTATTTGTGCAATTAAAGTTCAAAGTGATTTTTGAAAAAATATGATTTTTTTTTTTAACTTCTGAAAAAAATCCTAGGATTTTGACTTATTTGAAGGACATGATTTTTGTGGTTTGGACAGTAAATGAAATAAATCTACAGATAGTAGGCCACTTGACTGGCTCACTCTTGTAAATTAAACTTTTTCGGGGGACCAAACTGAAATTAACGCATAGTTATTCTTATTCCATAAACCACCCGCTTTTCCCACCGTACTCTTTTCTACTCTCTCTCATGGCTGGTACCAGCGGTGGTGGTTTGAAGCTGTTGGTAGGGTCGGCCATCAGGCAAGGAGTCATGGAAGCCCGGGCCCAGATCTTCGGCCACCAGCTAAACCCAATGGGCCAAAAATCGGCCCACAAGATCCTCCGTCAGAAGCTCTTCGGTGAGAAGGTAGCGCAATGGTACCCTTACGACATAAAAAAGGACGACCCTCTCGTCATGGCTCGTCAAGAGCAGGAGTAAGCACCTTCTCTCTCTCCAATTCACCATCAATCACACTTTGCTCTGTGCGTTATAGCTCAATTTTCATAGTGCCCGCTATGTGTTTGTGATTTTGTCTCTGTGAAAGTTTTCTTTGTATTTTTCGTTTTTGGGGTTTGATGCTGATTTTTCAGCATGTGAAAATTAATGGGGTGTTCTTATTTTTATTAATGAAATGAATTGTGTTATAAAAGTTAATTTTTTTATACTCTTTAGTCGAAGTTGCTACTTAACATCCATGTATCTCTATATATCAGTGTCAATATTAGATGGATCAACCATTTTTGTACCTTGTTTTATTCATTTGAGGTTATTTAAGTATGGTGAATGAGCTCTATTAATTTTGGATGTTGAGTGCAATAGTGATGGACAACTATTTCTGCATAATATTTATACTGCCTAGCTGCTTAACAATCAAAACGAAAATTGATAATGTGAATAAATGAATAAAATTTAATGTCACCATTTGAATGTTTGAGATTTTAATCCCTCAAAGAAAAAATGTTATCTTTTCAATTTTGTCACATTTTTCATATATTTGTGCTATTCCTATTATAGTATATAGCCTGAGCTTCATGACACACTTTAGTTTAATCTAGCGAGGTTTAGGGGCTTCCCCTTTGAAGTTGGCTTTGTTGGTTTGCACCAGGTGCACTGTTGTGATGCAAATTTATGAATGTCTAGTAATTTAATGACTATATCAATGACATTGATTCAAAGATGTACCATAAAGTGGTAGTGCTAGATAAAAAAGAACAAATTAATTTGCACTCACTCTAGCAATTTAATGACTTGGTTATCTTTGTTCTTTGTAGGCGCTTATCGAAACTTGAAATGTTGAAGCGGCGCGGCAAAGGACCACCCAAGAAGGGCCAAGGCAGGCGTGCTGCCAAACGCAACAAATAAACTGCACTTTACTTATTAGTGTGTGTTTGGATTGTAGTTGGTCAAAATGGAGTTTGAATAAAAGTGATTTTATAGAATTGATTTTGGATAGAAGTAAGTTTGTGTCAACATGATTTATGTTTGGCAATTCTTTACCAAAATTGATTTTGATAAAATAAATTTTGTTTGGATAATATTAGTTAAAATCACTTTTAGATAGATAATTACTTAAAAGGACATAACATTAAATTATAATATTATTTTTTTATACATGTTTAATTTTTTATATTTTTTATATAGTATATTTTTAATAGTCGTAGTACTCTTTTTTAGTACATTATAATTTTTAACTATTATTATTATTATCTAATGGGATCAATAAATTCTATTATAAAAAGATAATAATAAATATAATACACAAAAATTATAACTATAAAAATATATAATGTCAAATAAAAAAATTAATAAAAATAATAAAAAAGAATTCATATAGAGAAGAATAATAAGAATTCTATCAATAATGCAATAATATGTATAAAGGATAAAGTTGGTAAAAGAAAAATAAATATTGAAGGTATTAGCCAAAAGCACGTTAGTGCAACGGAAAAGTTAGAAATTATTGCTTCTTGTAAACGGGGGTTTAGGAACAAAAGCACTTCTACGTTTGTAGAAAAAAAAATTAGCCAAACAAAAAAGTGAAGCTTTCAAGAAGCTCTAACGTACTTTTTTCCTTCAAACGTGGTTACCAAACACACCTTAGTGATTACTGTTTCAGTGTTTTGAGTTAAGAGACAACTACTTTTTTGTGTCTAAACTTTAGATTTGATTTCTTAAAATTATAGAACTTATCTTTTTGTACTCAATGTAAATCGTTAGAAAGTGGAAGCCATTAAGCCTAATAATTTGGTTTATTGCATATTTGTTCTTTTTGTGCTAATTAACTATCCACATTTTGATTCAGCTTATCTATCTTGGATGTTGGAACCTGGAATGCAATAGTGCTAAAAGCTACCCTTATGTTGAATCACATAATTTATAAACTAGAATTCGCACTAAATTTATAGTTCAAAGACCAAGTGATATAAACAATTAAACAAACATAAATAAAATAGTTTAAACTCACACAACTCTTTTCAATCCATGATGCATTAAAACTGGTCAAATTTGTTTATGACAGAAAGGATAGAGTTGTATAAAAATTTGATAAATAAAAAGTCTTTTTTATTGATTCTTTTGTGAGGCGGAAATAATTTTAGAAGATATAACAAGTTACACTTTTACTAAGATAATTTGAAAAGGTCTAGTTCCACTAAGAGCTGAACTGTTTGTCTGGTTGGTATTGACTGACAGGGTCAATACAAATGAGAGGATGAGTTAGTTTGGGGTTATTAACAAAAAAGATGCTGGATGCATGTTATGTAATATAGGTGTTGAATATGGTCACTACTTGTTTTTTTGTTGTGATTTTTCTTGACAAGTTTGGTGTGCTTGATTATCTTTTGTTGGAAGGCAATGGTTGTTTCCAAAGACGTTGAATGAACATTTTATAAGTTGGACTGAATTAGTAAAGAAGAGCGCAAGAGATGGATTTATGCGATCATTTGGAACATTTGACTTGAAAGGAAGATCAAAAGGGGTCGACGAGATTATCCATCTGTCTTTTATGAACTATACAAAGGGGTTAGGTGTGGATCTTTTTTGTTGTTGATGACAATGCTAAAAATGACAACGGAATAACTATTAGAGTTCTTCGCGTTGGGTGGTTTTTTCCTTTATTTATATTATGTTGGTCCTGTATGTTGCCATCTTACTCTCAATTTGTTGTGTTGAA
Source organism: Arachis hypogaea (assembly GCF_003086295.3). Taxonomy (NCBI): domain Eukaryota; kingdom Viridiplantae; phylum Streptophyta; class Magnoliopsida; order Fabales; family Fabaceae; genus Arachis; species Arachis hypogaea. The sequence goes on along the minus strand of NC_092043.1, from coordinate 162,102 downwards.
CTTTTTTTTTTAAGTTAACAGACCTTAAATGAGTTTAATGTAAAATAAATAAATAAATAAATAAACTTAAATTAGTTCCTATCAATTCTTTTTGTAGGAGGACAAAACAGTTTGTAGTGGAGGACAAAACCATGGCATAAACAAAACTTATTATCATTTGGAGTTGTTTGTGTTTAGCAAAAATCTAAAACTAGAAAATACAAAAATATTAATATATACAAAACTTCATGCGAATGTATTTATAGAAATGGACAAAATTTATTTTAATATAACTATATTTTGTTTGCTTTTGTGTTTGTTTTTTAAGATATATTTGTGTTTTAGCATCTTATATTTCTATCATAATACAAATTAAATAATAAAAAAATATCACACACAAATTACACAAAGACCTCCTCCAAGTTTAAACATCGCTAATTTTTTTGGATATAACACCTACTTGTATGTAACGCAGCATTATGAACATTAAAAGTATTTTACACTGTTGTGATGGCGGTTAATTAACGGAAAAGAAATCAGATGTTCTGATTTCGTTGAAGAGAGAGATGAGTATAAATCGGACTGTCCGATTTATGTTGGCAAATATTTTTTTATTAAGAAATCGGACCCACTGATTTCATGCATGCAGGACCAAATTTATTATTGTGCAAAACAATCGGACCTACAGATTTTTAGTCAGCAGGACAAAAAATTTTTGGACAAGAAAATCGGACCCATCAATTTTATGCATGCAAATTTTTTGGCCCAACGTATCTCTAATTGGACTGTCTGATAGGTGCTTCAAAAATTTGAAACGGTCAAAAGACGGTCGGACAGTCTAATTTCAATGTTTATATATAACAATGGTCTCACCGAGCTCTCCCCTTCATCTTCTTCTTCTCACAATTTTCAAATCGTCTGAAGCTCCTCTCTCCTCCTTCTCTTCTTCTTAAGTGTTTCCAAAAAATTAACACCAAAGTTGAGGGTATGCAATGTGAATATATCATCATGGATGATAAAGTTATGTTAAAAGTATATTATCATGGACAAATTTTATTATAAACATATGAAGGAGTGAAATTTGTGTGTGAAAATCTATTAGATATTATTCCATTCACACCGTCATTTGAAGAAATAAAATGTGTGATTTGTGAGAAGATAAATTCTCAAATATCTAGGAGAGTATCGTGTATTTTATACAGATATCCCATATCTGTATTTGGTAGAATGTCTCTGTAATTACCTGGATGTGAGAGACCTGGCATAGGAGCCATAAATCCAAGCAGTTGGCTAAACGGACCTTGATCCCCTGATTCTTGCTGCGGGAAACTCCAATAGTGTTGATGTAAAATAATCCGCAGAATGCGTGTCAGAAATATATGGTGTGAAATGCTCAAGCTCTTGCTGTGCTTGTGTGTGTGCCGGTGGCTATGGCGGTGGCAGTGGTTAATCTTGTTGATTCTTATGATTATGCACAAAATTGCCCTCCCAATTCTCTTGCAATATGAGATTTGACAAATGTAAGTGGTCGCCATATGTACCTCGGTACCAATGTAGCAATGCATGTAAAATTTCCAAAGGATGATGTGAGGGTATTAGGTGCTCAACAAGAACATGATTATATTTGATTCTTGGGTCCTCTCAGAATCTCGTTGTGTGCTCCACCTAGATCCCGCTCTTGATGAGTAACGCCATGAGTCAAACCAAATTGTCTCCTCAATATATTGGATGAATGTCACTCAACGCATCTGAAAGATATAAGCGGCACCGTGGCACTCCATATAACTGATCGCTGACGGATGTCAAAAGGAATTACGTTCGGATCAATGCGCCCAATCGCATAAGCCTCCCAAACAAACTGTACACATTGCAAGTAAAGGAGGATTACACACTAAATAATAATACGGCTAAATAAAAACATATACTTGTTTATCAATACATACATGTCCTTCTTGCAGATCTTTCAATGCTCTTCTAAAGTGAGTAAGACTATAAAATCTGTAAAACCGATTAGCACGCTCCCAATTACGCCACCTGACATCAGACAATTCGTTAATTAACTTTTATCAATCTAATTTAAAATACAACGTGCTACATTTATCAAAGCATATAGTAATTAAATTTACCTATTTGCAACTGGAAAGAGTCGAGAATTGCTAGGAATCGGCATAAGAAATGATAGATGAATCCAAGCCCAGGTAAGCAAAAGTGTCAGTGGACCATCAATCTCCGTGCAGTCGACAAGAGTTGCCCTACAAAATGCTCTATACAGGTGTATCAGGCATATCGATCTCCAACTAAATTGTATGATCCTAGCAAACTTACGGAGCAATGGCAGAAACTTCCAGTGCACCGCTGCCCCCAAACTTATCTCCAAGTATAATTAGGATGATCAAGATTGTTAGAGAATCATTATAATCAATTTAGATCAATTAGTATCGTTTATATTTATATAGCATATCTGTATATTAATTGTAGGATTCTATGCTTTTATTACTTTGATTCATTTAACACCTATAAATATCCCTTGTATATTGTACTTTTGATCAGACTGAAATATACACAAAACACTTTCTTTAGTTTGGTCTTTTGTTTCTAACATAGTATCAAGAGCTTAGGGTAAATTTTTTTCCAGAAATAATTGCTTTCTAGCTCGTTTTTTGTTTCTTCTGGCAGTACTTTGCCCTCACTTTTCGAGTCTCTCCCGACGCTTTGGTTCGTCACCGACGTCACCCTCGCATTCTCCTCGTTGCAAGCTTTCCAACGCCACCAGAATCATCGACGAAAGACGCCGGACGTGTCGCCACGTGCTGCCCAAAGTTGGTTGTCCGCATTTAGCCGTTCTCCTTCTAGACGCCTCCAGTGCTGTTGGATCAATGCCTTAGATCCACGGCTCCACTTCTGCCACGTGTCACATCGCTGTTCTCCCGACCCGCTCCGTTCCTCTGCCCGCGTGGCACCCCGCCCCATCAGCCCTGACGTGTCCTGCTCGTCCAATCTCGTAGTGCCATGTGTTCATTCTTGCTGACGTGGTAGCTAACGTTTCCTCCGACGTGACAACTGACATGGCAGACAGTGAGACTCTCCCTAAGGTCTTTTTGGTGAGCTCTTTTCGATTCTGCACTCCGATTTTTCATTTTCTGCTCTGAAATTGCTGTTTTCTCTCCTCTCTTTGATCTTTGTAACTACTATCATGGAAAAGCAAGATTTTTTGTTGCCACCGACAGAAAGGGTAAATTCTGTCGAAACTGTACACATTCTGGGCACCTCTTCCCTGACTGTCCTTCTGTTGAATGTCGCACATGCCACCAGAAAGGTCATATTAGCTACCATTGTTCACAGCTGTTCTGACGTTACTGCAAGCTCTCGAGACATTTAATTACTGCCTGTCCTACTCGCCCACCACATCCTGATCCACTCAACCCGTCTCCTATTTCTCTATCTCATATTGCATCTCTTCTTTAGCGTCTTCTTTCCGTTTCTGGTAATACCCTTGCTGCTTTTTCGACCCCTCCAAGTAATTCTAAATGGTAATTTGACTCGGGTTGCTTTAATCACATGTCTCCGTTGCGTAATATTTTCTCGTCCATGTCTACCATTACAAATGGACCTTTTGTCAATACTGCAAATGGCTCCCTCTTTCACGCAACACACAAGGGTTCTATATCCCAGTCAACTTTTAATCTTCCTGATACTTATGATATTCCCAAATTAAACTTTAATCTTATTTTTGTTGGTCAACTTGTTGATATGGGTTTTGAAGTCACTTTTTTCTGTTTCTGGTTGCCGTGTACAGGATCCTCGGATGGGACAAATCATCGGAACTTGACGTAAGATCGGAAGGTTGTTTGAACTCGAGAATCTTCATATTCCTCCTATACTAAATCTCCATGCTGCTTCTTCTCCCTCTAACCTTCACTTATGGCATCAACGTCTTGCCTACACCTTCTTAGAAAAACTACGTTTTCTTGTGTCTCAGGGTGTTTTAGGTCAGGTTCCAAATAAATCTTTTGATTGCATTTCTTGCCAAGCTGCCAAACAACCTGCTTTAACTTTTCACAATAATTCATCTCTTGCTTGCTCTCCTTTTGATCTCATTCACTCTGATGTTTGGGGCCCCGCTCTCACTGCCTCTATGGGCGGAGCTCGATACTTTGTCATTTTCATTGATGATTATTCCCGTTTTACTTGGGTTTATTTGATGACTAATCGCCATGAGTTACCTCAGATCTATATCAACTTTGCTACTATGATTAAAACTCAGTTTTCCAAGGTCATTAAGGTTTTTCGACGTGATAATGCTATGGAATACTGTGATTCCAAACTCTTAACCTTTCTTGCAGAACAGGGTACTTTGTCTGAGTTTTCTTGTCCTGGTACTTCTCAACAAAATGGTAGAGCTGAACGCAAACACCATCACATTCCTGACTCCGTCCGTGCAATGCTTCTTTCTTCTTCGTGTCTTGAGCGTACTTGGGGTGAAGCTGTTCTTATTGCTGTTCATGTTATCAATAGACTTCCTTCTTCTGTTCTTGGTAATGTTACTCCCTTTGAGCGTCTTTATCATACCTCTCCAGATTATAGTTCTCTTCGAGTTTTCAGTTGTGTATGTTTTATTCTTCTTCAGACTCATGAACATAGTAAACTTGAACCTCGGGCTCGTCTGTGTTGTTTTCTTGGTTATGGCACTGAACACAAGGGTTATCGTTGTTGGGATACTCTCTCTAAACATATTCGTATATCTCGTCATGTTGTCTTCAGGGAGCATCACATGTTTTCTCGGTTCTCGTCCTTTGAGTCCATTCTTACTACTTAGTCACCTTTGTTTACTAACCACAATGTTGATCTTTTTCCTAGTGATGATTCTACAGATTCTATCTCGAGTGACCCTCCACAACCTCCTGTTTTTCTGCCTTCTCCATCTCCCGATGATTCTAGACTGGACGATGATCCTGCTCCTACCGTCATGCCTCCTCCTCCCGCTCGTTCTTCTAGAGTAAGGAATCCACCTCCTCATCTTCTTGATTATCATTGCTTTTCTATTATCCTTCATCAACATGAACCTAAGTCATTCAGAGAAGCCTCCACAAACCCAAATTGGCAACAAGCAATGCAGGAAGAAATACATGCACTTGAAAAAGCAAACACTTGGAATTTGGTTGATCCTCCTTCTGATAAGGAAGTTGTGGGCAGTAGATGGGTACACAAGATCAAGACTCGCTCTGATGGCTCTATTGACCGTTATAAGGCCTGCTTGGTTGCTCAAGGTTGTACGCAAGAATATGGTATTGATTATGAAGAGACTTTTGCTCCTGTCACTCGTCTTACGTCTGTTAGAGCTCTTCTTGCCATTGCCGCGGTTAAAAAATGGTTTCTCAATCAGATGGATGTGAATAATGCATTTCTTAATGGGGATTTGAAAAAGAAAGTCTATATGAAACCACCTCCGAGACATCCTTGTCCTTCTAGTAAGGTTTGTCTCCTTTGCAAGGCACTTTATGGACTTAAGCAAGCTCCTTGTGAATGGCTTGACAAGTTCAGCACTACCATATGCAGTCTTGGTTTTACTTCTAGCCCTCGTGAGAATGCCCTCTTCATTCGTAAAAGCGAACATGGAGTTGTTCTTCTACTTTTGTATGTTGATGACATGATCATTACTGAAGATGATGTTGATGGTATCTCTGATCTCAAGGCCTCACTTCACCGTACCTTTGAGATTTAAGATCTTGGTTCTTTCAGCTATTTTCTTGGTCTCGAGGTCATCTCCACCGATGATGGCATTTATCTCTCTCAGGCTAAGTATGCTTCAGATCTTCTTGCTTGCGCTGGGATTACATATAGTCGCACTGAGTTTACTCCTCTTGAGCCTAATGTTCGATTACTCCTATGGATGGCACTGTTTTGGATAATCCGACTCTCTATCGACAGTTAGTTGGAGGTCTCGTCTACTTGACTGTCACCCCACCAGACATCGCCTATCCGGTTGATGTACTTAGCCAGTTCTTGTCAGCTCCTCGTACTACTCACTATGTGGCAGTTCTTCGCTACATCAAAGGCACTTTATTTCATGGCTTTTATTTTTCTGCCCATTCCTCTTTGTCTCTTTAGGCTTACTCCGATGCTGATTAGGCTGGTGATCCCACTGATCGTCGTTCTACTACTGGTTGTTTCTTGGCGACGCTCTCATTTCTTGGCGTGCTAAGAAGCAAATGTTCACTGCTCGCTCTAGCACAGAAGCTGAATACTGTGCCCTCGCTGACACCACTGCTGAGGTTATCACGGTTCGTTGGCTCCTTGAAGATCTGGGTGCTCCTCAGTCATCTCCTACTAATGTTTTTTGTGATAACCGCAGTGCTAGTCAGATTGCACATAATGATGTATTTCATGAACGCACCAAACACGGTGAAATTGATTGTCACTTTGTTCCGCAACGTATCCTTATTGATGCTGTTCGTCTCATTGCTATTGGAACACTGAATCAGACTGCTGATATCTTCACGAAAGCTCATCACCCAACTCGTTTTTGGACTTTGTTATCCAAACTCAAGCTGGTATCCTTAGCTCCCACTTGAGTTTGAGGGGGGATGTTAGAAAATCATTAGAATCAATTTAGATCAATTAGTATCATTTATATTTATATAGCATATCTGTATATTAATTGTAGGATTCTATATCTTTATTACTTTGATTTATTTAGCACCTATAAATACTCCTTGTATATTGTACTTTTGATCAAACTGAAATATACACAAAACACTTTCTTTAGTTTGATCTCTTGTTTCTAACAAAGATAATTAGTAATGTGAAATAGCGGACGATTGACGTCTTTTATTCTCCTTCTCCTTAACATTGTTAAAGGCTGATGGTCCATTTTTTTTTTTGCTCAAAAGTTTGATCTCATTAACAATGGAGAGTGAAATCAATGGAAGTTGAGGGTGGGGTTGAAAACTTGGGGTGAGTGAGGGAAAGATAGAACGAGAATGAAAGGGATGGGAAAACTTAGAGGTGCATGCATATTTAATTCGTGGCTAGAAGTGCGCAAATCAGACGGTCTGATTTGTGTACATACGGTGCTTCTAATCAGACTGTCTAATTATTCTACTTTAAATCGAACTGTCCGATTTGTTGATCACAACCATCATATATATCTTTGTGTAATTTCCTACACTTTTATAACCCAATTAGTTATACACTATGTTTATTTCAATATCAAAATTAGAAAAATATTCAAACATAGTGGTAGACTCAATAATAACTTAAATTATTTTGTACTTTCATATATATTTTTATATCGGTGACATATTAGTAGTGAAATTTTTATATCCATATAATATAATCCTAAAAACAATGTGAAGAACAAAAGTGTCTTACTAAAAACTTAAGACTAATATCCTAAATTATTCTTAAAAATTTGTAATTATCAATTTAGTATTGAGAATACGATGTCGTACGCCCTAGAAGAAGAACCATTTTAGGCTTGGCCTCTATTTTCCTTCCCATTCACTCTTCCGTTCACCCAAACAACAACAAAAACGAAAACATCAAAATCCAAAGCGGCAACACACAGAGAGGGGGAGAGAGAAAAAAAAAAACAGAAGAAGCCACTCTCTCATTTTCCTTTTATTCTATTTCTTCCTTTTCAAAAACCCTCCTCAATTAGATAGATCTTTGTATAAATTTCCATCCGCAGAAAACATTTCACCCCAAAACCCTACCCATTTTTTTCTACTCATTGTAGCAACCCTGTATCATACCCTCAGAAATTCTCTCTCTTTTCTTAGGGTTTTTACATTTTAGCATTTTTCACTCATAATTTTCATAGGAATTTTTGTACATTGTATCGCTTCTATTAGATTAGAATTTAGAGCAGATTGTTAGGTTTACCCTTTTTGTTTTACTTTTTCAATTTTCGGAATTGGGATGAACAACAACAACAACTACTACAACAGAGCGAGGTACCCACCACCTGGGATCGGTGGCGGTGGTCTTGGACGAGGAGGAGGAGGAGGAGGCCCTGGTTTCAATCAAAACTCACCGTTTCAGCCAAGGCCTAATTACCAGCAACACCAGCAACAGCATCAACAACTACAACAGCAGCATCAGCAATATGTTCAGAGGCAGATGGTGCAGCAACAACAACAGCAGCAGCAGCAGCAACAACAGCAATGGCTGAGAAGGGCGCAGATGGGTGCTGCTGACTCCAACGTCGTGGATGAGGTTGAGAAGACCGTGCAGTCTGAAGCCATTGACCCGAGGTTAGTTTTTCTTTTATTATATTTTTTTTGTGTGTTTTCTTTGTAGATGTCTATTATGTTAGTTAGGTTTGGCTTGAGATGTTTTCAGTTGGTGTGGCAACAAATTGGTTCATGTAAATGTTCTTTGAAGGTGTTTTGAAGCAGTGAATAGGTTAATTGTAACATGCGCTTGTGTTTGTGTGAGAAGGAGATTTTGTATGGATTGATTGTCTCTTATGGTCGATTTGGGTAGGAAGATTTTTAAATTAATTGCTTGATGATTGTTTATGGTATGATATCAATGAAATGTCCATAGTCCATATCTTGGTAGTGTGAAGATCAGAAATCATTTGAACCTAAAATAAGCTAACCTAGATATGCAAGTAGGTATGCGCAAGAGAGTGGGCCGTTGTATTGGATAGATTTGTATATAATGCTTGGCATCTGCTTATGGTATCTCCGTATCTGCGAAACCATCTTTAGTTTATTTTTTATTTTTTTTAATTTGATTCCCACTTTATGTTGACGGCATATCTAGGAAGGCAATTTTTACAAGGTTGTATTTTATTCATTTTTCCCTTTGTTTCTCATCACCATGGTTCTGATGATTTCATGTATAAATCACTTCATTTGCTGATCCTATTATGCCTTTAAAACTTGTTTAGGCTCTCAAATGCATAGTTAGTGTTGTAAACAATCTAGGTTAATATGCCCTTGAAAATGTGCTGTTGTATCAAGTGATGTTTGTGATATGCTTAGAAATTTTCACCAAGTAAGTTTCAATTATTTACCATTGAATAAACCTGTTTAAGGACTTGTTTGGTTTTGGTTTGGTTTGCATTTTTATTTGCTGTGTTCTTTTTCTTTGTTTCAAGCTTTTGTGAAGTAAAAACTAAAGAGTGAAAATAGAATTTTATTGTTTTCACTATTTTATTGTTTTCTTTCCCAAAATCCTGAAAGCAAAAAACACTTGAAAAGAGAATGCAAATGAAACAGACCCTTTTTTTTTCCATGTGTTTGGTGTTTTGTCTGAATGAAAGAATGTGTTATCTAATATTATTGTCAATTGCTTTTGGTCTCCCATTATTAGTTCTCAAGATTGGAAGGCAAGGCTAAAGGTTCCACCACCTGATACGCGTTATAAGACAGAGGTATGATTATGAATACCTTTACCTTATTCTTTGAGTAGTTAACTATTCATTTTGTTTTAGTAACATATTTTGCTTAGTATCCTTGGCCAGAACTTGTTTTATTTGTAATTTCTTCCCTTTTACTGTAGCTTTGCAACTATGGAGTTGTTATGTGATCCATTAATGAAATGCTTCTTGAAGTTTTGGTCATAGAATTTAACTAGCTTCTTTTTTTATTTACCAATGTCATTTTTAATATCCTAATTCCTGCCCTCCATTAGGCATTCAGTTCACTGTTTTCACTATACAAACTGCTTTAACTAATTTACTTAAATTGCTGAGAAATTGAGATAAACTGATAATTGAGATAAACTGATCTTAATTAACCAGTGCAATCATTGGCATTTACAAAATTTAAGAGCTAGATTTCCTGTTGCGGTGTGATTTAGTTTTTTCATATTTACACGTTTCCAATATCCACTTGAAAGGCATAATTAATGATACCATTTATGGGTAAGCCACTTAAGGTGCTGTGGTTATGAGATTTGCAGTTAACTTCTATGTTATATGTTCCAGTGTTGGTATTGAATCTGCTTTAATTTTGTTTCCCAGGATGTGACAGCAACTAAAGGAAATGAATTTGAGGATTATTTTTTGAAGCGAGAGCTGCTCATGGGAATATATGAGAAGGGTTTTGAAAGGCCTTCTCCTATCCAAGAAGAAAGCATTCCAATTGCTCTTACTGGTAGTGACATTCTTGCAAGGGCTAAAAATGGGACAGGCAAAACAGCTGCATTTTGCATTCCTGCATTGGAAAAAATTGACCAGGATAACAATGTTATTCAAGGTTTGACTTCTTCCTCTTACCTTTATCTTTCTATTAGATTCCCATGAGTTCGATTGAGAGGACTATCATATTTATTGTAGTTCAAGGCCAGTTTGAATGAACTTCTCGGGGAACAAGCTTGCTTCAATGGGCATAAATTTTTACTATAATATTTTTTCCCCATGTTTTTAGGATTTTGTCCTAGTGTAGATTATATATGTGTTGATGTTGGCTTTGTTTCCATGATTCAAACTGACGGGAACTAATCATGTTTTGATGGTTTTCTTTCTAATTTTTAATCATACAGTTGTTATATTGGTTCCAACAAGGGAGTTAGCTTTGCAAACATCTCAAGTATGCAAAGAACTTGGAAAGCACTTGAAAATTCAAGTGATGGTTACAACTGGTGGTACTAGCCTGAAAGATGATATCATGCGCTTATATCAACCAGTTCATTTACTAGTTGGGACTCCTGGAAGGATATTGGATCTTGCTAAGAAGGGTGTTTGCGTTCTGAAAGATTGCGCAATGCTTGTTATGGATGAGGTAAATACTTTTTTGCCATAACTTCTACTCATTTATAAAAGTGGTTGACATGCATAAACTATTTGGAAAGTTGCAATCCTTTTAAATGAGAACAAACAAATTTTCATTTCTATTCTCTTCGTATGTTCATTCTGTGACATCTTTAGTAGTAAGAGTTGGTTCCCAATCCCTTCGTTTACATTGCTTTTTGTTTGGTTTCAGGCTGATAAGCTTTTGTCCCCAGAATTCCAGCCTTCTATACAGCAGCTGATTCATTTTCTTCCTTCACACCGACAAATTCTGATGTTTTCAGCAACATTTCCTGTTACTGTAAAGGATTTCAAAGATAGGTATCTTCAAAAGCCATATGTCATTAACCTTATGGATGAGCTAACTTTGAAGGGTATCACACAGTATTATGCATTTGTCGAAGAGAGACAGAAGGTTCACTGCCTGAATACACTATTTTCTAAGGTTTGATTTTTTGCTTTTTCAAGATACTGTGGATGTTCTTATTTGCTGGATGTGAATATGATGTTGAATGATGATGGCTTCTATTCCAGTTGCAAATAAACCAGTCAATCATCTTTTGCAATTCGGTGAATCGTGTTGAACTCCTTGCAAAAAAAATCACCGAGCTTGGATATTCGTGTTTCTATATTCACGCAAAGATGTTGCAAGATCATCGTAATAGAGTGTTTCATGACTTCCGCAATGGCGCCTGCCGTAATCTTGTTTGTACTGGTATGTCTCTGCACTCTAGCATCCCCTATAACATAGTCAGCGTCCTTTTCAGCTGATTGTGAATGATGCCTATTTGATCTAGTATGGCATTTCATAATATGTAATTGCCTTTGTGTTCTGTTTGTTATTTTCCAATACTATCTTAATTTGTTTTATTTGAAGAATCAGCTCAATAATGATAGCTTAATCTATTTTTGTTTAGTGTATTTTATTGATTACTGATGATATATTAAGTGATGATGTATGTTAATTGTTTGAGATCTTTACTTTGATATATTTGCTTAATTGAATCCGTTGATGGTTTATACTATATATTTATATTTACGCATATGCATGATCTTAATCATTTAAATATTTCAAAAATTTTGCAGATCTTTTTACTAGGGGAATAGACATTCAAGCAGTCAATGTTGTTATTAATTTTGATTTTCCCAAGAATTCAGAAACTTATCTCCACAGGGTATACTGATTTTTCCTCATTCCCTTCCTAATTTATTTGCCTTGACACTGATTTCTTGTTCTAACGGATCTTATACGAATATACAGGTCGGTCGCTCAGGGAGGTTTGGGCATCTTGGTTTAGCAGTTAACTTGATCACTTATGAGGATCGCTTTAATTTGTATGTAATTTACAGTCTGTTAAGTTAATGCATTTCAACTGTATATGCTAGAGATTTATTATGCATTCTGTCTTTTGTGCAGATATAGGATTGAACAAGAACTTGGAACTGAAATAAAGCAAATTCCACCACACATTGACCAGGCAATTTATTGCCGGTGACTGGTGACGACAACTCGGCTCGTTTTTACAACTGGAGAATAGCAAAGGTAAGTGATATGAATTATATGGTATATTTTTGTTCAGCTTACTTAGTGTACACTACGGAAACAATATGAACTGCCACTCGGGAACAAGTACATGCCTAGTTTCAAGAACATGTAACTAGTCATAAGCTATTTCCTTAGACAAGTGGGATCTCAAATGCTTGAATAGGGTTGACTCTTATAGTAGGATATCTAACCAAAAGTGCTATTTCCTTAAACACTTATAGTTTTATGACACACGTCATGCTTAAAGTAATAAATAATAATCATTCATTACTCTTAATACTTCTTTCACTAGGATTCAACTTGTGTTGTTTCAGTTGCTTTTGTTGTTGATCATTGTGGAATTTTCCTTTTACAGGTTGAAGTGACTGTCACCCAAGTAGGTACATATTCTCTGGAATGACAGGATGCTGTATGAAAATTGGGGTTTTTTGGACCCTTAGTTTGAATGCTTTTTCATTATTAGGACCTTCAGAAAGAGTTTAATATTAGCCTTTTTAACTGGCAGATATTTTGCTGGGTCCAGTTTGGGTTTCCCTTAATTTCATTTTCAGATGTGTTTGTTGCTAACATTAGTACTGTAGTTTCTTTTTGTGTCTTTTATTTCGGTGGATGCTGGTTTAGGGGGTGTACCTTATACCTTGTTATGAATAAAGGGATCCCTATGGTATTCTACTTTGTGGTTGCCATTACGGATTCTTTTGGAGTTTGTTATTCATATTATGTTTAGATGTTACATGGATCATTGGCATTCTAAGATGGTCAATTTGTTAGATTTCACATTCCCTAGCCCCAATTTGTTACACCTCTCCGTGGGTCTCTCTCTCTCTCTCTCTCTCTCTCTCTGAGATTAATGATATTTGCACAAGATTAATGCCGTACATTTTTTGAAATTTGATGTGTAATTCATATTAACTAAGTATATTTTGTGGAATAAAAATTTGTTAGGTGTATACTTGATGTCATGTTTGTATCGGTACTAAGCCATTTAGTCCATTTTTCAAGTCAGTCGATGACTGGCATTTTTTTGGTCTAATAACTTGTAATGTTGGGGATCTTATAGTAGTATTAACCATTAAGGTTGTGATGATTGTACATTTAAAAAGTTGGTTTATAACCCTAACTCTTAAGGCAGAAAAATAAAGTTTGTTAAAGTGAGAATTAACTCAAAATCTAAAGATGATAAAGTGGATATTATGATGGTTTATAAGTAAAGTGTTAAAAGATATTCTCTCAATCTAGTAACCTCTAGCGAGATAAATACTACCAATTTTGCTTTTCTTAAATTTTAATACCACAATCTGATTACTGGGACTGCTTTTTTGTAAAGCTTGCTCTATAAAATCACTTCTCTAATCAAACTGGAACATTGCATTTTGTGCACCGAAGTAACATGTAACCATGTATAGTGAGGGAAATACATATTTGTTTTCCATATATCTCTCTTATTTTGTAAGAAACTAAGAATACATACTGGAGGCTTGGACTCCCCAATTCAAGAGGTCACCAAACTCCCTTTTACAGATTGCTTGGTGGACTCTCTCCTCTCTTTCTGGTTATTAAATGATCCCAAACATACATGAAACGAAGATGTCCATATCATTTCTTTGATTTTCATGCTCTAAAGAATGCCTTTAGATTATATTATTTAAATTCTAAATATATTGATGGAATTATGAATAAAATTAAAATATATGTATATGAGAGTAAGTCTTAGTATGTGATAAAGTAAAATTTGGCTTAAACATACCCTTACATAAACGCTCTTAATCCGTTGAAGTACTTTCTTGGATTAGAAATAGCAAAATTCAAGGAGGGCATTTGTTTGTCTCATGGGAATTATGCTCTTTCCCTTCTCGAGGACACTGGTTTCTCAGACTTTAAATCTGCCTTTTACCTTTGGATCCGAATGTCAAGCTTAATGATAAGGATTTTACTATTTATTAAAATAAAAATGTGTATGTATACAAAAGTTATACAAATATTATTTGTTATAGAAAGAACTTGTGAACTTAACTAAGAGGAGGAGAGAAGTAGGTAGGAGTGTTCATGGATCGGATCTAATTTGCATATTCGCGGTGTTTATTCAAATTTGAGTCGAAAATTATGGATATAGATCCAATCTGCAATGTTATCGGATCGGATTCGATTCGATCCGCACACTAATAGAATCAGATTGTAAATTTTATGTATTTATCTGCATATCCGCGGATCCGCAAAATAAATAAATAGATAAGTAAATATTCTTTTTATAATTTATTTTAATTAATAATGATCATATATGTTGTATTATTTTATTTTTATTATTTAAAAAAAGTATGTTTAATATTATTTTAAGAGTAAATATGTTTAAAAGAATAGAAAAAAGATTTTTATTAATTTTTTAATAAAAATAAGCTTTTAAAAATATTTTTATGTTTTGCGTATATATCTGATCCACAAATGTGCGGATCGAATTGGATCTAAGCTTAAAAATTGCAGATATTGGATCTGATCCGATGATTTAGTACGGACCGGATCGAAATTTCAACCATATCCGATTTGATCCAATCTGCATTAACCCCTAAAGTAGGGGTGGCAACATACACTCTATCCGCAGGTACACAGTGTGACCAAATCCCGGTCGGGTTGGGTACTTGTCTATGGATTGAGACATCTCACTATATATTAGCTACTAAGATAAGATCATTAATTAATAATTAAATATTTTTTTTTACATAAAAATCAGTTCTATTTTAAATTATCATCAAGTTATATAATAATATTACATCTTTTTAGTAACCCGCGGGTAGGATCGAATATTCGCAAGTTAAGAACGGGTAGGATTAGGGTTAGATTGAAACCCTACCCTACCTTACCCATTGCCACCCATAGAGAGAAGGCTCCGAAATCTAAAGTGGATGAGGTGCATGTAGTAGAAAGGTAAACTGCAATGGATATAATATCTATTTTTTTTTTTTCCCCCTCTTATCTTTGTTTCTATATATTTGTGCTTAAAGCCCTTCACCATGTATGCTAGACATATATTCATCACTTTTTGAATCTCTTGAGGCTTCAAGTTTCTCCTTGTGGTGTTTCTTTCTAGTGGTAGAAATAACCACAGCAAGAACTGTCCAAAAAGTTCACTTTTTCGTACTACATTTGTTTTTGATTGTTTAATGATCTTTACTACTATTTGTTATTGTTGTGTGCTTGGTGTTGGAGAGAGAGAGGGAGAGGAATATGGGAAGGGCACCATGTTGTGACAAGATGGGGTTGAAGAAAGGTCCATAGACACCTGAAGAGGATGAGATTCTTGTCAATTATATCAACAAAAATGGTGGCCACGGAAGTAGGCGTGATCTTCCAAAGTTGGCAGCTTTTTCTTGTAACATTCCTTGCTATAAAACATGCACGCACAATCACTTTTTCTCACATATAGCAACAACAACGTTGTTAGTTTGATAACTTTACTTTTAAAGCTATATATGTTTACATTATTTTTAATCATATTTCAAATAAGTGAATAACCCCCTGCTAATACTGTTGTCTAAAAATGAAGAAGCATGATTCATTGCATGAGAGATGAGACTAATGAAGCTGAATATATAAAAGGGTTTGTAATGTAATGTTACAAGTGCTTTTTTTTACCCTTTACATTTCAATTATTCTCTGTTTCTCTCTGGGTTTACACAAAGCATGATCTAATCAAACATATTATACAATTCTCTGTTCATCATTAATTTTGCAAAATAAGTATACACCATTAACGTTTTCGGACAATGACCACACTTTAATGATGAAGAGAGAGAGAAACTCGATTACTCAATTATTAGTGTGTGACAGTGTTGTGAACAAAAGAATAAATAAACAAACAGCATACCACACTTTAATCTAATAAAAATTAAAAAAGCAAGCTAAGTAATATTTATAATAAACATTTTTTTTAGGTATTAATTTCATACACACATATTAAACATAACCTTTTAAACACAAACAATACAAAAATTTGACAATTATCGCTATGAAATTCAGACCCCACCAAAAAAGAACTATGACATTTCAAAAGCATCCGAGGACCTTCTTTGGAGTGGTCCCAGTTGCACGATATTTAGCGGCGGTTTCCTCAGCCTTGAGAAATTCCTCACCACGCTTTGCTTCAACCATTGCTCTCTTCTCCTCAGCTTGCTTGTGAATCAATGCTATCTTGTTCTTCATTTGTTCGCCATATTCTGCTTTCTTTTTCTCCAACTGTTCCTGCTCTCTCACACATAAAAACGAGTTACTCAAAAGGGTGTTTTAATAATTACTAATATCATGTAATGACAATAATTATAGTGTCTTGTTTTTTACATGTGACACTAAAAATTTCTAATGAGTTGCACGTTTAAGTTTTATGATTCTAGTATATTTAAACTCGTAGGTGAATTCTCAAGTTTTGATGATTCTGCATCTAACCTTATCCACAATAGTTGATATAATTTGTTCTTAGCTTTGAATGAAAAGACAAAAAAAAAAAATCTAACAAAAGAACATTATGGTTATCCATACTTTAGATTGCAATGTTGTTTAACCCATAAGAAAAGGTTTGTTTTCTTTGTGTGTTAGGGCAACATGGAAAGGTGATGTCAATGTCATTACCTCAATTTTTCTCAGCTTAGCTTCAAGAGCTGCTTTCTTGCTATTTTCCCAAGCACCAACAGCAGATAACTGCTTCTGAGCTCTGTGGACCAAATCAATAATAAAACCTTAACAATGCTAAACACGTTACAAAATCATTAGCAATTTTATCTGCATGGCACTTATTTAGTATAGTATTTTAAGTTTTGAAGTCTTACTTATTCTCTGCTTTAGATTTTTCACTTTCTTCCCATGCCTTCACATAAGACAACTTTTTCTCCTTTTCCACTTCTGCAAGAGCAATATCTGTTGAACATAGCATACACGTACACAAATCACTTCTCTTGGAAGATACATCAAAATGGAGATAGAAAAACACAAAAAAATATGTTTATAGTTGGAGACAGGTACAAAACAGTGTGTCCTAGAACACAACTTTCCAATATTTTCTGTCCCTCTATCTCTGTATGCATATATATATATATATATATATATATATATATATATATATATATATATATATATATATATATATTCGCAGTGTGACTAGAAACTATTTCGAACTGAGAACCTGGAGAGGGTCGCTCTCAAGTTGATGCATTCAAGTGGTTATGAAAAAAATCGCAATTAAAGATCAAATATTAGTAAGTTTATTTTGGTCGAAACCACAAATACCTCCTTCCGAAGGCACTCCTGTTCGAGCATTGAAAATCTAATAAGTAGCATGACTCTTTCAATAATAATAAAATATTAACTAGTTAAGAACAATGTGAAGTTGAATTAAGCCAACACTAACCTCTATCAAGGGATGTTTTCTTTTTAACTGGCTCCACTGCTTCTGTTGATCGAAAGACAAAAAATAACGATGTCAAGGTTTTCTAACTACATCAAATGGAGAAGTATTTATATATATTATTAGATTAAATCCAACCAATTAGAAGAGCTCATGCACTTGATCAATTACTTGACTCTAAATATAAGTAAGTAATATAGAATTAGGAACTACAGCAGCATCTCTAGAAGGCTAGAAGAGTTTGATAAAAGTGTTTATTGAAGTTGGGTTCATGGAAGTTTAGTAATTAGTTGTCAATTAGAACTTAGCCTTGAGTGATCATAGCCAAGGCAACAATACATATACCAAATAGAAGATGCAGATAAAAATTCTTAAATTAGCAAGAAATCATTGTTTCCATATTAACAATAGAAAATAAAAATATGGAATCCACTTAGGCATGTTAAGAATGCATGCTTTATCCAGTTATTGGATTCTAATTGGGTTGCGTGTTATATATGCAATAATTAAGAGGCACAACTACCTCTTTTGAATAATTAAAAAGAGGGGAAAAATCAATAGGACATACCAATTTACCATTGAAAAGTATTCATTACAATTAAACTTTCCTATAGCAAACCCATAATTTTATACAAAAAAAAAAGGAATTCAATTATTTGCCAGTGCGGACAAACAACTTTCTCAGCACATGGGAAACAAAATTATTATTTTATGATAACAAGGAGGACCTCAGTGGTTTCTCTTTTGTTGGCACTGGAGAGATGTTAATGATTGATGCATAGAGCAAGAAATGATGTTACAAGCCTGACTGAGAAAAAAAAAAGGCAAAGTAGAGAGTATAATAGTAATTAAAATTCATATATGTTATGGGGTCTAGTTGAATACACAGCTTAATTGACACCTAAAATACTACACTTAGCTAGATAGATAAATCTTTATACTTCCTTAATAGTCATTGAGAATATTTAAAAATTACAGCCACTTATTTGATTTAAAATTTTAAGGATTGTATAAAAACGAAAAAGAATTGAGTAGTTATGAATGTTCCTAATGTGCTGCAAGAGGAAGAAAGTAGTTCAATCCAGCAGAGAAGAGTGAGTCGGCTCCAATATCATTCTGAAACCATATCAACCAATATCAGACAAAAATCCAATCTATTCAAGCTGCAATTTTGATGAAAAACCAGAAATCTTTGATAAATCAGAGAAGGAAAACAGAAATTAAAGGAAAAGCAAGGACAAATATCATAATTTGAATGCCCAAACTAAGTATGAAGCTTTCTCAACGCACTAAATTAATATGATATGCGTATAACATAGCAAGCGAACTATAAGCTTCCAGTAATAAAAAGTTGAAATTCTGAAGCCAACCCATAATTCTGTGCAACAAAAAGTTTGAGAATTGGAAGAAACAGAAAACTCACTCTCATTCTCAACAACAACTAGAGCCTTGGTCCCTTCTGCAGCGGCTGCCGGAGGCGGAGCCAGCGGTTTCTTCTCGGCAGCATCTTGGAGCTGCGGCGGTGCCTCGGCCAGAGGAGGGTCAGTTACCAGCGGAGCAGGAGGTGTCTCTACCTTGGTTGGTTGTTCTGCCATAGCTTCGAGAGAAAGTTTAAAAGAGAAGAAAGAAAACAAGGTTTGTAGCTAAGGTTCTGTTAGACAATGTCTCTGCCTCTTCAACTCTGTTACAAGCTATAAGGTCGGGTTGGTTTCAATTTAAAGTAGACACATAACAAGATACATCTAGATATATGTGAAAAATTAAAAAATAAATAAAGAAGAAAAAAAGTGGATATATCAATTCTTATGAATTTCTCACATGAAAATTTGCTTACTTATTTCTTTGTTAATTGTACACTTGTTTTGGATTTAAATATTTTCTAATTGGAAAAATACATGGGTATAGATTTTGTTAAATTCATTGAGATTTTTTAAATCGAAAATGGAAATATTCGGGAAGTAGTTTTCAAAGGAAAAAGATTGCATAGTAACGTGGAATCTTTGGGAGCAGAACGTGTTGTAGCCGTGGAGGAAAATTGGAGCCGTTGATTAAGATCGACGGTGACGGTGGAGTGCCGACAGGTATTACAGGTAATAGTAGCGGGAATGTGCCACGTGTGAGTATTGAGATGAGGATGCAAATGTGTGACAGCAAAAGCATATGCATCATGCATGGAGGCTTATTATTATTTCTGACACACTAAAACGACGGCGCTTTGCGTTTTGTTGTTGTTTGTATGCTACATATGGGACCATGATTGTAGGGGTGGACAAAAAGTCAACAAGTGACTAGCTAGTAGTCATATCATTGCTTTGGTTGTTCATAATCATAATCTTTCTAGGAAGAAAAAAAAAATGAATATATTGAAGTGGAAAATTAAAGATGTAATTATAGGACGGTGGCGTTTGTGTATGTGCATTTCGTGTAGGCACTTTCCACTCTCTCCGCCGTGTGTTCTACAAATGTTCTACTTCTCACTTGACTAACAGTATCCTACACTTTTGTCATCCTTCTTACTTCACATGACTTGAATTAGAGTTCATAAAAATATAACGGAAAAATGTCCATGTTTAAACTTGGTTTATACGCATCCATAATGAGAAAGGAAAATGGGCAATTGTGATTTGTGATGAGTAGCTTTTTTATCCAGGCTAAAGGTGGATGTAACTTTTATTGGCACCAAACTATATAGTGGTATTAGAAGAAAAAAGAAATATTAATGTGCCAACTGTATACACCTCATTCATTTGGAAAAGGTATTAGTGTATTACCAACTATCTTTTAGACTGGAGCAACCATGTTAAGTCCTCTAATCTCTACTACAGTGTCGTTTCTTATTTGTAGCTTTTATTATTTTTGTTGCTGGGCCTTCCTGGCATTATTCCCCTACAGCAAGTTGCTTCAGTTTTTCTCATACAAGTCACATAAATAATGTTTTGATCTTTCAAAAAAAAAAATAGTGGGGTTGGGGGCACAGCAAAACCACGTTGGAAATTTTTTGATTGTGAGATGCTTAGTTGTGTTTAGTACTTTAGTTAGTATATATAAAATTTTTCCTTAAAATCATTTAGTTATCTATTATGATTTAAGAAACGATACGCTCTCTTAATGGTATGTCTAAAATTTTTATTAAATGTAATTATGGAAATGGTTTCATTCACTCTTTTTAATTCATGAGATTAAAATAATAAAGTGGACGGTGGTAATTAGTATTTATTCTTATGCATATTGAGAATGTGTAGAGATAAAAAAACAGAGTAAATTTCATGTTGTATATGTTTTTTTTTTTACTTATTTCATATGTTATGTATGTTTTATAACTTTTTTAACTTATTTTTGGACACGATGGTTTGGATAATTTTAACAACAACGTTTTTGGACAAGGTTTTTAACAGACCTATAAAAAGGGTTTGGACAAAAAGGCCTCATTTCCAAAGTATAGAGATATTTTGAATTTGGGCCCAGGTTGGGCCTAGTCTAAAGCCCAGTCTGTGTCATCTCTATCAGAGTGAGTGTGCAGAATCAATGGCTTCCTCAAGCTCGTCGGTTTCAACTTCGACTTCAATCATGTCTACGTCTTCTTCACACGAAAAAAGTTTTGGTGAAAGGGTATCCGAAAAGGTTCTTAGTTTGTATAATTCTCTTCCCAAAAAGGGAAAACCTCAAGGCCGTGAAGTCACCGTTTTAGCCGCTTTTCTTCTCTCTTCTCCTTCCAATGGTTTCTTCTTCCTCTTTCTTTTGTTTCTTCTCTTTGGAATATTTATACCCAGAATTCAAATTTCAGTTTTTTATGAAAGCTGAAGAGTTCACTTATTGTTCATTGTTTAAGTATTTACAGATTTGGAAGTTGTTGCATTGGGGACAGGAACAAAGTGTATTGGACGCTCTCGTTTACGTTCCTGTGGTGATGTTGTTCATGATTCCCATGCTGAAGTTATATCTCGAAGAGCTTTGATGAGGTTTCTTTTCTTTCACTATGATTTTCATGAGCTTTCTGCATTTTGTGTCATTACTATGCTGTAAACTAGTTCAATTCTGATATATTAGCAGTGTAATCCAATCAAATTCTTGTTTTTGGATGAGTATTCAAGAAATGAGTGTGAAAAGTATTTACTTTCATTGATTTGGCAACACGTTATCTTATATCGGTTTTCAATATCTTCATGCTGCTACTGTATAGAGATTAAATTCATAAACTTATGCAGATTGAACGGCATTCTTGTTTTAGTTTGAACATGTTCTATGTCCTCCAAATGTATCAATTTGAATGTAGAAATTGTTCTCTATGCTTTTTCATGTGTAGTTTTGAAAGATCTTAGATTGTGTAGGTGATATTTCAAATGATTTCTAAGATGTATTGTGGAATAGTAAGTTTTCAATTTTGTATATGTGTTGTTATGTGAGAAGATATTATTTCATTCATTTCTATTCACACCAGGTTCTTCTATACACAGATTCAGCATCTTACTGAAAGTTGTAGTAAGCATATGCCTAGCAATGAATGCAAATGGTTCAAAGTCGATGATGGCAACTTACAGTTTGAGCTGGATTCTGAGTGCGTTAGTGAAAGAAAATATAACATGAAGAGGGGTTGGAAATTACATATGTACATATCACAGCTACCATGTAAACTTAGTTATCACTTTATCTTGTCTATATCTAATCATCAAAATCCTTCCCTTATTTGTTACCACTTACCATGTTGGGTTGGTTGTGTTTAGGTGGAGCTTCTTCGTTGAGTTCGGTTGACTCGCCTTTGGAGATTGTGCCCTCAGGCGAAAGTGATTCATCTTCACCTCTAGGTAAATAAATATATCCATGTTAACATCTCTTTAGCAAGTTTTCTGTGAATATAATTCATATAAAATATGATGGATATTGTGTTCACCTTAATGCGATTTCTTGAATGATAAAGAACTAGAATATTTACACGTGCGATATTTGTGTCTAAAGAACTGCTTTTGCATTCAATTCCAGATGATGGGTTAAAACAAAAGGGGACAGTCCAAAGGAAGCCGGGTCGTGGTGATACTACTCTATCGGTTAGTTGCTCCGACAAGATAGCTCGTTGGAACACTGTCGGTGTTCAAGGTTAGACATGCTTAAACCAGGACTATTTGCCTATTTGTGAATCTTTCTTGTAACACAAATATGAGGATTTAGGTATAGTAGCCGCTAGTGCAACATAAAAAGTCATGTTTACAAACACGAAACAAAGCTATATGCTGATCAGAAAAATGTTCATTTGAATAATTTGCCTAATATTGATAAAACAGTGATTGATTACCTTATTCCTTTGCAAAATTCAAGTGTGGTAATATTGTTTCCTTTTCCAGGAGCTTTGCTTTCCTACTTTCTTCAACCTGTTTATGTGTCTTCAATTACGGTTGGTCTACCACTTAACAGTCCACAGAATTTCAACATTGAAGATAACTTGAAAAGAACTTTGTTAGATCGAATATTATCTTTGTCAAATAAGCTAATAGCCCCATTTCGAGTGAACCAGGTAAGTGTCAAATATTATAGTGTGGTAAAATCGAAAGTTGAGTTGTACGTTGCTGATTGTAACGTGCTTTCCAATTTACTAGCCCCTATTTCATGCTGCCCCACTACCACCAAAGGAATTTCAACAATCCGATAGCGCTGCAGAGACTTTAACATGCGGGTACTTGCATCAAATTTCAGCAAAGTTCTTTTGTTCGTGTAATTTTGTGGCTCGATATTTACATCTATCTGAACAGTTAAATTTGCAGATATTCTATATGCTGGAATAAGTATGGCTTGCATGAAGTCATCCTTGGAACTACTGGAAGAAAGCAAGGCACCTCTACAAAAGGAGCACTCTTCCCTTCAACTGAGTCATTGTTATGCAAGTAAGCCAACATGTGCCATTTTAGATAGATTGCCTGTCAAGTGCTGACTATGATTTGACATTTACAGAAAGAGATTGTTAGAGGCTTTCTTGTTATTGAGCCAGAAACGCTTTGGAAATTCTCCAGCCAATGAGGTTACTTATCGCAATCTCAAGGTATTCTTCATGTTCTTCACGTCTTAACCCTATGGTAGTGTTTGGTTTCTGTCTTGAGACTAAAGGGACAAAGACAATAAACATGTTTCCTATATCCTTTGTTTTCATAAATTAGCCTATAAATTACTTTAGGCTGTTTCCTTTCTTTAAACGTATTTTTGTCCTCTCAACACATCTGTATCTTGTGTTTCAAGAGTCAAGACAATAAGTAACCCAATGACACTATTGGGGAAGATTGTTCATGACATGGCATATCTTAACATGATTCAATCATAAATTACTTTGCAGGAAGGAGCTGAAGAATATTGCTCAGCCTCAAAAATTTTCAAAGGGAAACCAGCTTTTAGCAATTGGTTCTTGAAACCCTCGGATTGTGAGGCATTTTCCATCTTTCCAAACAAGTGATTTGATTCCCCCCCATGTAAAGTCTATAATTGGTTGCCTTCTTTTGGTAGGAAAATATGCCATGAGTTGCAAGCTTGATAATGCAGCTTTGTTATTTTTGGTAATATAATATGAGAATTCTTTTTCTTTGACTTCATTCTTCATTTCGTAACACCCATGTGCCTGTTAAGGCACTGAGAATTCAAATAATTGACTGTTCATTCTAAATTAAGATTCTTTTAACCAATTAGTCTCTTGATCCTTTGACTCACCTTAACGAAAACTCCCACTGGCAAAGACTATAATACAATATTGAAACTTAGACTTAAGAATTTTTCTCAATTTTAAATCTTGATAAATACGTAATAACAAAGAAATCATAACTGAGTACTTCTATGGATATTTCTTATTTCTCTCGAGCTCCTGTCTCCTCTAATCTTTTTTACTATGCACTCTTACTAATTACATCGACCACTTACCACAACTCTTACGTTTTTCTTCCTTCCTCATTTTAGTTGCTCAAACTTGTCACTCACACTTTTGTAAGTCCTTAATTCTCTCATTTGTTATATTATTTTGTTTATTTTTTGGATCACTACTCTCATATAAGTTGATTGTGTAATCAATGATCTATTGGTACGATATATAGATTGATGAAAGAAAAATTTAATAATTTATTTTTTTGAATATATATGATTATATTTCATATATATTATTAATACTTATTAATTTGTTAGTTGTTTATAAAATTTAGTAAAAATGAGGCTCATTTCTTTTTGAAAAAGGTAATAGTGTAGCAATGATAAGTCACGGGAAAATAATAATAACAATAGGGTTAATCATTATTGTAGAAATGGTTAAATATGTAATAATTAAATTGGAGTGACAATATATTTATAAATCAATTTTTTTTCCTATTTCCTATTGTATCTCCTAATAGTATAAGTAGACAGTGAGTTTAATAAACAATGCAGTTATGCATACAGTAACTTCCCTTCTTCACTTATGATTTTCATGATTTTCGTATGGGTATAGTATTTTTTTATTTTATTGGACCAATTTTAAAATTTATTATTCACATTGTTTACGAAAATTATTGTCTATCTAACAAAACTATTAAACTTCATTTAAAAAGTTATCGATGGCTAATGAATTACTGTGTATCAAAGTGGAGCATAAAAACCATTTAACCACTCTTCATTCAATAATCCACTCCCCTAGTCTAATAATACTATTCACAAAGCAATTAGTGTTGTACAATATAGCAATTAAGAGCAATAGAAATATAAGAGGAGAAAAAGTGTAGGTGAGACTAAGAGATATAAAGTTACATGATATTCATTCCAAATATTAATTTCATATCAATTAATCATTATAGGAAAAGCAGCTAGTTGCGTTAAAGATATGAACTATATCTCCCATTTGTTTTATCTTCCTTACAAAAAATTCTGTTATTCTTTGTGTATGAAAGTCTAATAAAGCACTCTCATTTGACACCTCTATTGACACCTTTAAATTATACAATTGTTAAGGTGAACTTTTTTTATATAATGCCCCACAGTCCCACACATTCTAACATGAGAATAATGAATTCCTTTTGATGAACTGAAAAACTCAATGAAGTCAAAATAGACGAACAATTGAGAAACTAATAAGAAGAGCTGATTTAGTGGATCTTAACCTAACAATTAGGTATTATTATAATATATGTACAATGTGATTAATTTAATTTTTGCCCTAACAAAGTTGGTCCAAAATCGAAGTAATTGACTTGTTAGCAAGCAACTATACTGGAATTGCTTATATATCTATGTATCTAATTTGGTCCCTGGCCTCCCTTCGTGTATACTCAACATCATAGGTAGTGGTAGCAGCCATCCTTTACTTTTCACACCACCCTACCTAGTCTTTTGTCTTTAATAACTTTGCCTTCTTGAGAATAGGCAACAAATTAAACAATGTCAACAATCCAAGTTTAATTTGTTTTTATCAAGAAATCTTCACATAATTTTAGAATGTGTTTATATAGTTAGGTTAAAATTCCAAGATTCTAATGTCTGAAATTGCAAGTAAACTTTTGTTCAGATTTAGATACTACTTGTTCATTGTGTCCAACACCTACATTATTTGTGGGCAACAATAATGTTCACATACATGTATAATTAATCATTTTTTGTTTACAGATAGATAATATTATAAGTTTATAACTCATCACGTAAAATAATAAAATCTGAAACAAAATAAGAGTTTTTTTTCCCCTTACATTACACACATTCAGTCACGTTCTCATATACACTAAAAGGAGTTCTATATTCTAGTCTTGAAAAAAATTTTTTGGTCATGCCTATAAATCTTTCATCTATATTCTATACCAAACCTTAGCAATATTGAGTTTGAATTTTGCAAATAGAAAATATTTGTATTAAAAATGATAACCATAATTTTTTAGTCAAATTATTAGTTGAATAGTAGTGATAAAATATAAATAAATGTACTAAAAATGATAGCAGAGATGTATATCTACAAAATATATTTTAAATCAGAGATGCCAATGGCGAATAGTAGTGATAAAATATAAAAAAAGATGACTATATAGGAGTCTTCCGGAATCGCCTATGTGATGTAACATTGTAACGTTTGATTTCCGGCATAGAATTGAGGAGCAAGTTACGCCATGATACTACAGTAAGCCCCTATTACAATTTATAATTTTTTACAATATTATGTGTTTACACAATGAGATTTTTTTTTATATCAAAAGTTTGGAAAAGTTTCCATCATCATCTTGTTTATTTGTTTATTTATTTTGCCGCTTTGATATAAATGTTATTTTCCATTTTCCCATTTCAACTTAATAATGGTTTTCAATTAGGCAGGTTTTTTTGTTGTCTCTTATTTACTACATTTTGCTTTCCGATTTTGTTAGGTAGATAATGAATTTTGTAAACAATGTAAACAATAGATTTTAAAATTGGCCTAATGAAATAAAAAACATTTTATTCTCAAATTACCTCCTAAATCTTAACATTAGCATAACTATTCGCACACCTAGTAAATTAAACATCCAGTCATTGTTAACTGTGCATGAGTAAATCGAATCAAAATGAATAACTATCCAATTAAGAATAATAAATATAATCATTTGCATACGTTGAACATCCAAAATATATTCATTATTCACATTGTTTAGTATTCTCATTATCTACCTATATTTTTTCTTCATGATAAAATACCATGATATACATAAATGAATAAAAATGAATTTTGAAAGGAAAAATAAACAGAAATTATTTTTAATATGGAAGTGGAGGTGGTGTTTTGTTTGAATATTGACATTTGAAATGTATTATATTATTGTGAAAATATTCAACATGCCCCATATGTGTTTCAACACGCTCCCGTTGGTTGGGATGCTGTCACGTGTTCAACATGCCTCTCCACTTGTTGCAACATGCTCCCACGTGTTACTTCTCACCTACAAAATTCACAAATTTGTAATTATACCCAATAATCTCATTTTTAATAAAAATACCAATATTTTTTCATATAAAAAAATTAATAAAAAATAAATATAAAAAAATTGTGAAGGAAAAAAAATTGAAAAAGAGAAAGGAAAAAAAAAGGGTGAAAACTCAGGTGTAGTCAATTTTACGTGAAGTTAATACCTAATAACCATTAAATGATTTGCCTGATTTGACTAAATTTTCATCAAACAACTCTCATCTAACAATTTCACGTTAAGTTGACTCACCGTGAATAAAAAGGAGAAGACAACGAATACAAAGTAAAAAAAAAAAAAAAAAAAAAAGGAAAAGGCGTATCTCAGAACCGTTCATGTATAAGGACATATGGTATAAACTTTCTCTTCTAGATGCCTTGTAGAATTGTTTAATTTTCTTTAATTTAGTCAGAGACTTCCAATTTCATAATGACAGCTCTAATGCTCTCTATACTAGTATTTGACTCTTATAGAAGAATTTGAGGGGACCATATATATTATATAATTGCATATGTTCATTCTCCATATATCCATATAGTTTCTTCCTCGCTCCTTTATTCAATTCTCTATATTTTCAGAATCCTTAGTGCTGAAAAGAAAGAACATAAACTCATATATATACAAATAATATATTAACTCCGCATGCAACACCTTAGAGATATATGTATGCATGTATATATATGTATTGATTCTTAGCTTGGAGTTTGCTGGTACAAATTCAAATTCAATTTAAGAACTAATAATCATCAATCAGAATATAGTATATAGAGGGATGAACAAGGACAATGAGACATACCTTAAACTCTTCTGGGGTGGTGGTAGCTCTTATTATCATCGTCATCAGCATCATCATCACTATCACCATAAGGCAAAGAACAAGAATACTATTATAGCAGTTGCAAGCACGTTGATTCTGCTCTTTTGCGTTGCTGTGGCCACTTTATTTGCTTCTGTAGCTTGGAATCAGGTCAGTAATATAATAATAATAATATGCACATTAAATCTGTGCCATTTTGTTTGTAATTTGGTTTTAATTTGTGCATGTTGATATACTGCTTCTTCCTTTCTCTTTTTTCTTCTTTTTTATGTTCCTTAAAAAAAAATTCCCTGTCTTCTCCCCCTCTGATCTCCCCTTTTCTTTCATTTTTTTCTTCTAGAAAACAGCCAAAGATGTATATGGTGAATCATCTACATATATATTATTTCATGCAAATATAATCTATATTATTTTTCGGTTGTTATTGGACAAAATTTAGAAAATAAAATAAAATTAAGAAAATATAGTATTTAATATAAGTAAATGTTTTTACGAAGACATTTTAACATGAAGATGATATTACAAACTGTTAGATCATTTAATAATATATTCAATTAAACATGTCAATCAATTTGATAGATTACAATTTCATCTTTATAGGAGTATCCATTTTAATTGTATTGCCTGAATATCTTCATAATATAATCTTTTAATTTTAGGAAAAATAATTAATAAAGAGAAGAAATTTCAAACCCAATTATTTTCTTCCTTAATATATAGAGAAATATAAAGGAATATTATTTTTGTTGCTGAGAATTATTATGGTTCTTTTTTTTTTTTTTCTTCACTAGTTCCTTGATAAATCGTTGCTCTACCATGAAAATATAAAATCATGATATTCCTTGCTTATTAGCATTATTTGTAGTAGAGGTAGCTAGATTATCTTTGGGGCAGCTTTTAATAATGTGATAAAAAAATAGTCTAATATTGAAATTGTTATATTGTGAAGTCCATCTTTGAAGTTTTTTTCATTCCAAGCCAGAACTATTCAACAGTCCACACAATTCCAATGGTATCCCGAAAACAAGAATTTCCACTTAGATGCAGCAATTTGAATTTGGAGAAGAATGAGACACAAACGTGTCCCAGAGACAACTACCCTACATCACATAACCCGACAAAGAACAGCAATCAGAGCCGTCCATTAATGTGTCCGTCATACTTCACATGGATCCATGAAGATCTAAAGGCATGGAGAGAGACAGGGATCACAAGGGAAATGCTTGAAGGGGCAAAAAGGACATCTCACTTTAGGGTAGTGATCCTGAGCGGAAAGGTGTACGTGGAGAAGTATAGGAAGTCAATACAAACAAGAGATATGTTTACTCTGTGGGGAATCGTACAACTACTAAGGTGGTACCCTGGTATGGTTCCTGATTTGGAGCTCTTGTTTGATTGTGATGATAGGCCTGTGATCCATAGGGACAGGTTTCAAGGCCCAAATGCTGTTTCCCCACCACCCCCTCTCTTTAGATATTGCTCAGATCAATGGAGCTTCGACATTGTCTTCCCTGATTGGTCCTTTTGGGGATGGTAAATTTAAATTATTCTCCTATGTATTTACAATGTTATAATGTGTTAGGCACATTGATAGAACTTGTACACTTTTAACAGGGCTGAAATAAATATAAAGCCATGGAGAGATACCTTGAGTGAAATCAAACAAGGGAACAAGAAGATGAAATGGAAGGATAGAGTACCATATGCTTATTGGAAGGGGAATCCTGATGTGGCTCCAACTAGGAAAAATCTTTTGAAATGTAATGTTACAGACAAAAATGACTGGAACACTCGTCTATACAGACAGGACTGGGACCAAGAATCTAATCAAGGATACAAAACATCCAACTTAGGAGACCAATGCACCCATAGGTAGCTATCTTTCCTTTGCATTTGCATATATATATGTTTTACAATATGAAAGACCGGTAAAGTACTAAATTGATCCTACGGGCGTAATTCTGGTTTGTTTAAGATTTAAAGTCTTTTATTTGAATTAAAAAAAGTTTAATTTAGCTTAAATATAATCCACCATAAAGTCAAAGTTAAATAATTAATGGAATGTTTTATATAACAGCAGTACAAAAACAATGTCGATAATTTAGAGAACAAGTATAAACTCTAGAAGCACAAAATTAACTATAGATGTATTAATACATTTATTTATCATTCTTCTTACAATTTAAATCAAATATTTCTATAGAATTAAAGAGAATGATATTAATACATCCACAATTGATTTTGTGTCTCTGGAGCTTGTACTTGTTATGCAGATTATCAACCTTATTATTAGCCTCACGATATGACTACATTAAAGTTAAATGAATTTTTTTTATATTCAAATAGAGCACTTTAAATTTTAAGGACCAAAACATAATTTAGGCCAAACGTAAATAACCAATTTAATAGTTTAACTTTAACCTATGAATGACACATTTTGGTGTTTTAATTTTGCACAGGTATAAGATATACATAGAAGGGTGGGCTTGGTCAGTAAGTGAGAAATACATTTTGGCATGTGATTCCATGACTTTATATGTTAAGCCCAAGTTCTATGATTTCTTTATAAGAGGCATGGAGCCATTACAACACTATTGGCCCATCAGAGACAATAGCAAGTGCACTTCTCTTAAGTTTGCCGTCGAATGGGGCAATAACAACACTCATAAGGTCACCAATCTATTTCTCAATATTTCATTTTCTAATTCTTCTTTATTTATTACTTTATATCCCTCAATTTAATTAATTAGCAGGCACAAGCAATAGGTGAGGCAGCTAGCAAATTCATACATGAAGATTTAAGCATGGAGTATGTGTATGATTACATGTTTCATCTGCTTAATGAATATGCAAAACTTCAAAAGTTCAAGCCAACTATACCTCAAGGGGCAGTGGAGTATTGCCCTGAAACAATGGCATGTTCTGAACAAGGTATTGGGAGGAAATTCATGGAGGATTCAATGGTGAAATCTCCTAGTGATTCATATCCATGCACTATTCCTCCACCATATGATCCTTCAACACTTCAAGGCATTCTTGACAGAAAAGATAGTTTAACAAAGCAGGTTGAATTTTGGGAAGATGAATATTGGCGTAACAAACACTAAGAATACGTTTAATAACCCTCAAATAATTTTTTTGTTTAAACATAGTATTTGTAGACATCTTTTGTATGTTATAATTTAAAGACTCTTTATATTTTTATTCCATTTACATTGGCTGTTACGAATCATATTTGCTTAAATGACATTATTAAATAAAATGGCACTATAAATTACAGAAATGCAACCTTTTATATTGAAATCATCTTCCATTGATTATTTTGATATTTACATAATTTAAATAAAAAAAATTGAAAAATTCATCCATTGATTGTTTTGATATTCGAAATGTTTCTGTAGCTGCCGCTGAGAAGTACCGAATTACTGTATTTTTAAACTAATAAAATTCACAAGCATTAGATATGAACATACAAGTCCAATGGTGCTTCCCCAGAGGTATATATAATTTATTTTACACCACCAATATTTATTGACTTGTGAGATTAAAAAACATGAAATCATAAAAATTGGAAGACAAAAAAATACTAGTTTATGCCTCAGGCCATTGGAAAATTATTATTAATTCACGAGGCAAAAAACATTAATCAAACATCCAGCAACTAAATAGGAAATGATTATAAAAAAATCAGAAAGAAAATTTTGGTGGGGGCAACTAGCAATAACTAGTACCATGATTGCTGTCACAAAACGTTACAAAATCCCTGATATAATATACAAACTTAGCTTAACTATGAGTAGACAAAGGGGGAAAATAGTAATGCATAAAAGCCTTCTTATTCTAACAAGTTAAAAAACAAATGTTCCTAAGAATCTGAAAAACCAGCAGCTGCCAAAGTATAAGGAGGAAGAAATTGCTTCACATTATAGAACAATTTGTCTGAGAGTCCATCATTTCTGGAGGTCTGCAGAAGGAGAAAATGTTTATATTAGAGTTGATACACATAAATACATATGTAACATGACGAAAACAAATGCTACGTTTAAGTAGCCTTCATACCCAGAAAATGAAAACAAAGCCTTCATACCCAGAAAATGAAACAAATGCTACCAAGTAATTTTAAGTTTTAAAATCGTGTCCTGAAAGTATAAAGGCAGTTGCTCTATTTCATCTGTCTGAATTCCTCAAATTTCCATTTAAATTCTCAGATTCTCAACATCGTTCCCAATTGGTAGTGATAAGGCAACGGTCAGTGGCAAATGGAAACACCAGTGAACACTCGTGGTGGGTTGAGGCAGAGCATGGGGTAGTGCTTGTCAATCATAGCAACAGGTTGGTGCATATAGCAACTATTGCTGATAGAGTTTTTCTTATTAGGAATGTTGGAGCAGGATTGTAGGAAGCCACTAGTACAGGTTGGTGGTGACCAATGGCAACAAGAATGGTTTACATTTAGATTTTCAAATTTGCAGATATTACAACAAGTCATCTTTTCAGTGGTTTAGAAACAAGAAATGCATTAAACACCATACCAAGCACCTTAAAGAAAAATGATTCTATTTTTAAGTTATACTATCTGCAAACTAAGATAAAAATCATAAATAGCCAATTTTGGCCATTTATTGAGCAAGCCGTGGAATTAGCCACTGATACAATTATCAAATTAGGCTGGCTACATTACACCCTCGGGTGTGGACATTACCCGGATCTTAAGTTAACGTGGGATGCGTATAGACCAAGCTGCCCTTTATTCGGCATTGAAAAAAAATCTGACCAAATGTTCAACATCATCATAGAAACAAAGACCATGCTTTGATGCACGAAGATAAGCCCATGGTATAAATCTTAGCATAATGTTAAAATTTTTTATAGTTTTTATTAGATCTACATCATTGGATTATCTTGGTGCATCATGCACAAAGTTTAACTTTGGTGAATTGAAGGCATTCCCTAGAAACAGCTACTCTACATAGTCAACTTCTACCCACTAGTAAATTTCCGTGACAGATCATTCATTTATTTCAGAATATATGGAGCTGACAATTTGATTTAGAAGTAAGAAAATTGAGGCTGCAGTTACAACTGTACAGTACAACATAAACACGAAAACAGCCATAGCAATCAGTTCAAAGATAAGATAAGATGGGATAGAACACTTACATCTGGCCAAGACTGGCTAGATCAAAATCAGGAGCAAGCTCTTGGACAATATCATTTGGTGGTTGTCCACATTCTTGCATCTTATGCATGAGGTCAACAATCTTGGTGAAGTTTTCAGAATCATTTTCATAGACTTCATTCAGATTCTGTATCAGTTCATACTGATGTGAATAACGATCATAGTCTTCTTTGCTTAAGCTGGATTTATGCTCTTCCAACCACTTTGGATATCTTTCTCCTATTTCCTTCATTGGTTCATGAAGAATCTCCTTGGACAGAAGTTGCCGCATCATGGTCTCCACAATAGATTCCATGTCCTAAACAAATTAATGACATTATCAGCTTGACTTCCAGAAATCATGCCAAGATACAGTGTTCTCATGATGAGGAATTACGGAAGAGAACAAAAAGTGGGGGTAACAGAAGAGCCAACAAGGAAAAAATGATGAAACATATCAGTGTGTAGTATGTACACAATAATATGTTCCCCCTCCTCATTCCCATATTTGAGAGAACAGAATCGAAGATATAGTACAAGTAGCTAAGTTTGTGAAACACATTTCCAGGCTGGGCTGCATGTCTCAGCTAAAATCTTTTGCTAGTTGCTTTTCCATGTCAAACTCAAACAAAATCACTTCTGCATGGAAGTAACCTCCTAAATGTGGGGTTCGAACTTCTCTTTTCAGAAAGTACGTTGCAGTTCCTAGAGTCCAAATTCCTGTTTGCGTCTATTATCCAAGTCCAATAAATTTTCAACTTGAGTTCATAATTAAAAAAAATTTGGACACATTTAAGCAAGGAAAGATGCTGATCCCTATTGCCAAACAAGCAAACTATAGGCGATTAATTGTAACATAAGATAAGAACCCTCGTATTAATTGCTTTGATTTACAATAAAAAATAAAGCACTTAAAGAACTGATTTACAACAGAAATTACTTCTCTTCAGAATGCCATGGCAAGTATAAAGCAAAACATACAAATAAAGGACTACAATCCCATAAAATAAACTTCATACAGTTTTACAAACCGGGAATATCAAACAAAAAATATTAACATACAAAAGTAAAAAGTCATCTATCAATCTTAAGCTTAAATTTGTGACTATTTTGACAGCCTTCATTATTTAATAGCTGAAAATTGCAAATGTTCTATAAAATTTCAGTAATCAATACCTTTATTTTTGAATTCTTAAGCAAGATTATGAGTGAGATTTGCAGACGCAGTTAGTGCAATCTCTTTAAGTTAAGAAGCAGGAAATCCGTAAGAGTTCATTACATAATGTATTCTATACAAACAAAAACAGTACACTACCATTAAAAGATAAATAGGTTTTTTTTCCCTCACAGTATAAGCACTATTTTAGTTCATTCAAATGCTATTTGGAAAGAAATATGGACAACTACATTTCATTAAAACAAATACTCTGGCATAATAGCTAAGCTTTAGGAATTTTAATATGAAAACTGGATGCCAGAATATATGGTGAACTTGATTTCATATCCCATCCAAAATCAGACAAAACCAAATGCAAGAAGTGGAGAGCACTACCAACATGATTTCTATACCACGAGAATGCGGACTTGTCATTACATGAAAATAAGCAGCCCAATTTTCAATTTTAATATTAGAAAAAGAATCATAAAGGGAGAAAAAGCCATATAAACATGAGTCATCAACCTCCTTGTCAATAATCTCTTGACCATTCCATAACTAAGTACACATTTCAGTCAAATCAAGATAAGAAATCTGAATATAATTGATCATCCAATGACAGCAACAGGAAAATTATCACATGCTTGTAAAAAGTTAAGCAAACACCAAATACCATTTTAGTGGAATGATAAAGCAAAATATAACTTTCCGCAAGACCCAACATTCACTATTCACTCCACTTCATAGCTTAATCATGTATTATCATGTATAAAAATCAAGCATTTCGTTACAGAATAACTCAATTTGTGCCAAGGACGTGAAATCCTTTTACTAATTCATGGTTTCATACATGTCTAGAAAATTATGGTAAAATTATATGCCCCAATGATAAGCTTAATGCTTACAGAAGACACTATAAAAAAGAAGCAAAACACAAGGTGCCTGTAAAATCCATGACTCTCTTACTCATTTCACAACTTCATGAACTCAACCATTTTACTCAAACTGTAAACCACAGCACAAGAAACAAAGATTTGACTTCAAACTAGCATAAACGATTTTCAATTGCACCATTCCCCAACAACACAAAGCTTTCAACTTTAAAGGAAATGAATGGAAGGATGTAAACTTAGTTACCTGAGAGCCAGCAAGGTCCTCAAACTGCTTGACCCAATCCTCCATCAAGGCATCCTTACCGAATTCATCTGCCGACGACGGAGCCATGAATTCGAGACCCTTGACAGCCTCCTTGGTCTGCTCCCTCAGCTTGTCGAGTGCCTCGCTGACGTGGGCATCTTTGGGAGCCTTCTGTTTCCCCTTTTTCTTGTTTTTCAAATCAGGTAACCCACCACCCATCCCCAATCCTTGAACCCTAGAAGGAAGAGAAGGTGCCTCCTTTTTCACCACAGTTGCTTCCCCGCTCCTAAGAGATTATAACAAAGTAGAAAAATTCAGACAACAAAATTGAAAAGATTGAAAGGGAAAGTGATTATATTGAAGAAAATAGGGACCTCTGAGCGGAGGAATTATTAAGGTTGAAGGTTTGGAAATCATCCAAAGCACCTGAAATGATTGAATGCAAAAAAATAAAATTAAAAAGATTAAATAACAAGAGTGATGAACATAGAGAGAGGGAGAGGTCGTTACTGTCGAGGAGCTGGTCAAGGTCATCGGTGGAAGGGTTTCGGTCAGCCATGGTTGTCGCCGGAGAGAGGAGGAGGAAGAAGAAGAAGAAGAAGAGGAGTGTGTGGCAGTGGAAATGGATATTACGGATTGGAATGGAGTAAAAATCTCCGGCGGTGGTAAATGGCACGCTTCTCTATTGTGATTTCCGGAACTCAACCAAGTCTAATGACACACGAAAAACGAAAATTTCGTAAATTGATTTAGTGCATGTTTGGTACCATTATTTTATTAAAAAAAAAAATTTTAATGAAAAAAGATTTTTTTTTATTTTTTAATATATTTGGCAAATTTTTAGTAGTAAAAATAAAAGCATTAGTAAAATTAAAATAAGATTTTTTTTGAGAAGCTGTAATTTACATCTTTTTTTAAAAGATCTTTTTTTCTTAAAAAAAGATGTTTTTTATGTAATAAATAAACAAAAAAGTACTTTTATATTATTATACCCAAACATTATTGATAGATAAAAAGACCTTTTTATATGAGATATCTAAACATAAAATTAATTTTACTTCTCTATAAAATCTTTTAAAAAAAGATAACTCGAAAAAAGATCTTTTCTTAAAAGTTCACCCAAATAAACCCTTAATCTTAATTTTATTTTTAAACTATTTTATTTTCCCTGCCTTGTAAGGAGAGATTCACTTTAATTTAAATTATAAATTATATATATAATTATTAGATTTTGTAATATTTATTTTCACAATTTTTTTATCATTTTTATTTATGAGTTAATTTATTTTAATTTTTTAAAATTATTAAAAGTTTAGCTATTAAAATTTTGAATTACATAAAAATACTTAATATTTGATTTTAATATTCTAAAGTTGCGAGAACCGAATCGGTCAATAAACTAATAAAATTTATGATTCAATTATTCACTGGTTCGATCGAAGTTTAATTGAAGTTTTAAATATTAAATAAAATTATTAAAAAATTTATAAATAATTTTAAATATATAAATTCAAAAATTTATAACTTAATAAAATTTAAAATTTTACAATTTCATATAATAAATTATCCATAATTTAATATTAGAAATTCACAAACAACTTCAAATATTAAAATTTAAAACTAAAAACAACTAAAACACACATAATGACCAACACATAATATTCTATTAACAAGAAATAATTAGGAAATTAAATCTTATGATGAAGAATTCGTTCCAACTCTAAAGGGGTTGATTGATGCTACCGAAAAAAAAAAAGATAAAAATTCATTGCACATTTTAACTTCTAAAGAATTTACTGAAATTTTGAAGTTACATTAAAATGCTGGATATTTTTTTGTCTATTTAAGAGGCAGTTGAAAGCTATAGAAATTAGAAACTAAATAGGGAAACACTGAAAAGAGTCCACGAGTGCATATCAATTATGCATTTACACTACTTCTACTCCCTTTTTAATAAATATTATTTGTCTAATTTTTTATTAAGAATTGATTTAATTTATCTAACAAAATAAAAAATTAAAAAGTAATTTAATAATTAAAATTTAATAAAATTAAAGTGTCAACCTATGAAGTACGGACACTTCGCTGAGTTAGCGTATCTGCGTGTCGGACACATTTCAAACACGATACTCATCGACACTCGTCCGACACGCGTGTCTATTGTGTCCAACCGTGTCTTAATAAAAAATATAAAATTCCTCTTCTCCGGACACGTCTAGACACACCTAACTACCATCACGTGTCTGCGTGTCCAATCTTATTCTTAACATATATTCTTAAAATAAATTTAGATATAGTATATATTATTATTTATTAGTCACCAAAAATATATTATTATTTATTAAAACAAAAAATATTTTAAATATTTTATATAATTAAAATAAGATATTAAAAATAATTAAAAATTTTAATTTATATTTTAATATCAATAAAATATCAAAATATCATTAAAATTTATCTAAAAAATACTTAATATTTTATATATATGAGTGTTCCTATGTCATGTAAGATTTTAAAATTCGCGTGTCGGTATATTCATATTGTATTGTATCTCGTGTCACGCGACAGTGTCCGTGTCAACTAAAAATTCTTAGGAAAAAAGACAAATAGGTCCCTGATTTTTCAAATTTTTGACAAATACATCCCTGACAAAATTTAAATACAAAAAAGTCCTTGACTTTAACAAACGGAGGACAATTTAGTCCTTCCGTCTATTTGCCTCTCATACACCTAATGTAACTGGCTGACGTGGCTGAAACGGTGTTCAGGTGTCCGTTACGGTGCCACATTGGAAGGGGAAAAAAGTTCGAAGGACAAATAAGTCCTTGACGTCATTTTATAAATAAAGTTCGAAGGACAAATAGGTTCTTGAGAATTTTTTTTTTCAAAATTAATAAACTCATTTCCTAAATTCTCTCATCTACCTCTTTCCATTTTTATATTTCTCTCTACTATTTTTACTCTATATATAATTATATTTTATATTAGTAATTTGACAAATCAAAATATGTCATTCGATATTTTTTTACAATTAAAATATTTTAAATGTAAAATTATACACATTAAATTATTTTAAATTTTAGATAACGAATGTTAAAATTAATTACTAATAAAAAATTAGACTTTTTCATATAAAATAATAACTAAAAATCTTATTATTTAATTTTTTATCTGCAGATATATTGGTCTTCTTAGTCAGAAACTTTTGTCAACTTACGACTTTTTTGTAAAAGTAGTTTAATTTTATAAATCTTTTGTGTCATGCATAATTTATACTGTTAGAACAAAGTGAATTATAATTTAAAAAAAATATTCTCGTAATGTTATTATGTATAAAAATACTAGTTCTAATATAATACACAAATGCACTAATGCTAACTTAGTACATGAATGATGCACAAATGAACTAATGCTAACTTGATGCATAAATGAACTGATGCTAACTAATACCACTGGTATGATGAAAACTGAACTAATACAATTTAACAAATTCTAATATAATACACAAATGCACTAAAACTAAACTAATGCAATTTAAGAAAAAGAGTAGAAACATAACAAGCCCAATTTCTACAATTTTAATACAAATAATTTAAATTGTAGAATAAAACAAGTTAACTAGATTTCAAAATACAAGCATAATTTTATCAGAAATTATTTTTAATATGGAAAGAAAATTGGTGTTTTGGTTAAATATTGACATTTGAAGTGTATTACAGTATTGTGAAAATTATTCAACACGCCCCCATGTGTTGGCTAAGATGCTGCCACGTGTTCAACACGCCCTCCACGTGTTGGTCAGAATGATGATACGTGTTCACCACGCCCCCCACGTGTTGCACCACGCCCCCCACGTGTTGACTTCCCACAAAAAAAATCTACCCATCTATAATTACACCACATTCTCCAATTTTCAACAAAAACACCAATATTTTTTTCCATACAAAAAAAAAAGTAGCCTAATTTTATAAACTAAATTCTCATAATAGAAGCATAATAGAAGTATAATGAAAAAAAAAATCGCAAGGACCTATTTGTCCTTCGAACTTTATTTGTAAAATGACGTCAAAGACTTATTTGTCCTTCGAACTTTTTTTCCCTTCCGACGTGGCACCGTAACGGACACTTGTACACTGTTTCAGCCACGTCAGCCAGTTTCATTAGGTGTATGAGAGACAAATAGACGGAAGGACTAAATTGTCCTCCATTTGTTAAAGTCAGAAACTTTTTTGTATTTAAATTTTGTCAGAGATATATTTGTCAAAAGTTTGAAAAATCAAGGATCTATCTGTCTTTTTCTCAAATTCTTAAATACTGATTTAGATTATTATTATAAAAGATAGGACCATTTAATAATTTGTGAGAGACTAGCTAATGCCTAACTTATTTCCACCGCTACAGTGTAATATAGTTGGTACATAACTTGTGCGTTTTTCTTTTAATGTTCAAATCTAGTTTTCAGTACCCTCTCTGGCAATGCATGCTTAGATACATGCACTTGGCTAGGTAGTCCAAATCTACTACTACGGTTTATGTTTTTATCTTTAGTTCTTTCAATGATACAAACACAAATAAAAATGATTTAAGTCCAAATCTACTACTACGGTTTATGTTTTTATTTTTCTTTCTCATAAACTATAAATTGCAACAGTTTTTGCTTTGTCATTTTCTCTTTATAAATCACTTCAATTCGTAGCGATTTATACTTTATATGATATTGCACGTAAACCGTAATGACTTAAGGTGGATTACATGCAAACTATTAAAATCCTACAACTAATCACAATTTATATAAATATGAAAGAGAATTTTAATATAACTAAATTTTAAATATTATATTTGTGTAATTTAAAATTCTATTTTATTTAATTATGTCATTTATCCTACGTTTATGTATGATTTAATTCAGCAGCATATTTTTCCTTTATTTGATTTTTTATGACTTATTTTGTGTTCAATCCTACTTTAACATGTATTTTAAAGTACAATTTTAATATGTTATCAGCTTGAATCATGACTTAGTTATTTGACTTATTTCATGATCACGTTATTAGAAATATTTGAGAATAAAAAAACATAGATAAAATTTAAAAATATAGAATAAAATATATTATTAAATTATTAAATTAAAAAAATTTAATTAATTAATAACTATAAATAATGATTAAAAATAACAAAATTTAACAATTTTTCAATATTTTTTTATTAAATAATTCAATAAAATATATTTCATTAAATATATTAAATTATAGAGCTCTTATATCATGTTATGAAATCACTCATCTCAAAAACTTAACCTGACAGAAAAAGATAACACTAATAGTTATATCTCTAATACTGAATAAACTTCTATTGTATACATTGTACAAAATTTTCATTGACTCCATATACTTTTTTTTTATAAATAAGCAATTATTAAAATTGTTTAATTTTGGATGGGACAAAACTGGCAGATTGATAATACTGACAAAAATGCACAAAACTAGCTGGGTGGGTCCCTTCATATGTCATGCATAATAATATAATATCATCGTTATCATGATACATCACTTCCTCAATCTTTTTGTGTCCCCTTCTCAGAATTATATCTGCAGTTTTATACTTATATCTCATTCCTTCCAAGTGGAAGAAGGTAACAATAACTTTTTCTTCGTTATGCTTGTATTACCATTATTCACTTATTGCATGTAAATGATTGCTTTCTTGATGCCTTAATTCCTTATCATCATTCAATACTGTTAGCACCGATGGTTCTTGTTTAATTAGTCTCTGCTGCTTAATTTTATCTCTTGTAGAAAAGAATTAAAAGTGCTGTGTTCTTGTGAAATTGAAGGTAAATTTCAATTATATATATGTTGATTTGATATTATATATAGTTGAAGGTAACATTAGCTAGGTCGGATTGGCGCTAGATTAGGAAAAGTCGCAGTATTCTATCATGACTCATGAACCATGTTTTAATAAAACCACTAAACAGTGTATGTTGCATTAAAACGTTCCTTTTCTTAATAACTCAGGGAGCTACTTCTTCATGATTGACTAACTTGTTTTATGTTTGTTCAGATTTCATTGTAGAAGAAATTAAATGGAACCTGATGAAGATGAGATTTATAATTGTTTGATCAAGCTGGTTAGCTAAATACTCCTCACATTTGGTTTTGTTTCTAGTTGTGTTGTGTTTTGAAGCACCAAGGAGATATTCAATTAACCATGTTGTTATTAAATTGCACAGAGAAGTAGTCCTGAAAGACGGAGGAATAAGGTTTACATTGGTTGTGGAGCAGGGTTCGGGGGTGACAGGCCTTTGGCTGCTCTTAAGTTGCTTCAAAGAGTCAAGGAACTAAACTATCTGGTTCTCGAATGCCTGGCGGAGCGCACTCTTGCCGATCGCT
This sequence comes from Arachis hypogaea, assembly GCF_003086295.3. Lineage (NCBI taxonomy): Eukaryota > Viridiplantae > Streptophyta > Magnoliopsida > Fabales > Fabaceae > Arachis > Arachis hypogaea. Next base: position 119,873 of record NC_092043.1, on the reverse strand, counting down.
ATCAAATCATGATGTCTGGTGGCGACGGTTATGACTCTCAGAGTAGGTGTTTCCCGTTAGTGTAATGTTCATCTTTGTTGACCTTGTAAGGTAGAAACTCAAGTGCAGCTAACTTCATGTGAAGTTAATCAGGGCTCTCATCTATTAACTTCACATGAAGTTAACTGTTCCTGAGTTTCCACCACCTTGTAAAGTATCAATCAAATTCTGACCTTGGCAGTTTCGGACTGGATGCATACACTGTTGCCTCTGGCTTTGGAAAGAGGAACTTGCATAATTACCAATATGGGTGCTAGTAAGAATATCTAAATTCTGTGTTTAAATGGATCACGTTATAATTGTTAATAGATTATATGGTTTTCTTAATTGTATTTATCTATAGTGGATCCTCAGGGCGCACAACACAAGGTATTAGAACTAGCTAGAGACATGGGGCTTAATGTTTCTGTGGCTGTAGCTCATGAAGTGCCTACTTCAATTTTAGGTATTTGAATTTCGCTGTCAAATTTTGTTTCACACTTTTACTTGTGAAAAGTCTACTTTTGGATAAAGGTGTGTGGTGTGATAGTTCTTGTAATTTCAATTTTTTATCTATCTTATTACTAGTATTTTTAAGCCAAAGAAACCAAGTTGCATTGTGAGTTTTGCTTATTATTATTCTCTGCATTCTACAAATTACAATATTTTCAGGTTCAGGATTGTCACATGTGAAGTCCTATACCATGGAGGGTGTAAGATTCTGTTTCCTTGTATTGTGTTGTAATGAAGGCATGCATTCACTTAGCAATTATTTGTTTTCCATATGAAGGGTATCAGCACATACATGGGTGCTGCTCCTATTGTTGCCTGTCTTGAGAAATACCAACCCAACGTAGTAATCACTTCAAGAGTTGCAGATGCTGCTTTATTCTTAGCACCTATGGTATATATATATATATATATATATATATATATATCCTTTTTCTTACGCTATTCATCTATATATACCTCCTTCTGAATGATGAAGCTGGTATTTATATTGGTAGGTTTATGAGCTAGGTTGGAACTGGGATGAATGGGAGCATCTTGCTCAAGGATCCATGGCAGGGCATCTTCTAGAGTGTGGTTGTCAACTCACAGGGGGATATTTCATGCATCCAGGAGACAAGTACCGAGATATGTCCTTTGAGCAGCTACTGGATTTATCACTTCCTTATGCAGAAATCTCTTATGATGGGCAAGTATGTGTGGCCAAAGCTGAAGGAAGTGGTGGAGTTCTGAATTTCAGTACATGTGCCCAACAATTACTGTACGAGATTGGAGACCCCAGTGCTTATGTGACCCCAGATGTAGTAAGTGAGAGGTTTTCATTTTGATCTCATGATTCATAGATAGTAAGATATTAACAAAAGGAACAGGTCATTGATTTTCAGGATGTATCATTCGTTCCATTATCGAGCTGCAGAGTTGTGTGTCACGGGGCAAAACCATCTACTACTAATTCAGCTCCTGATAAACTTTTGCAGTTGGTTCCAAAGGTGAATTTCTTGTTATTATGATTGTTGTTCTTGATGGATGATGCAATGCAATGCTCACCCCTCCCTCAACTTGACAGGAATGTGGATGGAAAGGATGGGGAGAGATATCATATGGTGGATATGAATGCGTTAAACGCGGTAAAGCAGCAGAATATGTGGTTAGATCATGGATGGAAGAAACATTCCCCGGAGGCGGACTTAATGAGTGTATACATTCTTGTATCATTGGATTTGATAGCCTCAAGGCTTGCAGCCTAGACAATAATACTAGTCAAGATATTAGGTTACACATGGATGGACTTTTCCAGCACAAGGACCACGCTCTCCGCTTTACCACGCAATTTACAGCATTGTATACAAATGGACCGGCTGGCGGTGGTGGTGTCAGGTGGTGGAATCCATCGAGGAGTGCTAGGGGGCCAGCAAGTTTTGTAATTTGTAGCCATCAATTAGCTATCATTAGTATTTTTAATGGTGTGAGATTACATCTAATAGTATAGGATTGCTTACTTTCTTTTTGCTGGTTAAGTGCTGGCTAAATTTTAATAAAACTGCTGGCTCTATAGACTTTCTCGATATTCTACGAATTACACTACTTACTGTTGTTCGTTGTTGATATATTTTTTATTTCTTTCAATGCAGTACTGGATATAAGAAAGATATTCTTCTAGAAAAGCAGCTGGTACTTTCTTTCTTTCTTTCTTTCAAGTTTGGAGTCATCCACTCATCCATTACCATTTTTAATAATAAAGTGCTTTCTGTTACTTCAGGTTAGGCGTGAAGATGTTTTCTGGCGAATCGCACTGAAGCAGAACACAACTAGTAGTCTGTCCAATAAATTGGTTCATCTTGAATGCAGCTTCACAGCTCTCTCACAAGCTGATACTCAACAACTTGCTTGCTCCCCGGCGCCGTCGGGTCGAAACATTCCACTCTATGAGGTAGCACACAGCAGAGCCGGAGACAAAGGAAATGACATCAACTTCTCTATCATCCCACATTTTGGTCCTGATATTCACAAGTTGAAGCAAATTGTTACACCTGAGTGGATAAAGTTAGTGGTTGCACCACTCATAGACTCCTCTTCAAATCCTGATCTTGATGCAAGAAAAAATAGAGACAAATGGGTCCATGAAAATGTTAAGGTTGAGATATATCATGTTAAGGGAATCCAAGCATTTAATGTTGTTGTTAGGAACATTCTAGATGGTGGTGTCAATTGTTCCAGAAGAGTTGATAGGCATGGAAAGACAATTTCAGATCTTATACTTTGCCAACAAGTTGTGTTGCCACCATGATATTACCTTATCTTTTTAAAGAATAAAATAATGCAAAATTTGCTACTAATTAATGTCGCTATGTTTCTTGTATAATGGTGATTATTAGAACTACTTTATCTGATGTAGAAAAGAAACAATTAACAAAAGAAGTAGTTACAACATTGGTTCTATTGAGGTTTGTGGCAAATGTTTTGAACAATTCCACTTTTGTATGGTATATAATGCATGGCGAGCTTTTTTTTTTTTAAAGTTGAAATAATCAAATTAATTTGGATTTGTCTCCTCTAAAATTTATAGGCCAAAGTCCAAAACTTATAGTTGGAGACGATAAATCAAAAGAAATAACATATTACATTCTCTTCTTAATTTATTCTAAATATGATTTTTTAAAATGATTAATTTAAACGTTGCCTTTCTTACAATTCTAAAATCTAAAAGATATCTTGGACTCAATCCATGACTAACTTAATTATGCAACCATGAACCAATACATTCAACTAATAGGAATTTTTTAAATAAATGATAAATAGTAATTTTTGGAATAAAGCATCAGCAATACATGTAACAAAATACCAATAGAACTAAAAAGGAAAATTGATGAGAAAAACACTGAGCAAAGTGTGGTGGTTCACAATTTTTTATGTTCCATGTTGATTACTAAATATTAATCAATTTTTATTTTTGTAACATTTCTATAATTTTACACAAGAATTGAAATGGTCAAAGGCACCAGCCTGTTTTCACTCCAAACAAGTAGATTATATCCACAAATTAAAGCACTAATTTTTGCAAGTTTTCCTCAATATTTTTGGTGTCCAATCACCCTCTCCACCAATTACTAATCCACTAATAGTTTGATATAAGTTTCTTTTTCTTAGACATATCCAAGACTTTGTTCAATACCCCCTCTTTTAATAATTTGTCTGAGGTGTGTGTGCACCTTTGTTGGAAATTCTTACATTTTGTTTCCTCAGACAACAAGTTTGCTGGATTAGAGAAATTCAAGAAAGTTCCCATTTGAAGAAAAACAATGTCATTCACAGGAACTCTTGATAAATGCACTGCTTGTGATAAGACTGTTTATGTGGTTGATTTGTTAACTCTTGAAGGCATACCTTACCATAAAAATTGCTTCAAATGCAGTCACTGCAAGGGAACTCTCACGGTATATATCCCTTAAAATTTAATCATATTTGTCTCCTTAATTCATATGATTATTTTAATTGTTCTGTATGACAAAAGGGTGGCCAATGATACCAACATTTTGATGTTGTTTTCAGATGAGCACATACTCCTCAATGGATGGAGTCCTCTATTGCAGGCCACATTTTGAACAGCTCTTCAAGGAATCTGGCAACTTCAGCAAGAACTTCCAGAATGGTTAGATGATCAAACTCCAATTTATTTATTTTTTTCTTAAATAATTAAAATGTCATCAATGCAATAAGTTAAAAGTCTCTTTGTTTTCTGTTTATTCACCCTCAAAAATTATAAGAGATTAATTCACATGTCACATTATGTTGATTCATTTGGCTAACTGGCTGTGTTGGTTTCATGAATTTGAAATGTGGCAGCAAAGTCTTCTGAGAAAAATGACCTGGTGTGTTACATTATCCTACCAATTTTTTATTATTATATTATTTGATTGTTCAATTATTCTTGTTTCTAAGATGGAAATATAATGATAATTTCAGAACAGGACCCCAAGTAGACTCTCTTCCATGTTCAGTGGAACCTTGGACAAATGTTCGGTTTGCTCAAAAACAGTGTATCCACTGGAGAAGGTTTGTGATGAAAATTTGCACATAATAACTAATCTATATAGTATATATATATATATATATATATATATATATATATATATATATATATATATATATAAAAGGACTTGAATTGACAAAAAGAATGAAATAGGTGACACTGGAGGGAGAATGCTTTCACAAGAGTTGCTTTAGGTGTGCTCATGCAGGGTGCCCACTGACACATTCTTCCTATGCTGCCTTAGATGGTGTCCTCTATTGTAGGCACCACTTTGCACAACTCTTCATGGAGAAAGGGAACTACAGCCATGTCCTCCAAGCTGCTGCTCACAAGAGGACTAACTCCTCTGATCCTTCCGAGATCCCCGACGAGACCGTGCAGCAGCCGGAGCCTGAGGCGGAACCTGAAGCCGACAAGGAAGAGAAGAAAGCGGAGGATGAAACCGAGGAGGAGAAGAAAGAAAAAGAGGAAGAAGAAGAGGCTTCCTCTTGAATGAAAATATAGGGAACATGATTTCATTTTTCTCCCTTTCTTTCCAAAGCAAGAAAGGCTTTTTCTTTGCTCCAATCCCGTTGTCATCACACATCTGATCACTCATTATTTTTGAGTTTACTTGTTGTAAGAGGTTTGGTTTATGTATTCAAATTATTCAAAGTTTCAAACAACACATCAATTGAGCAAATACAATATATCTATATATATTCTTTCTCTGTTTCTATGTAGAATTTTGTGTTCTGCCACATAATCATGTTAGCCATATATCTCTCCTATAACAATCACATGTGCCATTGGAAGCCCATAAATATATAAATTTATCTACCCTTTTCATGTTACAGTACAATAATAGAAATTTAATTGGTAGTTGATTTTTTTTTAACACCTAGTACGATTGTTATATATCTTATACAAATTTGATTTTGCTAATCTCAAACTAAATCACTTGTTTAAGTAATAGATGATTCTATACTCATTTAGTTTCATATTATTCAAACCCACATAAATTACCATAGTTATTAAATATGTATAAATATCTTTTTTCAAAATAATACTGATTCTCGACAAAGTGTCGAATCAAGTCTGTATTAATATTTCAGTTCGAGAAGCAAATTCGACTCACCTAAAAAAGAGTGGATTCAAAATTAAATTCAAAGAAAGCATAGTCAAAATTAAAATAAAAAAATGCTCTATACAAAAAAGAATCAAAATAAAATAAGTAAAGATAAAAATAACAAATCAGAAAATAGATGAATAAATAAAAATTATAAATAAAACAGTAAATAATTTGAAGTTTAAAATAAATAAAAAAAATTAAAGTACTTGAAAAGGAAACAAAAGAAATAAAATAAATTAGAAATGAAAGGGAAAATAAAAGAAAAAAAATAAACAACAAAAAATTAACTCTAGACCATCACTTACACTAAAATTTTATGAATTTTTTTTATGTCAGTGTAATTTAGATTTTTGTAGAATTTTAGTGTGATTGTGAAGTATTCTAATTGAAGTCGTTGAATTGTTTTGAATTTCTCTTATTTATAGACCATAAGAAGTGAAATATAGAATGCTCCTCTCTTGACACGATCTAGCTTTCTCTTTTTTTCTCGGGGTCTTTATGACCCACGACCTTGTCTTGACCACGAATAATTTTGACTCCCAAGTTGACATTTCACGTCTTCTCTTACCTAGTTCTCTAAGTCCCATGTTTTCTATACCACTTCTGGATAAAGGCACGTGCAATTAGCGCATTTCGACTTTAGAGACTTCCGACTCGACCCATCTTATAATTAACATTCCACTTCCTTATGCTCAAATTTTTATGGTAAGTCGAAACTTCCAATATAGATTAAGCCTTGTGTCATATTATTTCGACCTGCACAATACTTCGACTTTCTCATAGACCGGTCGATGTTTTTTGTTTCACCATGATCGAATTGTCTGACCTGTCAACTTTTATATCAACAAATACTGATCTATCTATTTATAATCATAATATATAAAAAAGAAATGCTACTACAAAATTTTATATTATCGTTATATTGACGGTTGATTTTTAGTTGGTCTATCAGCGACAACCAAATCGTTGACATATAATGTGATTGATCGTTAAAATCGAAGATTTTTTTTAACAAGTCATTTTTATTGATAGCTTGATAAATTTTAGCACGAATTGGACCAATGCCATTGTCGATGGATTAAATTTTAAAAATTAATTTGTAAACAAGTTATTCATGATATCACTACCATTAAATTACATAGACGTTTAAGTGATTATGTTTATTTACCTTATGAATTAGATGGGAAATGAAAGTTGTTGTTATTTGTTTAAGTGATTATGTTTATTTACTTTAAATTACATAGACGTTTGCTAATTTAGTTATGAATTTATTATTTAGACATTTTTATTTAGATTTAATTATATAGACGTTTATTAGTAACTGGTTTTATTTAAATGATTTTACAATATAGATGTATGTCTAGTTATTTGTTAACTTAATTTTATAATTCAATTTAAATTGTTATGTAAACGTCTGTTGGTAGGATTATGTAAACTGAAATTTTTATAGCTTTATAGGTTGACACACTCCTGATTTAGATTTGTTATTGTTTACCAGAGGAGTTGCCAATTTCTGCCAAGGAGAATTAGTCACAAACTCCCACCATCGGATGTCATTCTCTCCTACCTGAGGGAGACTGAATTTGGCGACACCGTGACACTGAGGGATTTTGTCATTGATAACTCCACAATCATAGCATTTGTAGAGTGTTAGCGTCTAAAGACCCACAGCTTTCACATACCGTGGGGTGAGTGCACGATCACCCTCCAAGACGTTACCTACCACCTCGAGCTATGTGCTAACAGAGTGCCCGTTAGTTGGTGCTTTCATTACTTTCATACTTGGTGCCGGACCGAGATTTGGGAGTTGGTTGAGCGTTTACTTGGTGTCAAACCTCCTGCAATATAGCAGCAGGGAGCGCAAAAGAGAGAGACTTTCTTACTAAAATTTACATGACTTCCAAAGCGTGTCTGACAAATACCGCCTGATACTGATGATTCAGACACCCTTTATTAATATGCTAAATGCTATATCATATTGATGATAAAAAATTATCTACTGACTGATAAGTCTAACAATAAGTCCATCTCCAATAGCTCTCGCTGCTAAATAACTTTGGAAGGTGTCATGCTCTAAGGGCATTAATATTGTGTATCAAAAAATTAAAATTTTTTATGTTTTCATAATGTTTATTTTTAAAAAAGAAACATATAAAAATTAAAAATAAAAGATAGAGTATCTTATTAACTAATGCCCTTAGAGCATTTGTCAATAAAAATTCTAAAAAAATTATTAACAATTTCAATTTTTCACACACTTTTAAGTTTTAATATATGAAATGCATTAAAATCTTTTGAAAGTTATTAGTGATGACTATTTCTAAATTAAGATTATTTTATACGTCGTCTTTATAAATATATGAAAAACATGATCATGAGAAACACAAAGAAACTGAAAAAATATCATGTATTGTGATTTTAAAAATCCAATGAAAGAAAAGGAATATACACAAGCATATTGTGAACAGAACTCTAATCAAGACAAATTTTGGGTTTGGATATTTTTGTTCGCAATTTCGATATCCATTCATTGTCATGTCCTAAAATAACGTAAAGGCATTAAGACTAACATCACGCGCTCGCATTTAGTTCAATTTTTTTTTTGTGAAAAAATAATTCTTAATGCCAAAAGAAAGGTGTCAACTGTCAAGATAAGAAATGATTGCATATTCATAATTCATCATATAAAATTAAGTTATGTGGTCGTTGAATAATGTTACTTTTTCTTTGGTCAGTGAGGAAAAGTTCATATAAACCAAGAAACCAAAAAGGATTATTATGATTGTTATTATTTGTTTTAAGAAAAAGTCTGAGCTTATCCTTAGTGAACAAGGTCAAGGATATAATTGGACGTTGTTATCCACGCGCGGAAACTGCGAGGGGAAAACGAAACTCGTAATGAATATCCATTGGCTTAGAAATTTCATTACAAGCAACACATTTTCTCAGCTCAGAAATTTCATTTTCTTAGCTTCCAAACACAAATATATCTCTTTAAATTATTAATATAACCAATTAACCATCGCTATACTTGAAAGTTGATATTGAATGCATGCATATTCAGTTTTCAGCTCAAAAGCTCCATATCCATTTCAAATTTCCCGGTAATTTAACCAAAAACTGCTCCTTTTCTTTTAATCTTAGAAGAATGTGGAAAATGAAGTAGTGCTAGTTTGATTCTCTGATTCTATTTTCTGAAATTCTTTTCAGGCAATTTTTTTAGTAGAAGAAAAATAGTTTAAAAAATTGAGTTTGAATTTTGAAATGTGTTGAAGTTTTTAGAGGAACATGGATATAGGTTGTAGCTTGCCGCCCTCAAAAATGGTGGTGGATCGTTTCGATTCTTGCATTGCTTTTGGTGGGAAGGGTTTTGGTTGTGCTTTTCTCGGGAACTCAAGAACTATCCTGAAAGCGCGGTTTAGCGGCATGAACAAGATTGGTATTGCTGCTGCATGTAGTAGTAGTAGTAGTTGGAGGAGTAATAATTCAAGATTGGCTTGTGTAGGAGAGTTCAACTTTTCAAATGTGAAGAGAATAGGGAAACTTTGTGGCAACAGTTCTAATTTTCGCGTTGTGGGAGGTAGGGGATTTTTGTCTAGGTGCCAGGGTGATGATGATTCTTTAGCATATATTAATGGCAATGGCCGGAATATTGATAATGCTGGAGGGGGTCCGAATAAGGTGGGTTCTGATTTGGGTTCCATTTCAGGAGCTGCATCGAGTGAACCCTTGGAAGTCGAAAGAACAATTGGGGGTGAAATAAAGCAAGAGGTACAGACAGTGGATGAATTGAAAGAACTGTTGCAAAAGGCCTTGAAGGAACTCGAAGTTGCTAGGCATAATAGTGCCATGTATGAGGAGAGGGTCAAGAAGATATCGGAGAGTGCGATTTCCTTTCAGGATGAAGCATCAAGAGCATGGAATGATGTTAATTCTACTCTTGATATCATCCAGGAAATTGTGGGTGAAGAATTTGTTGCCAAGGAAGCTGTTCAGAAAGCGACTATGGCTCTTTCTTTTGCCGAGGCTAGGCTTCAAGTAGCCATGGAGTCTTTGGAGGTTGTAAAAGGAACTTATGATCCTCGGTCACAAGGTGCCAAAGAGAGTAATGGCGATGAAGATATATTGGAAGAGGAGCAATTGCTTGTGGTTGCTCAAGAAGATATCAAGGAGTGTCAGTCAAATTTAGCGAATTGCGAGACAGAGCTAAGGTGCTTGCAAAAAAGAAAGGAGGATTTGCAGAATGAAGTGAACAAGTTGCATGAAATTGCGGAAAAGGCCCAGATGAATGCAGTAAAAGCCGAGGAGGACGTCACAAACATAATGCTTTTAGCTGAGCAAGCTGTTGCTGATGAACTTAAGGCTGCACAAGTCGTAAATGATGCAGAGATTGCATTATCAAAAGCAGATAAGTCTGCCTCTAGCGTTATTGCTGACTCTGGTATCACTCTACAAGAACAAGAGGTTTTGGACGATCCTAAGGAAGAGGTGGTTCAAAATGTTTCTGGCGATGACACTGTTGATACAGACACAGATTCCCAAATTGACAATGAAACTTTGCTTGGCAAGCAATCATCAGACAAGTTTTCTGATAAAACCAGCCAAGTTATTGAAGATACGGCACAGTCTGATTATCTGAGTGATCATGAAAATGGACAGTTAGTCTTAGACCCATCTAAAGAAGCTGAAGTTGAAGTAGAGAAAATAATGAATTCAGTTCAAATGAAAAAACAGGAAACACAGAAAGATATAAGAGACAATCCACCACTTGTTCCCAAGGCATTGTTGAATAAGTCTTCCAGATTTTTTCCTGCATCATTCTTCTCTTTTACTATCGAAGGTGATGATTATACACCAGAATCATTTTTCCAAAGTTTCGTGGAGTCAGCACGGAAGCTGTTACCCAAGCTAGTTATTGGGATATTGTTACTTGGAGGGTGTGTATGATCTATCTACATCTAGTTTCCTTTTTTGTTGCAGTTGTTCTTACTTCATGAGTTGTTCTGTCAATTTTAAGGATGATTATACTGTGCTATCTCAGCCTAATATTCATCATGAAGATTCCTTTGGTATTCAAGAATGGTGTAATTCCCTTGCAGGATTGCCTTCTATGCAAACAGAGCAGAGAGGAGTGCGCAATTACTTCAGCAACCAGAAGTAATTACAACCACTGCTGAAGAAGTTTCCACAAGTGCAAAACCTTTGGTTAGACAGCTTCAGAATCTCCCCACGAGGATCAAGAATATTATTGCATCATTACCTGATCAAGAGGTATGTTTCTTCTCATGTTTCCCACCTTTACTACATTTATTCTTCTGCTGTATTTGCTATGTCTAACTGAATGCCATGATATTTATTCAGGTGGATGAGGAGGAAGCATCCCTTTTTGATATGCTTTGGTTATTACTTGCTAGTGTTATTTTTGTGCCAGTGTTTCAGAAAATCCCTGGAGGTAACTGATTTTCTTTTCAAAATGTTAAATTGAATCCGTAAAATTATAACAAAGTTGATTGTCTAACATTTTGTATAGGCAGTCCCGTTCTTGGTTACTTGGCTGCTGGTATCCTTATTGGGCCCTATGGTCTGTCCATCATTCGTCATGTTCATGGGACGAAAGCAATAGCTGAATTTGGAGTTGTTTTCCTGTTATTCAATATTGGCCTTGAGGTGGAGTTTCCTTTAAGTTGTTCGTCTACCTTAGTTTTGGTCATCTTTATAACCAATAGTTAAACTGAAGCTGTGAACTGTTTTATTTAGCTCTCTTTTGAAAGGCTTAGTTCAATGAAGAAATATGTCTTTGGATTAGGCTCAGCTCAGGTAATGGGAAACTCCATTTTCATTCTCTCTTCTTTCTTTTTATCTTTTGTTTTTCCTTGGGTTCTTCATAGCATATTAGCCAGCAATCCTTAGCCTTTGTGAACAAATGCAGGTTTTGGTGACTGCTGTTGTTGTTGGCCTAGTAGCTCATTATGTTTGTGGTCAAGCAGGTCCTGCTGCTATTGTCATTGGGAATGGCCTCGCATTATCATCAACCGCTGTTGTTCTGCAAGTAAATTATCAGACCAGTTCTTGTGCTTCTATTTATTCCAGATTTTCTATACTTATACCTTCTTTTTCTGGACATAGTAGCTTTAAAATTATCCTGCATCTGCTAATAACTGAATTTATGGTAAATACTATTTTATAAAGCTTGATTCCTCAAGTTGGAACATATGCTCCCGTTGGAAAGATTCTACGAGTTTAAATATTAAGCATGACAGTCAAGCTGTGCTCTATCCTTTTTATACTTCTGTTTTCATGTCTGCTGAGTTTGCGATGCTACAACAATTCCAGTGAACTGTTTTGCAGGTATTACAGGAGAGAGGTGAGAGCACATCACGCCATGGACGAGCCACATTTTCTGTGTTACTTTTTCAGGTTACTTTGTACCCTATCCATCTACCCATCTTTCTGGATACTAACGATTCTTGTGGATTGAAGTAACAAAAACATTATAATCTAGATTTACCATATAGTATAAGCCCCAACTATCGTCCTATACTTTGTAGCTGGTTGATATTCAGTCAGTATGCAGTTTCTGAAATTGATTGTTCATTATTAGCTATTATTAGCTCTTGACTGCATTCGTTATTGCAATAAATTGATTTCTTTATTTCTTTTCAGGACTTGGCGGTTGTGGTCTTGCTAATTCTCATACCTCTTATTTCACCTAATTCATCTAAAGGAGGGGTAACATTTTCTAGCACTCCTTATCTCAATATATATGTATCAGATAGGTTATAGTTAGACAATGAACTACTATAAAAAAATAATTTTATGTCTATAAAAGAATACGAGAACATGGGAGTCAAAGATTAAAATTTCAAAACATTACTTAATGATAAATGTCATGGGTGAATCTTTTCTTCACTCTGAATCCTTGATGTTTTAGAGGACTTGCATTTAATTGGATAATTCTCTTTCAGTTTATCTTTTACTACGTATCAATGTATGCATTGAATGGTTTAAGACACGTTTATCTCTTTCCAATTGAAGTTGGTTCATGCTGAACGCTGGACTGGAAGTCAATGACTTACCATACTTCTGTCATTTTCATCATTATTCACCATATATATGTTGCTGTTCTGCCTATATTATCTTAAAAAGAAATAAGCAATCTCCATTGCCAGGTTGGTTTTCAAGCTATTGCTGAAGCTCTTGGTCTGGCTGCTGTTAAGGCAGCAGTTGCCATCACTGTCATTATTGCAGGTGGACGATTGGTAAGTGATATTCAGAATTGAGGTGTGTGATGTATGCGGAGTCCTATTATTTTGTCCTTCAATTGTTTTACTTTGTAATGTTTCCCACCCTTCTTTGTACAGCTACTTCGACCAATATATAGGCAGATTGCAGAAAATCAAAATGCAGAAATATTTTCTGCCAATACACTCTTTGTTATTCTTGGGACAAGTCTTCTCACAGCCAGGGTAGGTGTTTGAACCTATTCTTTTCCTTGTATTCCTTTCTTTTGACTTTTGAGACAAAAACAAGGTTTGACCATTTTCTTTTTTCTTATGTCCATTGATGTTATTTTACTTCTTATGTTGTTCTTAAACAGGCAGGGCTTTCCATGGCACTAGGAGCATTTTTGGCTGGTTTACTACTAGCAGAAACTGAATTTTCCTTACAAGTGGAATCTGACATTGCTCCATATCGTGGTCTTCTGTTAGGTCTGTTCTTTATGACGGTAGGTTCTCTAATACTAGTATTCACACGTTCATTAGTCGTATTGTTTATCTATCAGCAAACAAATAGCCATATTATGATTTGTTAATCAGATGGTCAATTACTCAATTCTTATGGAGATCTTGTACAAGTAATGGTCATCTAATCATCTTGAGGTGTGATTTTTCGAATAAACCAGCTTAAATTATGCAATTAATGCAAAGTAGTTTTTGTGATTTTCAGGTTGGAATGTCAATTGATCCAAAACTTCTTGTTTCAAAATTTAAAGTCATTATGGGGACGCTGGCACTCTTACTATGTGGCAAGACACTGTTGATTACTGTGATTGGTAGAATTTTCGGTATTTCACTCATTAATGCCATAAGAGTTGGCCTCCTTCTTGCTCCTGGGGGAGAATTTGCATTTGTGGCCTTTGGTGAAGCTGTTAATCAGGTTTTGTTCCTGAAACATTATTCTGTCAAGAATTCTCTGGTTTACAGACAACATTCATTTAAAATAGCTCATTTTAAAAATTCTGATAGGTTGCAAACTTAAATAACCTATGCTTTATTTATTTATATCCCAAGAAGAGTGACCTTAAGAAATAACAAAATCTGAATGCATACCAGTTTATAAAGAGTGGTAAGATTTTGTTTCCTTACAACTGGAAATTCAATTGGATATAAAATAATATTTCTCATTGACACTGCTTCAGGGCATAATGTCTTCCCAGATGTCCTCTCTGCTGTTTCTTCTTGTGGGAATCTCAATGGCCCTCACACCATGGCTAGCTGAAGGAGGACAGCTGATTGCTTCCCGTTTTGAGCTACATGATGTTAGAAGTTTATTACCTGTAGAAAGTGAGGTAAGATTGTTTATATGAGTGGCTGAAACTGACTTTATTAACTGCAATGGTTATAAATTTATAGCTTTACCAGTATCCATTGTTGGGCTTTCTTCCTGGTTAACTTTTTTTTTTGCCTGTATTTAGTTTAATTAGGAGATTCTTTTGTAGTGCCTCCTGCATTTGTGGTTGTAGAAAATTTATTTGGTTAGATCATATTTGTTTAGCATCTATTACGTTTTATTTAATTTAGTTAGATCATATTGGGTCGGATGTTATTCCACTTTGTCTCCATTTTCGGGATGCTATTCGTCATTCATTATTTTTTGTTTAGATTTGTCTTTAAAAATTAGTAGCTAACTTTGTTTTGGAGGAATTCTTTTATAGACAGACGATCTGCAAGATCATATCATTATTTGTGGATTTGGACGAGTTGGCCAGGTGATCTATTGCTTTTTTGGTTTAATTTATTTTCAATGATATGTTTGACGCTTTACCTACTTGTTATTTTTAGATCATTGCACAACTTCTTTCGGAGCGACTTATTCCTTTTGTTGCACTAGACGTCAGAAGGTAACTCAACTCTAACTGAAATTACAATCATTTTTCTGGTTGCTTCTTTAGTTCTTTGTAATAAATTATTTTGTAATTATTTAGTGGTTTTTGTTATTAATGAATGCCATTTCTGTTGAAAAATAAACACAATTACAGGCATAGACAAGCACTAATCGTTTAGTAGAAAACAATTCAATTTTGATTTCCTTCATAATACTTGGATTCTTTGTGTATTTCTCAATACATAATTCTAGAGAGAATACAATTCTTGTTAAAGAATGCTGATACTTGTTGAACAAAATGAGGGAGAAAGATTCATTCTTTAGTTTTCTTCAAAGAAGTATAAGCTACGATATATCATATGTACACTCTTAGATGGAAAAAAACGAGTACATGACCTGCCCTTTCTTTCGTATTTGCTAATTTCCTCAGTGATAGAGTGGCAATTGGGCGTGCCCTGGATCTCCCAGTGTACTTCGGAGATGCTGGTAGCCGAGAGGTATTTCTTTTTCAGTGCCTGAGAATTGAAATCATATATATATATGTCCATTACCCCTGACATGCTTTGTACTGCATAACAAGGTCCTACATAAGGTCGGGGCTGAAAGGGCGAGCGCTGCTGCAGTAACTCTAGATTCTCCTGGTGCAAATTATAGAACAGTTTGGGCTTTAAGCAAGCACTTCCCGAAAGTGAAGACCTTCGTCCGTGCTCATGATGTTGATCATGGATTGAACTTAGAAAAGGCTGGAGCCACTGCTGTAATATTCTGATACTCTTCTATATTCTGTTTGGATTATTTCCTCATGGTATAGTTCAGGAAAAAAGATGAAAAATGGATTGTTGCTCCAAGCTAACCTACCATACTGTTTAACAAGGAAAAAAATGACCCCATGTAATGTACAGGTTCTGCACTATTTTTTAGTACAACTGGCTATGATAGAAATGATATTCTTGAATTTTGTCTATTTGAACTCTCTATTACATGCATTTGTAGGTTGTCCCAGAGACCTTAGAACCAAGTCTTCAACTAGCAGCTGCAGTGCTAGCTCAGGTAATGTCATTGGAGCAGATTTATTGAACTTATGAATAAACTTTGTATGTCCCAATATTTTGTTGACACTTATCTATAGAGGGGGAGAAAAAAGAAAGAGAAAAAGGGAAAAACTTAATGAATCTATATGTCACAGGCTGAAATTTTGTTTGTTTTTTTACCTCAAATTATTCAGTTTGTGGTCAAAGTCAAATTTTTTCATACTGATGGTATGAGCATATTTTCACTCTCTAATGCATAATGAGATTGGCCACATCTTACTGAGGACTAAAGCTTCTTTTGAAACTGAAAACAAGAGAAAAAAAGAATTGAAAAGAAAATACTCAGAAAAGGTTTCTACATTGTGTAATTTTTCAAGTTAATGACATCATGACACAACGTTATAGCATGGAGATGGGCAATCTTAGCTTTCTAACCATTTGTAATCTTCAGGCTAAACTTCCAACAACAGAGATTGCAGCAATCATAAATGAATTCAGATCACGCCATTTAGCCGAGCTCACCGAAGTACTTCTTCCTTTTAAACACTTACGCAGCCATTCACAATGGACTTGTCATAGTCCTCAGAAATTGCAAAATCTCTTATCTACATTTTTTTTCACTCGTATTTATACTTGATGTTTTAATTGATTCATGTTACTTTTTTTCTATTTCTTCAGCTATGTGAAGCAAGTGGAAGTTCTCTTGGATATGGATTCAACAGAGCTACGACTATGAGCAAACCCAAATCTCAATCCTCAGATTTCTCAGATGATAACCAAGTCTCTGATGGAACAGTGGCAATATGAAGATTCCACCCCTATACACAAAACACAAGGAATAATGATACAAAATAATTTTGAAAAATTGTATAGAAGATTATATGTTCTATCATTATTATGTACAGAAGGAGCATATTATTATCTGAATGGAAAATGCATCATCTTTCTTTGTCTTGGCAGAAATTCTTTATTCATGCTCCTTGGGTTTTGGAAAGCATGTATAAGGTGGCCTATTTTTATTGTTCGTATCATTCCTATCTAGTTCTAATCAAGTATGAATCATGAATGTATAGATATTTCTCATTAAGATAAATAAAGCAAAATAACCGAAATTGTAATTTTTATATTTACAATTTTACATGACCTATTTCATGTTTACAGGTGATATTAATGTCATATTCCACAAAATACATGAAAAATCGATATTATATCTCATAAAATATTAAAGAAAAACACTTAAATGTCTCAAGAAATATAAAGATATAAGTATTATATGTTTTACATTTTTAGGAGAAATTATATGTTTTTGTATAATTGAAAAAATTCTAAAGAGATATCATTTTACTATTTTAGTTTGTAAAAATAATTTATTTATTCAATAAACAAATAAATTATTGTAATATTTTATTAAACTAAAATGTAACTTTTCTAAGAATTAAAATAGAGTAAATTTTTAAATTTGTCCCGACAATTTTTGTTTTGAAAAAATGTCTTATACCCTTTTCTTTTTAATTATATCCAAATTCTTAACCATATAAATTATGAGATAAAATTATTTATTGATCGGTTAAAAATAAAAAATTTATCACTCAATTTTTTTTTGTTATATAATTTTGAGTGAATACTCAATCCAACTCCTGACAATTACTTTGAAAGGACTACGAGGTTTTTGACAAAAAAAAAATATCCAATTCAGCCTCTGATTTTTTTTGGACTAATTAGTCTCTGTGTCAAAAAAAATAACATTCACTCTTTTTGATATAGGAACTAATCAGTCCTATAAAAATAAAGCTCAAGAACCAGGTTAAGTTTTTTTTTTTTGTCAAAAATCTTATTGTCTTTAATTGTTATTTTTTTTTATAATTTTATTACCCTCTAATAAAAATTCAAAATTTAGAGAATTTAAATTCATACAAAAAAAAAGGGTATGTATATTAGACCTTCCTTATGTATAAATATCTTGGTATATAATTTCATTTTCACTATTAGAAAAAGTGGTATATCACTCAATGCTTCCGTGAGAACTGGACTTAGCTTGCTGCTATGATTTGATCGGAACACTCAATTTTCGCCGCCGAATCTTTATTCAACAGTTAAGTAAGTGGTATATCACTCTATCCTTCCTCTTCCTTTTCTGCTTATTCAATGTCTTGTTCCTACGTTACGGTTTCCCAAATTCCTTTCTTTTTCTTCTTTGATATTCTGCTCTGTTGGTCGGTTAGTTTCGGGTGCAGAAGAAGAGAGGAACCCTAGGCTTTGCTCCATTTTCGCCTCTCTCTCTCTCTCTCAAGCCTGGAAATCCTCAACCCTAGGCTTTGCTTCATTTTCGCCTCTCTCTCTCTGCTGTTTTTTTCTTCTAAATCCGCTGAATATGTAGTTGTTCTAAATATACTGAATTGCTTTTGTGTGAATCTGCTCTGTTAGGCATATGATATACTGATAGTGTTCTGAATTGCTGAAGTGCTTTTGTTAAATTATTGAATTGTTGTTTGTTCTTCAATTATTGTGTTGCTTTTGTTGTTCTAGTTTGTGGATCTGTTTGTAAGGTATAAATTATAGTTGTGTTACTTGTGACTTTGAGTTAGACATTTATGCCAATTATGTGTGATTAGTTTACCTGAGACTTAAGAAATTAATTTTATGTTGTCAATGTATATAATTTACTAGTTCTATTTACATCCTACACTAGCCTTCGGAATCAAGGTAAAAAACTACGAGTTCACTCCCTTCTATTGTTTCATCTTTGTTCTTTTAGGTTTGTTTTCTTCTTTTTTATTTTTTTTTCCTTCCCTGTGAATGGCCGTTATTGTGCAATTAATTATCAGCAAAGATAATTGAACTTGTAAACCTTAATCTAGTCCTTGACCAAAACTGTTTTGTACGGGAAAACTAATTTCTCACCCTTTTCGATTGGTAATGGATGAAAATTTTGAATTTAGGAGTTAAATTGGAGTTTTACTCTTACATGCATAGTGTAGTAAGTAGTGTGTGGAACTGTGGATTTTAGAACTAGAGAATGAATGCAATAAACACGGAGTGTTTAAAATTTTGTCTAATGATTCTTCAAAATCAATTTATTTGTATTACTTTTGTTTGTGTTTGACTAGAAATGAGGCCTACAATGATGCTTAGGGCTCTCAACAAGCAGTTCATTGGATTGTTCTCGGACAAAAGCTTGACTAGTGCATCCAATGCTGCTGTGAAGAAGCCACTGCCGCTCGTGGCCTCTCGCAAACCAGCGTTCATTGATGCATTCCTTCACAAGATGAAAAACAACAAGACCCTTCTCATGAACAAGACCATTTGGTCTCGGAGATCCACCATCTTGCCCGAATTTGTGGATACCACTGTCAGAATCTACAATGGCAAAACCACCGTTCGCTGCAAGATCAATGAGGGAAAAGTTGGTCACAAATTCGGGGAGTTTGCACTCACCAGGAAGCGCAAGACCAGAGAACAACAATCCAATGCTAAGAATGTCAAGCCCAAGAAAAAGAAGTGATTTTTTATCCGGGTCTTGGAGATTCCAAACTGATGGGTATTTTTGTTTGAGAACATTTATTTAGATGATGGTGGTTGTTTCGTAGGAACACTATGTTGTTGTAGAATGTTTAACAATTTTGCTTTCAGATAGTAATAATATGACAGAGCGATTCCATGAAATTTGATTATAACAATTCTTTCTTTTATTGTTCTTGAATCAAATCAGTTTTATTTATTATTATTTTTAATTCTTTTTACTCTTGTTTCTTTTTTAGTTTATATTGTAGCTCATTGTTCTTTCCTTGATGAATTTGTGCTTGAGAGGAAGTGTGGAACAGAAATTTATATTTGTATTATCTGTTTATGCTGAATGTCCTGCTTGCTTAGAGCTGATCCTGGGAATAATACTTAAGAACTTAAAGTCTTAAGAGAGGATGACAAAAAAAATTATAGAACTTAAAGCCTCTATCTCTAGGAGGACATTTAAAATAGTGATATTTAAGTAAAAAAGCCTTGAAATATACTAGGAGGATTTTGCGTAAGTTTTGGTCCTTCATCCAAGTTGGTCCTTCATCCAAGTTTTGCGTAAAAAGATCTTAAAACTTGTTGTTAAGAAGTAAAAGCTGTTTTACCTTTAGATGTAAATTATTTTTTAGAAAAACTTTGTTTAAATACAATATTGAAAGATTTTATTTTATTTTTGAATATCCTATTCTAAAAGGTGAAAATTATAATTTTGCAGGAAGAAAACATATGTTTACTTTTTCTAATAATTTTACTTTTATTAAAAATATTTTGTCAAACATATATTGAAAGACAAAATGACAATTTCACCTAAACATGAAGCAAGAGCAACTGAACAAGTTGCTTGCTCAATAAGTCAATAGTGAATAGACAATAAGTTCCATTTCCGGTTGTGGTAAATGCTGATTTATGATGTCCATTTTCCTAATTTGAGTAAAGAATTTCAAGTAGGTATGATTTCAGATGTTAGACTCACTTAGGTGCAGAAGAGAGATATGATTATCAAGTTTCATTTGTTCTTTTAATTATAAACATAGAAGAAAATACGTTTTGGTTACTTATTGCATTCGACTGTTGTCAAGTCTCACAAATATAACACGATTATTCTTGAGCTATGCTAATACGTCTTGACCGAGTGGCGAATATTTTGACTGAGTATTGTTTTACCAGAAAAGGTTCACTTCTGTTCATGTGTCTTATTATGTGCAGCTTCCATTACTACAGAGGCTTCTGCTAAGGTGATTGATGGGAAGTCAGTGGCAAAGCAAATCAGAGCTGAGATAACAGCAGAAGTCTGCAGGATGAAGATTCTATCGGAGTGACTCCTGGGTTGGAGACAGGAAAGACTCTGCAACTTATGACAAGTGTGATCCTTCGGTTCATGGCGTCCTTTACCTTCTGTATGCTTCTAAATCTCTTAACTGCAGTTCCATTTTTCTTGAATCCATGATAAGAGTTTTTCTTCTATGCTAAGTTATATTTTAGTGGCGACTGTTTTCAAGTGCTTAGGACACTATGTTAAAATTTTCAGACATGAAACAGTAATATCTTGGATTGTTTAATGTCTTAAAGGAAGCACCATACATTTGTTGACAAGTCATCTTCATTTTAATTTATCATGTGACAGCACATAAACGAGCACAAAAATAAAAGAAAAAGGAAGAAGTTTAAAGAGGCAGCAGCTGCCATGTTTCACTTTTCATGTTTAATAACGTTATTTGTACAACTAAAAGTTATCTAACTCTTTCTTTACTGTTGTTATTGTTATTATTGTGAGATTAATTAGTGTGATTCTCTCTCAACTTTATTATTTTCCTTGTTGCAAAGTATTGAGTTACCAATTAAAATATGTTCATTGTGGGCAACTTTAGATTGTTGCACAAGTAACATTTTTGTTCCATGTTTATCAGTTTATATATTTCGATCGGATGTGCTTTTCACAAAGGTAACCAAACATGGCAAACGAATTAAGATTCTAAAACATAGATATTTCAGAACCAATGGCAGCATCATTTTAAGAAGTGCCAAAGTGGATATTTCATCTGTTAAAGTTAAGAGGTTCAACTAATCTTAAAGATCTGTTCGTTTGCAGCATTGTAACATAGTTTCAGTCCCCAACCAATACATGGTACGATAAATAGCAGTGACAAAATTTTAAGGGAAAATCTTTGTAGGAGTTTTTAATGCAAGTGCCATATGAAATCCAATTCTTCATCTTTGACCAAATTTAATTGGCGATCTCAATAATCATCCATTTAAAGATCTATTCGTGCTCCAAACTGATCAACCGAAGTCTTCCCCTTTTGTTTTGTACTCCGAAGAATTGAAACCTGCAAGATATCACAATGAAAAAAAAACATCATTTTTCAAAAGGTTAGTTCAGAAGAGGAGATCAAGCTAGCGGAGCTAGATAAATGTTTTTTGTACTCATTCTAAATTGCATAATGAGCTAAACACACAGATTGATAGATGTGTGTTGGCTCAAAGTACGAGGTCCTGTAACTCAAGGATAAACAAGATGCTGAAGGGTCTAATAACCATGCTAAATTAGAAGTATGAGCATCCATTTCTAATATACCAAGTTAAAATTCAATCAAAGTAACGATATTAAGTATTCTAAAGAAAAATCACAAAATCATTTTAGCTATGTTACCTTGGGCCGTTCCATAGAGCTTCCAAAATACCCTACCCCAAAGGATAAGGAAGTGTAAGCAGCTGCAATTTCCACAGCATTCAGCCTTGATGATTTTCCTGAATCCTAAAGAAATTAACATTTAAATAAAAAGATCAGATGATCTCCAGGGTTTTTTCAATTAAATAAATAATTAATTATTCATTTTCAAAAATGATTAATTGTTTTTGGCAACAGGGTATTGTGTTTAAAAAATTAAACTGTATTTTGCACAAGAGATTTGAGAAAATTGAGTTAACTTATTTCGCATTTGTTCCACATTTCACATGAAGGTAGTGGGAAATATGTTGATTTTTTTCAAGCTAAAACCACATCACAGACATGCAGAGTGTCCTTGAGTTTTATGTGAAACTCAAACCCCATGGGGGCACATGCGAAATGAGCGGAACAAGTTAAAAAAATTAAACTCAATTTTCCTAAGTCCCTCATGTAAAATGCTCATAGTTGTATGAAATATGTTGATTTTGCAACTCCCTGGTGCGAAATGCAGTTTAATTTTTCAATGCAATATCCTATTTGCGAAATAATAAAGTTGTGTATAGTTGCAACTTCTACAACTTTTGCGTATGTTTGGAAATAATTCTTTTTTTATTTAATTGAATTAAAAAAAATCTTCAGACATAATTATTAACTGAGAGCTGAAGGGACTCACAATTGTAGATAAATCCGACTGCACAACCAAGATCCCATCATTGCTATCTATGCCACTTTGATTGCTATCCTCAGCAACTGCACGTAAGACTTTGGCGCAAGCAGAGGCAGCACCAGACTGTGAACTGAGGGAAAGTAAAGTTTAAAACTAAAAAGATACCAACTGTTACTAGAATGTACCTAGTTAGGAGGAAGAAGAAGATAGGAATAATGCTAAAAATTAACTATATCACTAAAATGACACTATAAATGAAGTGCACAGAAACCCTCTATAATTGGACGATAATCCATATAAAGATTCTCTCCCTATTTCTTATATATATATATAAAAACAGTAATCAAGGAATTAACCATACAGCGACAATGAAACACAGCACTCCCTAGCTGCGAATCCTTTCATTAGGTGCTCTCCCGCACCTGAGACGCAACAGCCAACCTTGAATGGAGATCCAAAGGGACCTTTTGATGATGCCCAACAACCTGAACCGAACATTGCTGCTAACCCAACTCGTCCACTAACCTGTTGGATAATTAGTGGTATATTTAATTATGACAAATTATTTACTATTCTACCACGAAAGAGCAAAGCACTAGAAGAAAAGTAAATTACGAAAACAAGCCTTCACCTTCAGGGCAATACCACCACTGGAGGCCCCTGTTGCAACATGCCCCTCATTGTCTACACAAATAACTCCAACTGTGTCCATTACTTGATCTTCCACTGCATAAGTAAATTAGTCTGTTATGTGCAAAGACTTTATCTCAGACGAGTACCCATCTCTCTTCTTTTCCTTTTTTTCTTCTCTCTTTTTTTTTTCAGAATAAGATTGCTTGATATTTGATATGCATGTAGGCTCCCCCCCACGGGAACTGTTTACCATCGAAGTGTTCCAATATACCTGCCATTGCGGTACTTCCACATACCCCAGAACATTTGTTGGGAGAGTCTTCTGTTTTAGATCTTGCAGCTTCAATCATATATTTGTATTTTGACCATTGTGCTTTAGCCCTTTCTGTGACCAGCCACTGTTATGATACATTCTAAAGTTTTAATATTTGGTGACAAGCTCCAAGCATAAGTGAAATCATAATATGAAACTAAGACCTCATTGGCCTCCGTTATACTAGATGGCAAATCAATGCCCTTCGACTTGGCCCATGAACGAGCTCCTTCACCCACCAAGAAACTGCAGATTTACAAATTTCTTTATGTTAGGCAATGGAGATTATCATTTCAGTGAGTCCTAATGAGGTAAATTTAATTTTAAAAAGTTATGTTAACAGTGCACTAAAGGCACTTGTTAAAAATACACAAGTAGAAAAAGTTTAGAGGGAAAAAAAAAAGAATAGGGAGTTCCCAGTTAACAAGTAACTCGGTAAAGAATGAAGGTCGGTATTCTAGATCATTTTTAAGTAGCCTGATTTAAATTTATTGTTAAAATCCGTTTAACAATTCCATTTTGGATTCAGAGACAAGGTGATGGAAAAGCCTTTGCTCACAGATGCAAGAGATGTTAAGTAGTAATTTACATTGGTGGAATTCGGCCCAAAAGTGGAGATCCAGTCATTTGCTCTTTGGCCAACAAAGCAGCAATTTGGATAGCATTTCGGACACCTGGTCTATAGTAAATGCAATAAGTACATAGAAACAACTTAACAGAAAATTTGACATACAATAACAAATTCCAAAACTCTTGCCTAAGCATATTAACAAAAGACATAACCTTCCCAGATAAGTAATCATTTATCATTTTATCCAGACTTTGTTGTGCTAAATTTGTTTTCACTTTCCCATTTTGCAAAATATTTCTTGATTTGAATGTTGAAACTCTTGAATCTATCATGTAATGCAACAGCATGCAAGTACCTGGCACAGCTCCAACAGCACCAAAAGCTCCAGATTTGCCATCCATGATACTGGCATCACACTCAATGCCGCCATCTTCTGTCAAATTAGAGCCCCTTCCTGCATTTGTGCTTGGATCATCCTTCAACACAAGTACCCAAAACCAATTCCTTTCAATTATTACAAGCTTACAACGACAGTATCTTATCCTAAATGTAAGTCATATTCCGCTACGTAGTGTCTTATGCTAGAACAAATGTTTGGTTTCTATCTCTCAAAATCAACTCTTGCCTATAGAATTGATCTTGGCATAAGTGAAAGAGTACCAAACATAAATCACTTTACATTAAAATCAATTCTAACTAAGGGTGCGTTTGTTTCAGCATATAGAGGAAAAGAGAGAAAAAAAGGGAAGGGGGGGGGGGGGGGTCATTTTACGGCTCAACTTTCTATGTGATTGAAAATTTTCAAAACATAATTTTATGAAATTCTTAATTCTTTAAAAGTATCCTAAGCTAAAACGGACGCAGTCTGGATTAATTCTACAAAACCTGAAAAAAAAAAGATAAAAAGGAGAAAGGATTGATTTTTACGCTAGGAATAAATATAGGGAACAAGAGAAATAAAGTGGAGGACCTCCAAGACTTGAATGGCAGCCACAACAGCGTCTATGCATTGTCCTGAACCCTATATCAACCAAATTAAAATAATAAAAAAAATGGAATTAAAATTGGAATTGAAAATCGAAATTGAGAACCGGAAAATGAAAATTTGTGGTTACATTGGAAAGGAGTTGAGAGGCGGCGATGCAAGCGCGGTTCATGGCGGACCTGAGGGGTTTGTCGTTAGAAGGAGAGTGGTAACCGGCGCCAACATGAACCGCCACGAAGAACCTTTTTCGTTCATTTCCTTTTTCTTTTTCATTTTGCTGGTCCTTACTACTACCATTCCCACCAACCATTGCTACTTCTTCTTCTTCTTCTTCTTCTTCGTTGCGCTCTTGTTACTGCGTGAGTACTTGCTTCTTGTCCTTCGGTGTAAATATTATTATTATTATTATTATTATTATTATTATTGTTAATTTTTAGTGTTACTTTTTATTATATATCCGTTTGATTGTTTTTTTTTAATCACCTCCTTATTATTATTATTATTATTATTATTATTATTATTATTATTATTATTATTATTATTATATAGATACAAGATTAATTGGTTACCAAATTAAATTTTAATTATTATATTTTATTTTTTATTTATTAGTTATTTTATTTTTTATATTTATTATAAATATTGAATGTAAAAACAAAAAAAATAATATTAATTGTTATTGAAGGTTGTAGTAAGCTTAGAGAAGAGGGGTTGAATCTATGTTTTTTTTTAATTTACCGTGTTTACTCTTTTAAAGCAAACTTTTAATTCTGACTCTGTTTGAACTCAGCAGCAAAAATTTATGAGACAATTTATTTTTGTCTCATGAATATCAGAAAACAGAACTGAACTGAGAAGAGAAAAGCTAACACCATCATGTATCCTGGTTTGGTTGCCTTGTGCTATGCAACCTACTTCCAGTCTCCACCACAACAGTGGTGGAATTTTCACTATAGTTAAAGTATTACATACACCAATTCCACAGGATTGACACAATCCTTTCATACTCAAGTTCTAACCTAACTTGACATTGGCTATGATAATACCTAACTCTTCACTCTTAGTGCTCACCCAACTAAGAAAGGGGTACCTCACTGGTACTTGATACAAGACACAAACTTACTTAAAGAAATCTGAAAATAACTCTAGACTTTTCTCCCAAGTGTATCACTCAGCCTCTTTCCACTCATTGGCTTTTACTTGAGCTCTCTCAATATGCCTTTTCACTCAAGAAATTACAGAAAGATAAACATTGAAAAGTAAAATACAATCTGCAAAATATGAAGGAGATTGACTTCTTCAACAGCCTCTTTGCTATGTGACAAATTGGATTTGCATGTCTCTGATTCAGTTCTTCATTTTTTGCGGAATGCTTCTTTGAAAGAAAGCATTGTCCAAGTAGAGGAACTTCTTCAGGGAACTCTTCACGGAACGCAACTCACCAAATTTTGGTTCTCTCTCCTTACTTCTGAATGACGAAAGATCTTCTTTTATCTCCTTGTATGTTGCTGGGTTTCTCTTCCTAGGTCAACTTCTTGAGCTTTGTGCTTCACCAACCCAGCCGTTCACTTTCTCCCATTTTTTACTCAAATTAGGGACTTTGCTTCTGACCTTCTCTTGTTGACCGAAAACCATATGAAGGCATAAAACAGATATCCTTAATGGTAAACCCAAATCTTGGCCATTGAGAAGCTACTTGGTCCCCAAGACTCACTTGTAACCGTAGATACACAGCAGTGGAAGCAGAAATCAACTTTTCCATGAATCCCATTTTCGGACTAGCAAAGAGTTGGGAAGAAGAGAAGAAAATGAGATGCATGTAAAAGGAAATAAAATCACCTTTAGCTTCTGACCTCTTCTTGATACGGATTGATGTGGGTGATTGGACTTCTACTATTTGCTTAACTTTTCTCTTTCTTACTTCTTTGGTGAATAGATTAGGGAAGAAGCTCTCTCTTTCTTCTGTGATTTCTGATAAAGAAAGGAAAAAGTGTACGTTGATTTGGTGAAAGCAAGTGAGAGGGAATTGCTTGCTGAATTCAAGTCGGGCTTGGATCGGGTATTGATTTGCTTGGCCCGTCTGATTTCTTTCTTTGTTTTTCTTTGGGCTTCTATTTATGTTATAGTTCACCAGCCTTATTTATATTTTTCTTATTCACTTGGGCTGCTGCTTCATATATGTTTTGGCCTGCAACACTAAACCAACATAATCAAAACTAATTGGGTAATTAGCTCAATAAACCAATGTTTGTCATCATCAATTATATTAGTTAATTTCTTAACTCAACAATCTCTCCCTTGATGATAAACATAATTGAACATTAATCAAAAGGAATTGAATTTTGGTACAATTAGAAAACTTTCCTTTGATTAATGTTGCTTGCTTTTGTGTTGCTCTCCCTTTCTTTTTCAAAGATAGCTCTCCCTGGATTTATTCTCTTCTTTTCTTTCCTGTTTGCATTTACTTATAGAGAGCACCATAAAGAGCTATACAAGAATATTTTGACAAAGGGAGTTTAAACAATCAACACTACAATTCCTGCCCAATACTCAACATTTTATGTCAGCAGCAAAATTCAAAGTATTAAGATTAATCAAGGGCAAACTAACAACATATGAAGGCAAGTTCCAATAGTCATGTCAATACATTCCCTGCAGCAGCACATTTGCAAATCAAAATTTATATGCTCAAAACTATCACCAGCAGTCAACCAAACAAAGTTCACAAAAAATTCAATAGCAGCAGTAAAGTTCAGCATTCAAATTTAGCATTCAACAGCTATTTCAAATTTAGCATTTAGCAGCTATTACTCTCCCTTTTGTCATCAAGGGTGGAGCATAGTCAAGATCAAGAAAAAGAGCACCATAAATCCTGCAAGAAAGTGTTAGAACATATCCCAAAATATCAAAGAAATTTAAAAGTAAATGCATCAGTTGTTAAGGTATTACAGTCATCCAAAAATAACAAACAGAAGATCCAAAGTTTCAAAAGAGACAGTTTTTATGAGACAAAAAGAGAGCAAACAGCAGCAGCGTTATGAGACAATCTTAGGCATCTGAGCCATTTTCTTCCGAGTCAGCTTCCTCATCAACATCAGTGGCAGGTTCTTCATCCTTTTGAAGGTTATCAATGAACGTCATGAACACAGCTACCCTATCTCTTGATTTCCGAAAAAAATTCTCATGCTTACTTGCTAACTTCCTTTGTTCCTTACTCATGGCAATCATGTGATTGGATTGGGAGACAAACTCCTAGACTACATCTTTGACAACATTCAGCAGAGCAGATTTTTGTCCAGTTGAGATGGAAGTGCACTCGGTGGAAGGAGGAGGAGATTCCTCAGGAATGAATTCTTCATCATCATCATCTAGAACTACGCTCTCAGATCGAGTAGGTCTTTTTTGCTGTTTCACTGCACCACCTCCCTTTAGATATGAATGTCTATTTTTATAATCCTCATTGGACAAGTAAACACCAAAATGCTCAAATATACAAGTTAGAAACATACCATAAGGAAGTGCTTTGTCTTTCTCACTTCTAACAGAGTTAAACATGTATCTAACCATCAAATAAGTAAATGAAATTTCTGTTTTGGTGAGCAGGGCATATAAAACAAGAGTGTCAGTGTAAAAAATCCTTTGATATGAACCACTTTGAGGAAGTATGATGTGGTTGACAATTCGGTGCAACTGAGCACGTTTATATCCTAGGGCTTTATGAGTGGGTGTAATGCCATCAATTAAGGAAACATGTTCACAAATGTGTGCCAATGCATCATTGTAAGAAATACCAACTCCTTCATCCCACTTAACTGAAGTATAAGCACAAGGCCCAACATCAGTATACTTCAATGCATCACTGATTGTTTCATTATTCAAGACAATGTCTCGGCCTTTAACATAAGAGTGAACAGTCCCCTCATGATATGACAGGTTTGCATAAAACTCTTGGACCAACAGAGGATAAACAGGTTTTTTGATGTTAAAGAAATGATTCCAGTCCAAAAACTCCAGATTTTCAACAAAAGAAAAACCTTTCTTTTTCAGGTTTGGCAAATCAGCAAGAAAAGATGGACACAGGGTACGGTACTTAACAACTCTTTCAAAAAAGTCATTGTTCATGGCAGACCTAAATCTATATGGATTATAGTTGGAGTGTGATGTCATGAAATGGGATTTATGAGCAAAAGTTCTCTAACAGATTTGAGAGGGAGATGAGTTTTACCTCGTTGAGAACGTAATGGAACAGACCTTGACTTAGGTTGTGTGCGCTCAGAGGTAGGTTCAGGCACTGCTGGTCGCTTCCCTTTCGACATGCCAGGCTTCGACGACCCAGATTTGGATGGTGGTTCCTTCGGAGGTGGAGGGTTTGGCGTCAACTTGGCTGAAGAAGGGAACCTTGAAAGGTTCTTAGTGCGAGCCATGTGATCGGTTCGTGGAGGAGAAGTAGGAGGAGAAGGTGAGGGAGTGAGTGTTTGGTCTTGAGAGCGGGTTGAGGGTCTTGGATTTGCAGGAAGCTTATGAATCTTTTCACGCTGTGGCCTTTTTGCAATAACTTTCTTCCTCATTTGGTTGGTTTTAGATTTTTGAGGGAAGAGAAGCAGTAAAGATAGTGGGGAGAAACTGAAAGGTTTGAGGAGGAGTTATGGAGGGAAGAGAAGGAGTGTTGGTAACCGTACCCAAAAGAAACTTTCACAAACCATGCAACTGCATCACCTTCTGATTTGACTTGAAAAGACTTGACATCATAAAGAGAAAGATTTTATTTGATTTAAAAATAAAACAGGAAATTAATTTTAAATTTTGAAAAACCTTTTGGACCAAAAAAGTTAAATTAGCCTGAAAATCCTTTTGGACAAAAAGAAAACTTGAGCACACAAGCCAACAAAAAACAAACTACAAAAAAATATGTAGCATCCATGTTGGGCCAGAGATGGTTGGATTTAAGGAAACATAATGGACCACTCCAGATCTGATATTTGAGGTTAGCTCAGATTAATTTTCACGTGCAACAAGCCCAGAATACGCTGATTGAAGGGAACGTTCTTCACCTACCTAGAATTGTCTCATACCTGTTTATGAGACAAAAATTCCAACAAACACATCAGCAACTTTCAAATAAAGAATCACAACTTAAAATTCCTAGACTAGTCCTAAGTATACAGAATCTGTCCTCAGCTAGTGGTTTTGTGAAAATATCTGCTAATTACTCCTCTAATTTAACAAATTGAATGCAAATGTCCCCTTTTTGAACATGTTCTCTTATTGAGTGAGATTTCACTTCAATATGTTTAGTCCGAGAGCGCAAAACTGGATTTTTAGAAATATTAATGGCACTCATATTATCACACAACAAGCGAATATTTTTAGCACTTAATTTGTAATCAGAAAGCTATGTTTTTAACCACATAAGCTGAGAACAACAAGAAGAAGCAGCTATATACTTAGCCTCTGCAGTGGATAAAGCTACTGTTGGCTGCTTCTTGCTTGACCAAACATTCAAGGACTTTCCAAGAAAGCAACATAAGCCTGAAGTGCTCCTTCTATCAACTCTATCACCAGCAAAATCTGTATCACAATAACCAACTGCAGAAAAATCATCAATCTTAGGATACCACAGACCAAAATTGGATGTGCCATGGACATATCTAATGATCCTCTTAACTGCGGAAAGATAGGACTCTTTTGGTTTGGATTGAAATCTTGAACACATTCCAACACTTTGCACAATATCGGGTCTAGAGGAAGTTAAATACATAAGATAGCCAATCATTTCTCTATACCTAGTCTCATCCACATCTTTCTCAGTTTCTCCCTTATCTAATTTTGAATTAGGGTGCATGGGGGTTCCCACGGGTTTGGCATTTTTCATACCAAATTTCTTAACTAGTTCTTTGGCATACTTTTCTTGATGAATGAAAATACCATTTTTAGTTTGTTTAATTTGCAGCCTAAGAAAAAAATTAAGTTCACCCAGCATACTCATGTCAAATTCACTTGTCATGATTTTCCCAAATTCAGAACAAAGGGATTCATGGCTGGTCCAAAAATAATGTCATCAACATATATTTGGACTAGAATGAAAGAATCATTAAAATTCTTGATAAATAGAGTTGTGTCTGTGGTGCCTCTTTGAAAACCATTTTTCAAAAGAAAAGAGCTAAGTCTCTCATACCAAGCTCTAGGAGCTTGTCTCAAACCATAGAGAGCTTTTGATAATTTGAAAACATGGTTAGAAAGGTCTTTATGTTCAAAACCAGGTGGCTGCTCCACATACACTTCTCTATCTATCACACCATTCAAAAATGCACATTTCACATCCATTTGATATAATTTAAAACCACAAAAGGCAGCATAGGCTAAGAGAAGTCTTATGGCTTCCATTCAGGCAACATGGGAAAAGGATTCATCAAAGTCTATTCCTTCTTCTTGGTCATATCCTTGTGTCACTAGCCTTGCTTTGTTTCTTACAATGCTACCATCCTCTCCTAACTTGTTCCGAAATATCCACTTAGTGCCGGTCACTTTCTTTTCATTCGGCCTTGGAACCAATGTCCACACTTGGTTCTTCTCAAACTCAAGAAGCTCATCCTCCATTGCTTTTACCCAAGAAGGGTCACTAAGGGCTTCATTAACATTTTGAGGCTCCATTTATGAGAGAAGAACAATGTTTGATCCTTCGTTTGCCATTTTTGTTGAAGACCGAGTTTTAACTCCATGAGAGATGTCCCCAATGAAAAATTCCTCTGGATAATTCTTCAAGAATCTCCATTCATGAGGTCTGGTAGACTTGGAGGCAGATTCATGTACCAAGGGATTCTGGGTACTGCTGGTTTCAGGATCTCCTTCAGATTCATGAGACAAAACAGAATTGTCTCTTAAATTTTCAGCAGCTGCTATTTCTGGTTCAGGTTGACCAGAAGTTTCATTTTCATGATTTTGTGCAGTCTCATTGTCCTTTTGAGCTTGATTCCCTGTATCACAGTCTTCCAAAACACTTTGCACCAAGTTAGTATCACAAAATGTAACATGTATGGACTCCTCAATTATTCTAGCATCTTGATGATAAACTCTATATGCTTTACTAGTTGTAGAATATCCTACAAATAAACATTGATATGCCTTTGGATCAAATTCTCCCAAATTGTCTTTGTTATTTAGAACAAAACATTTACATCCAAAGATATGCAAGTAGTCCAAGTTTGGTGGGTATCCTTTCCAAAGTTCATAAGGGGTTTTCTTCAAAAATTTTCTTGTGATAGTTCTATTCAAAATGTGGCAAGCTGTGTTAACCGCTTCAGCCCAAAGGAATTTTGGAACATTGCTCTCACAAAGCATAGCTCTTGTCATTTTTTTAATACTTCTATTTCTTCTTTCCACAACACCATTTTGTTGTGGTGTTCTTGGACAAGAGAAGTTGTGAGATATTCCAAATTTCTCACAAAAGAATTCAAATAAATTGTTTTCAAATTCGGTTCCATGATCACTTCTTATAGAAGATATCTTTAAATCCTTTTCATTTTGAATTTTCTTGCAAAAGATTTCAAAGGCCCAAAAAGCTTCATTTTTGTGTGCAAGAAATAAAACCCAACCAAACCTAGAATAGTCATCCCCAATCACTAAACCATAATGTTTACCACCTAGGCTTTGAGTTCTTGTTGGACCAAATAAATCAAAGTGTAGCAACTCAAGTGGCCTTTTAGTAGAGATGTCTTCCTTTGGTTTAAATGAACTTTTTGTTTGTTTTTCCATTTGGCAAGCATCACAAGTGATGTCTTTGTTAAACCTTATCAAAGGAAGACCTCTTACTAACCCTTTCTTTACAAGTTTGTTTATTTTAAACATACTTGCATGGCCCAATCTTTTGTGCCATAGCCATTTTTCAGATTCTTTAGAATGAAAGCAAGCTACATTTTGATCCTTTAGTTCATTAAGGGTAAGTCCATACACATTATTAAAACGCTTGGCAACAAAAAGCACTTCATTAGTCTTTTCACTTACAACACAGCACTCAAGTCTTTCGAAAGTCACTAAATATCCTAAATCACATAGCTGACTTATACTCAAAAGATTGTGCTTCAACCCACATACCAAAAATACATCATCAATGAAAGTAGATTATTCATTACCTACTTTTCCAACAACAATTATTTTACCTTTACCATCATCTCCAAAGGTCACAAAATCTCCATCATACTTGTTTAGTTTGATGAAGTAAGTTGACCTTCCAGTCATGTGCCTTGAGCATCCACTATCTAAGTACCACATATCCTTTTTGTTCTTGGATGCTAGGCAAATCTGCATGAAAAACTTCAAATAACTTTAGATATCCAAATTAACTTGGATCGTTTGAAGTTAATCCATCTTGGTTGCCCAAGTGCATTGAAATCACACACAACATTGTAAATTTGGTTTCCAACAATTCTTTTTTTTAATGAAGCATTGTGAATATGAATGACCAAATTTTTTACAATTAAAACAATGATTTCTTGATGCATGTTGCTAAAATTGAGATGAGCTACCATGCTGGAAATGATTAAATGGTTGAAATTTTCTGGTTTTTGGAAGATGTGCATTTCTTTTGACAAACTGATTTTTGTTATAATTATTCCTCTTTGCAAATGCATTTTCACCAGAATTTTTGAAAACTTTTGAACTTTTCGAAAATGAGGTTTTGTTGTAAAATGGTGGTTTCTTGAAAGCTACCTCATTTTTCGAGTTGAACCCCAAACCTGGCCTATTTGAAGTAGGTTCGATTCTTGGTGAAGGCTCAGTTTCGCTTGTGTAAACTTCATCAAATTTCTCCTCAAGTGTGGGAATATATCCAATACCAGATTTGTTGGATGAGGATTTAGTATTTGATAAAGGAGCCACAAATTTTATAGAGGAATAATTAGAAACTGCACTTTCCTTGGTTATATAACCCAATCCAGATTTTTCAAACAATGGTCTTTGGCTTGCAAGTAATTTGTCCAAGTTACTAGAGCTTTGCGCAAATTTTGCTAAGTCACCATTCAGCCTTTTAATCATATCATTTAATCTTTCATTTTCAGCAATTAACTCTTGAGAAGGATCCACAATGTGCTTTCCTTTCAATTTTTCAAGTTCAGATTTTAGATCTGTTTTCTTCAATAATGTCCAAAGCACATTCAGTTTCCTTCACTTTTTCTTTTAAGAAATCATTTTCAGCTTTTAACACATCCTTTTCAGATCTACACTTATTGTATTTATCTAGCAGTTTTGAGGTGTTTAGAGTGACATCATCAATAATGGCATGTAAATCATCTATAGACAAGTCATAGTAATTTACCTCATCAAGATTATTGTTTCCAGTCATGAAGCAGTCTTTGTCTTTGCCTTCAGAATCTTATGTTTCGTTTGAGCCGTTCTCAAGATCCTCCCAAGCTGCCATGAGCACTATTTTCCTTTCTTTCTTTCTTTGCCTTGTCCTCCTTCTTGAACTTTGGACAGTTTAGCTTGAAATGTCCAGCCTCCTTGCAATGATGACACGTCACTTTGCTCAAGTCCATCTTCTGTTCCTTTGAGCT
Organism: Arachis hypogaea; assembly: GCF_003086295.3. Classification (NCBI taxonomy): domain Eukaryota; kingdom Viridiplantae; phylum Streptophyta; class Magnoliopsida; order Fabales; family Fabaceae; genus Arachis; species Arachis hypogaea. Next base: position 85,173 of record NC_092043.1, on the reverse strand, counting down.
TGAACCCTTGTACTTGCCCTTGTTCTTCATCATCCTTCTAAATCTCTTAACAAAAAACAGAAGCTCATCATCTGAAATACCATCACTAGACTCACTTTTTTTTGTTCTATGTTTGACTTGAGGGCTATTCCCTTTTTCTTTGAATCCGGGTTTGTGTGTGTGGTTTCATAGGCAAGGAGTTTTCCTCTCAGATCATCATAGGTTATAGGGCTTAGGTTGTTGCTCTCGGTTAGGACAGTGGTAACGGTTTCCCAATCTTTTGTGAGGTTTCTAAGGAGTTTTCTCACTAGGATTTGTTCTGTGTAGTTTATACCCATAGCATCAAGGTTGTTGATTATGATTGAGAATCTCTCAAACACTTCATCAATGCTTTCTCCATCCTTCATGTTAAACATCTCGTACTCTTTTCGCAGTATATCAATCCTTGTTTTCTTGACTTGTTTAGTGCCTTCGTGTGTAACCTAGAGTTTTTTCCAGATTTCTTTGGCTGTCTTGCATCTAGACACCTTTCGGTAATCTTCAAAGCTAATAGCACAGTGAAGAAGGTTGATGGCTTTAGCATTCAGCTCCATCTTCTTCTTATCGTCTTCATTCCATTCAGCTTCTTCTTTTGGAGTCACCATTCCATCAGCACTTATTTTTGTTGGGATCTTAGGACCACTTACAATAATCTTCCAAATGTTGTAGTCAATAGATTGGATGAAGATCATTATCCTCTCTTTCCAGTAGGCATAGTTCTTCCCGTTGAAGAAAGGAGGCCTGCTGTTTGACTGGCCTTCAGTGAGGGTGTAGGCAACTGTGGTTGTGCCCAAGTTGTTCGTCATTGGATCTTTGCTCCAAGCGGTTAAGCTTGATTCTTGAGACCTTAGCTTTTAATACCAATTGAAGGTTGTAGTAAGCTTAGAGAAGGGGGGTTGAATCTATGTCTTTCTTTAATTTACTGTGTTAACTCTTTCAAAGCAAACTTTCAATTCTGACTCTGTTTGAACTCAGTAGCGGAAATTTATGAGACAATTTATTTTTGTCTCATGAATATCAGAAAACACAACTGAGCAGAGAAGAGAAAAGGTAACACCATCATGTATCCTGGTTCGGTTGTCTTGTGCTATGCAACCTACGTCCAGTCTCTACCACAACAGTGGTGAAATTTTCACTATAGTTAAAGTATTACATACATCAATTTCACAGGATTGACACAATCCTTTTACATTCAAGTTCTAACCTAAAAGACATTGGCTATGCTAATACCTAACTCTTCACTCTTAGTGCTCACCCAACTAAGAAAGGGGTACCTCACTGGTACTTGATACAAGACACAAACTTACTTAAAGAAATCTGAAAATAACTCTAGACTTTTCTCCCAAGTGTATCACTCAGCCTCTTTCCACTCATTGGCTTTTACTTGAGCTCTCTCAATATGCCTTTTCACTCAAAAAATTACAGAAAGATAAACATTGAAAAGTAAAATACAATCTGTAAAACATGAAGGAGATTGACTTCTTCAACAACCTCTTTGCTATGTGATAAACCAGATTTGCATGTCTCTGATTCAGTTCTTTATTTTTAGCAGAATGCTTCTTTGAAAGAAAACACTGTCTAAGTAGAGAAACTTCTTTAGGGAACTCTTCACAGAACGCAACTCACCAAACTCTGGTTCTCTCTCCTTACTTCTGAATGATGAAAGATCTTCTTTTATCTCCTTGCATGTTGCTGGGTTCCTCTTCCTAGGTCAACTTCTTGAGCTTTGTGCTTCACCAACCCAGCCGTTCACTTTCTCCCATTTTTTACTCAAATTAGGGACTTTACTTCTAACCTTCTCTTGTTGACCGAAAACCATAGGAAAGCATAAAATAGATATCCTCAATGGTAAACCCAGATCTTGGCCATTGAGAAGCTACTTGGTCTCCAAGACTCACTTGTGACCGTAGATACATAGCAGTGGGAGCAGAAATCAACTTTTCCATGAATCCCATTTTCGGACTAGCAGAGAGTTGGGAAGAAGAGAAGAAAATGAGATGCATGTAGATGGAAATAAAATCACATTTAGCTTCTGGCCTCTTCTTGATATGGATTGATGTGGCTGATTGGACTTCTACCATTTGCTTAACTTTTCTCTTTCTTACTTCTTTGGTGAATAGCTTAGGGAAGAAGCTCTCTCTTTCTTCTGTGATTTCTCATCAAGAAAGGAAAAAGTGTACGTTGATTTGGTGAAAGCAAATGAGAGGGAATTGCTTGCTAAATTCAAGTCGGGCTTAGATCGGATCTTGATTTGCTTGGCCTGTCTGATTTCTTTCTTTATTTTTCTTTGGGCTTCTGTTTATGTTATAGCCCACCAGCCTTATTTATATTTTTCTTATTCACTTGGGTTGCTGCTTTATATATGTTTTGGCCTGCAACACTAAACCAACATAATCAACACTAATTAGGTAATTAGCTCAATAAACCAATGTTTGTCATCATCAATTATATTAGTTAATTTCTTAACTCAACAGTTATCTATTTTATTTATTTACAGTCAGCATTAGATTTGATATAGTTATCGCAAATATCTATAATTATAGCAATTTATATCTACTTCGCATATAGCAATAGTATTATATATATTTATATATCTCCTTTTTTAGCTCTTTTCTAAAAATATTGGTATATAATTAATGTAGATAACATATATACTTAGCAAGTACCTCTATTGAATTAATTATAAAGGTTAATAAAAGATAATGCATATTTTTTTCCTAATTGTAGCAAGTAACTCCATTAAAAATATTGGCTAATTATTACCATGTACAATTAGTGTGTGTATGTGTGTGTGTGTGTATATATATATATATATATATATATATATATATATATACCAAGTAGTCGTGAATTATTACAATTATTTATCATCTAGAAAATTCGTACCTCAGACATAGTTCTTTTTTTTATTATTTTTTTCATACCTAATGGCTGCTAACTACGATTCTATCAACAGTATTACCTAACAATGAAAAAGTTTGGAAAATAAAAGCAAAGATTATAAGGTTATGGAAAGTCCCATCCAAATTTGACAAGAGCAAGACGGCTTACCTAGAAATGGTTATCATGGATGATAAGATAAGTTGACTATTTTCCATGATTTTTTCAAGTGATGCTAGATCCAGTTTATAAATATTTTTTTGTTCATATTTTAAGTTTATTTGCTAAGTAAACCTTTGCACGAATCAAAGACAATGCGATTTAATAGAGTTATAAGTGCTAATAGCCTTTATATTTAATTTGTTTTACAGTATGATAAAATTCATTGTTCAATCAAGAATTATTTGGCAAAGATGTTTGAGAATGATCTGATCGAGGGGAAGGTTTATGTCTTGTCAAATTTTCTGATTGAGGAATCAAGTGGAATTTATCTTCCGACTGCACACGTGTGTAGAATAACTTTTAAGAAGGAGTCACGTATAGTCCATACAGTCGATGATCGTAAAATTTCTGACAATCATTTTAATTTTCTTGCTCATGATGATATACTGAGACAAACAAATAAAAAATCTAACTTATTTGCTACATAGTTAATTTGTATTATTATTATTGTGTTATTCATTTATTTGTCCTTAATTTCATGCTTTTAATTCATTTTTTTTAATTAGATGTTATTGGACTCTTGACTGAAAAAGGAGAACTTATATCAAGGTCAAAAATAGGAAAAAGTGACCATTACATTGTGGTCGATCTCCATGATTTGCAGTACGTGAAGTTTTACAATTTCACAAATAGAATTTGTTTTGTAACAATTATAAATTCATATGCAAAATCTTTTATTCTTTTGTTATATATTACTACTTATTTCTCTTAATTTTCGCTTTTATTTAGAAATAAGGAAAAAATAAGATGCACACCATGGGATCAATTTGCAACTCAATTACTCAATCATCTACGTGATCACCAAGCAACTGAATACATACTTATTCTCCAATTTGCAAAAGTTAACAAGGGCATTGGTAAGTATATTGATTTAACCTTTTATTCAACATATTTATTTATATTATATTTGTAATCATATTATATTTATTTTTACGAATATATCTTTTTAAAAGATACTATTAACATTAACATATGATGTATTAAATAAATATATTAAAAATAACTATAACCTATAAAAAAAATAAAAATTAAAACCTAAATAGATATTAAAAAAAATACATCCATAGAACTTATTTTCTCTTTTCTTGATACGGGACACAATCCAAATAAACTCCATTTAGCCAAAAATCTTCCTAACCCTCCCAATTATTCTGACTTATTCTGAGTTTCTAACAAAGTTTGTTTGGAATGGAGAGCATCATACTTGGACTCATAGAAAGCAAGAGTATGCCATAGGAAGGATATCTTATATGCCACCAATGAATAAAAAATATTACTATCTAAGGCTACTTTTGAACATTTAAAAGAGATGCACGAGTTTCAGTGATCTAAGAACAGTTGATGGTGTAGTTTATAACTCCTTCAAAGATGCATGCTATGCTCTAGAACTGTTGCAGGATGATAGAAAATTCATTGATACAATCTCTGAAGCAGGAACATGGCACTCTGCAACTTTTTTAAAGAGACTTTTTGTTGTTCTATTAACATCAAATAACATGAGTAGACCAGAGTTTGTTTGACAAAAAAATTTGAAATTTTCTCTCTGATGACGTACGATACTAACAAAGAAGATTACTGCAAATGAAAGGTAATTATAATCTATTACAAATTTTTTTTTCATTGTAGAATTCAATTTAGCCTGTAATTATAACAAAAACATTGGATAATGAATGTTGAGAGTGATTCTCTAGAACAAAATGCCTTTTTTGGAAGTAAAATTATCGTATATATGGCAAAATTGTTTGTTAGTGTTCACTTTGACTTTTTTCTCTTTTTCTGATAATATTTAGGAAATTTAACAAAACAAACTATATTTAAAACTATTAGTCGAAAGTTGGATTTTACATATATATATATATTAGTTTCATACTTGCTTTACTTACTCCTCTTAATACATATTTTGATTCATTGTCGTAAATCGTATTTACTGTATCTAAGAAATCATAACTAACTCGAAATACGTTGAGTACTTGCATTTGCATCGGTTGTTTCTGTATTTTTTTTTATGTATTATAATGATTTTGATATTCATGTTAATCACAACAATAATTTTTAAAAGGATATGTTACAAATGAAGTATTTTTTAGACCAAAAACAATTAGTGTTATTTATTATTCAACAATGCATTTTAGATTTTTTTATTAGAGACTTATTTAATAAATTTTCAAATAATTATGTCATTTTAAATTGAAAAAATACAGATTTGATGATGTCAGAAGTCCAAATAAAAGATATTGCACTTGCAAAAATTGAAGATTTGCTCCAGTCAAATGGCAGGTCATTGAAAGAATATTGTGGAATACCATATCTTCCAGAAAATTTGGTGTCCAGCTTAGAAGACAGAATTATAATGGAAGAGTTGAACTTTGATATTAATGCTCTTGCGAGTGAACAAATATGAAGAATTAATAGAAGACTGAATTATATCTTGCCTTGAGCCTCTGGGAATCATAGGTAAAATTTGTCTAAAGTCTCCTCTGAGGACAATAACTTTACCTCCAAATTGCAAATGAGCATTATACGAATCTGAGCACCTCAAGATGTCTCTGAGATATTTGTCTAAAGCTTCGTAACAATACTTACTTATTATTAGAGCTTCATCCCATATGATTAATTTGGCCTTAGTTATTAACCTTGCAAGAGGACTTCCCTATTTAATGTTACACAAAGAATTTTCATTTATGGTCAAAAAAATTTTAAACCTTGAATGTGCAGTTTTTCCATTAGGCAACAGAAGTGCAGCAATCCCACTTGAAGCAACATTTAACAATATATTATAAAAAAATTTGATTATGAAAAATTTAAAAGAAGAACATTTAAACAAAGCACTAATCTTTGAAATTGCATTTTCAAGGATGACATAATTTTTTGAAAACTAAACCTAAATTGAGAAAACTCAATCTCATTATATGCTCCACTTCGAAGATTTTATGGCTGACGTAGAAAGCATAGAGGAGATAAAATTTGAACTTGGCCTATAAATTTTCTTAGAAGCAATTGCTCTATAAAAAAGCGAGCTCCTCCTAAGAAAAAAACTAATTTTACCCCATTTCATTGGGTTGGTCATAATATATGAATAGATCCAACCATCCTTTAGTCAAATAGAGTTCATTGTCCTTTTGTTAAACTCTTACATCCATGTAATTAGAATCTGAATCAGTGAATACAACTTGATGTGGTATTTGATGGATGTGGTACATTGTAAACGATTGCGACAAACGAGAATCGCACTATAAGGTTAGATGAAAAAAATAAGCATGAGTAAGAACAATAATCAAATTATCAAAAGAATAATAAAATGGGTATATCAATAAAATATCATAAAAAATTATAACTTGTACCTTAGAAGAATAGTTTTCAATAGAAAACAAAAAATACATCCATATTCTATGAAGTTGTTAATGAAGAATAATATATTAAAAAATTAAATAAAATATTTTACTTCTAAAACTTAGACTCATAAAACTTATATTAGTGTATGTATCCGTGCGATGCACGAAAAATATTTAATATTTTATTTATATTTGAGATATTTTTTAAAAATATATATTTTAATATATTTAATTTTAAATTAAGCTCCATTTATTTCTTCTTTATTCATGTGAATACCAAACAATAATATATATCAAAGAAATTCATAAAATAATTGGATTAATTGAAAAAAAGGCATAATATGCAATAAATTAATGTCTTACTTTTTATGAAAAATGTGCGTACATATTTTTTTTGTCTTTAATATTGATCGTTGCACATTTAATTTATAGGTTGTATCTCTATTCCTGTATCAAATAAAATTTAAATATTATTTATATAAAATTTTCTATCCAACTAAAAAAAATAGAAATGAAAAACACAACAACAAAGAGATACTATTTGATTATACTGTACCTGATCATTTCTATTTATCAAAGACTTCTCTATACTTAACTTTAATCGTACAATTTTCAAAGATCTCTCATGATTCTGAATTAAAACCTTTATCCCTTGCTTGCTCTTAACTCTTGAAAATGTTACATATAACTGTCCATGCATAAAAATCAATCTCGATAAGTATAGATCCATAGTTTTTAGCATATGTCCTTGAGTCTTGTTGATTATCATACCAAAAGACACTATCAATGGAAATTATTTTCTCTGAAACTTGATTGGAATGTTATCATTATTTGGAACCATAATAATTCTTGAGATTAATGCAATTCCTCCTATTTTGATCTCTGTTAGTATTTTGTATTCAACCAAGTGATTTTCAAATCTCCTAACCTGTAGTCGTGTACCATTATATAAGTCATTTGACTAGTCTATGTTCTTAAGTAACATCACCGGAACACCAATATAAATTACAAAATAATATATTATTTAGAATTTATAGTTATGTATGTATGGCTAAAAATACTATAGAAAAAAAATAAATACTTATAGTCAAAACTCTTAAGCTTTCTAAATTTTAATATAATAATAGACTGTCTATTTAGATAATTTTACATGTATTCAATAAATTATTTTGTGAAATTTTCTGACAATGTGCATCTCAATTTAGGTCCATTTTTATATCATATGAAGACAAAATAGTTAAAAACATAATAACGATTAGAAATATAACAAACAAACTTAATAAAACTATCACAATTATTTTAATTTATCCCATCTCATCAAGTTCTAATACAATAAAAGAAAAATGACTTATAAATTTATTAGAGATCTCTAAATGTTAGTATAAATTAATGAAATCTCTATAAAATTCAATTATTAGATTACACATCATACACAAATCACAAAATGCTAAAACATAAATTATACCCTAATCTAACCTTATTATTTATTCTAGTGGTAACAAACTTTATCCACTATCAATTCCATTTTTTTTCAAATCAACCTAATTGTTGTATGATTATTTAGTTATCACTAGACATACGTCATGTTTATCATTTTTGTTATTTGTGTATGATGTGTGAACTAATCGAATTTAGTAGAGATTACATTAGTTTATACAATAAAAAATATTATACTTAATAAAAAAAATGTAGGTAAAATATTATGTATTTATAAATAAGTTTTTTGGTTGTTGGCCACACAATAGTCTCAAGCAAAAAATTTGATTAAACATAACAAATACGTTTAATAATATCATGTCTCTTGTTAAACTATTATAGGACCGGTACAACAATTTAATGTAAATTGTGATAGGATGAAAAGATTTACTTATTTAAATTTAAAACACTTCACAAAATTAACAAATAATTAATAAATAAATTTTATAAATATTTTATTTTAATTCAAAATAATGCATTCTTATGAGTAATTAATGTTTGAGTAATTCTTCGCATACAAGCGATTAAGGCTTGTAAGCCTTACAAGTTCAATTAAAACTAACGCTCAAAACACGCTTTCAACCATTCTTCTTCCTCTTCGTCTTCTCCTTCTTCTTTTCTTTCGTTTCTTGCCTTCTCTTTCTCCTTCTTCTTCTTCTTCTTCTTGCTGCACGTTCTTATTCCTCTTACTCTTCTTCTCCTTTTCTTTCGTTTCTGCACGTTCTTCTTCCTCTTACTCTTCTTCTTCTCCTTTTCTTTCGTTTCTGCACGTTCTTCTTCATCGTCTTCCTCTTCTTCTTCATTTACATTCTTTTCTCTCTGTTTTATCTTTTTTTTTTCGATTTTTCATGGTGAAATCGTTTTTGAAGAAGAAGAAGCAGTAGAAGATGAGGAGGAGAAAGAGAAAGAGTTCTGAATTATGCATAACATGTATTTTAACGAATTTTGGGTGTATTTCTTTAAATCCTTTGGGTGTATTTTCTGTAATCCTTTGGGTGTATTTTCTATAATCGTTTGGGTGAATTCCTGTAATCCTTTGGATGTATTTCTGTAATCATTTTGGGTGTACTTCTGTAATCGTTTGGGTGTATTTCTGAAGTTCCATTATCTTCAAAAGGATTACAGAAATACACCCAAAGGATTACGAAAAATACACCCAAAGTATTTAAGAAATACACCCAAAATTCGTTTTCTCTTTCTCTTCATCTTCTGTTGCTTCTTCTTCTTCAAAACGATTTCAAAGCTTGATTTCAGAAACCATGAAAATCGAAAAAAAAAACGAAAAAGAAGAAGAGGAAGAGAAAGAGGAAGAGGAAGAGAAGAAGAAGAGAAGAAGACGAAGAGGAAGAAGAAGAACCGTTCTGAGTGTAGCACTTTGAAAACAGGAAACGTTGAATAACGCATTAAAAGGCCTAGTAACTTGTAAGACTTGTAAGTCAAAAAGACTTGTATGTGTAGCACTCCTCTTAATGTTTATACCATTTAAAATTCTTGAGAAAATAAACTCCATTCATGATAAAATTATAATAAAATTACTCTCATTTATAGAATAGAATGGTAACTTTTGTATAAAAAAATCTTGTCCAAATAAAATAATCATCCTCAATTGCAATGAAAATAATTGACAATACATCATAGGACATATTGATTAAAAAATTCTCGGCACCAATTTTTCCCATCTCCAACTTGAATTACAAATGGAAGTAGAACAAATAATTAGAAATTCACAATTTAAATAAGAATCATTTATATATTTACCTAATGCTCAAAATATATAATATTTATAGACCAATAATTAGAAATTCACAATTCAAATAAGAATCATTTATATATTTACCTAATGATCAAAATATATAATATTTATTGACCATGAAGAAGCTCAAAATTTTCAAAGTTGACAATTAGCAGCTAGTAAAACTTGTCGATGTTCAATTTTAGGGTCATTTATTTTATTGAAACAACACAGAAGTACAGAACATTGTCAATTGATATTCTGAAAGAAAATTTTGAAGCACTTCCAGTCTAAAACCACCATTCACAAATCGAAAATTATATTAATGGAGCTAAGTTAATGATAGAAGCTAGAACACTAACAAATTCCATAATATCTGTAAACAGTGCTCATCAGATGTCAGTTATGTCTATCATTGTGCTAATACACACTCAGTTATGTCTATCATTGTGCTAATACACACTGCACTATTTCATGAGTATTGAAATTATATAACATCCGAGTTTTCCTTCGTGAAGAAACCATAAACACACAAATAGAACATGAACCTAAATTCAGATTCCACAACTTAGGCCTGAGAAGTACCAGCATCCTGAATAAATACATTAAAAGAGAATCTACATTAACTCCAATGCAAATAATCAATGAAAAAAATAGACTACCGCAACCACATGAAATATAAGGAGAAATGTTTAAATACAATACTCAATCAAAACTATGAAATACTTGAAGCCAATTATCAATATATATACAAGGAACATGAAGCTAAAATCAAATGAAATATCTTCATCTTGACAAAAAAAAAAAAAATAGATACAATATCATTAATAGTTTTGATGATTTATGATAGGCAGTAGCTATGATTACTCATGCAAGGAACTTAACAATCATAAGTAATTATGAGTCACAATATAAGCAAACCTTATGATAAAGTAATCACAAAGCAAAACCATACTATCAAAGTAAAAATGTATCCACACACACAAACAACAAAGTCATAATTAGAATAAACAAATTAAAATGCCAAGATACACCCAAAATATGGATAAATGATGATGGTACCTGCGCATTACCAATCACACAGAACTGGACTTTGATATAATCATTGAATGTTTTCCATACTTTGCTGTAAAAGGTTTGAGGTGCATCATCACCACAGCGTGCATTGAAAGTAATGTAAAACATAAGGCCAGCAACAGCACAAGCATTAACGCTGACAAGCTTATCAAACTCAAAATTCACCTTCTACATAGTAATAACAACAATAAAAATAATCATTAGTGAATGAGATTATAGACATAAATAAAACACAATAAAGCAAAAACCATCATAGACACAACATTTTTGCGATTGTAGATTCGCAAGCTTTTCTGAATCATATCCTTCACAAGTTTCTGCCTATACTTATCAGTCATCGAATAGGGTCCAACTCCGCCACACAATCTACCTCCATAGTCAGGAACAATGAATCCCTGTAAACAACATAAAGATAAAAAACCCTAAAGAGTTAAATTATGAGATTATCAAAAAAAAAAAAAAGCGTGTGGTGAATTTAAAAGAACCTGACTGCGGAAGAACTGTCTATAATATTCATGAATTTGTTCATCAGTGAGTTTCTCATCAGGCGGACGGTGTACAGTAGAATTTTCTTTCACCGTTTTCTTCGGTTTACCATCCCCATCATCCCTACCTCTTTTAGCTCCGACAGAAGCCTTACTAGTCGGACGGTGTACAGTAGAAGTTTCTTTCACCGTTTTCTTCTGTTTACCATCCACATCATCCCTACCTCTTCTAGGTCCGACAGGAGCCATATCTCTCTCTAACTGTCAATTTCAGAATCAATCAATAAATAACAACGAAACAGGATAGAAGCACACGGAGTTTCAATTCAATGATGCACAAAATCAAACGTGTGAATCGGAGAAGAGAAGGCGGAGTACTTACGACAATCACCAGAGCGTATGATATGAACAAAGAGGTCGACGATTCTGATTCTGGTGAATTGGGGTTAGGGTTTTTATTAATTCTGATTCTGTTTATTGGGCTTAAGGCTTATACGTTAGCCTTTTTATTGGGCTGCTTGTTGGGTTTATTTTCATGATTTTTACTACTAGGTAGATGTTCTTGTAGGTTTATAATTGGTTCCGTTGTCCGGCGGCGCAGGAAGAGTGGGAACAAATCACTTCGTTCAGGCCTGGCGATAAGCGCGAAGCTTCATTGAAACTCGACGCGAAGCTTCATTGAAACTCGACGCGAAGTTTCAATGTCGGCAGGTTCGGACTTCAAGCGACAACGGTGATGCAGGATTCGACGGCGTGGTGGACGAAAACAGAGGCGCATGCGACGGCGGCAGGGAAGGCAAGTACCACGACACAGGCGTGGGCGAGGTTGCGGTCGACGATAGTGACGCAGGCGACGACAAGGTGGCAGGCGAAGGCAATGAAATGGACGACGGTGGGGATAGGGGCAGTACCGCAGTAGCGCTTCACAAAGAGAAGAAGATCGCACCTTGAATCGCATGCTTCATAGACAAATCCGTGTGTTTTATAATCCGGGTCCGGTTGGATTTGGAGCTTCGCTCTCTTTGGATCTGGGCCGGCTTGGCGGTCCGGGTCTTGACAAAAAACAATTTGGTTCTGTTTCATTTTATTTAATATTTATAGCAACAAAAATTTGGTATATTCTTATATTAATGTATCTTTGATATATATAGTATTTAATTTTAACTGCAATAGTTAAAAGAGAAATAGTAATATACATATAAATTTAGTTAACATGTCTTCAGATTACGTACCAAAAAAATTGTATAAAAATATAAATTTCTAAAAAATGATTAAAAGATGTTGAGCCTTCTTAATAATGTGAATAAAATATACATAAGTATATATTATTATATTATATAACAAATCATTACTATTTTGTGCTTGCTCTTAAACTAATTGCATATATACACAACATAAATAATAATTGTGAATCTTAGTTCATCTCCAAATTTTCTCTTAATATTTAAAATAATAAAAATTTAAATACATATGTTATTTTTTTAATATAGTATATACTGGTCTAACGAAAAATAAAACGATGTAATAATAAGAAAGGAAAAAAAAGAGACAAAGATAAATTTAAATACATATGTTAAAGAAAGGTTGCGATTATATATTTATTAGAGAACAGATAATAAAAAATAAATTTATAAATTATTATATATTTATATAAGTTTTTTGATTTACAAGCTATACAAGTTGCTCCAAATAAAAAAAAAACACGCGTCCCTTCCTTTCCGCCACTTCTTCTTTGACGCCATGCTCGCCGTTCAAGGTAACTGCAATTCACAACTCTAGTGTTGAAAAAAATTAGTATTAGGTAAGTGTTTTTTGTTGTGTTTGAAATCAATAAGCTCTTTGCACTTGTAGATATTGTACACGTGGTTTTCCTTTGCCATCAACATGATTGCAATGATGGATCATCAACTTCTAAGTTCACGATTAAGTGTTTTTGTGACTCGTTCTCCAGAATATGAGATCTACCGGCAACGCTCAAACCGGTGGATGGCTATGGTTTATTGATTCAACAGAAAAAAGAAAGAAACATTATTTAAAGTACTGTTTTACTGTTCTTCTAGGTTTTTCTTCTAAATTGTCTCTGCCATGTGTCTCATCCTTAACCAGCAAAGCATTAAAAGATTTCAAGAAGAAATATACTGTCTTCGCCCTGTTTTGGGTGTATTTCTTAAATTCTTTGGGTATATTTCTATAATCCTTTTGGTATATTTCTGTAACCGTTTAGGTGTATTTCTGTAATCTTTTCTGTAATCATTTGGATGTATTTCTGTAATCATTTGGATGTATTTATGTAATCGTTTGGGTGTATTCCATTATTTTCAAAACGATTTCAAAGCTTGATTTCAGAAACCATGAAAATCGAAAAAAAACGAAGTAAAGAGAGAACGCACGAAAAAGATCCAATAAATTTGGCGAAAAACTCGAAAAAAGAAACGAAATCTTTTAAAAAATGGAAGTTATATATTTGTGCGTTAATTGATTTAAATTGATTTAAAATTTTGTTAAAAAGGCACGTAAAATAAGCAGCGTGTTTAATGAATGGATTTTGTTTAGACTTGTAAAATTTGTAAATACAAAATACTTATATGTAGAGATTTATTCTTTATAATAAGTGCTAAGTCTTGCATTGCCTTTCCCTCAAATTATCCCTGGCTTTCTATATAAATAAATTAGCAAAAGGTTCGCGCATAAGCGTGAGTAAGAGACAATTTTTTTTATAAATTTGTTGATCTCAAATTATAATTATATTATTAATAATGGATGTTTACGTATTATTGATTTGTATAAAAATATTTGACGTAAAAAATTTTAAATCACCTATTTAAATTTTAAAATAGTAGAATAGGTGATATATGACAAAAAAATATAGAAATTGGATAATAATAATAATATATTTGTTATATATATATTGAGCTTGGAAATATGATTATAATAATAATTTAATTTGTTTATAAAAAATTAATATATAAAATTTAAAATGGTTAATGCCTTTAAATAATAGTGTTACTGTGGGTAACCGGAGATTAATGGATTGGATGGTGTTGGTTGGCCCAATCGTTTGAAAGAAGAAGCCTTCGAGTGGGTCTGCACTTCGGGGCCTCCGTCCGACTTGCTCGTATGAGGAGAAGGGGGTGGTACCTGCAAGGACACTCCGATGCCTAAGTCAGCACGGGGTTAAGCAGGTTTAGAATGTATTGGAACTTAGAGATACCTGAGGGGTGTTAGCGTATTTATAGTGGCGAACCAATAACCACCGTTGGAGTAGTGCCACCCTTTTAGGGTGTTAACCGTCCCTTTATCTTAGGGAGGTTAAGATATGGCTCTGTAAAGTAGGTAGAGAGATTCTTGGGGCAGTTACTCTTTTGAATGAGTGTTTATCTACCAGCTAACCCTCGTACCCGACTTCTTTATAGCAAGTCGTGGTGAGTACCGACTTCATAAGACGAAGATTGGTACTGGGTGAGGCCCAACCCTTTGGTTTAGACCTTTTGCTTAATCCTGGGCCTTTATTATTGGGCCAGGGTATGAACAGTGCCCCTACTCGAGCCCAATTTTTTTTTCAAGAATTGGGTTCGAGTATTCTACTCGGGATCGTTGTCGACTTGTAGGAGGACCGACGTGATGATCTGAAACCGACGTGGCTTTTCGTGGCCTTTCGGTTCTGACAGTTACGTCTAATCAAGCATCGTGTCCGTTAGGGATGTGCGTAGGGATTGATGGCCTTGGTAACAGTGCATTCTCATTAATGGCTGCCCCGCTTTTACCATTATGCCCCTAACATGCCTATAAATACTTTCTCTCTCTTTCCTTGTCTCGTTTCTTTGATTTTTCAAATTTTCACTTTCATCCGTGAAGCATTTTCATATCGGTTTGTGGGACTTCTTTCGTTGAAGGCTTTTCATCCTCTCCTACCTTTTTTCCGGCAAAGGTTGGTTCTTTCTCCTCTCCCTCTATTAATTGCTTTTGCTTGCATGTTTTTTGTTTTCTTTGGAGAGGGAGAAGTGACGTTGTAGGCTTCTGTTAAGTTTCGTATCCCCTTAGGGACTCTCGTTTTTTATTCTTTTTCTTTTTTCCTTTGTAGGTTTTCGTCGCATTTTTAGAAAAAATGTCTTCTGTAGAAGTTCTTGCTCAGTGGGTTGATGTTACAGTCCTGGGGGAGGAACCCTTGGTTGATGCCGAGTTCATCACCCATCTTCGCACTCATCATCGCCTTTGTACTCTTGAGGAGGATGAGCCCAAGTATGAGTTGGTGGCCCCGGGTCTGGAAGACCGGGTTTGTTTTGGGAGGGATTCCGAGGAGGTCCCTCATTTTTTCTATATGTATGAGAGCATGATTACCAGTTTGGGTGTTTTTCTTCCATTTTATGAATTTGAAATGGCTGTTTTGCGCCACTGTCGTGTTGCCCCTACCCAATTTCACCCCAACTCTTGGGGTTTTTTGAAAATTTATCAATTTATAAGTCACGCTTTGGACTTTCCGACTTCTTTGAGGATTTTCTTCTATCTTTTCCACATGACTAAGCCCTTCAGTGGGTTAAATAACAAGCAGCAATGGGTGTCTTTCCGAGCCATACAAGGTCGGAGAATCTTCACCCTTTTTGACGAATCCTTCCATGACTTCAAAAATTATTTTTTCAAAGTGCAAGCTGTAAAGGGTCACCACCCCTTTTTCTTAGATGAGAATTCTTCCCCTCGCTTTCCCCTCTATTGGTTGGAGGCCTCCCCCTGTGAGAAGTATGGTCTGGACGACCTAGACGAGGTGGAGGCGGCCATTGTGGGGTTTTTCCAAGAAGTGTGGGGGAGGGCCCCATACTTGGATACTAGAAAATTCCTCCAGGGATCGCCAACTTTTGTTCGGTCGCAACTAGGTAGTTTTTATACATGTATATACGTTTCTTATTTTCAACTTGTATCTGCCGACTTGAGGTTTGTCGACTTGTTGTTTTTGCTAATTGTTTCTTTTGCAGATATGGTAAGGAAGAATGCTCAAGAATCTTACCAAAGAGTTTAGGAGGCTAAGGCAAGATCTCGGGCTAGGACTGGTGGAACCAGGGCGATCGTCTCTCTTCCTCCTCCTCCTCCTCCTCCTCACGTGGGGACTCCTTCCCAGCCCATTATGATTTCTTCTTCAGCTTTATCTCGGCCACTCCCCTCCGCCCGACTTCATTCTGAGCCAGAGAAGAAGAAGCGCAAGACTTTAGAGGCTGGCTCTTCTTTTGATGGTGGGGTTAAGGCGGATGCTCTTGCATTCGTCCGAAAGAACATCTATCCTCATATAAGTATGGATGATGTCTCTGTTCGGAACCACCTTACCACTCTGGCTGAGGAGAGTTTTAGGGCGTCAGGTGTTTGTGGCAAGCTCTTGGATATTTTTTAGAAGACTCCTCTCAGCTCTTTGGGGTTAACCTCGAAGGTTGAGGAGCTGGAAGGAAGGCTTCTTGCTTATCAAGAGCATGAGAGGGAGTTGAAGGAGGAGGTCGCTAAGCTGAAGGAGGAGAGAGATACCCTTTGGGAGAAGGAGAGTAAGTTGCAGGCCCAATGCAACATGGAGGCGGGTTTGAGGAAGGCAGCACAGGAGAGTTACCAGAGTTTATTTCAAGATCTTGTGTCTGTGAGGAAGGACTTGTTGAACTCTCGGAATGCATATGCTGAGTTGGAGGACTCTATTGCTGATGGCGCCGAGGAGGCTTGGAGGATTTCCAAGGAGCAGGTCGGAGTCATTGCCCCTGACCTGGACCTTTCTCCTCTAGATCCAGACAAAGTCGTCATTGATGGTGCTATTGTGGATCCTCCTGCCCCCGTAATTATTTTCGAGTCAGAATTGAAGACTCGGGGGCAGAGGACTATGGAGTCCCCTCCTCATTCTAAAGACGCTCTGAGCTCTTCTGTTGTTCCTCCGACTTCCTCTTCATCTCATGTGGTTGCCTCTCTTCCCGGTCCTGGTGGCGCTTTTCCTGACTCTGGTGGTGGTGATCCGTCTACTCCTTTGCAGAAATAACTTTATATGGCTATATGGGGGCTCAGCCTGTGAGTCCCCCCCTTTTTTAAACTCTTTATATCTTGTTTGTTGGTGGTGTTTGAACAATTTCTTTTGGCCTTTTAAGGCTGTTAACAAAATATTTAAAAAATACCCTTTTTTAATAAGGGTTTTAAGTTAACAAAATACCCTTTTTTGGATAAGGGTTTAAGTTACCTTGTGCATGCTTTTCTGATTTTGATTTTTCGAAATCCCCTTGATCTTTTCCTGAAAACCTTTCCCCTTGGCTTGTCTGTTTTTCTGAGCCTTTTTGTTTAAGGACTTTAGGACAGCCTTTGAACTTTTTCCTAGGTTTTTTCAATCTCTTTTTTGTTATTCCTTATACTCAACTTTGCTTTATTGAGTTCTTATGACTTAGGTTATTTTTGCGATGCGTTTTTCTTCTACTCGGTTTTTCATTCCGATTTACGGGTCGAAGTGTTTCCGAGTTTCTTACGATAAACTTTTATAACCTCTTTACACCGACTTGTACCTTGTCGTTTTATCCTGACGACCATCTAGGTCGGTTCATGGGATTTTCACGTTTTGTCGAGCTTAAGTCGGCGCGTTTCATAGAAAGAAAGAGAAAACAAAGAAGGAATTTATAAGAGATATTTGTAAGATGAAAAAGATCTTTATTAATTGGGGGAGGTACTCTATTGCTACTAAGAGTTTTTGACAATCTATTTCCCTTAGTCCCTACTATGATGCCTCGTTAAAAACCCTTCTCCAGAAAAAATCTTTTTATTTTGGGAAAAAATCATGAAGTTGGGAAAAGAGTACATCAGAGAGTAGAGTTAACTGTAGTACCTTTTCATATTACAAGCATGCCACGACCTCAGTAACTCGGTGCCGTTCAGGTCGGTCACTTTATAATAACCTTTTCCTAAGACCTCATTGATTTTGTATGGTCCCTTCCAATTAGCAGCGAGTTTTCCTTCCCCTGACTTGTTGACTCCAATGTCGTTTCTGATCAAGACCAAGTCGTTCGGGGCAAATGTTCTTCGAATGACTTTTTTGTTGTACCTTGTAGTCATCCTTTGTTTCAGCGCTGCTTCTCTTATCTGGGATTGTTCTCGTACTTCGGGAAGTAGGTCGAGCTCTTCTTTGTGCCCCTGTATGTTCCCGATCTCGTCGTGGAGAATTACCCTTGGGCTTTGTTCATTGATTTCTATTAGTATCATGGCTTCTATGCCATAAACTAGTCGGAAGGGTGTTTCTCCAGTGGCAGATTGGGGGGTCGTCCTGTAAGCCCATAGCACTTGTGGGAGCTCTTCAGCCCAGGCTCCTTTTGCCTCTTGTAATCTTTTTTTTAGCCCTGCCAGTATGACTTTGTTGGCTGCCTCGGCTTGCCCATTGGCTTGCGGGTGCTCCACCGAGGTGAACTGGTGTTTGATTTTCATACTGGCTACTAGGCTTCTGAAGGTAGAATCGGTGAATTGGGTTCCATTGTCTGTAGTAATGGAATAAGGTATCCCATATCTTGTGGTGATATTTTTGTAGAAGAACCTCCGACTTCTTTGAGTAGTGATGGTGGCCAATGGTTCTGCTTCTATCCACTTTGTGAAGTAATCTATTCCCACGATCAGGTATTTAACTTGTCCTGGTGCTTGGGGAAAAGGACCTAACAAATCCATTCCCCATTTTGCAAAGGGCCATGGAGAAGTGATACTGATGAGCTCCTCTGGGGGAGCCACGTGGAAATTTGCATGCATCTGACATGGTTGGCACTTTTTCACAAATTCTGTGGCATCTTTCTGCAAGGTCGGCCAGTAGAATCCAGCTCGGATTACTTTCTTGGCTAGTGACCTTGCTCCGAGATGATTTCCGCAGATTCCACTGTGGACTTCCTCTAACACCTCGGTGGTTCTTGAGGTCGGTACGCACTTTAACAATGGTGTTGATATCCCCCTTCTGTAGAGAATATTTCTCATCAAAGTGTAATGTTGTGCTTTTCTCCGGATTTTCCTGGCCTCTTTTTCCTCTTTTGGAAGGATGTCAAATTTTATGTATTCGACCAAGGGATTCATCCATCCGAGGTTTAAACCGACTATCTCCAGGACTTCTTGTTTGTCTTCTATTTTTACCACTGAGGGTTCCTGGAGGGTTTCTTGGATCAGGCTTCTGTTATTCCCTCCTGGCTTGGTACTTGCTAACTTGGATAGGGCGTCCGCTCTGCTGTTTAGATCCCGAGTTATATGTTTAACCTCGGTTTCTGCAAAGCGCCCAAGGTGCTCCAGAGTTTTCTCCAAGTACCTCTTCATATTTGGGTCCTTTTCCTGATACTTTCCACTTATCTGGGAGGTCACCACTTGTGAGTCGTTGTATATCATCACCTTTGTAGCACCGACTTCTTCTGCCAGCTTCAATCCAGCAATCAAGGCTTCATACTCTGCCTGATTATTTGAAGCTGGGAATTCAAATTTTAGGGAAACATCTATCTGGGTTCCTCTTTTATCTACCAATATTATGCCTGCACTGCTTCCTGTTTTGTTGGAGGATCCATCTACATAGAGTTCCCATGTAGTTGGTTTTTCCTCCTGATCTCCTGCGTATTCTGCAACGAAGTTGACGAGACATTGGGCTTTAATCGCCGTCCGAGTTTCATATCTTAAGTCAAACTCGGAGAGCTCTATTGCCCATTGAACCATTCTCCCTGCAACATCCGTCTTTTGGAGGATTTGCTTCATGGGTTGGTTCGTACGGACTCTTATTGTGTGAGCTTGAAAGTAAGGCCGTAGCCTTCGTGAGGCTACTACTAAGGAGTAGGCAAACTTCTCTAGTTTGTGGTACCTTAGCTCAGGGCCTTGTAGAACTTTACTAATGAAATATACTGGATGTTGGCCGACCTCGTCTTCTCTTATCAGGACTGATGAGACAGCCTTGTCTGCTACAGATAAGTATAGGACGAGGTCTTTTCCAGCTACGGGTCGGGTCAGAATAGGAGGTTGGCTTAAGAATATTTTGAACTCCTAGAACGCCTCCTCACATTCAGGGGTCCATTCAAACTGACATCCCTTTCTCAATAAGGAGAACAGTGGAAGGGATTTTAGTGCTGATCCTGCCAAAAATCTGGAGAGGGCTGCAAGTTGGCCATTTAGCTGCTGGACCTCTCTCAAACAAGTCGGGCTTTTCATCTCCAGGATGGCTCTACACTTATCGGGATTGGCTTCGATCCCTCTTTGTGTTAGCATAAATCCTAGAAATTTCCCTGCCTCCACCGCAAAGGCGCACTTTGCGGGATTTAGTCTCATCCCGTGCAGCCTTATGGTGTCAAAACTTGTGAGAGGTCCGACAAGAGGTCAACTTCTTTCTTGGTCTTTACCAGCATGTCGTCGACATATACTTCCATTAGGCTCCCAAGGTGAGAGGCAAACACCTTATTCATCAACCTCTAGTATGTGGCCCCTGCATTTTTCAATCCAAATGGCATGACCACGTAACAGAAATTAGCTCTGGGTGTGATGAATGATGTCTTCTCCTAGTCTGGCTCGTACATCGGGATTTGGTTATACCCCGAGTAGGCATCCATGAACGACAAGTATTGATACCCCAAGCTGGAGTCTACTATGGTATCGATGCTTGGCAGTGGATAAGGGTCCTTGGGACATGCCTTATTTAGGTCGGTATAGTCCACACACATTCTCCATTTGCCATTTTGTTTTTTGACCAGCACTACATTGGCTAGCCATGTTGGGTACTTAACTTCTCTGATGAAGCCGGCTTCCAGGAGCGCCTGTACTTGCTCCTCCACTACTAAGGCTCGTTCTGGGCCGAGCTTACGTCTTCTTTGTTGTACAGGTCGGGATCCCGGATAGACCGAGAGCTTATGGGACATGAGCTCTGGGTCTATCCCAGGCATGTCGGAGGCCTTCCAGGCGAAGAGATCGGAGTTATCTCTTAGGAGCTTAGTTAACTCTTGTTTTAGGGTTTCCCTTAGGTTGGCTCCTACGTGAGTATTTTTTCCTTCCTCTTCGCCGACCTGTATTTTCTCGGTTTTTCCTCCCGGTTGTGGTCGCAGCTCTTCTTTAGCCCTTGCGCCACCGAGCTCTATTGTGTTAACTTCTCTGCCTTTTCCTCTCAGGTTTAGGCTTTCATTGTATCATTTTCTTGCCAACTTTTGATCTCCCCTTACCGTTGCTATCCCCGCTAAAGTCGGGAATTTCATGCAAAGGTGGGGAGTGGATACTACTACTCCAAGTCGATTTAGAGTAGCTCTGCCGATTAAAGCATTATATGCTAACCCCACATCGATGACTATGAAGTCTATACTCAGAGTCTTTGACTTTTCCCCTTTCCAAAAGTGGTGTGGAGGGGCAAAAATCCCAGTGGTTTTATCGGCATGTCCCCTAATCCGTATAAGGTGTCGAGGTAGGCTCTTAATTCTTTCTCATCCAACCCTAGTTTGTCAAAAGCGGGCTTAAAAAGGATGTCCGCTGAGCTTCCTTGGTCTACTAGGGTTCTGTGGAGATGGGCATTTGCCAGGATCATAGTTATTACTACTGGATCATCGTGTCCAGGGATTATTCCTTGCCCATCTTCTTTTGTGAATGAAATGGTAGGGAGGTCGGATGATTCCTCTCCGACCTGGTAGATTCTTTTGAGATGTCTTTTGCGAGAGGATTTGGTGAGCCCCCTCCCGCGAACCCCCCTGAGATCATATGGATATGTCTCTCCGGAGTCTGCGGTGGTGGGTCTCTTCTATCCATATCATCTCGCTTTCTCTTTCCATGACTGTCCGACCTTTCTATGAGATACCTGTCAAGCCGACCTTCTCTAGCAAGCTTTTCTATCACATTTTTAAGGTCGTAGCAGTCGTTTGTGGAGTGACCATATATTTTATGGTACTCACAGTAGTCGCTGCGGCTCCCCCCTTTTTTATTTTTAATGGGTCTAGGGGGCGGCAGCCTTTCAGTATTACAAATCTCTCTGTATACATCCACTATAGAAACTTTCAGAGGAGTATAAGAGTGGTATTTCCTTGGCCTCTCGAGACCGAGTTCTTCCTTTTTCTTGGTTTCCCTCTCCTTCTCTTTTGTTGAGGGAGGGTGCCCAGGTTGCCAACTCAGGTCTCTCAGCTTAGCATTTTCCTCCATATTGATGTACTTTTCAGCTCTTTCCTGTACATCACTTAGAGAGACGGGGTGTCTTTTAGATATGAACTGTGAGAAGGGACCTTCTCTAAGTCCATTGACTAGCCCCATTATGACTGCCTCTGTGGGCAGGTTCTGAATCTCTAAACATGCTTTGTTGAACCTTTCCATATAGGCTCGTAAGGGTTCTCCGACCTCCTGTTTTATTCCCAAGAGGCTCGGTGCATGTTTCACTTTGTCTTTCTGGATAGAGAACCTCATCAGAAACTTCTTTGAGAGGTCTTCAAAACTGGTGATCGACCTCGGGGGGAGGCTGTCGAACCACTTCATCGCTGCTTTCGATAGAGTGGTCGGGAAAGCTTTGCATCGTGTAGCGTCGGAAGCATAAGCTAGGTACATCCGACTTTTGAAGTTGCTTAAGTGATGCTTCGGATCCGTGGTTCCATTGTAGAGGTCCATATCGGGGCTTTTGAAGTTTCTCGGAACTTTTGCCCTCATTATGTCCTCACTGAAAGGATCCTCCCCTCCTAGGGGCGGTTCTTCTTGCTCTTCACGGGAGTTCCAGCCTTTGAGTGAGGATTCTAACTTTAAGAGTTTTCTTTCTAACTCTTTTCTTCGTTCCATCTCCTCTTTTAGGTTCTTTTCGGTCTCCTTTTGTCGCTCCCGTTCTTGTTCTAACTGTTCCAGGCGACTGTGGACTAATCCCATGAGTTCGGTTGCATGGGATGGTCCCTCTTTCTCTGATTCGCGACCTTCTGAAGAGTTTACCTTCGGATTTTTTATTCTGGAGGTACCTTCTTCGTGTTGATCATTGGTTCCCTGGTGGAGGGTCAAGTCTGCATCATTATTACCTGTGTCCAGATTCTCTTGTTCAGAATCTGACTCCACATGACCCTCTTCGGGGGATCTGTCCGTCATCACTGGTTGATCTCTCGGGTCCCCGGCAACGGCGCCAATGTTACTGTGGGTAACCGGAGATTAATTGATTGGATGGTGTTGGTTGGCCCAATCGCTTGAAAGAAGAAGCCTTCGAGTGGGTCTGCACCTCAGGGCCTCCGTCCGACTTGCTCGTATGAGGAGAAGGGGGTGGTACCTGCAAGGACACTCCGATGCCTAAGTCAGCACGGGGTTAAGCAGGTTTAGAATGTATTAGAACTTAGAGATACCTGAGGGGTGTTAGCGTATTTATAGTGGCGAACTAATAACCACCGTTGGAGTAGTGCCACCCTTTTAGGGTGTTAACCGTCCCTTTATCTTAGGGAGGTTAAGATATGGCTCTGTAAAGTAGGTAGAGAGATTCTTGGGGCAGTTACTCGTTTGAATGAGTGTTTATCTGCCAGCTAACCCTCGTACCCGACTTCTTTATAGCAAGTCGTGGTGAGTACGGACTTCATAAGACGAAGATTGGTACTGGGTGAGGCCCAACCCTTTGGTTTAGACCTTTTGCTTAATCTTGGGCCTTTATTATTGGGTCAGGGTATGAACAAATAGTTAATATATTTACAATTAATAATTTTAGTTAATAACTTTTAAATTATATTTTAATTAAATTTATAAAAACAAATAAGTATATAGATTTGTTGTTATATAAAGGTGAAATTAACTGTCTTGTATGTATTCTAATTGAAAAGAATAATGATATATAACTAATAAAAAAAAAGACAAATAGGTCTTTGATTTTTTTTTTTTTGCGGATATTTTTGTCTCTAACTATTGAAAAATACTTTTAAATCCTGACATCCTTAAAAGTTGGACGGATCAGTCCCTCCGTCCAAATTCCTCCATCAGACCCAACGAAAAATCTGACGTGGCTCCCGTAATGCTTGTCACGCGTACGCGTCGACATGAATTCTCCACTTTGTATACTTTTTTTCCATTTCTTTCAAGCTATTTTTGCCTTCAGAACTTTGAATCACTCAAATAAACATATCAAGACATCGAATGGGAAAAAAGTAAATTAAATTTAGCAATTTAGGGTGTGTTTGGCTTAGCGTTTAAAGCATCAAACGTAGGTTTAGTTTTTTTTTTAAGTTTCACTTTTTAGTTTGGCTATTTTCTATCTCCCAATTTTGTACTTCATTGTTCATATGATTAATTTTGTTGTTTTTTTTATAATATTTTTTCTCTAATACTCTCTCATGGATATTGTTCTTCTTTATATTTAAGTGCTTATGAAAAAGTTAAAAAATAATTTCTCTCATAGTAAATTTTTTTTATCACATTTCTTTTAAAATTAAGAAACTAAGCACAAAATTAATTCCTATGGCTCCTTCTCCTACTATTTTCTTCTTCTTCTTACTCTATTTAAAAATGTGCACATTTTAAAATAAGTTTTTTATATTTCTTAATTAAAATTTTTGTACTTTTATTTGAAATTCTTATTTTTTAAGAAAAATATAGAAAGACACAACTATCTTTTATCAATAACAAAGCTTAAAGAAGAACCAGGAAAATTTTTTATTTTTAAAATAATTTCAATAAAATATTTTTTTTAGTATCACTTTTGGTTTTTATAGTAACTGGACTGATTTGAAATTGAAAATTAAAACAATTCCAATAGAATGCTTTTATAGTAACAAGTTTGAAATCATTTGGAGGTCCGGAAGCCAAGTTATAGCTCACCGAAGTTCGGCCAAAAACCAATTTTTTACCAAATTCAAAACCTCAATTTTCTTAAAGAACAACTTCACTCCAACTTACCATATCCCTAATTCATCAATACAGTTAGGGGTGGTAAAACGGGTCGAACCCACCAAATCAAACCACCAAAAAAAGTGGGTCGGGGTGAGATTTTAAGCCCGCCAAATTTAAAAAATCCGCCTAAATCGCACCGCCAAAACCGTGGGCTAAGGCGGGGCGGGCTGCCATATTGTTTTTTTTAAAAGGGTATTTTTGTAAATTTACATATAATATAAATAGCTTCTTTAATAGAATATTAGGTTTTCCTTCACACAAACAACAACCGGCCCAAACCCTTCCCTGATCCTGAGACGCTGACCCCCGGCTTCAGCCTTCAGCGGCTCATCGTCGTCGGTTTCCCCGTCGTCGGTCCCTACTCATCTCGATTCTCGTCAGTCCTCACCAAATCGAAGTCCCGGCGGCGCTATTTGGTCTTGCCTCTACTCTGCCATATGCTCATCTCTCCTTTTTTACCTCTCGGGCCTCGGCGATTCTGTGTCCGACGGATTGTGCTCCTCTCTCCTCCTCTGCTTCTCAGTGGCTGTTATTCAATAAGTGAAGATTTTTATTTTCTTTTTTTTTTTGTTAAAATAAGGAACTGTGATTGCTATTCTTTGTTTTTGTTATGGCTCTATCATATATTCATGTATTTGTAGCTGTGGACAGCTATATTAGTTCTGCAAAATTAGTAGAAAATTTTGAAACAAATTAAGTTAATTCTTCAATTACCAATATAATGAAGATTTTAATGAAAGAATTCATGCTCCAAATAGGTGATTAGAATAGGACAGGGCAAGTGCAGGTGCTTTCCTAATCAAACATAACAGATGAAAGTGAAAATAGGAAAACCAATCGATTCCTCTGGTTTGAGTTCTCTGCATTTTCTCCAGTTTATTTTACTTAGGGAGGAACAATAAATTATCCTGGATGAAATTTTTGAATAATTTGATTTAACAGTTAACACCAATTATTTTCCCCATTCTTTCAGCATGTGAACGCCTTAATATGCGAACGAGTTTAGAGATTAAGCATTCTTCTATATCACTGTTTCTTTCAAGATATAGACAACTTTCTTTTTCCTATTTTTAAAATGCTAACTAATATAGATATAGGTATAGCCTATAGGTAGCTATATTTCAAAAGCTAGCAAGTTGACAAGTGATAACTAACTTCTAATTTATGAAGGAAGTCAAACATCGAAACTAGTTTGGTGGCTTGGTAGCTTGATTGACTATACTATTGACTGTTTATTCTTAACTTCTAATTTTGTTGATATGCATTCTTTGATGGTTCAGTTCTGATGCTTAGCTTCTTTCATACTTTTGAAATTTTGCTGTTTCAATATTTTCTTATTGATTTATTACTTATTTAGATATTGCTATGTATTTGTGTTATTTAGGTTGAGTGGTTGATTTTGCTATGGATAACTCTGTCTCTATGGAAGTTGATGGTGGGAATATAACACAAAATTCTGAAAATATGGAAAGATCTAAAACAGTAGAAGATATTAAAAAGAAAAAGACGAAGGCAACAACATCTGAGTGTAGAGATATTTCACAAAGCTTGGACCTGGTGATGATGGTATAGATCATGCTCAATGTGATGGATGCAAACAGAAGTTTAAGGCTGGTGGTAAAGAATATGGGACATCGTCACTTAACCGTCATTTAGACAGGTGCGTGAAAATAGACTTTGAGGATATTGGTCAAACTTTGATAGAAATGCAAAATAAAATGGGGGCTCTCAATATAGATAATCATGTATCGTGTGAGATGTTTGCTGCCTTTGTGATTGATTGTGATGTTCCCTTTTCTATTGTTGATAATAAGAAATTTAGGAATTGGGTAAAATACATCAGTCCAACTCTAGGCTTGATTACTAGAAATACTCTTAAGGAGGATGTACTGAAAATTTACTAAAGGAAAAAAGAAAAGCTTAAAAGTACTTTGGTAGCCATTCCTAATAGAGTTTGTTTGACTTCTGATTTGTGGACATCCATCACTACAGAGGGTTATTTATGATTAACTGCTCACTTTGTTGATTTAAATTGGAAATTGCAAAGTAAAATTTTGAGTTTTTGTCATATGCCTCCTCCTCACACGGAATTTGATTTGTCTTCCAAGATTTTGAGCTTTTAAATGAGTGGAGAATTGAAAAGAAAATTATGACTCTTACACTAGATAATGCATCTGCTAATGATACATGCTAAGATCATTTGAAAAGTACATTAAATATGCATGATTGATTGTTGTGTGATGGGGAGTTCTTTCATATTCGTTGTTTTGTTCATATCTTGAATCTTATTGTGCAAGATGGATTAAAAATTGCTCATGATGCATTAGATAAGTTTAGAAAAAGTGTGAAACATATAAGGGGATCGGAAAGTAGAATGATAAGGTTTAAAGAATGTGTTTCTGCGATTCATGGTTTGAATTTTACAAGTGGGTTGCATCTAGATGTTACTACTCGATGGAATTCTACGTACATTATGCTTGAAAGTACTATCAAGTATCGGAAGGCCTTTGAGTATTTGAAGGCAACCAATCATGCTTATAAGTATTGTCCTTCAGTTGATGAATGGGGGAGAGCTAAAAGCATATGTGAATTTTTATTCTCCTTTTATGAAACGACTAATTTGATTTCTGGCACATCTTACCCTACTTTGAATTTATATTTTTTACAAGTCTATCATATTCAATGTGTTTTGATGGAAAGTTTGAGAAGTGAAGATAAGCTTCTAAGGAGTATGGGAGAAAAGATGATGAACAAATTTAAGAAGTACTGGGAAAAGTATAGTGTCATTCTTGCATTTGGTGCTATTCTTGATCTTAGGCTTAAGATTTCTACTTTAGAGCTTATGTATGAAGAGATTGATGCTGAGACTGCAAAAGGGAAGGTGGAACATGTGAAAAAGAAATTATACAAGTTTTTTAAAAAATATGACAAGAATTCTCTTCCAACTGTTGAAGCACAAGGACCTAGTATTCAATCTTCATCCATGGCCCATACCCCTGAAAGTGCAAGCAAGAAACGACTTGCGATTATTGGCGTAAGTAATGTTTAACACATTTTAATTCTCTTATATTATTAATTGTCATTATTCTATCCTAACAAGATGTGATTATTTATATTTTGCTAGAAATTGATGAAACGTAACCATCAAGCTGAGGTCTCTAGTGGAAAGAATCCACTTGATACATACTTGGAGGAGCCACTTTTGTCAAAGGATTACTTTGAAGATTTAGATGTTTTGGAATTGTGGAAATTATATGAGAGTCGTTATCCGAAGTTATCAATCATGGCACGTGACTTATTGAGTATTCCAATTACTACGGTTGCATCAGAATCTGTCTTTAGTATTGGAGCTCATGTCATTAACAAATATAGAAGTCGAATGCTGCCAGAAAATGTTGAGGCTGTGATTTATACTCGTAATTGGAATAAAGGCTTTGTTGATGGTAATTAAATTGTTAGTTACTAATTTAATATTTATATAATATTTAAGTATTTATATCTTATTCTAAATTTGGGTATTCTTCTACTTGTAGGGTGAACGTGAAGGTGAAGATGTGAATCCTCAAGGTGCTAGGCGAGACAGTGTTTCAACTTCCGGATCAGATTCAAATTTTATTGATTTGGAAGTTGATAATTGATTTATGTGTGTTGATTTAAGGATTTTTTTTGGGTGTCTTGTTGATTTATGGATTATGTTATGTATTTTGTTTTAATTATAGTAGGATTTATGTGTGGTTATGTGTTTGTTTTATTATTATTATGCACTTATGTTTGAGACTTTGAGACTTATTATTTGTTATGTTATTTTTATTATTGTTAATTTCAATAAAAAAAGTTATTATGGTTAATTATAATTTTTTATGGATTAATAATTAATTTAAGATATTACTCTATATATTAAAAAATTAATTCAATGAAATAATTTTATTATAAAATAAAATAATTGTTAGTACTTAGTATGTTAAATTGAATTTTATCATAAAAGAAAAAAATTGGTTAAAAAATATTTAAAAAAAAAGGCGAGTTGGCCGGCCAACCTGCCAGTCTACCTTTTGGCGAGGCAGGGTAGCAAGTTGAACCCATATTAGTTTTGCGAGGCGGACCGACCCTCCCCATATTTGGACGGGCTTTGTCGGGCCAACCCGTTTTGCCACTCCTAAATACAGTACACCTTCCTCAACACTACAACAATCATCATATCTCATCATACCTTAATTTCATTCAACAATATCATACATCAATCCCTTAAATGCATCAATTAAATCATAGTATACCTATCCTAAGCATATACATTCATGTAGGGGTGAAAAAAGGTCAGGCGGTCTGTAAGGGTCCTGCAGCCTGGCCTGTGTTTGTCATGACCTGCCCTGGTCTGTTATAAAATAGGCATAGGCTAAAAGCCTTAAAACGTTAATAAGGCAGGTCCAAGCTCACTAATTAGCCTTATTTGGCCTGTCAGGGCTGCCTGGCCTGTTAAAATATAATTAAATATATAAATAATTATTTATTATTAACAAAATTATGAGATATTTAAATTTATTATATTTTATTATAAATATTTTTGTATATTTTAAATACGTTAAAAGTTTAAATTTTTTTATAAATATTAAATATATGACATATTACATATAAATATTTTTATTAAAAAATAATTTTTTTAAATAATATTTTTATTTTTGTAAAAAAAAAATTATTAGGCCTTTTAACAGGCTTCAAGCTAGGCCAGACTAAATAACAGGTCAGGCCTAGTACTTTATAAAGAACCTATAGCAGGCTGCAGGCCAGACTCAGACTAATTAACTGTATGACAGGCCATGTCTGTTAAGAGCAAAGCCTGGCCTGGTCTGGCCTGTTTCCACCCCTATATTCATGTCATCAAACCAACAATCATCAATTCAACATCCATCCAAAAACACCAAATGCATATCACAATTCATTCAATATTCATCCAACAACACCAAATCCATACCACAATTCTATTCAAGGTTACTAAGTATTAAATATACTCATACATTCTAACTTATCCTATGGTTACCTAATCTAAGTTTTCACAGAACATTATATATTAAATACGTGAAACGTAAACCATACCTTGACCCATTTTCGCGTATAACCCGAGACACCACCAAGGCACCAAGAACAACCCTCAAAGCTCAAAATCTCCAAAGCAAGGCCTCCTAAACTCCACCAAGCCTCCAAAGTACTCAATCAACTTCAACATATACATATACAAGCCTAATTCACATATATCACATCCAAATTCAACACCCAAACTCGTATAAACTAGAATGTATAGAATTTTGAGAGTCCTCACCTTATATATGTCTTGATTGAGCAAAGGCCCACAAGTTCTTCGAGTTAATTTGAACCTAAACATCATGACATCGAATTTCAATAACCAAAGCCCCAAAATTTCAAATTTCAAGAGACTGAGAGGCTGAGATGAGTGGTGTGACTTACCTATGAAATTGATCCAATAGAATCATAGAGCTCGACGCGCTGGATGCGTAGTCGCAAACGGTGCGGCGATTGGAGTTTGGATGAAAAAGTTATGGTGATTTGTTTGAATGTTAGGGTTTTGGAAGCTCTCCTCTTCCCCTTCTAACAATGGCAGCGTGAATGAGAAGAGAAGGGGAAAGGAAGCTGTGTCTTCTTTAACGGATGGGTCTGGTTGGGTCCACGGATCCAATTTGGACCAGTTCGATTGGTTCGATTTGTTTGGCTCAATTTTGGGCCAAATTTTTTGAAATTAGTGTTAAAATTTTCGTTTTAAAGAGCTCTATCCTATTTTAATATAAGATTTTTATTCTAATCTTCTTTATTAAAATTTAATTTATCGATTAATTATTTACTAATTTAGCGGAGTTTACAGATTCAGATTTTAATAATTTATTAATTAGTTTATACCTATTATATTATTGTATATTATATATATTTATTGAAAAAATAATATTAATAAATATTGTATAATTATGAAAAAAATAAGTTATAATCAATAAAATATTTTTTGTTTATTTTTTAATTTGTAAAATTTTAATAAAATTCATAGGTAAATAAAAATATAATTAATTTAAGAATGAGTGAATTTTGTAATTAAAATTAAAAAATTATATAGAAATAAATTATTTGATGAAAGACCAACAAACTATAACTCAAATTATATAATCTCCTTATATTCACCTAGAGATTACAGATTCGAATCTCACTTTTAATTTTAAAAAATAAATTATTTGACGAAAGATTGTTATATATATATATATATATATATATATATATATATATATATATATATATATATATATATATATATATATATAATTTGCAAATATGATAACAAAAAGTATGACAATTTAGTGGACTTGCAGCAGGAAGGAATACGCAGTGTCATAAGTTCGTCGGCATTTACAACTTGAGCGATTTAGTTGGTCCGATTTATATTGGATTTAATCGGTAGGTTCTGATTCTTTACGTGAAATGGTCTTAGCCAACTGATTTGTCTATATCTGCAACCCAAGCAAGTTAGTTTGGTCTGATTTTTACAATTATAATATTAGAATAATAACAATTTTTGTTAAATTATACGGTTAGTTTTTATATTTTTATTGAAATTGTAAATTGGTTCTTATATTTTAAAAATTTGTAATTAGATTTCTGTACAAAATATAATTTTGTAATTAAATTCTTAATGATGTTTACTGTAAAAAAAAAAATGAACATTTATCATATTGTCCTCTTTTTTCTTTTTTTCTTCCTTCCCTCTTCAGCCTTTTTTTTCTTTTCTTCTATTTCCTTCACATATCAACATAAAAATAGTAGTTCAATTTACCACAATCATATAAAAATAACAACAAATAAACATATTATAATTTAACAACTAAATAGCTAAAAAAAAAATTAAAAAACTTTTCTTATAATATTAAAAGCAAAACGCAGGAGGAAGAGAGGAACTCGTGATCATAGATGCAGTAGATCCAGCATGACAATAGTGAACTGAAGAAGAGTGAGACAAAGAGTGCTGGAGTGGGATACTGTTTTGGAAAGTAAACCGGACCAAACACCCAAACAAAATCCGACCCAGACAAGACCTATCCCCAACACAACCATCGCAACCTATTGGTTTTTTAGTTGGATTAAATCCCTTGGAGAATTTGATGAACGATAATCAATACGATGACGATGAAGATCTCGCCGCTGCCGAAGATGTTGTGAGTAGTCGAGAGTTGTTGCATTTAGAGTTGGGGCAGAGGGTGGTGGGTGGGTGGGTGGTGGATTGGATTCGATGATAATGTAAAGGCAGAATGCAAGATAGTGGACGGTGGATGGGATGCTGTTTTGAAAAGTGAAAAAGTGAGAGTGAGAGAGCTGGGGTGGGGTGGGGTGGGGGTGGAGTGGATTCAGATAGCTTAGAGAGTTTTTGGTCATTTTTAAATGTTTAAATTATACATTTAGTTCCTATACTTTTACTAAAATTGTAAATTAGTTTCTGTTGTCAAACACATATAACTCGCATATTTAAAATAGCAAATATGTTGACGTATATTATGTTAAATCAAACGTTGTTTGAATGATAGGGATTAAATTACAAAATTTAATTTTGTTTAAAGACCTAATTACAAAGTTTTAAAATATAAGGAACAATTTACAATTTTAGTGAAAGTATAAGACAACTGTGTAATTTAACCCAGAGTAAACTACCATTTGTACTCACAAAAGTTGAAAACGCTGACATATCTACCCATAGAAAAAGAAAATTACCATTTGTACCCATGAAAAATGATTTTTACAAGCAAAATTATCCAAACCCTAAAAAATTATCTAAAAACCCCAAAATACCCTTATCTTCATCATCACACCACCTCCTTCAACCAATCCCCTTTCTAACCCTAACTCTCTTCACCCAGCCACCACCCCTCTTTCCCTTTCTAACACACTCTCACCATTACTTTCCACTCAGTCCCCACCGCTGCTCCAATGGCTCCTTGCCACACCCTCCTCTCTTTCATCCTCACAGTCACAGCAACACTTGCTGCCGCTTCCCCGGAGAAGAAGAGCACCTTCATGGTGCAAGTACACCATGAAGCCAAGCCTTCCATCTTCCCAACCCACAAGCACTGGTACGCTTCCCACTAAACAATCCATCATCCTCATCTACTCATTACCTTACCACCACTACCACCACTACTAACCCCAAATTGCCTCTGTTTCCGTTCTTGCAGCCTCTAGTGTCAGTGTCAGTGACCACCCCTCCTTCTCTCCTTTCCTGTCTCGCTCTTGCCGACCAGAGGACCTTCGCACCCACCCCGCCCCTGCTTCGCCGTTGTTAGCAACCCTAGAGCCGCAATGCCCCCTTCTCCTCTTTTCACCGTCGACCACCCTCACCTACTGGGGCTACCTTCTCCTCATCACCGAACCAGTGTCCCTGACGGGCCACCGCACCAGTCGCCACCACTGCGGTCCCTTTGTGAACCAAATTCGCAGTGAGCTCTCTCTCTCTCTTTCTATCTCTTTCACCATTTTTCTTTTCTCCCAGAAAAAGTGAATCCAAATACATGAGGCTTCTGTGTTTGATTGTTCAGATTTGATCCTCTCTCCTCACTCTCTTCTCACCTTGGATCTGTGTTCTTTTTCACCCTATTTCTATTAGCTTTCTCCATGACACTCTTTTCAATGTTTTGTTCCCTCAAACAGCTTCAGATTTCGCTGAAACCAAGATCCAATTTTGACTCTCACCCATCGTCATCCATTTCAAATTCTTCTCTGGATTGATTTTGATTCCTCCAAAGGTGAAGGTTATGGTGATGAAGGAGTGGCAATGAGGTGGTTTGTGGCAGAGGTGGTTTGTGGCAGAGAAATGGAGGTTAGATCGGAGAGTGTTCATGTGATGCGAAGAGAGAGATGGGGTATGATGGTAGCAGTGGTAATGATAAGGGTATTTTGGAGTTTTTAGATAATTTTTTAGGGTTTGGATAATTTTGCTTGTAAAAATCATTTTTCATGGGTACAAATGGTAATTTTATTTTTCTATGGGTAGACATGTCAGCGTTTTCAACTTTCGTGGGTACAAATGGTAGTTTACTCTTTAACCCAACAATTTTTGGTTAATCCTATCAAACCGGTAAACCGACTCCCTCGAGCTTGAGCGGTTCGACCCCAAACATTTCTTATAAAAGGCACAAAAAGCCAAACTCTTGGCTTCTTCTCACGTTGTCAGTTCTGTCCTCCCCGCCGTCCAGCCACTGCTCGCGTCTGGTCTCCATTTGCTAACCGCCCCTTTCATCTGTGTTCTTCCGTCTCTTCTATTCCTCTCTGTCGCCTACGTCACTTCTGTTCTGAGCTGCCCTTTTGCCGTCGCATCTGCCGTTGTCTCCTCTCTTGCCGCCGGCGCCGACGGGTTCTGATTTGCCGTTGAGCTTATCTTCTCTGGTCAAGGAGTGTTTTTTGGAAGCAGAAGCAGCGTAGAAAGCTTGTGAGGAGCCAACTCTTATTATCAATAGTTTTGGGTGTAGATCCAATTTCAGTATGGCTTCATTTGGATTATACCAAACGAGAAAGAAAACATTGTAATTTTGTGCATCTGAGGGCTTAACAAGAAGATTCCCCCTATTGAGCGCGAACAGAGGCGCTTGTTCACGTCAACCGCAGAACCCCGTTCTTTCCAAAGAGCAGCGAGTTGTGTTGTCTGCAATTGCAGTTTCAACACTTCCAGGAGACGGGTACCTCAGATCCCTCCCATCATTTTTTCACATTATGTGTTAGATTCTTAATTTGAGTTTTTATTTTTCTTTATTTTCTTCAGTTCCATATGCAAACTTTTTTTAAAGATCCAATTGTTCTGTTAGGAGTGTTAGTTTTGATTTTCACCATAATGTAAATAATATCACTAATGAAAACAGTTTTGATTAAATGCTTATTTAAGATCCAATGCCATTTGTTGTTTAAACGGGACAGAGTCTAAAATTCTTACAAGCTATTCAGTTTTACATACAGAACGAGGCTTAAAGAATTTATTTCGACCCTCACGGTGCATAGCATTATCAAACAATCCATGCATGTTAAATATCCCGCTATGATGCTCTTGTAAAATTTTGGCCAACTAGTTCTCTTCAATGAACGGTGTATATGTGTGTGGCTATGTGTAAATTCTGCTAGTATTACAATTGCAAGCCCAATGCACATGAAATTCCGTTTTTAACAAGTGGCAACTGACTATATGCTCCTTTGAGATGTGTGTGCAGGATCACTGTCGATCCTGTGGGAGAACTTTGTGGAACGAACATTCATCAAATCAAATGGTATGATACTAGTAGGGAGTGATACACTAGTTTAAGTATTATCCTTGAGGAGCTTCATAGAGCAACACTTTTATATGCAGGCTTTTACATTATTCTTTTCAAAGTCAATTTTGGATCTTCTTCTGTGATCGTCCTCCTGGTACAGTCCCCAGTCTCAATCCTCCAGGAAGGAGGATCTGCAATCCAATGCATGGGTACAGTCGCTTGGGTGGAGGAGCACGTTCCAGCAGCTCGCCGCCACCGTCCCCACGTTTCCGCCATGGCCGGAGCAAGGGCAGCAGCTGCAGCAGAGGTTCATCAAAGGAGGACACTAATTCGATGGAGAAATTGGCCTTTCTTCTCATGTCGGCAGTTTTCAGAAGGAGAGGGTTGCTTTTGTTTGCGCCCTTGTTGTATATTTCGGGGATGTTGCTGTACATGGGTTCTTTGAGCTTTGATGTTGTGAGTATAAAAGATGGTGTTGTTGTTGTGCACAAGCGTGCTCCTCCCGGTTCAGTTTATAGAAGTCCTCAGGTCTTTGAAAAGCTATGGCCTTTCATGGTGGATGAGGGTGCTCAAGCCAATGCTAATGCCACTGGAAATGCGGTATCCAATCTTTTCTTCTCATTTCAATTTTTATTCTACCTTTCGTGTTTAGTCCAGTGGACCAATATTACCTCAATTCATGTTTGAAGAAGTGAACCTCGGCAATGGTGAAGAAGGCTTTTATTTTTTGTTCTTCATTTAGTTTACCAATTAAAGATAATTGATATTTGCATGGAGCTGTCTGAATAACTACTTCCAATAATGACATTCTGAATTTTGATGACTTGTACATTCTATTGGATTGCTTGGTAAAGGTTTGAGGAGTGTCAGCAAGATAATATTTCGAGGTTGCACTATATATTGTTACAGCTAACTCGGGGGAGGGGGGGGGGTCCATTTTTTATTCTTTAATGGGTGATGTAAGGGTGCAGTTAGCTAAACCTCTAATTTTATAAGCACAGGAAATATAAAACAAGGGGAAACACACAGATACGGTCCATCACTAACTTTGCATTAACAATATTTACACGGAATTCCGCAAATAACTTGCGAGTTACACGCTAGTTATTGCTGCAACAGATATATGAGTGCTTATATCATTAGATCTACTAATTTAGGATCAATAGGTCTAATACCTGATGTGCAGCTGTGTAGGGTTGACAACAGCGACAAATGGGCCAAGTGGGAGTAAATACCAAGTTGGTGCCACTTGAGCTAACGAATTGTCATAGTATTTTCAGCCATGGAAAACTTGTTACTGAATAAATATTCATTTTCATAATTCCTAGTATATTGTCCATTTCTTTTAATAATATGCTTTTGGCCATGACTGAATAAAGATGGAAATCATGCAGTTGATGAAATCATGGAATCTAAAGGAGCATAAAGGGTGGAAGCCTTGTACTAACAAAAGTGTTCCTCAAACAGGTCTTTGCTCCTCTGAATGAGAAGTTGTGTAATCCTGAAATTTTGTTTTTGTTTCTTGTTGCATAAAGCATCAATTTATTCACATTTATATCTTCTGTATACTTCCTTTCTTGTTTATTTTGTTCACCATTAACCTTTTAGATCATGAGTCTCCATCATTTCATCTCATGTGTTTGTTATCTTTGTTGAAGCAATTATCTAACTTTTTCTCTCCCCCCCCCCCCCCCAAATATTTTTTTTAAATTTTAGAATTGCCAAAGTCAAATGGGTTCCTTATAATTGAAGCAAACGGTGGCTTGAATCAGCAACGCCTTTCGGTATGCCTATTGATGAAACCATATTTTTTTTTTCAGAACTTTATGTATTGTGAGTTTTACATCATATGTGGTGTGCATGAATGGTGATTCCATTCCGTGTAATAAGGGAAGGCCATTTTTGCTATAGAAAGAAATGGTAAATCCACATTATTCCTTGGTTTACATAGCCATGTATGGAGCATGGAAGCACCTTTCCTCCTACAAAAGGAAGGATTGAAATTTCATGCTGTACGAAATGGGAAACCTTCATTAGTTTTTACGGAATGACAACTATGGCCCTTGTTAAATTTCTATACAATTCAAATTTTTAGCTCTGAGGAGCATCTATGTTTATTTCGATAAACCTTGATTCAGTTCCACTTTGATTCCATATATCAAACTAGATTACAGTGATATTCCATTCTCATTACATTAAATCACTGTTCTGTGTATCAAAGTAATGGATGGGTGCAATGCAACTTTAAATCCTGTGCATAGGAGAGATTGAAAGTGCTATTAATGATCTACAAAAATGATTTGGTTTTGAAAATCTATGCCTAGCGAGTTATGCTCTATGAAGTTGCTGAATGTTGTTCTCTAGGTCATTTTGCTTTGAATGGAAGTATGGTGTACTCTGTTAGGAATATCAGATAAAGAAACTAGACAAACTGACAAAGGACATTAATACTGGGGATTGCTGTTTGCCATGCATCATATTTCCATATTGCCTTTTATCAGAATATTCAAATTTTTATATTGTCTTGGTACTTACTATACTAACTATCATACAGATATGTGATGCTGTTGCTGTTGCTGGACTACTAAATGCAACTCTTGTTATTCCAATATTTCATTTAAACAGTGTGTGGCGAGACAAAAGGTAAACTTCTTTTGTTCCACTTAATTTCGGAATTGGCAACCTGAATACATTGGTTATTTGATTATTCATGTAATTGTTGTGAAATACTAGCCACTAAGGTTTTTTTTTGGGTTGGGGGGGAGGGGGGGATTTAGCCTTCCCAAAGAAAAACTATAAAACTGATATATGACCATATTTGTATCAAGGGTATAAAAGTCCATAGAAATGTGACCAAAAGGTAGCTAATGAGGTCCAACAACTTTATAGTTTATACAGGAGTAAAGATGTTTAGAATCTCTAGTTTGATAATTTTCCATGTTTTCTCATTCTGCTTCCTATATGTCTACCTTTAACTTGCAAATAATACTGGTGACATAGGGTAGATGGAAGATCATCTTGTTCTTTGATTGCCCTTTAAATAAAATCATTGACATGGACTTCAAATTTGAGGATTGAAAAATGTTTGCCTTG
Source organism: Arachis hypogaea (assembly GCF_003086295.3). Lineage (NCBI taxonomy): Eukaryota > Viridiplantae > Streptophyta > Magnoliopsida > Fabales > Fabaceae > Arachis > Arachis hypogaea. The sequence goes on along the minus strand of NC_092043.1, from coordinate 46,778 downwards.
GAAGGAACTATCCAAACAAAACCAATCTTTAGTAATGGAAAATCTTTCACATCTGAATCCTTTATGAGACTAAGTATTAGTTAGAGCATCCTTGTATTTTTCTAAAGTAGATTCTTTCTTACTTATGACCTTCATTCTCTGTATTTCATATCTATCTATAAATTGGTGTACTCTTCCCATATAAAAGTAACTGTGAAAACCATTAAAACACATACTTAAGATGAAATAATTAATTGACCTTGGTCATGTAGAAAATTGTATAAGTAGACAAACTTCTTGTACCGAAATGAGTTGTAGTACCATTCATTCTTAAGGCAATCCATTTTAATATTCTGAACTTTGGACGTTATGTAAACTTATTACAATATTACTACATATGCAAAGCTTCTACCACAAATGTTGAATTGAAAGTCTTAACACATTGGTCACCAAGGGATATCCTACAGCATTTAAAGAAACACTTTTTGATTGGATGATTTTACACCTTGTGTCATTATATGTCTACTATCTTCTTGACGATTTGTTTTTCTTACTAAAAAAGAAGAAAAGAGAAAATCAATCCCTTGCTGTGCATAATTAACACATCTAAAGTGCAATACTGCAATCTCAGTTATGTGTCCGCATATCTGGAACACGTTTACGTAGATTTTAATTCTATAAATAATTACATAAAAGTTCTCATAGATATTTTGTTTATCATGTTATGTAATCCAAGTTAATGGCAGTTATTTTCTAGTCTATATGAATACTTCTGAACTTGTTTATGTGTTGATATTTTTCTTTTGATGTCTGGCAGCAACTTTGGTGACATTTTTGATGAAGATTTCTTCATAGAAACACTTGGAAATCGTGTGCATGTGGTAAGAGAGCTCCCAAGTGACATACTTCAGAGGTTCAATAATAACATAAGTAATATTGTCAATCTTAGAGTTAAAGCTTGGTCTAGTCCTGCTCACTATCTTCAGAAGGTGCTTCCTCAACTATTAGAAATGGGGTGCGTTTTTTTCCCCCTCTGTTTCCTCACCATTGGTTGGCCTCCAATTCTTCCCAGTGACAATTTCAAGTTTTCCAAATGCTAAAATGTCAAATAATATTCTAATAGAAGATAGAACAAATGTAATATATTCCTAATGTTTACATGTAGTCTCTTCACTCATCAATATTTTGATAACTGAATATGTTTAATTTAAGTAGGATTATTTGCAGGGAACAAAGTACTAAAACCCACTCAACATAATGAAGTCACAATTAATGGAAGCAATATAAGAAAAATAACCAAATACACAGAAATAAATACCTGATTTTCAGGATCCAAACGAGTACATGTAAATACGAATTCCCCCCCTTGACTTATCTTGAAAAACTTTACGGTACCTGCCATCTTTTCCAAAAATCTCATAGATGAAAGTATTGTGTAAGCTTGATGACCATACTTTGCTTGATTCAACTAATGTGTTGTTTGCAGAGTTATGTTATTGAAATCTCATATTCTTTTAAAAATTTAGGCTGGGCGTTTATTTTGTTGTTTCCTTTATGCTGACAACGGGTAGGCTGTTAGATAAGGTTTTGTTGATTAGGTATATATAAGTTGGCGTAGGCTTTTAAAGGCATGAATGCACATGTATATACAGGAAGTAGAACATGAAAGCAGAAATGATGCATTTATATTATATATAAATGACAGCATGTCTTGGTGCTCCGAATTTAAATTCCTATTTCCTAAAGAGTCACGCAGTTATTATTGCTTCATGGCTTTTGTGTCATTCCTTTGCTGACCAGGAACAAATGCAGGCTTATTGTTACTTCCTTATACGCATGCTATAAAAGATTCTCTTCATAAGAAAAGTAGTTCTTGTCAATTGCCGTGGTTCTTTATTAGTACTGTTAAGTGTTAATTTATGCCCTTTGCAGACATGATTTTCTCCATATGTTGTCTAAGGCTTCTAAGAGGGATTTGTTCATACTTGCTACAGAGCTATTCGCATTGCACCTTTCTCCAACAGATTAGCTCAGGATGTACCCTCAAAAATTCAAGAGCTTAGGTGCTTTGCCAATTTTGGAGCTCTCAGATTTTCAGAATCTATAAGAACACTTGCAGAAAGCATGGTTAATCGGATGGTTGAACATAGCTCCCACAGTGGAGGGAAATATGTTTCTGTGCATCTTCGATTTGAGGAGGTGATATTCTAAAATGTTTCGGTTAGCTAGCTATGTTTCTTATGCATAATTTTAAGTATATTTTACTTATGATGATTGATTTTTTATTTTTTAATTTATAATGACTAAGATATTTTTTCTTATTAATTTTTTTGATTGGGATTTTAGCTATTAATTTTTCTTTTGTTTGGATTTGACTAATTTATTTATTCTAATTTAGCTTTAGTATTTATGTATTTGGAGCAAGTTGATTACATTTATATGGGTAAACTACCAAAATGGTACCTGATAATTCATGCCGTTGTCAAAAATAATTTTGAAAGATACGAACGACAAACCAACCTCTAATAATTTAGAAACATGACAAAAAAAACCAAAAATATTTATAAGTGCCAAACAACTTTTGTATTTAGCAATTGTCCATTTGATTCAAGTTTTTGTGTAATCATTTAGATAATTATTTAGAAGGTGGATATAAAAAATTGTAGTAAAATTCAATTTCTAGCCTTTTTTTTTTCCGTAAAATCTATTAAAGCATTTGAATCATTCACAGAAAAAAAATAAAAATTCACTTGGTGTAAAATCACCAAATTTTAAGAATAAAAAGTCGATCTTTCTAATAGGGGTTGCAAAAAATTGCATTAAACTCTGATCTCTAAAGCTTTTTTGAAAATATATATTTAATATCTGGTTATTTTTGTCACATTTTTAAATATCATGGGGGTTTATTTGTCATTGGTATCTTTCGGGGTTATTTTTATGGGTGATATGAACTTTTGAGTATCATTTTGGTAGTTTACCCACATTTATAATATCATTTTTTTTGTCTTTTTTTTTTTTATATGTTGAGTAATATACTATGTCAAATCTTTATAGAAGTTACTGATGTTTCTTTAGTTAATTCTTTGTACATTAATTATGTATCATAATTAATAGTGGTTATCTGTATAAAGGATATGGTTGCATTTTCATGCTGTGAGTATGACGGTGGGGAGGAGGAGAAGCATGAAATGGATATTGCTCGCGAAAGGAGTTGGCGAGGCAAATTCAGGAGAAGACATAGGGTAATAAAGCCTGGTGTAAATCGGGTTGATGGAAGATGCCCATTGACTCCTTTGGAGGTATACAGATTACAAATTCATTTCTTCCTTTAAGTATGCATTGGTGTGCTTTGTTATATTTTTGGCAAAATTATTATCTTTGCAAATGATCTGAAGTTTTTGCTTCTCGTGTTTCTTCTTTATTTCCCTTAAACCCTCGTATAGAAAATAGCCAAGATACGGGATGCATGCAGAGAACTGTAAACATTCTGAGTGGGCGTGTTAAGTTTTACATTACTTAAGGATATTGTCAAAATTTGGCTTTACGATTTCTTGGCCCTCCTCCCTCAAGCCAGTTCTTTGGATGGAGTTATGCCCAAAATTTACCTTTCATAAACTAGTTATCAAATGAAAAATTCAAATAGAAAACTCAAAGGACGACATGATATTTTTATTTGAGCAATGATAATTGCATATTACATTTTTATGCACAGGAGAAATCCCCTTGAAGACATGTTGTATGTGACTACTAATATGTTTTTATTGGCTCAATTGCTTGGGTGAATCTTGCTGTAAGAATAGTATGTGTGATCATTCTGATATTCATTGCTCAATTTTGTTTGATGCTGTAGGTGGGAATGATGCTTAGAGGAATGGGTTATGATAATACAACCTCCGTATATGTTGCAGCAGGAAAGATATATAAAGCACAGAAGTACATGGCACCACTCAGACAGATGTTTCCACGATTACAAACCAAGAATACACTGGCTACTCCAGAAGAGCTTGCTCAATTCATGGTATTTGTGAATCGAACTATGCATAGATCAAGAAAAATCCATATTATATTGTATAGAAATGAAAGATGATTTCATTAAGAAGTAAATATCTGTAACACATTTATGAGGCAGGGCTACTCTTCTAGGTTGGCTGCTCTTGATTATACCGTTTGCCTACACAGTGAAGTCTTTGTTACAACCCAGGGTGGAAATTTTCCACACTTCTTGATGGGTCACAGACGCTATATATATGGAGGACATGCAAAGACAATTAAACCTGATAAGCGAAAATTGGCTCTACTTTTCGATAATCCTAACATAAGGTACAACTTTGGCTCTCTTTCTTGGTTTGTATTTGCATTTTCAGTTGATGTGGGCAGCAAGAGATGTGTTTGGTAATACATTCAGTATAATGTGATGAAACAGAGATGGTTGAATAATGAATAATCATCATTATGGTTAGCATTGGTTTTAGAAGTTTCTTGTTGCTTCTAGCAGGGTAGTTGCGTGTGCATACCTTCTTGATGTGAACTATCTCTCCTTGAAGGTATATTTGAATAGAGGAACATAATTGATTAAAAAGAGATCCTACTTGGTGATAGAGGCTCTAAAATTATGTCTCAAAAATTTAAACTGTTAGATAAAGATACATTCTTTAACTCCAATGATGGTAGTACTCTTTAAAATGTTTATCATTGATTTTATGCAACCTTGCCATGGGTTAGGGTAACGCTTCTGCGTTGTCTTTTATTCTGTATATGTGAAGACATTGGGCAATCTTTGTTTTCATTTGGCTTTTTCCTGCAATGCTTTATAGATAGATAATGTTATGTTTATATTTTTGTTGAGGTTTATTAATATTTGTTAAAAATAATTGCTGCATACACATTTGGTTGATTTTATCCTTTTTAGGCAGATTAGAACTCCTTTCTCAAGACAAACTAATGCTTAGCCAGTGGCTATTAACTTATTATGACTAATGGCACAGTTTAGAAGATAATATTTCACCCTTGTTATGATTTGGATGCTTGTCTCAAAACGAATTCGATGTTATTTATCACTTATTTCTATAAATGTTGATGTTACTGTTCTTCCAGGCTGCCAAGCATCCTCAAGTTACTTATCTTTTATTTCAATATTGATAACTTCCATTCTCATAACTCGATGTTTTAATTTATGCATAATTATGCAGGTGGGAAGTTTTCAAACAACAAATGAAAGACATGCTTCATCACAGTGATCAAAAGGGCATCGAGTTGAAAAAGCCTGGTGCTTCTCTTTATACGTTTCCCATGCCAGATTGCATGTGTAAACAGGAAGAAGCAAGAAGTAGAAATTGTAGCTCTAGGAAATGTATGATGTTTTGAGTGTAAATATATGGCCTTTTAGGAATACGTTCAATACCTGTAATTTTTTTTTTTATATAATTTAGTTCGATTTTCTTTTTTCTTTTAAAATATGGTAGAGTTATTTTAAGTAAAAGCTTATAAAAAGTCCACAAATTAAGTGTTAATTGTTATTTTCATTTAAGTGCAACAAATGGCACTTAAGTGTACATTAAATAATTGTAAACCTGCACAGACACGTTAGATTGCATCATGAATTATTCTTGGATCCCTGCTGACCGCTGAGTTTAGCATGGCAATTTAATTGCGTGAAGGCTATATTGAAGGCTTATAATCTTGGTTCTTGATTTACCAATTAGAGATAATTGATATTTGTATGAGCTGTCTAAATGACTACTTCCAATAATGGCATTCTAAGTTTTGATCTGATACATTGCATTGGATTTCGTGGTAAAAGTTTGTGGAGTGGCAGCATGAGAATATTTTCAGGTTGCATTATATATTGTTACAGCTACCATTACAACTATATAGTGCTTATATCAAAATTTTTACAAAAATATTATTTGTACACTAAAATTAATTATTAGTTTATTTATATCTAAATATATGTGATTTAATTTATTTTCAATGTGTATTTGTATTTTAATATGTATACTTTTATTTTTGCCTGCAAATTAAATGAAACTAATAGTTATATGTATTTTTTTAAAAAAATTATAAATATTAAAAATAAAAAAGCATACGTTATCCAAAAAAATTTGACTGTTTCAGTATAATTTTTCTTAATACAATTTGAAGTATTGATTAAGTCAAAACCTACTCTTAATAAAAAAAAATAATAAACATCCACATATTTTGAAGCACACAAATTTAAACAAAAAATTATGCATGAAAATTTCGACTATACTCACGTACTAATCAAAACCTATTCTTAATTATATATTTTTTATAATTAAAATTGACGATTAAAAATTACTGAATATCAGTTTATTTAAAAATTTTCTTATATTATATATAAGTATAGTATAGTAACAAGCAAGGAAAATTTTAACTAATCATATTCGAAGTTTTTTAGTATTATCAGAAAAAAGCAGTCAATCAAAGCGGGTAAAACTAATATATCTAATATATTAAAAATTAGGGTAAAATACTAAATTGATCCTTTGTATTTAGGTGTAATTCTGGTTTAGTTCTTAAGGTTCAAAGTGTCATATTTGAATTCAAAAAAGTTTTATTTAGTTTCAATGTAATTCCACTCTAAAGTCAAAGTTAAATAATTAACGGCATGCCCTACATAACAGTAGTACACGAACAAGGTCGATAATTTGGAGAACAAGTATAAACTCTAAAGGCACAAAATCAACTGTGGATGTATCAAAATTTATTTATCATTCTCCTTAGTTTTATAGAAAATATTTCATTTAAATTGTAAAAAAAAATAATAAATAAATGTATTGATGCATCCATTTATGTCTTAGGAGCTTGTATTTGTTCTTTAGATTATTGACCTTGTTCTTGTACTGCAGTCATGTAAAACATTTCGTTAATTATTTAACTTTGACTTCAAGCAAAATAACTTTTTTGGATTCAAATATGACACTTTAAATCTTAAGAACAAAAATAGAATCACACCCAAATAAAGAGAATCAATTTAATATTTTACCCTAAAAATTAATTAAATATTACTTGTAAGCAAATGAATATTCATTTAAAATATTAAATATTTAAAGGAGGAAAAGTTATTTACCGAGGACAAAGTTAAAAACATAAAACATAAAACAATTAAAAATTTGAGATATTCTCCACATCCAAATAATTTTGTCATTTAAGTTCATCCAAACAATTTTAGGTCATGCACTTTTTCCATTTTTTTCTTTCCTCATGCTTCTTCTTCTTCTTCTCACGTTCGTTTACGCACGGAGCGTCTTCTTCTTCTTTGCGTTCCTCTCCTCATTCTCCTCCTTCTTTTTCACGTTCCTTCTTCTTCATGTGTTTTTCCCTTATCGTCATTCTTTTATTGTTGTTGCTGTTGTATCTTTTTGTCTTTTCCTCCTTCTCTCCCTCCCTGGTGAAGAAGCAGTAGAAGATGAGGAGAAAGAGTTTTGAATTGTGCAAAACAGAAATGAACCAAACATGTTATTATGGTAAAACAATTGTATAGTGCTAAATGAACGAAACATAATCTATTATATAAATTCAAATTCGAACAGTTTTCTTCATAATGAACCGAACAGGTACTCATGGTGAAATAATTGTATAACACTGAGTGAACAAAACATACTCCATTATATAAAATCAAATTCGAAACACCTCTATCTATAATTTAGAGATTATTAATTCAATTCAATTCAATTCAGATTCAGAACACTTACGTCCATTCAATTTAATTCAATTTAGCAATGATATTCCATTCAATTCAATCGAAAAAATAATTTGTATTGTTGGTGATGATAATAACAAAAGAAAAGGAGGAGTAAAAAAAGAATCTGCATGCAGGAGGAGAAAGAGGAAGATGAGGAGGTATATGTGAATTTGAAAAAAAAAAAAAGATGACATATGTGTATATTTAAAAGAAGAAGATGATAAAGAAGTCTAAGGGACTAAGGGGAGAAGAAAAAAAAAAGCACGTGTAATGATAATCTTTTAATAAAAGTAATTTTTGTTGGTATTTGATCTACTTAAATAAAACTTAAATAAAAAAATGTTTGAAGGTGGAGCATAGCTCTTTAAAACCTTGTTTTCTGTTTATAGTTAGGTAAACTAATCCAGTGATCTATATATATATATATAACAAGCAAATAAAATTTTAACTAACCATATTCGAAGTCTTTTAGTAACGAAAAAGACAGTCAATCAAAGTGGGTTAAATTACTTTATTAAAAAATAATTAAATATTACTTCTAAGCAAATGAATATTCATTTAAAATATTAAATATTTAAAGGAGAAAAAGTCGTTTACGGTGGATAAGATTAAAACTTAAAAGCCATAAAAGACGAATAAAAATATTAAGTAAAAAATTTATTTTTGTAATTAAATTTAATTAATTTTTTTTATGTTTTTTAATTATTAATTAAATTTAATTAATAATTTAATCATGTAGTAAAGTAGTATGACCGAAACATAAAACAATTACAAATTTAAAACTTTGTTTTCTGTTTATAGTTAGGTAAACTTTTTTTTTTTTTTTTGTCTAGTTAGGTAAACTAATCCAGTGATGTTTCCCTTTGTTCCTATCTTCACCTTTACCTTTATTAGTTATTAGACATTAGTACATAGTTATCTAGAAAAGGTGAATAATTGACATTTAAGATAATCTAGAAACAAGGGTGAATCATGAATCATGAATGTGTACACAAAAAAGACAATCTAGAAGCGTTAGATTTAATTTGTGAATTGTGATGAACGGCAACATCCACATCACTAATAAATGGTCAAAGTAAATGCGATGATACTTGAAGAAGAAAACTGTTCACAACTCAATTGACTATATAATAATTAGATCAATCAATTTTATTTTTATTTTCTTTATTCATTTTTTTAATTTTATATCCTAAGCAAAATTCAGTTCTATATTATTTTATAGCCGTCATCGGATTCCATAAATATTACTAGCAATCTCTCTCCATTGTTCAAACAAATCTCATCTATGATCTATCTATAGTTAAAAGCAAAGCACAGCGTAGCATCCATGGTTTCAGCGGCAGATTCCATACAAAGGTAACAACTTTCACTTTTTTTTAATACCCTTTTGTAAAAAACACAAATTTAGAGGGGCATTTTGGATTTTTTCTTGTTTCCCAGGTATGCAGTAGTTACAGGTTCAAACAAAGGGATAGGGTTGGAAACTGTTAAAGGGTTGGCATCAAATGGTGTGAAGGTTGTTCTGACAGCAAGAGATGAGAAAAGGGGATATGAAGCTGTTGAGAAATTGAGGAGAGAGTGCGGTTTCTCTAACGAACTTGTGATCTTTCACCAGCTTGATGTAACTGATTCTTCTAGCATTGCATCATTGGTGAAATTTGTGAAATTCCAATTTGGAAGACTTGATATCTTGGTAAGTTTCAAGATTTTTATGATTAGTGCTTTGCATATCAATTATCATGATCTTTTGCTTCATCCTTTTGTATTTTTAATTTTTCTATTTACTCTCTTTTTCTTAAGTGCTTAAAGTTCAACGCCTTGCAGACTGATGTTGAATATTCTGAACGTTGCTTCATCTCTCATTTTTTTTTTTAAATGTTCTACCCTTTTTTTTTTAAGTGTTTAACTTTCCCAGATTAATGCTGAATATTCTGAACTTTTCTATTTTTGTCCCCCCTTCTTTTTTTTTTCTTTTTCCTAAGTGACATTTATTATAAAATAACAATGCTTGGAATCTGGCTTATGCATATATGCAAGAATTTTCTTTTTATAAAAACTTGGTCTTAATCAAGCAAATTCTGTGTCTGATTCCAAGAGTAATTCCTCTTATGGCAGATTTTCTTTTTAAAATTTAGCTTATTGGAATGATTCTGTTAATTCTATTTGCTTATGAATAATGTTTGGTAAAGCCATATGTTAAAATATGGAAAACACACCGAGTGAAGAGTACTATTTGCAGTGTTGCATTTTTTTTAATTGATGTGAAAATCAATACTTTACATTAAGTAACAAAATTATTGTCGTGTAGGTGAACAATGCAGGAATCAATGGTTTCGATTCAGCTGATCTTATAGGATCAATAATTAAGTGGAAAGAGCTTAATCAAACTTATGATATGGCTGAAAAATGCTTAACAACAAACTACTATGGTGCTAAAGAAACAACTGAGGCATTTCTTCCTTTGCTTCAGTTATCCACTTCACCTATGATTGTCAATGTTTCTTCCACAGCAGGGTTGTTACAGGTACAAGAAAATGGCCATAGTTTAAGTATCTTTTTTGGTTTTGTTTTCATTTCCTGTCTTCCTTCTCAATGCTTTCAAGAGTGAAAACATGAAATGGAAGTAGACAAACGAGGTTCAATTGTTTTTAGAGTCAAATAAATTTTCGGTCTCTGTAAATTTGTAATTTTCCATTTGGTCCTTGCAAAATTTAAGATGATTAGTCTTAGCTCTTGCTGTTTGTTTATACTAAATGATGATAAGTCTCTTCTTGCAAGGAACAAACAAAAAGAAACAAAAAATTATGGATCTTAAAGAACTACACTTCTTTAACCCTTTCATGGAAATGGAAGACACTTAAAAAGAAACAAAGACTAAGAATAAAAACGAGATTGATCCTTTACTTTCTTTAAATTGACTTTTTTAAAGTGTGAACTTGTCTCTGATACTTTGACAACACTGACAACATTGTCTTATGATGTTTTTTTCAGCACATATCAAATGAATGGGCTAAAGGGGTGCTAGATGACACCGAAAACCTCACAGAAGATCTAATAGACAAGGTACTAAGGGAGTTCATGAAAGATTTCAAAGAAGGTTCATTGAAAACCAAAGGCTGGCCAACCTATCTGTCTGCATATATGCTCTCAAAAGCAGCCATGAATTCTTACACAAGGCTTCTGGCACGGAAGCATCCGAAATTCTGTGTTAATTGCGTCTGTCCGGGTTTTGTAAAAACGGACATTAACCGAAATACCGGAATCTTATCGGTTGAAAATGGTGCTGCTAGTGTTGTTAGATTAGCATTGTTGCCTAGTGGTTCACCTTCTGGCTACTTCTTTGCTATGCAAGAATTGTCAAGCTTTTGATTTTTGAAGTTTGATGAATGATTAATTTTTGTTACATATTATGCAAATTACTAGTGAAAAAGAGAGTGGTGAAATTCTTTACCGATGTGTAATTTTGTTACGGATCTGGCCCACCAGCCCGGATCCAAAGACAAACCCGATTCCTCGGGTTTGACCCATTCCCCCCTCCAGAAGGCCCCAAACCGGCCCACTGGAGCTCCTAACCGACTTTTGAATTCAAACGTCTCCTTTATCTTATCCCAACAAGATAAAGATAAAATAACTACCATCACCTATAAATAAGAGGACCTACGTCCCCCAGGTATTCATTCATTCCCCACACCTTATACCTCTTAGATCCATTCTGACTTGAGCGTCGGAGTGTCTTTGCAGGTACCTCCCCCCCCCCCCCGCACTCCGCTCGGATAGTCCGACACCCGTCTCGACCCACAGGTTCCCGATCCTCATCTCAACCCGTACCAGAATCCTCTTGTACATTGGCGCCGTCTGTGGGGACCTGCGACAGTCGAACCGCATGGAGGGCATCCTAGAGGAGAACCCATCAAGCCAGGATGACTCCCAACCGCGTTGTCCGGCCTCAGAACACCATGAAGCCACAAACCAAGCAAAGATAGCAAGTACCATCCACCACACGAACGAACCCGTCACCAAGGACCCACAACATCCCGAGAAAGCCAGGGACAAAGCAGCACAGATCATCCAGGATCTCTGTCTCCGGGTCCAAGAACTTGAAGGCAAACTAACTAACAGAGAAAAACACAATAACGAACACGGAAGCCAGGCAACTTCCAGGTCAAGATCCCACCGCGGCAGGTCGCCAACCCGGCAACACGATAGGAGAGATGATCGCAGCATCTCACGCAACCACCGACACGAGAAATCGCTAGAACGGCGATACAACAAGAAACACCACCGCAGCGCTTCTCGGGATCTAAGTCGTCAACACGATTCGGACGAGGACCGGAGATACCGAAACACCAAACGCACGAGAAGCGACCACACCATAATGGGAGCTACACCCTTCACAGAAAGAATCTTAAGAGCGAAACTCCCCAAAGGTTTCGACAAACCCACCGACATGAAGTATGATGGAACCAAGGACCCTCAGGAACATCTAACGGCTTTCGAGGCCAGAATGAACTTAGAAGGAGCGGCCGACGCAGTCCGGTGCAGAGCCTTCCCGGTAACCCTTGCCGGACCGGCGATCAAATGGTTCAACGCCCTCCCGAACGGATCCATAGCCAGCTTCCACGACATAGCACGAAAATTCATGGCCCAGTTCACGACCAGAATCACCAAAGCCAAACAGCTTGTTAGGGGTCACACAAAAGCTAGACGAATCCACAAGAAAATACCTCGACCGCTTCAACGACGAATGCCTAACGGTCGACGGACTCACGGATTCCGTCGCAAGCCTTTGCCTGACTAACGGGCTCATGAACGAGGACTTTCGCAAACACCTCACTACCAAACCAGTATGGACCATGCACGAAATCCAGAACGTCGCCAGAGACTACATTAACGACGAAGAGGTCAGCCAGGTCGTCGCTGCCAACAAACGGCAGCACGCCCAACACGGCAATTCGGCTCCCCGGCATAACCCAACACCTAAAGAGAATCAACGGGACCACCCCAAGCCGACCAACCGGCCACCGAGAATTGGCAAATTCTCTAATTACACGCCCCTAACTGCACCAATTACGGAGATATACCATCAAATAGCAGATCGAGGCATCATCCCAAGAGCCCGACAACTCAAAGAAAGGACGGGAGGCAACAAAACCCTCTACTGTGACTACCACCGAGGTTACGGCCACAAAACACAAGATTGCTTCGACCTCAAAGACGCTCTTGAACAGGCCATACGAGACGGCAAACTCCTGGAATTTGCCAAAATCATCAGAGAACCAAGACGCGCGGAGAAAGACAAGTCACCAGAAAGAGAAGGACGTAACCCAAGAACACAAAGGCAACCCACCAGGGAGAGTCCGGAGGAAGACCCGACCATCATAGTAAACATCATCACAGGCAAGGACGTATCGAGCAAGTCAAAATTAGCAATAAAAAAAGACCTCAAGGTAATGGCCGTCAGAAACCAAGCCCCAATCGCCGCCACTAGCAACATGATAACATTCTTACCGGAGGATTGCCTGCACGGCACCTCAGCCGAAGATGCCCCCTTCGTCATCTCAGCCAGGATCGGAACAGGACTAGTACGAAGGATACTGGTAGACACCGGTGCAGACTCCAACATCCTTTTCCGGGGAGCCTTTGACAAGCTCGGGCTCCGCAATGATAACCTCCAAACACACCGCCACGGCGTCACGGGACTTGGCGACAACTTTCTCAAACCAGACGGCTCAATTACCCTACCCATCACCATAGGAACGAGCAATCAGAAAAAGACAATCCTATCTGAATTCGTAGTCCTTAAAGACTCCACAGCCTATAACGTGATCCTCGGAAGAAAAACAATCAATGACTTCTCCGCAGTCATCTTCACCAAATACCTCCTCATGAAGTTCAGAACCGACGACGGCTCCATCGGTACCATTCACGGAGACCGAGAGGTCGCAGCCGAATGCGACAACACCAGCCTAGCCCTAAGGAAAAAATCCCGAGATGCGGCCGGAATATTCCTAGCCGACCTAGATGCGCGACAAGACGGCCAACCTAGGCCAGAACCAGAAGGAGACATGGAAAAACTACAGATAGGACCAACCAAGGAAGAATATACCTTCATCAATAGAAACCTCCCAAACGATCTTAAAGAAGAACTCTCCCAACTCCTGAAACAAAACAAAGACTTATTCGCATTTACACCAGCCGACATGCCGGGCATTAACCCCGACCTAATGTCCCACCACCTAGCCGTGGACCCCCAAGCCAAGCCGGTAGCACAAAGACGACGAAAAATGTCGCCAGACCGAGCCGCCGAAGTCAAAAAACAAGTCAAAGTCCTACTCGAAGCCAACTTCATCCGGGAACTCCCCTACACGACCTGGCTAGCCAACGTCGTGCTAGTACGGAAACCTAACGGGAAATGGCGAATGTGCGTCGACTACACGGACCTAAACAAAGCTTGCCCGAAGGACGCCTTCCCCCTACCAAACATCGACGGATTAGTAGACGCAGCATCCGGCCACCGATACCTCAGCTTCATGGACGCATATTCCGGCTATAACCAAATACCGATGCACCGACCAGACGAAGAAAAAACCGCATTCATCACCCCAGACGGAACATACTGTTACACAGTGATGCCATTCGGCTTGAAAAACGCTGGAGCCACCTACCAAAGACTTGTTAACAAGATCTTTCGAGACCTAACCGGAGACAAGTTAGAAGTCTACATTGACGACATGCTCGCCAAGACTGAATCCAGCGAACAACTAATCAACGACCTCACGGTCATAATGAACACCCTACGAAAGCACCAAATGCGGCTCAACCCGGCAAAGTGCGCCTTCGGAATGGAGGCAGGAAAGTTCCTCGGCTTCATGATCACACAACGCGGAGTTGAAGCAAACCCGGAGAAATGTCGTGCCGTCCTCGAAATGGCAAACCCCAAAAACCTTAAGGACATCCAAAAGCTCACCGGCAGACTAACCGCGTTATCACGCTTTCTCGGTGCATCAGCCCAAAAAGCAATCCCTTTCTTCAAACTAATGAAAAAAGGGACCCCTTTTAAGTGGGAAACAAAATGCGAAGAAGCATTCCAACACTTCAAGAAGGCCTTATCGGAACCACCAATCCTCGCCAAATCCCAAACAGGAGAAACACTCTACTTATACCTTTCCATAACAGAAGAGGCACTTGCAGCGGCTCTCGTCCGTGAAGACGAGAAAAAGGAGCAAAAACCCGTATACTTCATAAGCAAAGTCTTACAGGATGCGGAAACTCGCTATTCACGCTTAGAAAAGCTAGCTTTCGCACTCCTTACAGCCTCCCGACGCCTGCGACAATATTTCCAGGCCCACCCCGTAACGGTTCGAACCGACCAGGCGGTCAAGCAAGTGTTACAAAAACCCGACCTAGCGGGAAGAATGCTAGCATGGTCCATCGAGTTATCCCAATTCCAGATCAGATTCGAACCCCGGAACGCTATCAAGGCACAAGCCTTGACTGATTTCATCGCCGAAATGACTCCAGGAAAACTCATCCCGGAACCATGGAAATTACACGTCAACGGCTCGTCAAACTCCACTCACGGAGGAGCCGGAATCATACTCGAAAACCAAAACGGAATCACAATTGAACAGTCAGTACGGTACGAATTCCCAGTATCAAACAATCAAGCAGAATACGAAGCCCTCTTAGCAGGTCTGACCCTAGCCCGGGAAGTCGGTGTAAACGCCTTAGAAGTAAATACCGATTCCCAGGTAGTCAGTTCCCAAATCAACGGAAGCTACCAGGCACGAGATCCCCTGCTCCAACAATACCTCACCAAGGTAAACGAACTGAAAGAAGGGTTCGAAAGCATTATCATACGGCACGTTCCCAGGGAACGAAACACCAGGGCAGACCTACTCTCCAAGCTAGCCAGTACCAAACCGGGACACGGTAACAAATCGCTAATTCAAGAGGTCGTTCGGTCGCCCTCTGTGTCAACAGCAATCAACTCTCATCTGACGATCTCAAGCCAGGGGTCGTGGACATACCCCATCCTACAATACCTCCTCGACGGAACTTTACCGCCAGACCTGAAAGAAGGAAAGCGAATAAAAAGGGAAGCCGCCAACTATACCATCATAGTGGGACAACTATACAAACGAGGATTCTCGCAACCCCTACTCAAATGTGTCGAACCCAGGGACACAGAGTACATACTCCGTGAAATCCACGAAGGCTGCTGCGGACACCACGTCGGAGGCAAAACATTAGCCCAAAAAATCATCAAGGCTGGCTACTTCTGGCCCACAATCATTCGAGACTCCATACAATTGGTAAAAAGCTGTGACAAATGCCAAAGACACGCCAATATCCACCAAGCCGCCCCACACCAGCTCAGCACCATATCGGCAGAACGGCCATTCGGCACTTGGAGGATCGACCTCGTCGGGCCCTTCCCTACGGCTCCCGACCAGCTCAGATACCTCATTGTCGCTATAGATTACTACACCAAATGGATCGAGGCCGAACCTCTGGCCTCCATAACGGCGACCTAATGCCGAAAATTCGTCTGGCGATAAATCATCACCCGCTTCGGAATCCCCGAGGTCGTCATATCAGACAACGGAACTCAATTTACCGATAAAAAATTCAAAGAGTTCCTAGGAGGATTACAGATATCCCATCGCTTCAGCTCAGTAGAACACCCCCAAACAAACGGACAGGTGGAATCCGCAAACAAAATAATCGTTAAAGGACTCAAAAAACGGCTCGACGAAGCCAAAGGACCATGGGCGGACGAATTAGGGTCGGTTCTATGGTCGTACCGAACAACACCCCAAACGACCACGGGGGAAACGCCTTTCCGATTAACATACGGGGTTGAAGCAGTCATCCCAGTTGAAAACGGGGACCCCAGCCCCAAGAAAACGGTCGGAGGCAACGACGAAGAAGCAGAAAGAGACCTCATTGATGAAGAAAGAAACATAGCTCACGTCAAAGAATTAGCACTTAAACAAAGAATCAGCCTAAGATACAATCACGGCGTTATCCGACGAGAATTCGCGGCTGATGACCTCGTCCTACGGCGAAACGATATCGGTCCCCCGACTCCAGGAGAAGGAAAGCTCACCCCCAACTGGGAAGGACCATACAGAATCAAGGCCGTAATCGGAAAAGGAGCGTATAAACTCGAACGGCTCGACGGCAACGAAGTCCCGAGGACCTGGAACGCAGCCAACTTGCGACGATACTACGCCTAGACCGACCTAAATAGGTCGCCCTCTTTTATTTTTCCTTTCTATTTTTATCCTTTATTTATATTTGTAATCTCGGGTACTCTTTCACGCCGTTAACGGAGGGTTTTAACGAGGTCCAACCATTCAATAAAAATTCCATTAAAAGCTATTTCCACTTTCCTACACATCCCAAAAACGGAACGTAGACACGACCACGACTGGAGGACTGATCACCCCCCAGGCCCAACACACGGATATCCATAAAAAACCCGACCAAACGACGGTCCGAGGAAACGAAAAACAAACGCGGAATAGCTCAAAACATAAGGCCCGAACGGCCGAAAAACAACATAACTACAGAACATACAAAAAAGCCCGACGGCCAATAAATGCTACTAAAAACGAAAGTACGGTGTTCCAAAGTACACGGCCCTTGGCCATCCAAAAATATTCAAAAAAACAGTTTAAAGAAAAAACCAAAGAAATACAGATAGAAACTACTCGAGGTCGACAATCTGGCCATCACGAACAGTCTTGAAGGCCCCCATCGCAGATACATCCACACCAGGAGCCAACACCAAGGCCTGAGCCCTCATCGTCTCCTTGGTAGCCGCAATTGCATCCTTTGCATCAGCTAGCAACTCCGTCTTCTCCTTCTTCAAGGCAGCAACCTCGGCCTTCAAAATCTCCACTTCACCAAGAAGCACCGCCGACTGGGAACCCGCATCGGAAGCCCGCTTACGCTCCTCTGCCAACTGGGAACGAAGTGAAGTTTCAACCTCGGAAAGTCGGAGAATCTCCGCCCCAGCTTCCTCGGAAGACTTCACTGCCTTCTCCTTCGCAACCCCAGCAGCCTCAAGCTCCTCCTTTAACTTAGCCACCTCAGCCTGCGACTGACGAAGCTTCTTATCTAACAACCCAACCTGAGCCATTACGGGCTCGGCCTTACGGACAACAACGGCAGACCGGAGAAGTGCACGGTACACCGACTTAGCCTGAAACGAGACATCATAGCCATCAAAAAACGGCTCTGTCCCAGGCATCAGGTGCTGATCGATAAAACCGGAAGCATCAAAGCGACGATCAATCACACTGGGCACAGCACCCTCCTCCTCAAAAGTTTCGCTGCTAGGATCCTCGGGCCTCTTTCTCTTCCGGGAAGCCTCGGCAGTCGACACCACGACAACCTCAGGCGAGTTCACAGGACCCGGCGAGGCCCGAGCTTCGGCCCTCACTCCCGACAAAACTACCTCATGGGAAACGCCCTGAGAACCCACAGCCAGATTAGAGACGGGGGTAGCAGGAGACGACGACCCTTCCTCCCGACCCATCGCCGCCTTCAACCTCGCCAAAGAAGTCAACCCACCAGCCATCTCAACTGGAAAAAGAAAGAAAAATCAAGTCAAAAAAAAAAAGAGCTACCCACCAATATACGTCCGACAAGCCTCGGGATCCCCCATAACATCTCGAGGGTTCAACGGACGCTCCCCGAACAAATACCACAAAACGCTAGCAATATCCTTATCCTCCCGAGACAAACCATCATAAGTAAACTTGGTTAAAACCGACGGGCCAGCACCAAAGTTCCAATACGTCGGAAACCGGCGCTCGCCCTCCAGTGTCAGCCAAAACGGACGATGTCCCTGAACAGGACGCACCTTAAAATACTCCCACTTAAAACCGTGAAAAGAATCCTCGAATAACCCAAAAATCCGGTGATGAGGTTGAGCACGGAAAGACATATATCCCTTCTTGTGCTTCCCCTCTTTAGTCGGAAGAGTGCACAAGAAAAGAAAAAGAAAAACAGGAACAGAAGCCGGAAGATCGAGATACCGGCACACCAGTTCAAACGACCGCACGGCAGCCCAACTATTCGGGTGAAACTGAGACGGTGCCACGAAACACCGACTCAGCAGATCTTGAACAAACAGCGAAAAAGGCAACCGCACACCGAGCCGAGTGAACATCGACTCATAAACCCACATCCAATCCGGAACGGTGGGCGAATGAAGGTTCAGGTAACAGACGCGCTCGTCGGCATCAGGAAGAACGAGCTCATACCGCCCCTCCTCATCACCACCACCACAGATCGCCCCCTGATCACGGAGCCGTTGAAGATCGTCCTCCGTCATCCGAGACGGAACGCCCCACACATCGCTAGTCACCCAACCGTAGCGATTGGGAACGCCCCTGGAGGGGGCCACCGGGGCTCCCACACCCTCATTCCTCCGCCGTTGCATACCTAAAACAGGGAGGAGCACCACCATCAGCCTACTGACCCTATAAGACAGAAACCTAACACCACTACTAAACCAGCGCGGTGGCTCACCACCACTGTTAAACAAACACGGCGGCACTCAGCCCCTCCAAAACTCAAAATGCTACCCCCCAAAAAGACACAAACAGTAAAAGAGTAAAAACAACGCATGGCAAGGACAGAGCAAATATTCACAAAGTAAAAAGAAGGAAAGCGAAGCATGCCAACCTGGTAATGCAGAAGGAAGCTTGAGAAAAGTAGAAGAAGCAAGCAGCACCAAAAAAGCAAAAACCGCAAAGGAAAAAAGAGCTTCGTTTCAGATGATGAGTTTTTCTTTCAGAAGAGAAAATAGAGAAGAAAATGAAACGGACGAGGGAACCGAAACAAAAAGCCAAAAGACGGTTTCAAAAAGGAGCAAAAGGACACAATTAACCCTAGGCGCAGTTGGAACTCGTAGGGGTAAAAGGGAGAAACGTCCCCTCGCATTAAATGACCTCCTCGAAAATAAAAAGCCTCGAAGAACGCGACGGGCGCAGTAAAAATCGGAAGGGTCACGTCAAAACCAAAAACGGTCAGACGAACCTTCAGCAAAACCAGAGCCGAGACACCGATCCCCCTCCAAAGGGCCAAACGAACACCCGAGAAGAACTAAAAACCTAGCCCACGATCAAAACATTATACCTCCCAGCGACAGGCCGATCTCGCTCGCCCTCCCGCTGCGGGGGCAACTGTTACGGATCCGGCCCACCAGCCCGGATCCAAAGACAAACCCGATTCCTCGGGTTTGACCCATTCCCCCCTCCAGAAGGCCCTAAACCGGCCCACTGGAGCTCCTAACCGACTTTCGAATTCAAACGTCTCCTTTATCTTATCCCAACAAGATAAAGATAAAATAACTACCATCACCTATAAATAAGAGGACCTACGTCCCCCAGGTATTCATTCATTTCCCACACCTTATACCTCTTAGATCCATTCTGACTTGAGCGTTGGAGTGTCTTTGCAGGTACCTCCCCCCTGCACTCCGCTCGGATAGTCCGACACCCGTCTCGACCCACAGGTTCCCGATCCTCATCTCAACCCGTACCAGAATCCTCTTGTACATTTAAAAGGGAGAAACGTCCCCTCGCATTAAATGACCTCCTCGAAAATAAAAAGCCTCGAAGAACGCGATGGGCGCAGTAAAAATCGGAAGGGTCACGTCAAAACCAAAAACGGTCAGACGAACCTTCAGCAAAACCAGAGCCGAGACACCGATCCCCCTCCAAAGGGCCAAACGAACACCCGAGAAGAACTAAAAACCTAGCCCACGATCAAAACATCATACCTCCCAGCGACAGGCCGATCTCGCTCGCCCTCCCGCTGCGGGGGCAACTGTTACGGATCCGGCCCACCAGCCCGGATCCAAAGACAAACCCGATTCCTCGTGTTTGACCCATTCCCCCCTCCAGAAGGCCCCAAACCGGCCCACTGGAGCTCCTAACCGACTTTTGAATTCAAACGTCTCCTTTATCTTATCCCAACAAGATAAAGATAAAATAACTACCATCACCTATAAATAAGAGGACCTACGTCCCCCAGGTATTCATTCATTCCCCACACCTTATACCTCTTAGATCCATTATGACTTGAGCGTCGGAGTGTCTTTGCAGGTACCTCCCCCCCCCCCCCCCGGCACTCCGCTCGGATAGTCCGACACCCGTCTCGACCCACAGGTTCCCGATCCTCATCTCAACCCGTACCAGAATCCTCTTGTACAAATTTCTTGTGTGATAGTGAAATGTAGGGGAATTTTTACATGCAAGTTGGCCAATCCTATATTTCTAAATTCTGACTATATTCATGCTTCAAAATGGTCAATTTCAATTGAAATAGAATAGTCAACTCTAATTTTGCAAGTGGTGTTTTGAAATTTAATGCTCTAGAATATGATGCTTCCATAACAAAGAAATTTTCAGCATTAATTAGTCCAATACAGGGAAAATGGGCTAGTACCTTCTCATGTTATTATTTGTTTCTTTCGAATTGCATTTGTTTTGCGTCTACAAAAAATTGTTAATTATGTGGATTAACAATTATCTTGTGTGATAATGAAATGTGGGCAAGTTTACATGCAAATTGGGTTATTCTGTATTTTTCTGTTGATGATGATGCTTCATATTTTGAAATTTCAATTTGAGAAAGAATGGTGAATCTAATAATTCGCAAGGGATATTTGAAACTTTAATGTTCTAGAATACGAACCTTCCATAACAGATTTTCTCTACATTATTTATTCCAATCCATTGAAATGGATTAGTACCTTCTCAACTTAGTTTCTGTCACAGTGCCTCTTTTTCTCCTGCAAAATTTGACTAATTATGTGAATGATAAAATACTTTATGTCATGGTAAAATGCGGGGAACTTTTCATACAAGCAAGTTGATTTTATATTTTCTCATGTTGTTGATGCTTCAATAAAAAAAAGAATGGTCAATTCTTTTTTTTTTTTTTTAATTAAGTGATAGTTTTGAGCGTTAATGTTCTAGAATATGAACTTTCCATTACAATTTACAAAGAAATTTTCAATGTTTATCCAATACATTGAAATTAAGCTAGTACCTTCTCTAGTTATTATAATTTATTTTCTATAAGTGTGTCTTTTTTCTCTATAAAATTTGATTAATTGAATTTCTCTTTATGTAGTAACCGATTGGTCTAAACTCTTAAATAGAGTTTTAATTTGTGATAAACTAGTTCTTAATTTGTTGAGTTAGAGAAAATAGATTTTCTTAATTTTTTTAACAATTAAGAGAATAAAATATAATTTTTTATTATTAGTTTTATAAATGAAATAAAAAAATATAAAAATATATATTAAAATATTAAAAATTATATTTTATTCATTTAATTATTAAAAAAATTTGAAAAAATTATTTGTTCGAATTGGGAAATAACATGGAAACCAAAAAAAATATTGATTAATTGTGTGAATTGCCTATTCTCTTGAATGCACGTATATAAATGCCGAATCATGGAATAATTGGCGTTTTCACATTGCAACATGCCACATATTTCATAATTGGCAATAAAAAGAACAAATAATTGGCATGGAGTAATTAGTGCTAATAATTATAACCACCAATAGTCCACTAGGCTTCCATGGACATTGTAGCACTGCATTGGTCTAAAGAAAGACTATAATTACTTGATAAAAGAGATACAAGAAGAAGAAAGAAATAAAGAAAGAGTATATTTTTTGGCAAATGTTTGGGAAACCGCAATTACACATCTTTTTTATATTTGGAACACCACCTTTTGTATTTAGGGTGCCTAAGACAAGTTCCAATGAAAAAGCATTGACTTACTCTTGAAGCACCAAAAGAAGCAGTCCTGCTCAAGGACTAACGAACGACCGTCTCTGTTAATTGGGATCTGGACATAGCAATAAAAATTTGTTACGTGATAAATATTAACAAAAATAAATTAAAACAAGAATTAAAATATTAAAATTTAACGGTCGTTAGGATTTAGTTAAAAATTTTAATATGAAAAAAAAATACAATTTTTTGTTGAAAATAGAATTTTTTTAGTGTATATATAAGAGGATGGATGTTGCGGATATAGCAGGTGCAACACGCAGGTTACATGTTGCGTGATGGACACATGGCCCAATAAGCAGCAATATGCAACTTGCGTGCTGTCCACGTGGTGAACATCAAGCCAACATGCACTTGCGTGTTAAACACGTGTCAGGCATGCAAGTAACATGCATCCTGCTTGTTGGACATATGGCAAATGCTGGTTGCAGTGGTGGAGCTTAGTTCAGACAAGGGGGGCTATGGCCCCCCAAACTTTTTATAAAAAAATTAGTAATATTTTTTTAAAAGATAAAAAATAGTTCAATTGGTTTACATACTTTACTATGACTTAAAGTACCCAATAAATTCAATAAGCAACACTCTCTCTACCTTTAAGTTCAAATATAAAAAATTAAATATTTTTATTTATTTAATTTAATATTATTTTATATTTTACTATTTATTTAATTTAATTTTTTATATGATAAAAAATAATAGAATATTCAATAAGTATTAATATTATTGTATTTGTATAAATTGATAAAAAATTCAATAAATATTATAAATTTTAATATTTGTCCTTCTAACTTCTTCTTTACATATTCTATAGAATATATATTCTAATTTTTATATAAAATAAAAAAAAAATCAAAGAATTAATACATTTTTTAAGAAGAAGGCTAATATTTAAAAAGGAAAACATATAACTTTTACAATATCAACACCTGTAGATAGTTCTTCTACTTTAATGAATCACGAAGAAAGTAAGATACAATCTTCAAAAGTTCAAAAGTTACATCTGATGAGTTTGACCTTAATTTTTTGGAACAATACTTGAAAACGGCTTTAAATTTGGCAATATCATCCAAATCAAAGAGATGAAATTAGACGAGTTTATCTTAAATGGAGTTCATATCAAAAGTTTTTTGACAATTATTTTCTATCATGGCCCCCCCAAAAATTTGTTTCAAGTTCCGCTACTGGCTGGTTGGATAACTTTGCAACACGAAACTTGTGAGGTGAGTCTTCTGCCTATAAAAATCGAAACTCATTATTTTACTGCATTACAAGAGAGGTATTTTTCTCTACTAGTGTGATGGAGAACACTGCAAATATAGTGGTTTACCACAACAGTGAAGTTATACGAAATACATATGAGGATATGAGCTTTGTTTGTAAGAGTATATTTTCGTTGTGGTTCTATGCAGTATAAGGTTTGCGGAACTATAGTACGGATTTTGTCAGAGCATAGAAAGTGATATTTTAAAGAGGGTGAGTAACATTTTCTACCGGAGTCCAATTGTCGTATTTGACGGCCTGATACAGTTTGAGGTTATGCCGATCGTTGACGAAACAAGTATTCAGCAGATGTTTTATATTCATCAGCAAACTCAGGTGCAACATCCAAGGATATAGTTGTATGTTTAGTTTGAACATATAACTGCGGATGAGGTTCAACATGATCCATATGTGCAAGATGACAGAACTGAAGCGTACGAAGGAATGGACAATGATAGCGACGAGGAGTTCAAAGCTACGTATGAAGCCGGTGACGAGGATGAAGACGACGAGGGGGAGGTGAGATAGTCGCGGAAACTTTAGTGGTTCCACCCGCAGTTAGTCAACCGATGAACATTCCATATTTTATGCGTAGTCTGGATCTTAACGCCATGCATGATACAGCGCGATACGTGATCATGTATCAGACGCAAAGGTGTCTCGAAACCAAGCGAGGAACCTCTGCTCTTTTAACACGCAGGGTGTGTGTTGTCTCACTGCTCGACAGGTGACGAATTTCTGCTGGAAATCCTTGTTAAAGCACTTCGAAACTCTGCGATGAATATGCAACACGCAGGGTGCGTATTGTGTTAGTCTCTCTGCATCTCCACCCTTATGTAAAACATTCCAAATAGTAATATACAACAAAAACATCATATATTTATCCATATAAAAAATAATTTCTGTTAGAATTTATTCCATAAATATAGTTTATATGCACTTTTATTATTACAGTTTCTTCTGATCTACTCTAATACTTTTCTCAAATTTTTCCAACTAGTATTTTGTTAATAGAGTAAAGTATTGTTTTTGTCCCCAACGTTTGGGGTAAGTCCTATTTGTGTCCCTAACATTTAAATCGTCCTATTTGTATCCCTAACGTTTATAAAAGTGATTCAATGTTATCCTACTATCAATTATACTAACAAATCAGATTATATTTTTCAATTATTCTCACTTGGATGTATTCATTCTCAATTAGGTCTCACTTGAATGTGTTCGATTTTAATATTATACCCACTATTTGTGTTTAGATTCAATTATGTCCCTAGAAAAGTGAATTACGTAAATGTTGTAGGAATTAGTTTCAACGTTTGATGAGCTATTTTTCGGAGTGGATCATCGATTCTATCCCAGACATTTGTATTCTAACTTCAAGAAGAGATTTTTAAAACTCAAACTAAAGCGTTCATGATATATAATTGACGGTAGGATAACATTGAATCACTTTTACAAACGTTAGGGATATAAATAAGACGATTTAAACGTTAGGGACACAAATAGGATTTACTCCAAACGTTGGAGACAAAAACAATACTTTACTCTTGTTAATATTATGATTTAAAATGAATCCAAATCAATTCAATTCATTTTTTGTTAACTATATATTTCTTTAGCGTAAGTAATATTGCTGATTAATTAAAATTTGAATAATATATTGTTTATTATTAATGTTATTTATGAAGTTATTTAATTTTTTTGTACATTATTAATTTATAATATTGAATTATTTTTTAATTTAATAAAAAATTAATTTAATGGTTATATTAATTTTTTATTTTAATTAATTAACTCGATAGGACCATAATAGGGGCCAATGTGAGTCACTCCTATTGAAAAAGAGCTTCTCTAAGATATTAGGGACTTTGATAAAATTGCTTAAAAAAGTGAAAGGAATAAAGATGAATCTCACCCTTTATTTTTGTATTAAATAGTTGTGACATGAGAAGTTAGTCATTATAAAATACATCTTTTATTTATATATATATATATATATATATATATATATATATATATATGAAATATAATTATTTATAAAATACACCTTATAATTATTTATATACGAAATATATATAATTATATATATACGAAGTAAAGAATATAATTATTTATATATCTTTACCTTCAAATATTTTTTATTTCCTATTTTTATAATTAGTAAATTATTGTAATTCAATATATTTTTACCCTCTTTGTTATACAAAATATTTTGTAACTTATCATAATTTTCGTTTCTCATGATATCTTTTGTTATATCACTAATTCTTGCATTGATCAAACAATAATGATGTCATCAACATAGACAATTAAAGAAGCCAGGTGACAGGGACGGATCTAGGAATCTAAGAGTAGAGGAGTCGAAAATTAAAAATTTTGTATAATCAAATATAATGTTATATATTTGATAATAGATATAATTATAATTAATTTTTTTAATTAAAAAATTAATAAATACTTGTCAAATAAAAAAATTATCTCAGTTTTTATAATTTTTTCATAATTTTTTTATGGTTTTACATCTAATAAAATATAAAATTATCTATTTTTAAATATTTTGATAATTAATTTACTTTATTAAGTATTTATGTGACAGTAAGTTATATTTTTATGTTTTATATAATTAAAAAATATGACATAAAATAATACAAATTAATTGCAATAACATATGAATTTAAAATATATTAAAGTATTTTTATATAATAATAGGAGTAAAAATTAATCAAAAAACAATAAACAACTAAATAAAATTAAAAAAAAAATATTATTATAAATAATATTAAAGTATTTTTTATATGATTATAAATATTAAAATTAATCTTAATAATACAAATGTAAAAAAAATTCTAAATTAAATAAAAAATACAAATAATATAAATATATGTAAAAAAATTTAAACCTTAATACATAAAGAATAGTAATTTTTTTTTACTATCATTACACTATTAAATTTTATTCTATACAATACATCTATTATAATAATATATGAGTTTTTAAAATTTGTTGGGCCAAGGCCACTACTTGCTTCCCCTGAGTCCGTCCCTGCCAGGTAGTATCATCTCTCTCACAAAGTGTACGAAGATTTTCTTCCTAAGTGATCAGAAAAAAGACTTTGTTGATAGCTGGCAAGGGTTCCATGAGAAGGATTTGGCCACAAATTTATGCAAACGATTCATCTAAACCCATCAAGAAGCAATGTACATACTCAGCTTGGAGAAACTCGTGCATTGCTTGAGCATCACCACAATTGCATTGAACACATGCTAATATGAGTTCAATTCTTCTCATAGGACTTTAACATTTGTGAAATATTGAGAGACAGACATGGCACTTTGGCGAAGATTGATCAATTCATGGTTCAGTTCGAAGTCACGAGGAACATTACTATGCTGGAAGCATTTCTTTAAATCATTCCATATATAGTTCTGTGTAGATAAGGGGGATGTGGCAATCTCTTTTGACGCTGAATTCAGAATCAAAGTGCTCACCACGTCGTTCACACATTGCCAATTTTCAAATCTTTTTGACTCAGTGATTGGATCAGATTTGGTGGAAGAATTGAGCCATTGATAAAGTCAAGCTTACGTTTGGCGTTCAAGGATTCATGAAGAAAATCCAAATATATTAGTCTTTATCTCAGGTTTAAACTATAATACCAAGCTCCAATTCTTGAAGAAAAATTCATTGAACATAAAC
Source organism: Arachis hypogaea (assembly GCF_003086295.3). Taxonomy (NCBI): domain Eukaryota; kingdom Viridiplantae; phylum Streptophyta; class Magnoliopsida; order Fabales; family Fabaceae; genus Arachis; species Arachis hypogaea. The sequence goes on along the minus strand of NC_092043.1, from coordinate 19,307 downwards.
ATAGACAACAATTATTTAGAATTTAATTATGTAAAATAAAATTATCAAATAATAATTATTTTATGATAAATCTAGTTAAAACATATAAAATAATTATTTTATTTTACAGTATTTAATAACTGATTTTTATATATATATAATATTTTTATTATAAAAATTATTATTATGTTATATATATTTTGTCTTCACCGTCAAAAATTTTTAAATTCGTCATTGATAGTAGGTCTTAGTTAGGATGCTGTGGTCTTTTGCTGAGCTTTCTTTTTCAAAAACACAAGGGAAGCGAAATTCATCATCAGAACCCAAGGGAATTAGCTTAGTGGAAGAGTCTCGATTGGGTTTTACTTACAACATCAAGAATTCGAATTTTGAAAGATTTCCTTGGAGAAAAAATGTACAAAACTCAGATGGTCATGTCTACACTTATATCGTTTTGGTGCATTATGATGTAACCTTATTGTTCTTAGTGGCTAATAAGGTGGCTATAAAGAAGAAATCAATCAAGAATACATGATTAAAGATTTAAAGTTGATCTCTTTTTGCCAGCAAATACAGTTTCATTGAGTGGTCAACAATTTAGTCATTCTAACCCGACAATTTATATTCATACTAGAATTCACCTTTTTAATAATATCAGAATATTAATAAATACTAAAATTATAAAAATTAGACCAAACCAACTAATTAGACACCCGGTTAATTGAAAACGGGCTACTAGATTGGTTTAGTTTAAAGTTGATGAAAATGTTAACTAGTTGGCTTTATTATTTTAGCATATTCTGATTTAGCAAGTTATAACTAATAGTTGGTTATGTTATTTGTAGTTGTAGCTGAGCTGAGATCAGATGACTCTGCATCTAGTTAGATAGTAGTTATTTAGCATAGCTAAGTTAACTAGCTGTTAGTGAGAACTATAAATAGCAATAGCTAGATATATTGTAAATTGATTTTTCTCATTCTATTTTTCTGTATTTAATGAGAAGTTCACATTCTCACCCATTCTCTCTAAAGCACGGTTTTTTTTTATGGTGCAGTGAGCAGGGAGGACTGAGAACATGAAGAGAGGTAAAGAACAGTCCTAAATTAGAGTTGTGATTCTGCTAAAATGGCATACGCCTCCATTTTAGACATAGAGGTAAATTGCGATCAAAACTAAGATCTCATAACAGTAGAGCTTCGAAGCTTAGCAAGACTACTATCGAGACTTTGCGATTCTAGAGTTTTAGATCTGAACTCGAATGGAGCCAGATCAAGTGCGAATGTTTCGGTAAAAACTAAAAATTGTTTGATAATAAATTGGTCAAAAAATCAGTTAATTAATCAAATCAATGTGATTTTTTAGTGATTGACTATTTTAAAATCGAAAATGTTTAATAACTAAAAAAAATTAGTCAAAAACAGTCATAACTTACCTTATTTAACATTTATTAATTGTCGCAACAATTAATAAATGTTAAATAAGACAAATTCTAGCTGTATTTTTTGTCTCTTTAGCATTATCTTTTAAAATAATAAATAAAAAAATTATATATTTTGTACATAAATATATTATTTTATTATATCTAGTTGGAATCTAATTGAATGCTTTGAACATCTAATTAGGGATGGTAATAAGATTTCATGAGAATGGAGACTCCTCTCGTGTGTCCTTGTCCAGTTTAGTAAAATGCTCCGTCTCTTTCCTATTTTTGTCACGGTCTTCATTTATTTATTTTTTTTTTTGTAAAAAAAGCGTAGGTTTCTATGGATATTAAATTTTAAAAAAAAATTGAAAAAATTAATACAATTATAATCAAATTTCATACAATTCAACTAAATATATCAAATTAAAACACAATCCAAACACAAATTTAACATAATCAATATACACACAAAATTTTTAACATATATATTAAAATAAAATAAAATAAATTTCTAATAAAATAATATAATAATTCTTAATAATCGATCATAACTAGTTAATAAGACTCCTTTTCTAAAATGACACAAATTTAAAAGGTTATTGCAAATTCACTTTTTTTTTTATTGATGATATGTCTATTTTTCAGAATTTTGATAAATACTCTAGAAATTCACTTTTTAATAATAGTAATAATCAAAGATGTAAAAATTTTATACTATAAATAAAAGAGCCAAAAAATAATTTAATAAGTGTCATCTGCAATAATTTTTTAAAATTATTAAACATGAATAAAATGATAAACTTTTTTTTTTTAATTAAACATCGATGTCATAGCATCAGATATATAAAACAAAACATTATTGGATTTATGTTTAAGAAGGTTGTTTGGACCACAATATTTCATAAATAAAAAAAAATGGGACCACGATATACATATCTATCATTACAAATATTTTACACATATTATTCACCAACGGTTTAATTACATTATCTTGAAATATATAAATTTTTGGTGAACGAAAATTATATGTATGAGTACGTACCATCGATATGATAGGTATACAAATAATTCAAATTTGATATCCGTGTAATAAGGTCAGACGGACCACAATATACATCTATCACTACAAACATTTTAAACATATAATTTAATCAATGGTTGTTATATGATTTTTTTTCCCTCTTTTTAAAACATAACTATAAAAAGAGAACATTGAATTCTACCAAGAATTTTCCTTGGTCTCTTCTTGCACCAATTAAACTGAGAAGTCATACTGATAGAATAAGTATTGAATATGCAGTTTGTTGAGAGTGGCTAAAAGATGGTAATAGTTTGTTATAAATGTTCTTGGTTTAAATTGGTGCAGAGCTTTATTAGTTAGTGCTCTCTGTCATCTACAAAAGCCAATTCACACTCTTATACAAGGCACATTCAACAATAATACTATTTTAAAGGTTACTTGAAATTTAGTTGCTTTAGGCCTGAACGTAAGGTTTAAACTATATTTAAACAGCGTTTGATTTCTGTTAATATCAAGGTGTTACCGTCTGTGTTTCTCATAAAAAGAGTGCGGTGATATCTGTAAGAGACTCCGACGTTTAAGTTAGTAAGAATTTTAAGTAGATTTTTAGTAGATTCAGCGTATACCTGAAATTGTCAGTGTATAATAATAATAACTACTTTTTTTAGTGTAGTTCCACCTTTAATCGTGGAAGGTCATTTGACTCATTTCCTTTATCTTAAAAGTTGTTGAGATCTTTAAATAAAAAATATTTTAAGAATAAGTTACTTATTCAAATAGGCGAAACCAGCAGCCTCCTTATCCCGACTTCTGGTCTTTAAGGTCGGGTAGATGCAGGTCGTATTAGATCCTTTAATTAATTGAACTTTATTTATTTTAGACTTTATTAACATTTTGGGTTAGGATATAAACAAATACCATTCACAAATATAACACTCTTTTTCTTATTCTCTTCAATCTCACTCAAATGAAAATATTATTTTGCTAAAAAGATACTTATTAAATTTCTAAAATAATTTTTTTTACTGATGATAAAATAAAAACAAAAAACACCAATATATTCAACGAATGTATTTTTTTCTTTTAAAAAATTAGTAATTCCATGCAAATTTTTTTTAAATATTCTTAACTCTTATGCGATATTTAGCAAAATTCCACAAAGATAAAAAAATTATTAAAAAATATTCTTAAAAAAATTATTAAAGTATTTATAAAAAATTGAAAAAAATAATTTTTATAATAAAAAATATCTATTTTTTTTTTAAAAATAAAAATTTTTGTGACTAAAAAATTAAATATAAAATAATTTATTTATAAATTATTATTAATATAAATCTTTATGTTTTAATCTTATTTTATAAAAATTTTAATTAAATTATTTATTCAAACTAACCTTAGACATGCAATATCCATATTTGATTCCTAATGTTGCGTGTGTATATATATACCCTTAGACAAATACCACTAATATAATTAAACACACGCATAGACATATATGTCCCTATAATGACGTGTAAATATGTTGATATCATACAAATAATTACTCTCCGTTTGGTTACTCTCTCCTAAAAATATCCAATTATTGTGTACGGTGCATATATAATTTATTTCGTATATATCTCTCATAATATAATTTTTAAATAGAGACAAGATAAAAAAGAAGAGCAGCTTCGCTATAAAAGGATGCCAACAATTAGCTGATAAAAACAAACCAAAATCATTTCTCTTAAAATTGCTTCTGTAACAAATTAAAGCTTTTAATACGCTGGGCATCATCAACATGGGAGAAGAAGCAAAAAGGTAGAGAGAAACGATAGTCTCATGAAATTATATATATAAAAAAAATTAAATTATGAAATTGGATGTTTTTAACCATTATTATATTGTGGATTTTAATCTTCTTATGCGAGTCTTAAAACGTACTTCTAAAGAAATTTAAAAATCCAAAGGAAAAAGAAATTAGTATATGAAATTTTTTTATACGAATGCTGTGTTTTATGATATCATCATCAGTAGAAATAAATGCTTAATTTGAATTCTGTAGATATCAAACAGATTCCTTATATAATAATATGTAATTTAATAATTTTATAAAACTACTTTATATTTGGGTAATGCTAGGGAAAAAAAAAAGTAAGAACTTACCTTATTTAACATTTATTAATTGTCGCAATAATTAATGAATATTAAATAAGATAAATTATGACTGTTTTTGGCTGATTTTCTTTGATTATTAAATATTTTCGTTATATTTATAGTATTGAATATCCTTCGATTAAAAGTGTGATATAATAAATTGAACCTAAAAATGGTGGGAACTTCCCTAGGAAAATACATCGCTTAATTTGCCTGTTAACACTTTATTTTTGTGAACACTTGGGGAAAAAAATGGAAGAAAAAGAATAAGAAAAAAGAAAAGAAAAGAAAGAAACATTTGCTCAAAATCGAAGCTAAACAATGTGTAATCGGGCTCAAATATATATTATAGCTTCTTAATTAGTAGTAAATTCTAAATGTAAGATTGATAAATATAATAAAGAAAAGTTTAGGAGGCAGTAACTTTATTAAATTCTGGCCAGTATATAACCAGTAAAAAAAAGTAAACTATTAGATAAAATCTCACACTAATCTCATACCATTAAAATCATCATTGATGGCTATTTGATGGCTACAAATTATAAAAATTGCTGGCTTCTAACACTCCTCGTATAATAATTATCTTGATTCCTTAACTATAAATTTCTAACAACAAAATGAAAGAATAAAGTCTTTAATTACCCAGAGACTTGTACTATTTTTATGAGACTTTTATCCACTTGCAATGAATAAAAAAATCTCAATTAGTGATAACTAACATATGTTTGCTTTATTAGGTATGCGGTAGTGACAGGAGCAAACAAAGGAATTGGGTTTGGGATATGCAAGAAATTGGCATCAACTGGTGGCGTTGTGGTGGTGCTTACAGCAAGAGATGAGAAGAGGGGTTTGGAAGCCATTGAAAGATTGAAGAAAGAGTTTGCCCTCTCTGATGACTCTTTGCTTTTTCATCAACTTGATGTCACTGACCCTCTCAGCGTTGCTTCTTTGGCAGCTTTTGTTAAGACAAGATTTGGAAAACTTGATATATTGGTAAGCTGTTTATTTGTACTTAATATTTGTTACACATTATTTTATTTGATGTAGTACTTTTATATTTAACTGAATTTTGACGCACATTTCATTTAATAAGCACAAAAAGTATAGGATCGGAGGATAGTTTCATTTCTATTTTATTTTTGACGTTTTACTATTTCATTTTAATTTTTGAGGATATAGAGTATATTTTTTCTAAATAAAAATATGTAATAAAAAGGCACTGATCTGATAAATATTATTTTCAAATAATGTTAATACTAATATCTGTTACGCATTATTCTAAATCCAACGCCAATCGAATATAATTTCTAATTAATAGGCGTTTATAGATGTTGGGACGAATTGATTAAAGTCATGTATTGGATTGATATTTGATACTGTTTATTACCAAAGAATTATTAGAATATACATGTTCGACACAATAATATGGGTGCAGGTGAATAACGCAGGTGTTCCTGGGGGAGTAGTAAATGGAGAGAACGTCCTTAGAAGGGTAAATTCCCTCATTCTCATTAAAAATAATTAATTAAACTCTCTAATAGTATAAAATTATTCAATTATGCACATAAAACAATTATCTATATAAAATATATATAAAAAATATATGAAATAAGACATAAATATATCATAATTAATTTATTAGTATAAAATTATTTTAAGCTTTTAAGATAATATCTTATATTATCACTAAATAGATGGCATCATAACCTTAACTAATTTGTTGGTGTAGAAAAGGGGTGAATTAACAGGTTGGACCGATTGGAATATCATAGTTAGACAAAATTATGAACTAGCTAAGGAATGTGTTGAAACCAACTTCTTTGGAGCTGAAAGAGTAACCGAAGCTCTTCTTACTTTGCTTCAGCTATCCACTTCACCAAGGATTGTCAATGTTTCCTCCGCAATGGGGGTATTGAAGGTAATATATTTAATTTGTATATATGTGTGTATTTTCTACGATTAAAAACTATAACATGCATTTTACAGATGATTTTTTTCTATTTTTTGTTTAGATATTATTTAAATTTAAAAATACTATGTACACGTTAAAAATCAATTGTCATATATTTCATGTATAAATATATGTTTATTTAATACGTATTTTATATTATAATTAATTTGGTGATTAATTTTTTGTATATACTTAATATAATTGATTATATTTTGCTAGGGTTTCAAATTTCTATCCTAGTTTGAGAAAAAATGAAAAATTCTTATATTTTTACTTAATCATTTATATTTAATTTTTTAGATAATTAGATTACATGGTGACGAAACTCTTTCCTTATCAATGTTTATATATATATATATAAACAATTATTTTATTTCAGCATATACCAAATGAATGGGCTAGAGGATTGTTTGAGGACATTGATAACCTCACAAACCAAAAACTTGGCGATGTTCTGAGAGAGTTCCTTAAGGATTACAAACAAGGTTCATTGGAATCCAAGAAGTGGCCAATAGTGGTTTCAGGCTACACAATGTCAAAGGCTGCTTTGAATGCATACACGAGAATGCTTGCTAAGAAATTCCCTAATTTTAGAGTAAATTGTGTGTGCCCTGGATTTGTGAAGACCGATTTGAATGAGAATACTGGATTTATGAGCATTGATGAAGGTGCTGAATCTCCTGTAAGGCTTGCATTGTTGCCTGATGATTCTCCTTCTGGTCAATTTTATTCAGTGGATGAAATCATTCCCTTTTGATGCGTGTATATCAGGGTATAAGAGTGATGGTATAGTCTTTTATCTGTGTGCTTCATAAGGATTCTTCTAATTCAAAATTTACTCAATATATAATGGATAGTTGTTTATAGTAATTAAGGACAATTCAATATATGTGAGTGAAATTTTAAATTATGAGAATTTCTAGACATAATAAGAAGAAATTATAATTTCTCATATGTAAATATAGCTGCAGGTTTCTTTGTCCTATTTCATCTATGTGTTCGTTGTTGTCCTATGGTTTTTTTTTTATTTAAAAATAAAAATTTATACTTGTTAATTTAAATAATGCTAGTATAAAGAATTATGATTTTGTGTATTATATATTAATTACATACAGAAGCAGTTCAATTTCGTAAGGTGAATATATTAAATTAAAGAACAATATCATTTTATAATTAGTGTGAGTAAAATTATAAATGTATTTTTGATATGATAATTTGATATCGTATTCATTACAATATTTTTTTGTCTATTGCAACATATATTTAAAATAACACTTTAAAAATGTTGTCTAAAATATATATATATAAAGTTGTCTAAAATATATATAGGCAAGACTTTATACGAGTGACAAAAAAATAGAACTTAACAACATTTTTTAATCAACACACTATAAGTAATGCCTTTAAATTAAAAGACACGTATTAAGTGTTGCTCCATCAAATATACAAAAGCAACTATATATTATAAAGCTAATATCTTACTTTTTATAAGAATTGCCTTTTAATTTATTTTAAACTTTATTTTTTAAGTGTTGTCTAAAATTTGTAATGCCTCTTCTAAAAAATAAATCTTATCTTTAATACATATTTTAACTTTAATTTTCAGTTTCTATCAATTTTAAAATAAAACAAATCCAACTTAATAAAAAAAACAATAAAACATAAAGTTAAGATTAGAAGAGAAGGACCACAAAAAGAGGATTAGGGTTCTCTATTGCGCGAAAAAAAGAGAAGAGAGAAGAAAAAAAATGCACGGTGAAGGGAGAGAGACAGAGAGTGACGAAGAGAAGAAAAGAAAGGAAGAATTGCTATCAAAGGAGGAAGAAGAGTAAGAAGGAGAAGAAGACGACAAGAAAGAGGTTGCCACTACCACTTTCTTTACCTCCAGCACCATCTCTGAGGTTTTCTATGGTTTTCGAGGGTTTTTCTCGAATTTTCTAGGGTTTTCTAGAATTTTCTTGGATTTTTTAGGGTTTTCTAGGGAATTCTGAGGGTATTCTAGGGTTTTCTAGGTTTTTTAAGGAGTTTTCTAGGGTTTTGTACGATTTTCTAGGATTTTCTAGGATTTTCTAGGGTTTTCTACGGATTTTTAAGGTTTTAGATGGTTTTCTTAGGGTTTTCTATGGTTTTCGAGGGTTTTTCTAGGATTTTCTAGGGTTTTTTAGAATTTTCTGGGGTTTTTCTAGGATTTTCTATGGTTTTCTAGTGTTTTCTTGGATTTTCTTGGATTTTCTAGGGATTTCTAAGGGTTTCCTAGGAATTTCAAGGGTTTTTCTAGGGTTTTCTAGGATTTTCAAGGATTTTCTAGGATTTTCTTGGATTTTCTAAGGTTTTCTAGGGATTTCTGAGGGTTTTCTAGGTTTTTCTAGGAGTTTTCTAGGGTTTTCTAGAGTTTTTATGATTTTCTAAAATTTTCTAGGGTTTTTCTAGGTTTCTCTAGGATTTTCTATGGATTTATAGGGTTTTCTATGGTTTCTTAGGGTTTCTAAAATTTTTGAGGGTTTCTTAGAGTTATCTACGATTTTCAAAGGTTTTTCTAAGATTTTTTAGAATTTTCTGGTGTTTTTCTAGGATATTCTAGGGATTTCTAAGGGTTTTCTAGGGTATTATAAGTTTTTCTAGAATTTTTCTAGGGTTTTCTAAGGTTTTTCTAGGGTTTTCTAGGGTTTTCTTGGGTTTTCTAGGATTTTCTAGGGATTTCTAAGGTTTTTCTAGGTTTTTTAAGGAGTTTTCTAGGGTTTTGTAGGAGTTTTCTAGGATTTTCTAGGGTTTTTTATGGTTTTCTAAGATTTTCTAGAATTTTCTAGGGTTTTTTATGGATTTATAGTGTTTTCTATGATTTTTTAGGGTTTTCTAGGGTTCTCGAGAGTTTTTTAGGGTTTTCTATAGTTTTCGAGGGTTTTTCTAGGATTTTCTAATGATTTATAAAGTTATCTAGGATTTTCAAGGGTTTTCGAGGATTTTCTTGGATTTTTTAGGGTTTTCTAGGGATTTTTGAGGGTTTTCTAGGAGTTTTCTAGGGTTTTCTAGGGTTTTTTATGGTTTTCTACGCTTTTCTAGGATTTTCTAGGGTTTTTCTAGGATTTTCTAGGGTTTTCTAGGGTTTTCTAGGATTTTCTATGGTTTTCTTAGGGTTTTCTAGGGTTTTCGAGAGTTTTTTAGGATTTTTTATAGTTTTCGAGGGTTTTTCTAGGATTTTCTAAGTTTTTCTAGGGGTTTTCTAGGATTTTCAAGGGTTTTCTAGGATTTTCTTGGGTTTTTTAGGGTTTTTTAGGGATTTTTGAGGGTTTTCTAGGGGTTTCTAGGAGTTTTCTAGGGTTTTCTATGATTTTCTAGGATTTTCTATGGTTTTTCTCGGGTTTCCTAGGGTTTTCTATGGATTTATAGGGTTTTCTTAGGGTTTTCTAGGCTTTTCGAAAGTTTCTAAGGGTTTAGGGTTTAGGGTTTAGGGTTTAGGGTTTAGGGTTTAGGGTTTAGGGTTTTCTTAGGTTTTCTAGGGTTTTTCCTAGAAAACCCTTAGAAATCCCTAGAAAACCCTAGAAAATCCCAGAAAACCCTAGAAAACCCTAGAAAATCCTAGAAAAACTCTCGAAAACCATAGAAAACCCTAAGAAAACCATAGAAAATCCTATAAATCCATAGAAAACCCTAGAAAATCCTAGAAAAACATAGAAAACCATAGAAAACCCTAGAAAACTCTAGAAAACTCCTAGAAAAACCTAGAAAAATCCTAGAATACCCTCAGAAATCCCTAGAAAACCAAAGAAAACCCTAGAAAACCCTAGAAAACCCTCGAAAACCATAGAAAACCCTAAGAAAACCATAGAAAATCCTATAAATCCATAGAAAAATCCTAGAAAATCTTAGAAAAACCCTAGAAAATTATAGAAAACCATAGAAATCTCTAGAAAACTCTAGAAAACACCTAGAATACCCTCAAAAATCCCTAGAAAACCCTAGAAAACCTAAGAAAACCCTAGAAAATTTTAGAATATCCTAGAAAACCCTAAAAAATCCTAGAAAACCCTCGAAAAACCCTCGAAAACCTTAAAAAACTCTCGAAAACCCTAGAAAACCCTAAGAAAACCATAGAAAACCTTATAAATCCATAGAAAACCCTAGAAAATCCTAGAAAAACCCTAGAAAATCCTAGAAAACTCTAGAAAACCCTAAAAAATCATAGAAAACACTCTAAATCCATAGAAAACCCTAGAAATCCCTAGAAGAAACCTAGAAAATCCTAGAAAATCGTAGAAAATAAAAAAACCTTAGAAAACCGTAGAAAACTCCTAGAAAGACCTAGAAAACCCTCAGAAATTCCTAGAAAATCCTAGAAAACCCTAGAAAAACCCTAGAAAACCGTAGAAAAACCCAAGAAAAACTTAGAAAACCCTTGGAAATCCCTAGAAAATCCTTAAAAACCTAAGAAAACCTTAGAAAATCCTAGAAAACCCCTAGAAAACCATAGAAAATCTTAGAAAAACCCTCAAAAATCATAGAAAACCTTAAAAAACTCTTGAAAACCCTAGAAAACCCTAGAAATCTCTAGAAAATCCTAGAAAATCCCTAGAAAATCCTAGAAAATCCCAGAAAATCCCTAGAAAAACCTTAAAAATCCTAGAAAATCCTTAGAGGATCCTAGAAAGCCCAAGAAAACCCTAGAAAATCCTAAAATATCCTAGAAAAACTCTAAAAAACCCTAGAAAATCCTAGAAAAACCCTTGAAAATCATAGAAAATCCTAGAAAAACCCTTGAAAATCATAGAAAACCCTAAAAAACCCTCAAAAACCCAAGAAAATCCTAAGAAAACCATAGAAAACCCTATAAAACCATAGAAAACCCTTGAAAAACCTAGAAAAGCCCAAGAAATCCTAGAAAATCGTAGAAAACAAAAAAAAACTCTAGAAAACACTAGAAAACCCTAGAAAACTCCTAGAAAAACCTAGAAAATCCTATAAAACCCAAAAAATTCTAGAAAACCCTTGAAAATCCTAGAAAACCCTAGAAAACCCTAGAAAAACCCTAGAAATCCCTAGAAAACCCTAGAAATCCCTAGAAAACCCTAAGAAATTCCTAGAAAATCAAAGAAAACCCAAGAAAACCCTAGAAAATCCCAGAAAAACCCTGAAAAATCCTAGAAAACACTACAAAATCCTAGAAAAACCCTTGAAAACCATAGAAAACCCTACAAATCCATAGAACCTTAGAAAATCCTAGAAAAACCCTAGAAAATCCTAGAAAACCCAACAAAACCACAGAGAACCCAAGAAAACTCCTAGAAAAACCTAAAAAACCTTAAAATACCCTCAGAAATAACTAGAAAAACCCAAGAAAATCCTAGAAACTCTAGAAAATCCTAGAAAAACCCTCGAAAACTGTCGAAAACCCTAAAAAACCATCGAAAACCCTAGAAAACCCTAGAAAATACTAGAAAAACCCTGAAAACCCTCCGAAAACCCTAGAAAAACCCAAGAAAACTCTAGAAAATTCTAGAAAAACCCTAAAAAACACTAAAAATCCATTGAAAACCCTATAAATCTATTGAAAACCCTAGAAAACCCTAGAAAAACCCTAGAAAATCCTAGAAAATCGTAGAAAAATGTAGAAAACCCTAGAAAACTCAGAAAAACCAAGAAAACCCACATAAATCCCTAGAAATCCCTAGAAAATCCTAGAAAATCCTAGAAAACACTAGAAAATCCTAGAAAAACCCTCAAAAACCATAGAAAACCCTTAAAAACTCTCGAAAACCCTAGAAAACCCTAAGAAAACCCTATAAATCCATAGAAAACCCTAGGAAACCCGAGAAAAACCATAGAAAATCCTAGAAAATCATAGAAAACCATAGAAAACCCTAGAAAACTCCTAGAAACCCCTAGAAAACCCTCAAAAATCCCTAAAAAACCCAAGAAAATCCTAGAAAACCCTTGAAAATCCTAGAAAACCCAAGAAAACCCTAGAAAAACTTAGAAAATCCTAGAAAAACCCTCGAAAACTATAAAAAATCCTAAAAACTCTCGAAAACCCTAGAAAACCCTAAGAAAATCATAGAAAACCCTATAAATCCATAGAAAACCCTAGAAAACCCTAGAAAAACCCTAGAAAATCCTAGAAAAGCGTAGAAAACCATAAAAAACCCTAGAAAACCCTAGAAAACTCCTAGAAAACCCTCAAAAATCCCTAGAAAACCCTAAAAAATCCAAGAAAATCCTCGAAAACCCTTGAAAATCCTAGATAACTCTATAAATCATTAGAAAATCCTAGAAAAACCCTCGAAAACTATAGAAAACCCTAAAAAACTCTCGAGAAAAACCTAGAAAACCTTTAAAAAAACATAGAAAATCCTATAAATCCAAAGAAAACCCTAGAAAATTCTAGGAAAACCCTCGAAAATCCTAGAAAATCGTAGAAAACCATAGAAAACACAAGAAAACTCCTAGAAAAACCTAAAAAACTCTCAGAAATCCCTAGAAAACCCAAAAAAATACAAGAAAATCATAGAAAATCCTTGAAAATCCTAGAAAAACCAAGAAAAACTCTAGAAAACCCTAAAAAATCCTAGAAAAACCCTCGAAAACCATAAAAAACCCTTGAAAACCCTAAAAAAAACAAAGAAAACCATAGAAAACCCTATAAAACCTACAAAAGAAAAACCCTAGAAAATCCTACAAAAGCGTAGAAAATCCTAGAAAACTCCTTGAAAACCCTCAAAAATCCCTAGAAAACTCTAAAAAACCTAAGAAAATCTTCGAAAACCCTTGAAAATCCTAGAAAACCCAAGAAAACCCTAGGAAAACCCTAGTAAACCATAGAAAATCCAAGAAAAACCCTCGAAAACCATAGAAAACCCTAAAAAACTCTCGAAATCCTAGAAAATACTAGAAAAATCCTAAAAACTCCTAGAAAACCCTAGAAAATCCTAGAAAAACCCTCGAAAAACCTAGAAAATCCTAGAAAACCCTAGAAAACCCTAGAAAATCCTAGAAAATCCTAGAAAAACCCTCGAAAACCATAGAAAACCCTAAAAAACTCTTGAAAACCTTAGAAAACCTTAAAAAACCCTAGAAAAACCCTAGAAAAACCCTCAAAAATCCTAGAAAATCGTAGACAACCATAGAAAACACAAGAAAACTCCTAGAAAACCCTTAAAAATCCCTAGAAAACCCAAAAAAATCTAAGAAAATCATAGAAAATCCTTGAAAATCCTAGAAAACCAAAGAAAAACTCTAGAAAACGCTAGAAAATCCTAGAAAAACCATAGAAAATCCTAGAAAATCATAGAAAACCATAGAAAACCCTAGAAAACTCCTAGAAACCCCTAGAAAACCCTCAAAAATCCCTAAAAAACCCAAGAAAATCCTAGAAAACCCTTGAAAATCCTAGAAAACCCAAAAAACCCTAGAAAAACTTAGAAAATCCTAGAAAAACCCTCGAAAACTATAAAAAATCCTAAAAACTCTCGAAAACCCTAGAAAACCCTAAGAAAATCATAGAAAACCCTATAAATCCATAGAAAACCCTAGAAAAACCCTAGAAAATCCTAGAAAAGCGTAGAAAACCATAAAAAACCCTAGAAAACCCTAGAAAACTCCTAGAAAACCCTCTATGGTTTTCGAGGGTTTTCAAGAGTTTTTTAGGGTTTTCTATGGTTTTCGCGGGTTTTTCTAGGATTTTCTAGGCTTTTCTAGAGTTTTTCTTGGGTTTTCTAGGATTTTCAAGGGTTTTCGAGGGTTTTTCTATGGTTTTCTAGGGTTTTTTAAAGTTTTCTAGTATTTTTCTAGGGTTTTCGAGGGTTTTTTAGGGTTTTTCTAGTATTTTTTAGGGTTTTCAAGGGTTTTAGGGTTTTCTATGGTTTTCGAGGGTTTTCTAAGATTTTTTAGGATTCTCTTGGGTTTTCTAGGGTTTTCTAGGGATTTCTGAGGGTATTCTAGGGTTTTCTAGGATTTTCTTGGAGTTTTCTAGGTTTTTCTAGGGTTTTTTAGGATTTTTTATGGTTTTCGAGGGTTTTTCTCGGATTTTCTAGGGTTTTCTAGGATTTTCTTGGGTTTTTCTAGGGATTTCTGAGGGTATTCTAGGTTTTTCTAGGTGTTTTCTAGGGTTTTCTATGATTTTCTAGTGTTTTTCTAGGATTTTCTAGTGTTTTCTAGGGTTTTCTAGGATTTTTTAGGGTTTTCGAGAGTTTTTCTAGGGTTTTCTAGGTTTTTCTAGGGTTTTCGAGGATTTTTTAGGGTTTTTCTAGTATTTTCAAGGATTTTCGAGAGTTTTTAGGGTTTTCTATGGTTTTCGAGGGGTCTTTCTAGGATTTTCTCAGGTTTTCTAGAGTTTTTTCTAGGGTTTTCTTGGGTTTTCTGGGATTTTCAAGGGTTTTCGAAGATTTTCTTGGGTTTTTAGGGTTTTCTAGGGATTTTTAAGGGTTTTCTCGGAGTTTTCTAGGGTTTTCTTGAGTTTTCTACGCTTTTCTAGGATTTTCTAGGGTTTTTCTAGGGTTTTCTATGGATTTATAGGGTTTTCTATGGTTTTCTTAGGGTTTTCTAGGGTTTTCAAGAGTGTTTTAGGGTTTTCTATTGTTTTCGAGGGTTTTTCTAGGATTTTCTAGGCTTTTCTAGAGTTTTTCTAGGGTTTTCTAGGATTTTCAAGGGTTTTCGAGGGTTTTTCTATGGTTTTCTAGGGTTTTTTAAAGTTTTCTAGTATTTTTCTAGGGTTTTCGAGGGTTTTTTAGGGTTTTTCTAGTATTTTCTAGGATTTTCGAGGGTTATTTAAGATTTTCTATAATTTTCGAGGGTTTTTCTCGGATTTTGTAGGGTTTTCTAAGGATTTCTAAGGGTATTCTAGGGTTTTCCAGGTTTTTCTAGGGTTTTCTATGGTTTTCCATGGTTTTTTAGGGTTTTCTATAGTTTTTGAGGGTTTTTCTCAGATTTTCTATGGTTTTCTAGGGTTTTCTTGGATTTTTTAGGGTTTTCTAAGGATTTCTGAGGGTATTCTGGGGTTTTCTAGGTTTTTCTAGGAGTTTTCTAGGGTTTTTTATGGTTTTCTACGCTTTTCTAGGATTTTCTAGGGTTTTCTAGGATTTTCTAGGGTTTTCGAGGGTTTTTCTAGTGTTTTTTAGGGTTTTCTAGGGTTTTCTAGGTTTTTCTATGGTTTTTTAGGGTTTTCGAGGGTTTTTTTAGGGTTTTTCTTGGGTTTTCTAGGAGTTTTCTAGGGTTTTCTAGGGTTTTTATGGTTTTCTACGTTTTTCTATGTTTTTTAGGGTTTCTCTATGTTTTTCTAGGGTTTTCTATGGATTTATAGGGTTTTCTATGGTTTTTTTATGGCTTTCGAGGATTTTTTTATTGTTTTCTACGGTTTTCAAGGGTTTTTCTAGGATTTTCTAGGATTTTCTGGAGTTTTTCTTGGGTTTTCTATGGTTTTCTAGGGTTTTCTTGGGTTTTCTAGGATTTTCTGTGTTTTTTTAGGGATTTTAAGGGATTTTTTGGGGTTTTCTAGGATTTTCAAGGATTTTCTAGGATTTTTTAGGCTTTTCTAGAGATTTCTAGGATTTTCTAAGATTTTCTTTGGGTTTTCTAGGGTTTTCGAGGGTTTTTTAGAGTTTTCTATTGTTTTTTAGCGTTTTTCTATAATTTTCTAGGGTTTTCTGTGATTTTTTTGTTTTCTAGGGTTTTCAAGGGTTTTCTAGGATTCTCTAAGTTTTTCTAGGGTTTTCTAGGGATTTCTGAGGGTTTTCTAGGGTTTTCTAGGATTTTCGAGGGTTTTTCTAGGGTTTTCTAGGATCTTCTAGGGTTTTCGAGGGTTTTTAGTGTTTTTCTTGTGTTTTCTATGGTTTTCTAGGGTTCTTCTAGCGTTTTCAAAGGTTTTTTAGGGTTTTCTATGGTTTTCGAGGGTTTTTCTCGAATTTTCTAGGGTTTTCTAGAATTTTCTTGGATTTTTTAGGGTTTTCTAGGGAATTCTGAGGGTATTCTAGGGTTTTCTAGGTTTTTTAAGGAGTTTTCTAGGGTTTTGTACGATTTTCTAGGATTTTCTAGGGTTTTCTAGTGTTTTCTTGGATTTTCTTGGATTTTCTAGGGATTTCTAAGGGTTTTCTAGGAATTTCAAGGGTTTTTCTAAGGTTTTCTAGGATTTTCAAGGATTTTCTAGGATTTTCTTGGATTTTCTAAGGTTTTCTAGGGATTTCTGAGGGTTTTCTAGGTTTTTCTAGGAGTTTTCTAGGGTTTTCTAGGGTTTTCTAGGGTTTTTATGATTTTCTAAAATTTTCTAGGATTTTTCTAGGTTTCTCTAGGGTTTTCTATGGATTTATAGGGTTTTCTATGGTTTCTTAGGGTTTCTAAAATTTTCGAGGGTTTCTTAGAGTTTTCTACGATTTTCAAAGGTTTTTCTAGGATTTTTTAGAATTTTCTGGTGTTTTTCTAGGATATTCTAGGATTTTGTAGGGTTTTCTAAGGTTTTTCTAGGAATTTCTAAGGATTTTTTAGGATTTTCTAGTTTTTTTAGATATTTTAAGGGATTTTCTGGAGTTTTCTAGGGTTTTCTTGGATTGTCTAAGATTTTCTAGGGATTTCTATGCTTTTCTAGAGATTTCTAGGCTTTTCTAAGATTTTCTTTGGGTTTTCTAGGGTTTTCGAGAGTTTTTTAGGGTTTTCTATAGTTTTTGAAGGTTTTTCTAGGATTTTCTAGGATTTTCTGGGGATTTTCTTGGATTTTCTAGGGTTTTCAAAGGTTTTATTGGGTTTTCTAGGGATTTCTAAGGGTTTTCTAGGGTATTCTAAATTTTTCTAGAATTTTTCTAGGGTTTTCTAAGGTTTTTCTAGGGTTTTCTAGGGTTTTCTTGGGTTTTCTAGGATTTTCTAGGGATTTCTAAGGTTTTTCTAGATTTTTCTAGGGTTTTCTAGGTTTTTGTAGGAGTTTTCTAGGATTTTCTAGGGTTTTTTATGGTTTTCTAAGATTTTCTAGAATTTTCTAGGGTTTTTTATGGATTTATAGTGTTTTCTATGGTTTTTTAGGGTTTTCTAGGGTTCTCGAGAGTTTTTTAGGGTTTTCTATAGTTTTCGAGGGTTTTTCTAGGATTTTCTAATGATTTATAAAGTTATCTAGGATTTTCAAGGGTTTTCGAGGATTTTCTTGGATTTTTTAGGGTTTTCTAGGGATTTTTGAGGGTTTTCTAGGAGTTTTCTAGGGTTTTCTAGGGTTTTTTATGGTTTTCTACGCTTTTCTAGGATTTTCTAGGGTTTTTCTAGGGTTTTCTAGGGTTTTCTATGGATTTATAGGGTTTTCTATGGTTTTCTTAGGGTTTTCTAGGGTTTTCGAGAGTTTTTTAGGATTTTTTATAGTTTTCGAGGGTTTTTCTAGGATTTTCTAAGTTTTTCTAGGGTTTTCTTGGGTTTTCTAGGATTTTCAAGGGTTTTCTAGGATTTTCTTGGGTTTTTTAGGGTTTTTTAGGGATTTTTGAGGGTTTTCTAGGGGTTTCTAGGAGTTTTCTAGGGTTTTCTAGGGTTTTCTATGATTTTCTAGGATTTTCTATGGTTTTTCTCGGGTTTCCTAGGGTTTTCTATGGATTTATAGGGTTTTCTAGGCTTTTCGAAAGTTTCTAAGGGTTTTCTATGGTTTTTGAGGGTTTTTCTTGGATTTTCTAGTGTTTTCTAGGATTTTCTAGGATTTTCTAGGGATTTCTAGGGATTTATGTGGGTTTTCTTGGTTTTTGTGAGTTTTCTAGGGTTTTCTACGTTTTTCTACGATTTTCTAGGATTTTCTAGGGTTTTTCTAGGGTTTTCTAGGGTTTTCAATAGATTTATAGGTTTTCAATGGATTTTTAGTGTTTTCTAGGGTTTTTCTAGGATTTTCTAGGGTTTTCTTCGGTTTTTCTAGGGTTTTTGGAGGGTTTTCAGGGTTTTTCTAGTATTTTCTAGGGTTTTCTAGGGTTTTCGACGGTTTTTTAGGGTTTTCGACGGTTTTCAAGGGTTTTTCTAGGATTTTCTAGAGTTTCTAGGATTTTCTTGGGTTTTTCTAGTTATTTCTGAGGGTATTTTAAGGTTTTTTAGGTTTTTCTAGGAGTTTTCTTGGGTTCTCTGTGGTTTTGTTGGGTTTTCTAGGATTTTCTAGGGTTTTCTAGGATTTTCTAAGGTTCTATGGATTTGTAGGGTTTTCTATGGTTTTCAAGGGTTTTTCTAGGATTTTGTAGTGTTTTCTAGGATTTTTCAGGGTTTTTCTAGGATTTTCTAGGGTTTTCTAGGGTTTTCTTTGATTTTCTAGGATTTTCTAGGAATTTCTTAGGGTTTTCTAGGGATTTCTAGGGTTTTTCTAGGGTTTTCTAGGGTTTTCTAGGATTTTCAAGGGTTTTCTAGAATTTTTTTGGGTTTTATAGGATTTTCTAGGTTTTTCTAGGAGTTTTCTAGGGTTTTCTAGTGTTTTCTAGGGTTTTTTTTGTTTTCTACGATTCTCTAGGATTTCTTGGGTTTTTCTAGGTTTTTCTAGGGTTTTCTATGGTTTTCTTAGGATTTTCTTGGGTTTTTGAGGGTTTTTTAGGGTTTTCTACGATTTTCAAGGGTTTTTCTAGGATTTTCTAGGGTTTTTTAGAGTTTTTCTAGGATATTCTAGGATTTTCTAGGGTTTTCTTGGGCTTTCTAGGATCCTCTAAGGATTTTCTAGGATTTTAAAGGTTTTTCTAGGGATTTTCTGGGATTTTCTAGGGTTTTCTAGGATTTTCTAGGGATTTTCTAGGATTTGGTTTTCTAGGGTTTTCGAGAGTTTTTTAGAGTTTTCTATAATTTTTGAGGGTTTTTCTAAGATTTTCTATGGTTTTCTAGG